>NW_027362769.1:379263309-379867476 GCF_046119375.1 Phyllobates terribilis | reverse complement strand
ACCCAGAAAACTTGTATCCCAGGATAGAGGAAGTAACCCTGACAACCTATATCCCAGGACAGGGGCAGTAACCCTGACAATCTGTATCCCAGGACAGAGGAAGTAACCCTGACAACCTGTATCCCAGGACAGGGGCAGTAACCCTGGCAACCTGTATCCCAGGACAGGGGCAGTAACCCTGGCAACCTGTATCCCAAGACAAAGGCAGAAACCCTGACAACCTGTGTCTCAGGACAGGGGCTGTAACCCTGACAAACTGTATCCCAGGAATGAGCAAGCAACCCTGACAACCTGTATTGCAGGACAGAGGAAGTAACCCGGACAACCTGTATCCCAGGACAGGGGCAGTAACCCTGACAACCTGTATCCCAAGACAAAGGCAGTAACCCTGACAACCTGTATCCCTGGACAGGGGCAGTAACCCTGACAACCTGTATTCCAGGACAGAGTAAGTAACCCTGACAACCTGTATCCCAGGACAGAGGAAGTAACCCTGACAACCTGTATCCTAGGACAGGGGCAGTAACCCTGGCAACCTGTATCCCAGAACAGGAGCAGTAACCCAGACAACCTGTATCCCAAGACAAAGGCAGTAACCCTGACAACCTGTATCCCAGGACAGGGGCAGTAACCCTGACAACCTGTATCCCAGGACAGAGGAAGTAACCCTGACAACCTGTATCCCAGGACAGAGGAAGTAACCCTGACAACCTGTATCCCAGGACAGGGGCAGTAACCCTGAAAACCTGTATCCCAGGACAGAAGTAGTAACCCTGACAACCTGTATCCCAGGATAGAGGAAGTAACCCTAACAACCTGTATCCCAGGATAGACGAAGTAACCTTGACAACTTGTATCCCAGGACAGAGGATGTAACCCTGAAAACTTGTATCCCAGGATAGAGGAAGTAACCCTGACAACCTGTATCCCAGGACAGGGGCAGTAACCCTGACAATCTGTATCCAAGGACAGAGGAAGTAACCCTGACAACCTGTATCCCAGGACAGGGGCAGTAACCCTGGCAACCTGTATCCCAGGACAGGGGCAGTAACCCTGGCAACCTGTATCCCAAGACAAAGGCAGAAACCCTGACAACCTGTATCTCAGGACAGGGGCTGTAACCCTGACAAACTGTATCCTAGGAATGAGCAAGTAACCCTGACAACCTGTATCGCAGGACAGAGGAAGTAACCCGGACAACCTGTATCCCAGGACAGGGGCAGTAACCCTGACAACCTGTATCCCAGGACAGAGGCAGTAACCCTGGCAACCTGTATCACAGGACAGGGGCAGTAACCCTGGCAACCTGTGTCCCAGGACAGGGGCAGTAACCCTGACAATCTGTATCCCAGGACAGAGGAAGTAACCCTGACAACCTGTATCCCAGGACAGGGGCAGTAACCCTGACAACCTGTATCCCAGGACAGAGGAGGTAACCCTGACAACCTGTATCCCAGGACAGGAGCAGTAACCCTGACAACCTATGCCTCGGGACAGAGGCAATAACCCTGACATCCTGTATCCCAGGAAAGGAGCAGTAACTCTGACAACCTATGCCTCGGGACAGAGGCAGTATCCCTGACAACCTGTATCCCAGGACAAGGGCAGTAACTCTGACAACCTGTATCCCAGGACAGGGGCAGTAACCCTGACAACCTGTATCCCAGGACAGGGGCAGTAACCCTGACAACCTGTATTCCAGGACAGAGCAAGTAACCCTGACAACCTGTATCCCAGGACAGAGGAAGTAACCCTGACAACCTGTATCCTAGGATAGGACAGGGACAGTAACCCTGGCAACCTGTATCCCAGGACAGGAGCAGTAACCCTGACAACCTGTATCCCAAGACAAAGGCTGTAACCCTGACAACCTGTATCCCAGAACAAAGGCACTAACCCTGAAAACCTGTATCCCAGGACAGGGGCAGTAACCCTGACAACCTGTATTCCAGAACAGGGGCAGTAACCCTGACAACCTGTATTCCAGGACAGAGCAAGTAACCCTGACAACCTGTATCCCAGGACAGAGGAAGTAACCCTGACAACCTGTATCCCAGTACAGAGGCAGTAACCCTGACAGCCTGTATCCCAGGAAAGGAGCAGTAACCCTGACAACCTATGCCTCGGGACAGAGGCAGTAACCCTGACAACCTGTATCCCAGGACAAGGGCAGTAACTCTGACAACCTGTATCCCAGGACAGGGGCAGTAACCCTGACAACCTGAATCCCAAGACAAAGGCAGTAACCCTGACAACCTGTATCCCAGGACAGGGGCAGTAACCCTGACAACCTGTATTCCAGGACAGAGCAAGTAACCCTGACAACCTGTATCCCAGGACAGAGGAAGTAACCCTGACAACCTGTATCCTAGGATAGAACAGGGACAGTAACCCTGGCAACCTGTATCCCAGGACAGGAGCAGTAACCCTGACAACCTGTATCCCAAGACAAAGGCTGTAACCCTGACAAACTGTATCCCAGGAATGAGCAAGTAACCCTGACAACCTGTATCGCAGGAAAGAGGAAGTAACCCGGACAACCTGTGTCCCAGGACAGGGGCAGTAACCCTGACAATCTGTATCCCAGGACAGAGGAAGTAACCATGACAACCTGTATCCCAGGACAGGGGCAGTAACCCTGACAACCTGTATCCCAGGACAGAGGAGGTAACCCTGACAACCTGTATCCCAGGACAGGAGCAGTAACCCTGACAACCTATGCCTCGGGACAGAGGCAGTAACCCTGACAACCTGTATCCCAGGAAAGGAGCAGTAACCCTGACAACCTATGCCTCGGGACAGAGGCAGTAACCCTGACAACCTGTATCCCAGGACAAGGGTAGTAAGTCAGACAACCTGTATCCCAGGACAGGGGCAGTAACCCGGACAACCTGTATCCCAAGACAAAGGCAGTAACCCTGACAACCTGTATCCCAGGACAGGGACAGTAACCCTGACAACCTGTATTCCAGGACAGAGCAAGTAACCCTGACAACCTGTATCCCAGGACAGAGGAAGTAACCCTGACAACCTGTATCCTAGGATAAGACAGGGGCAGTTACCCTGGCAACCTGTATCCCAGGACAGGAGCAGTAACCCTGACAACCTGTATCCCAAGAAAATGGCAGTAACCCTGACAACCTGTATCCCAAGACAAAGGCAGTAACCCTGACAACCTGTATCCCAGGACAGGGGCAGTAACCCTGACAACCTGTATTCCAGGACTGAGCAAGTAACCCTGACAACCTGTATCCCAGGACAGAGGAAGTAACCCTGACAACCTGTATCCCAGGACAGGGGCAGTAACCCTGGCAACCTGTATCCCAGGACAGGGGCAGTAACCCTGACAACCTGTATCCCAAGACAAAGGCAGAAACCCTGACAACCTGTATCCCAGGACAGGGGCTGTAACCCTGACAAACTGTATCCCAGGAATGAGCAAGTAACCCTGACAACCTGTATCGCAGGACAGAGGAAGTAACCCGGACAACCTGTATCCCAGGACAGGGGCAAAAACCCTGACAACCTGTATCCCAGAACAAAGGCAGTAACCCTGAAAACCTGTATCCCAGGACAGGGGCAGTAACACTGGCAACCTGTATCCCAGAACAAAGGCAGTAACCAGGACAACCGGTATCCCAGGACAGGGGCAGTAACCCTGACAACCTGTATTCCAGGACAGAGCAAGTAACCCTGACAACCTGTATCCCAGGACAGAGGAAGTAACCCTGACAACCTGTATCCCAGGACAGGGGCAGTAACTCTGGCAACCTGTATCCCAGGACAGGGGCAATAACCCTGGCAACCTGTATCCCAAGACAAAGGCAGAAACCCTGACAACCTGTATCCCAGGATAAGGGCTGTTACCCTGACAAACTGTATCCCAGGAATGAGCAAGTAACCCTGACAACCTGTATCGCAGGACAGAGGAAGTAACCCAGACAACCTGTATCCCAGGACAGGGGCAGTAACTCTGACAACCTGTATCCCAGGACAGGGGCAGTAACCCTGGCAACCTGTATCACAGGACAGGGGCAGTAACCCTGACAACCTGTATCCCAGGACAGGGGCAGTAACCCTGACAACCTGTATCCCAAGACAAAGGCAGTAACCCTGACAACCTGTATCCCAGGACAGGGGCAGTAACCCTGACAACCTGTATCCCAGGATAGGGGCAGTAACCCTGACAACCTATATCCCAGGCCAGAGGAAGTAACCCTGACAACCTGTATCCCAGGACAGGGGCAGTAACCCTGACAACCTGTATCCCAGGACAGGAGTAGTAACCCTGACAACGTGTATCCCAGGATAGAGGAAGTAACCCTAACAACCTGTATCCCAGGATAAAGGAAGTAACCTTGACAACTTGTATCCCAGGACAGAGGAAGTAACCCTGACAACTTGTATCCCAGGACAGGGGCAGTAACCCTGACAATCTGTATCCCTGGACAGAGGAAGTAACCCTGACAACCTGTATCCCAGGACAGGGGCAGTAACCCTGACAACCTGTATCCCAGGACAGAGGAGGTAACCCTGACAACCTGTATCCCAGGACAGGAGCAGTAACCCTGACAACCTAATCCTCGGGACAGAGGCAGTAACCCTGACAACCTGTATCCCAGGACAGGAGCAGTAACCCTGACAACCTATGCCTCGGGACAGAGGCAGTAACCCTGAGAACCTGTATCCCAGGACAGGGGCAGTAACCCTGACAACCTGTATCCCAGGACAGAGGAAGTAACCCTGACAACCTGTATCCTAGGACAGAGGAAGTAACCCTGACAACCTGTATCCCAGGACAGGGGCAGTAACCCTGACAACCTGTATCCCAGGACAGGGGCAGTAACCCTGGCAACCTGTATCCCAGGACAGGGGCAGTAACCCCGACAACCTGTATCCCAGGACAGGGGCAGTAATCCTGACAACCTGTATCCCAAGACAAAGGCAGTAACCCTGACAACCTGTATCCCAGGACAGGGGCAGTAACCCTGACAACCTGTATCCCAGGACAGAGGAAGTAACCCTGACAACCTGTATCCCAGGACAGAGGAAGTAACCCTGACAACCTGTATCCCAGGACAGGGGCAGTAACCCTGAAAACCTGTATCCCAGGACAGAAGTAGTAACCCTGACAACCTGTATCCCAGGATAGAGGAAGTAACCCTAACAACCTGTATCCCAGGATAGACGAAGTAACCTTGACAACTTGTATCCCAGGACAGAGGATGTAACCCTGAAAACTTGTATCCCAGGATAGAGGAAGTAACCCTGACAACCTGTATCCCAGGACAGGGGCAGTAACCCTGACAATCTGTATCCCAGGACAGAGGAAGTAACCCTGACAACCTGTATCCCAGGACAGGAGCAGTAACCCTGGCAACCTGTATCACAGGACAGGGGCAGTAACCCTGGCAACCTGTGTCCCAGTACAGGGGCAGTAACCTTGACAATCTGTATCCCAGGACAGAGGAAGTAACCCTGACAACCTGTATCCCAGGACAGGGGCAGTAACCCTGACAACCTGTATCCCAGGACAGAGGAGGTAACCCTGACAACCTGTATCCCAGGACAGGAGCAGTAACCCTGACAACCTATGCCTCGGGACAGAGGCAGTAACCCTGACAGCCTGTATCCCAGGAAAGGAGCAGTAACCCTGACAACCTATGCCTCGGGACAGAGGCAGTAACCCTGACAACCTGTATCCCAGGACAAGGGCAGTAACTCTGACAACCTGTATCCCAGGACAGGGGCAGTAACCCTGACAACCTGTATCCCAAGACAAAGGCAGTAACCCTGACAACCTGTATCCCAGGACAGGGGCAGTAACCCTGACAACCTGTATTCCAGGACAGAGCAAGTAACCCTGACAACCTGTATCCCAGGACAGAGGAAGTAACCCTGACAACCTGTATCCTAGGATAGGACAGGGACAGTAACCCTGGCAACCTGTATCCCAGGACACTAGCAGTAACCCTGACAACCTGTATCCCAAGACAAAGGCTGTAACCCTGACAAACTGTATCCCAGGAATGAGCAAGTAACCCTGACAACCTGTATCGCAGGAAAGAGGAAGTAACCCGGACAACCTGTGTCCCAGGACAGGGGCAGTAACCCTGACAACCTGTATCCCAGGACAGGAGCAGTAACCCTGGCAACCTGTATCACAGGACAGGGGCAGTAACCCTGGCAACCTGTATCCCAGGACAGGGGCAGTAACCCTGACAATCTGTATCCCAGGACAGAGGAAGTAACCATGACAACCTGTATCCCAGGACAGGGGCAGTAACCCTGACAACCTGTATCCCAGGACAGAGGAGGTAACCCTGACAACCTGTATCCCAGGACAGGAGCAGTAACCCTGACAACCTTTGCCTCGGGACAGAGGCAGTAACCCTGACAACCTGTATCCCAGGAAAGGAGCAGTAACCCTGACAACCTATGCCTCGGGACAGAGGCAGTAACCCTGACAACCTGTATCCCAGGACAAGGGCAGTAAGTCAGACAACCTGTATCCCAGGACAGGAGCAGTAACCCGGACAACCTGTATCCCAAGACAAAGGCAGTAACCCTGACAACCTGTATCCCAGGACAGGGGCAGTAACCCTGACAACCTGTATTCCAGGACAGAGCAAGTAACCCTAACAACCTGTATCCCAGGACAGAGGAAGTAACCCTGACAATCTGTATCCTAGGATAAGACAGGGGCAGTTACCCTGGCAACCTGTATCCCAGGACAGGAGCAGTAACCCTGACAACCTGTATCCCAAGAAAATGGCAGTAACCCTGACAACCTGTATCCCAAGACAAAGGCAGTAACCCTGACAACCTGTATCCCAGGACAGGGGCAGTAACCCTGACAACCTGTATTCCAGGACTGAGCAAGTAACCCTGACAACCTGTATCCCAGGACAGAGGAAGTAACCCTGACAACCTGTATCCCAGGACAGGGGCAGTAACCCTGGCAACCTGTATCCCAGGACAGGGGCAGTAACCCTGACAACCTGTATCCCAAGACAAAGGCAGAAACCCTGACAACCTGTATCCCAGGACAGGGGCTGTAACCCTGACAAACTGTATCCCAGGAATGAGCAAGTAACCCTGACAACCTGTATCGCAGGACAGAGGAAGTAACCCGGACAACCTGTATCCCAGGACAGGGGCAAAAACCCTGACAACCTGTATCCCAGAACAAAGGCAGTAACCCTGAAAACCTGTATCCCAGGACAGAGGCAGTAACACTGGCAACCTGTATCCCAGAACAAAGGCAGTAACCAGGACAACCGGTATCCCAGGACAGGGGCAGTAACCCTGACAACCTGTATTCCAGGACAGAGCAAGTAACCCTGACAACCTGTATCCCAGGACAGAGGAAGTAACCCTGACAACCTGTATCCCAGGACAGGGGCAGTAACTCTGGCAACCTGTATCCCAGGACAGGGGCAATAACCCTGGCAACCTGTATCCCAAGACAAAGGCAGAAACCCTGACAACCTGTATCCCAGGATAGGGGCTGTTACCCTGACAAACTGTATCCCAGGAATGAGCAAGTAACCCTGACAACCTGTATCGCAGGACAGAGGAAGTAACCCAGACAACCTGTATCCCAGGACAGGGGCAGTAACTCTGACAACCTGTATCCCAGGACAGGGGCAGTAACCCTGGCAACCTGTATCCCTGGACAGGGGCAGTAACCCTGACAACCTGTATCCCAGGACAGGGGCAGTAACCCTGACAACCTGTATCCCAAGACAAAGGCAGTAACCCTGACAACCTGTATCCCAGGACAGGGGCAGTAACCCTGACAACCTGTATCCCAGGATAGGGGCAGTAACCCTGACAACCTATATCCCAGGCCAGAGGAAGTAACCCTGACAACCTGTATCCCAGGACAGGGGCAGTAACCCTGACAACCTGTATCCCAGGACAGGAGTAGTAACCCTGACAACCTGTATCCCAGGATAGAGGAAGTAACCCTAACAACCTGTATCCCAGGATAAAGGAAGTAACCTTGACAACTTGTATGCAAGGACAGAGGAAGTAACCCTGACAACTTGTATCCCAGGACAGGGGCAGTAACCCTGACAATCTGTATCCCTGGACAGAGGAAGTAACCCTGACAACCTGTATCCCAGGACAGGGGCAGTAACCCTGACAACCTGTATCCCAGGACAGAGGAGGTAACCCTGACAACCTGTATCCCAGGACAGGAGCAGTAACCCTGACAACCTAATCCTCGGGACAGAGGCAGTAACCCTGACAACCTGTATTCCAGGACAGGAGCAGTAACCCTGACAACCTATGCCTCGGGACAGAGGCAGTAACCCTGACAACCTGTATCCCAGGACAGGCGCAGTAACCCTGACAACCTGTATCCCAGGACAGAGGAAGTAACCCTGACAACCTGTATCCTAGGACAGAGGAAGTAACCCTGACAACCTGTATCCCAGGACAGGGGCAGTAACCCTGACAACCTGTATCCCAGGACAGGGGCAGTAACCCTGGCAACCTGTATCCCAGGACAGGGGCAGTAACCCTGACAACCTGTATCCCAGGACAGGGGCAGTAATCCTGACAACCTGTATCCCAAGACAAAGGCAGTAACCCTGACAACCTGTATCCCAGGACAGGGGCAGTAACACTGACAACCTGTATCCCAGGACAGAGGAAGTAACCCTGACAACCTGTATCCCAGGACAGAGGAAGTAACCCTGACAACCTGTATCCCAGGACAGGGGCAGTAAGCCTGAAAACCTGTATCCCAGGACAGAAGTAGTAACCCTGACAACCTGTATCCCAGGATAGAGGAAGTAACCCTAACAATCTGTATCCCAGGATAGACGAAGTAACCTTGACAACTTGTATCCCAGGACAGAGGATGTAACCCTGAAAACTTGTATCCCAGGATAGAGGAAGTAACCCTGACAACCTGTATCCCAGGACAGGGGCAGTAACCCTGACAATCTGTATCCCAGGACAGAGGAAGTAACCCTGACAACCTGTATCCCAGGACAGGAGCAGTAACCCTGGCAACCTGTATCACAGGACAGGGGCAGTAACCCTGGCAACCTGTGTCCCAGTACAGGGGCAGTAACCCTGTCAATCTGTATCCCAGGACAGAGGAAGTAACCCTGACAACCTGTATCCCAGGACAGGGGCAGTAACCCTGACAACCTTTATCCCAGGACAGAGGAGGTAACCCTGACAACCTGTATCCCAGGACAGGAGCAGTAACCCTGACAACCTATGCCTCGGGACAGAGGCAGTAACCCTGAAAGCCTGTATCCCAGGAAAGGAGCAGTAACCCTGACAACCTATGCCTCGGGACAGAGGCAGTAACCCTGACAACCTGTATCCCAGGACAAGGTCAGTAACTCTGACAACCTGTATCCCAGGACAGGGGCAGTAACCCTGACAACCTGTATCCCAAGACAAAGGCAGTAACCCTGACAACCTGTATCCCAGGACAGGGGCAGTAACCCTGACAACCTGAATTCCAGGACAGAGCAAGTAACCCTGACAACCTGTATCCCAGGACAGAGGAAGTAACCCTGACAACCTGTATCCTAGGATAGGACAGGGACAGTAACCCTGGCAACCTGTATCCCAGGACAGGAGCAGTAACCCTGACAACCTGTATCCCAAGACAAAGGCTGTAACCCTGACAACCTGTATCCCAGAACAAAGGCAGCAACCCTGAAAACCTGTATCCCAGGACAGGGGCAGTAACACTGGCAACCTGTATCCCAGAACCTGGGCAGTAACCCTGTCAATCTGTATCCCAGGACAGAGGAAGTAACCCTGACAACCTGTATCCCAGGACAGGGGCAGTAACCCTGACAACCTGTATCCCAGGACAGAGGAGGTAACCCTGACAACCTGTATCCCAGGACAGGAGCAGTAACCCTGACAACCTATGCCTCGGGACAGAGGCAGTAACCCTGAAAGCCTGTATCCCAGGAAAGGAGCAGTAACCCTGACAACCTATGCCTCGGGACAGAGGCAGTAACCCTGACAACCTGTATCCCAGGACAAGGTCAGTAACTCTGACAACCTGTATCCCAGGACAGGGGCAGTAACCCTGACAACCTGTATCCCAAGACAAAGGCAGTAACCCTGACAACCTGTATCCCAGGACAGGGGCAGTAACCCTGACAACCTGAATTCCAGGACAGAGCAAGTAACCCTGACAACCTGTATCCCAGGACAGAGGAAGTAACCCTGACAACCTGTATCCTAGGATAGGACAGGGACAGTAACCCTGGCAACCTGTATCCCAGGACAGGAGCAGTAACCCTGACAACCTGTATCCCAAGACAAAGGCTGTAACCCTGACAACCTGTATCCCAGAACAAAGGCAGCAACCCTGAAAACCTGTATCCCAGGACAGGGGCAGTAACACTGGCAACCTGTATCCCAGAACCTGGGCAGTAACCCTGACAACCTGTATTCCAGGACAGAGCAAGTAACCCTGACAACCTGTATCCCAGGACAGAGGAAGTAACCCTGACAGCCTGTATCCCAGGACAGGGGCAGTAACCCTGGCAACCTGTATCCCAGGACAGGGGCAGTAACCCTGGCAACCTGTATCCCAAGACAAAGGCAGAAACCCTGACAACCTGTATCCCAGGACAGGGGCTCTAACCCTGACAAACTGTATCCCAGGAATGAGCAAGTAACCCTGACAACCTGTATCGCAGGAAAGAGGAAGTAACCCGGACAACCTGAGTCCCAGGACAGGGGCAGTAACCCTGACAACCTGTATCCTAGGACAGGGGCAGTAACCCTGGCAACCTGTATCACAGGACAGGGGCAGTAACCCTGGCAACCTGTATCCCAGGACAGGGGCAGTAACCCTGACAACCTGTATCCCAGGACAGAGGAGGCAACCCTGACAACCTGTATCCCAGGACAGGAGCAGTAACCCTGACAACCTATGCCTCGGGACAGAGGCAGTAACCCTGACAACCTGTATCCCAGGAAAGGAGCAGTAACCCTGACAACCTATGCCTCGGGACAGAGGCAGTAACCCTGACAACCTGTATCCCAGGACAAGGGCAGTAAGTCAGACAACCTGTATCCCAGGACAGAGGCAGTAACCCGGACAACCTGTATCCCAACACAAAGGCAGTAACCCTGACAACCTGTATCCCAGGACAGGGGCAGTAACCCTGACAACCTGTATTCCAGGACAGAGCAAGTAACCCTGACAACCTGTATCCTAGGATAAGACAGGGGCAGTTACCCTGGCAACCTGTATCCCAGGACAGGAGCAGTAACCCTGACAACCTGTATCCCAAGAAAATGGCAGTAACCCTGACAACCTGTATCCCAAGACAAAGGCAGTAACCCTGACAACCTGTATCCCAGGACAGGGGCAGTAACCCTGACAACCTGTATTCCAGGACTGAGCAAGTAACCCTGACAACCTGTATCCCAGGACAGAGGAAGTAACCCTGACAACCTGTATCCCAGGACAGGGGCAGTAACCCTGGCAACCTGTATCCCAGGACAGGGGCAGTAACCCTGACAACCTGTATCCCAAGACAAAGGCAGAAACCCTGACAACCTGTATCCCAGGACAGGGGCTGTAACCCTGACAAACTGTATCCCAGGATTGAGCAAGTAACCCTGACAACCTGTATCGCAGGACAGAGGAAGTAACCCGGACAACCTGTATCCCAGGACAGGGGCAAAAACCCTGACAACCTGTATCCCAGAACAAAGGCAGTAACCCTGAAAACCTGTATCCCAGGACAGGGGCAGTAACACTGGCAACCTGTATCCCAGAACAAAGGCAGTAACCAGGACAACCGGTATCCCAGGACAGGGGCAGTAACCCTGACAACCTGTATTCCAGGACAGAGTAAGTAACCCTGACAACCTGTATTCCAGGACAGAGTAAGTAACCCTGACAACCTGTATCCCAGAACAAAGGCAGTAACCCTGAAAACCTGTATCCCAGGACAGGGGCAGTAACTCTGGCAACCTGTATCCCAGGACAGGGGCAGTAACCCTGGCAACCTGTATCCCAAGACAAAGGCAGAAACCCTGACAACCTGTATCCCAGGACAGGGGCTGTAACCCTGACAAACTGTATCCCAGGAATGAGCAAGTAACCCTGACAACCTGTATCGCAGGACAGAGGAAGTAACCCGGACAACCTGTATCCCAGGACAGGGGCAGTAACCCTATCAACCTGTATCCCAGGACAGGGGCAGTAACCCTGGCAACCTGTATCCCTGGACAGGGGCAGTAACCCTGGCAACCTGTATCCCAGGACAGGGGCAGTAACCCTGACAACCTGTATCCCAGGACAGGGGCAGTAACCCTGACAACCTGTATCCCAAGACAAAGGCAGTAACCCTGACAACCTGTATCCCAGGACAGGGGCAGTAACCCTGACAACCTGTATCCCAGGATAGGGGCAGTAACCCTGACAACCTATATCCCAGGACAGAGGAAGTAACCCTGACAACCTGTATCCCAGGACAGGGGCAGTAACCCTGACAACCTGTATCCCAGGACAGGAGTAGTAACCCTGACAACCTGTATTCCAGGATAGAGGAAGTAACCCTAACAACCTGTATCCCAGGATAAAGGAAGTAACCTTGACAACTTGTATCCCAGGACAGAGGAAGTAACCCTGACAACTTGTATCCCAGGACAGGGGCAGTAACCCTGACAATCTGTATCCCTGGACAGAGGAAGTAACCCTGACAACCTGTATCCCAGGACAGGGGCAGTAACCCTGACAACCTGTATCCCAGGACAGAGGAGGTAACCCTGACAACCTGTATCCCAGGACAGGAGCAGTAACCCTGACAACCTAATCCTCGGGACAGAGGCAGTAACCCTGACAACCTGTATCCTAGGACAGGAGCAGTAACCCTGACAACCTATGCCTCTGGACAGAGGCAGTAACCCTGACAACCTGTATCCCAGGACAGGGGCAGTAACCCTGACAACCTGTATCCCAGGACAGAGGAAGTAACCCTAACAACCTGTATCCTAGGACAGAGGAAGTAACCCTGACAACCTGTATCCGAGGACAGGGGCAGTAACCCTGACAACCTGTATCCCAGGACAGGGGCAGTAACCCTGGCAACCTGTATCCCAGGACAGGGGCAGTAACCCTGACAACCTGTATCCCAGGACAGGGGCAGTAATCCTGACAACCAGTATCCCAAGACAAAGGCAGTAACCCTGACAACCTGTATCCCAGGACAGGGGCAGTAACCCTGACAACCTGTATCCCAGGACAGAGGAAGTAACCCTGACAACCTGTATCCCAGGACAGAGAAAGTAACCCTGACAACCTGTATCCCAGGACAGGGGCAGTAACCCTGAAAACCTGTATCCCAGGACAGAAGTAGTAACCCTGACAACCTGTATCCCAGGATAGAGGAAGTAACCCTAACAACCTGTATCCCAGGATAGAGGAAGTAACCTTGACAACTTGTATCCCAGGACAGAGGATGTAACCCTGAAAACTTGTATACCAGGATAGAGGAAGTAACCCTGACAACCTGTATCCCAGGACTGGGGCAGTAACCCTGACAATCTGTATCCCAGGACAGAGGAAGTAACCCTGACAACCTGTATCCCAGGACAGGGGCAGTAACCCTGGCAACCTGTATCCCAGGACAGGGGCAGTAACCCTGGCAACCTGTATCCCAAGACAAAGGCAGAAACCCTGACAACCTGTATCTCAGGACAGGGGCTGTAACCCTGACAAACTGTATCTCAGGAATGAGCAAGTAACCCTGACAACCTATATCGCAGAACAGAGGAAGTAACCCGGACCACCTGTATCCCAGGACAGGGGCAAAAACCCTGACAACCTGTATTCCAGAACAAAGGCAGTAACCCCGACAACCTGTATTCCAGGACAGGGGCAGTAACACTGGCAACCTGTATCCCAGAACAAAGGCAGTAACCAGGACAACCTGTATTACAGGACAGGGGCAGTAACCCTGACAACCTGTATTCCCGGACAGAGCAAGTAACCCTGACAACCTGTATCCCAGGACAGAGGAAGTAACCCTGACATCCTGTATCCCAGGACAGGGGCAGTAACCCTGGCAACCTGTATCCCAGGACAGGGGCAGTAACCCTGACAACCTGTATCCCAAGACAAAGGCAGAAACCCTGACAACCTGTATCCCAGGACAGGGGCTGTAACCCTGACAACCTGTTTCCCAGGACAGGGGCTGTAACCCTGACAAACTGTATCCCAGGAATGAGCAAGTAACCCTGACAACCTGTATCGCAGGACAGAGGAAGTAACCCGGACAACCTGTATCGCAGGACAGAGGAAGTAACCCGAACAACCTGTATCCCAGGACAGGGGCAAAAACCCTGACAACCTGTATCCCAGAACAACGGCAGTAACCCTGAAAACCTGTATCCCAGGACATGGGCAGTAACACTGACAACCTGTATCCCAGAACAAAGGCAGTAACCCTGACAACCTGTATCCCAGGACAGGGGCAGTAACCCTGACAACCTGTATCCCAGGACAAGGGGCAGTAACCAGGACAACCTGTATCCCAGGACAGAGGCAGTAACCCTGACAACCTGTATTCCCGGACAGAGCAAGTAACCCTGACAACCTGTATCCCAGGACAGAGGAAGTAACCCTGACATCCTGTATCCCAGGACAGGGGCAGTAACCCTGGCAACCTGTATCCCAGGACAGGGGCAGTAACCCTGACAACCTGTATCCCAAGACAAAGGCAGAAACCCTGACAACCTGTATCCCAGGACATGGGCTGTAACCCTGACAACCTGTTTCCCAGGACAGGGGCTGTAACCCTGACAAACTGTATCCCAGGAATGAGCAAGTAACCCTGACAACCTGTATCGCAGGACAGAGGAAGTAACCCGGACAACCTGTATCGCAGGACAGAGGAAGTAACCCGAACAACCTGTATCCCAGGACAGGGGCAAAAACCCTGACAACCTGTATCCCAGAACAAAGGCAGTAACCCTGAAAACCTGTATCCCAGGACAGGGGCAGTAACACTGACAACCTGTATCCCAGAACAAAGGCAGTAACCCTGACAACCTGTATCCCAGGACAGGGGGCAGTAACCCTGACAACCTGTATCCCAGGACAAGGGGCAGTAACCCTGACAACCTATGTCCAAAGATTGAGGCGGTAATCTTGACAACCTGTATACCAGGACACAGGAAACTAACCTGACAACCTATGCCTCAGGACAGAAGTGGTTCTGCTTGCAAACTGTGTGCCAGAACCGAAGCAGTACCTCTGACAACCGAAATCCCAGGAAATGCGGTTACCATGACAATTCAGGGCAGAGTCAGTTCCTCTGACAACCAACATAATCAGTCACATTATCAACATCATTGTAAGGAAAAGTGGATGAGTAACCCATAGCAACCGCACCAGCTCTTAGGGTTGTTCTGGGCAACAGGTCAGTATGATTACTGTGATATTAATCTGTGTGCTGCTATACCTGAATACATCCAGCAGGGGGCAGTGCAGACTACAATTTATTTTTACACATTTTTTTTTATACATTTCAGGACACCTAAACTGTTAAAAAACATAAAAGTACATTAGAAAGTCTATAAGTCCATGCATCGCTCTCCCAGGACTAGCTGGCGGCATTACACAGGGTTTCAGTAGCTATAACACATTTTTCCATGCCGTGAACATACCTCCTACCTGATCATGTTCTCCTTCCGTGGCTGTACTCTTCATTGATGGATATTGCCGGATAGAACTGGTAAATAGATGCAATTTTTCAATTTACTACTTCCGTTCTTTAGATATTAACACTTTTATTTGCTGCTCGTTGCCTTGGAGACCGACCACCGCTACTAGACAGCAGAACATGCACAGCGCTTACAAGCTCCTTTCTATTGAGCTTGTCAGCACTGTTTTAAAGATGGCCAGGATTGCTGGTGAGCGCTGTTACCTCCTAATCCCGGAGAGCAGCAGCTACACAGCTGCGATGGTCGGTCTCCTAGGCAACGAGCTGTAAACAAAAGAAAAGTGTTAATATCTCGAGAAAGGCTGCAAATTTTAATAAACAGTAAATTGCAAAAGTGCTCATATTTACATGAACTATCCGACAATATCCATCTATGAAAGCGGGAATAACCCCTTTAAAATGCAGGTACAATTCAATGTGGCGGTTGTCTTGCAAACAGGTGGCGCGATGATGTCGTTGTGCCACCTACAAAGTTTAGTGATCGAATGACCAAAAGAGGCCAAAGCAGGAGCTGGAAGATGGCATGGGGTCCGTGACCTGGAGCAAAGGGCCGCATGAAAAAATTTAGAAATTTTGCAATTTTCACACTAGTCACTAAGTCTAATACTAGACTCATATTGTGAAGGGTGGGTCCTGTGTTATCTACTGTATATAGAGGTGTTATCAGTCATTGTACAGGAGGAGGAGGTGAGCTGTGACCACTTATTGTGAATTGTGCATCCTGTGTTATCTACTGTATATAGAGGTGTTATCAGTCATTGTACAGGAGGAGGAGGTGAGCTGTGACCACCTATTGTGAATGGTGGATCCTGTGTTATCTACTGTATATAGAGGTGTTATCAGTCATTGTAGAGGAAGAGGAGGTGAGCTGTGACCACCTATTGTGAATGGTGGATGCTGTGTTATCTACTGTATATAGAGGTGTTATCAGTCATTGTACAGGAGGAGGAGGTGAGCTGTGACATCACCGATTGTGAATGGGGGATCCTGTGTTATCTATTGTATATAGAGGTGTTATCAGTCATTGTACAGGAGGAGGAGGTGAGCTGTGATATCACCTATTGTGAATGGTGGATCCTGTGTTATCTGCTGTATATAGAGGTGTTATCAGTCATTGTACAGGAGGAGGAGGAGGTGAGCTATGAATTGTGACCAGTTAACTACTGTATGCAGCCAGGACACAACATCTTTGAATTATGATATATCTCCTGACTCTAATAAACACTGTAAAATACTTAAAGTTGTATGTGGTTGTTCATATCTCATCATAATTATGGCAGCCATACTAGTTCCACAAGTTAAAGACCAGATAACTCTCACCTTCACCCTGCGGGAAGCACCGCAGCTGTGTATAGAGAGCAGAATATAACTACTATAATACTGCCCCTATGTACAAAAATATAATTGCTACAATACTGCCCCTATGTACAAGAATATAACTACTATAATACTGCTCCTATATACAAGAATATAACTACTATAATACTGCTCCCTATGTACAGGAATATAACTACTATAATACTGCCCCTATGTACAAGAATATAACTACTATAATACTACTTCCGATGTACAAGAATATAACTACTGTAATACTGCCCCTATGTACAAGAATATAACTACTATAATACTGCCCCTGTGTTCAAGAATATAACTATTATAATACTGCCCCATGTACAAGTATATAACTACTATAATACTGCCCCTATGTACAGGAATATAACTACTATAATACTGCCCCCTATGTACAAGAATATAACTACTATAATACTGCTCCTATGTACAAGAATATAACTACTATAATACTGCCCCTATGTACAAGAATATAACTACTCTAATACTGTCCTCTATGTACAAGAATATAACTACTATAATACTGCTCCTATGTACAAGAATATAACTACTATAATACTGCCCCCTATGTACAAGAATATAACTACTATAATACTGCCCCTGTGTACAAGAATATAACTATTATAATACTGCCCCATGTACAAGTATATAACTACTATAATACTGCCCCTATGTACAGGAATATAACTACTATAATACTTCCCCCTATGTACAGGAATATAACTACTATAATACTGCCCCCTATGTACAGGAATATAACTACTATAATACTGCTCCTATGTACAGGAATATAACTACTATAATACTGCTCCTATGTACAAGAATATAACAACTATAATACTGCTCCTATGTACAAGCATATAACTGCTATAATACTGATCCTATGTACAGTCATATAACTACTATAATACTGCTCCTATGTACAAGAATATAACTACTATAATACTGCTCCTATGTAAAGGAATATAACTACTATAATACTGCTCCTATGTACAGGAATATAACTACTATAATACTGCTCCTATGTACAGGAATATAACTACTATAATACTGCCCCCTATGTACAAGAATATAACTACTATAATACTGCCCCTATGTACAAGAGTATAACTACTATAATATTGTCCCCTATGTACAAGAATATAACTACTATAATACTGCCCCTTATGTACAAGAATATAACTACTATAATATTGTCCCCTATGTACAAGAATATAACTACTATAATACTGTCCCCTATGTACAAGAATATAACTACTATAATACTGCCCCCTATGTACAAGAATATAACTACTATAATACTGCCCCCTATGTACAAGAATATAACTACTATAATACTACTCCTATGTACAAAAATATAACTACTATAATACTGCCCCCTATGTACAAGAATATAACTACGATAATACTGCCCCCTATGTACAGGAATATAACTACTATAATACCGCTCCTATGTACAGGAATATAACTACTATAATACTGCCGCTATGTACAAGAATATAACTACTATAATACTGCTCCTATGTACAGAAATATAACTACTATAATACTGCTCCTATGTGCAGGAATATAACTACTCTAATTCTGCTCCTATGTACAAGCATATAACTGCTATAATACTGCTCCTATGTACAGGCATATAACTACTATAATACTGCTCCTATGTACAAGAATATAACTACTATAATACTGCTCCTATGTAAAGGAATATAACTACTATAATACTGCTCCTATGTACAGGAATATAACTACTATAATACTGCTCCTATGGACAAGAATATAACTACTATAATACTGCCCCCTATGTACAAGAATATAACTACTATAATACTGCCCCCTATGTACAAGAATATAACTACTATAATACTGCCCCCTATGTACAAGAATATAACTACTATGATACTACTCCTATGTACAAAAATATAACTACTATAATACTGCTCCTATGTACAAGAATATAACTACTATAATACTGCCCCCTATATACAGGAATATAACTACTATAACACTGCACACTATCTACAAAAATATAACCACTATAACACAGCCCCCTATGTATAAGAATACAATTACTATAAAACTGCTCCTATGTACAAGAATATAACTGCTATAATACTGCCCATATGTACTAGAATATAACTACTATAATACTGCCCCCTATGTACAAGACTATAACTACTATAATACTGCCCCTGTGTTCAAGAATATAACTATTATAATACTGCCCCATGTACAAGTATATAACTACTATAATACTGCCCCTATGTACAGGAATATAACTACTATAATACTGCCCCCTATGTAGAAGAATATAACTACTATAATACTGCTCCTATGTACAAGAATATAACTACTATAATACTGCCCCCTATGTACAAGAATATAACTACTATAATACTGCCCCCTATGTACAAGTATATAACTTCTATAATACTGCTCCTATGTACAAGAATATAACTACTATAATACTGCCCCTATGTACAAGAATATAACTACTATAATATTGCCCCATGTACAAGTATATAACTACTATAATACTGCCCCTATGTACAAGAATATAACTACTCTAATACTGTCCTCTATGTACAAGAAAATAACTACTATAATACTGCTCCTATGTACAAGAATATAACTACTATAATACTGCCCCCTATATACAAGAATATAACTACTATAATACTGCCCCTGTGTACAAGAATATAACTATTATAATACTGCCCCATGTACAAGTATATAACTACTATAATACTGCCCCTATGTACAGGAATATAACTACTATAATACTTCCCCCTATGTACAGGAATATAACTACTATAATACTGTCCCCTATGTACAGGAATATAACTACTATAATACCGCTCCTATGTACAGGAATATAACTACTATAATACTGCTCCTATGTACAAGAATATAACTACTATAATACTGCTCCTATGTACAAGCATATAACTGCTATAATACTGCTCCTATGTACAGTCATATAATAACTACTATAATACTGCTCCTATGTACAAGAATATAACTAGTATAATACTGCTCCTATGTACAAGCATATAACTGCTATAATACTGCTCCTATGTACAGTCATATAATAACTACTATAATACTGCTCCTATGTACAGGAATATAACTACTATAATACTGCTCCTATGTACAAGAATATAACTATTATAATACTGCCCCCTATGTACAAGAATAGAACTACTATAATACTGCCCCCTATGTACAAGAATATAACTACTATAATACTGCCCCCTATGTACAAGAATATAACTACTATAATACTAGTCCTATGTACAAAAATATAACTACTATAATACTGCCCCCTATGTACAAGAATATAACTACGATAATACTGCCCCCTATGTACAGGAAGATAACTACTATAATACCGCTCCTGTGTACAGGAATATAACTACTATAATACTGCCCCTATGTACAAGAATATAACTACTATAATACTGCTCCTATGTACAGAAATATAACTACTATAATACTGCTCCTATGTACAGGAATATAACTACTATAATACTGCTCCTATGTACAAGCATATAACTGCTATAATACTGCTCCTATGTACAGGCATATAACTACTATAATACTGCTCCTATGTACAAGAATATAACTACTATAATACTGCTCCAATGTAAAGGAATATAACTACTATAATACTGCTCCTATGTACAGGAATATAACTACTATAATGCTGCTCCTATGAACAAGAATATAACTACTATAATACTGCCCCCTATGTACAAGAATATAACTACTATAATACTGCCCCCTATGTACAAGAATATAACTACTATAATACTACCCCCTATATACAGGAATATAACTACTATAACACTGCCCACTATCTACAAGAATATAACCACTATAACACAGCCCCCTATGTATAAGAATACAATTACTATAAAACTGCTCCTATGTACAAGAATATAACTGCTATAATACTGCCCATATGTACTAGAATATAACTACTATAATACTGCCCCCTATGTACAAGAATATAACTACTATAATACTTCCCCTGTGTTCAAGAATATAACTATTATAATACTGCCCCATGTACAAGTATATAACTACTATAATACTGCCCCTATGTACAGGAATATAACTACTTTAATACTGCCCCCTATGTACAAGAATATAACTACTATAATACTGCTCCTATGTACAAGAATATAACTACTATAATACTGCCCCTATGTACAAGAATATAACTACTATAATACTGTCCTCTATGTACAAGAATATAACTACTATAATACTGCTCCTATGTACAAGAATATAACTACTATAATACTGCCCCCTATGTACAAGAATATAACTACTATAATACTGCCCCTGTGTACAAGAATATAACTATTATAATACTGCCCCATGTACAAGTATATAACTACTATAATACTGCCCCTATGTACAGGAATATAACTACTATAATACTGCCCCCTATGTACAGGAATATAACTACTATAATACCGCTCCTATGTACAGGAATATAACTACTATAATACTGCTCCTATGTACAAGAATATAAGTGCTATAATACTGCTCCTATGTACAAGCATATAACTGCTATAATACTGCTCCTATGTACAGTCATATAACTGCTATAATACTGCTCCTATGTACAGAGAATATAACTACTATAATACTGCCCCCTATGTACAAGAATATAACTACTATAATACTGCCCCCTATGTACAAGAATATAACTACTATAATACTACTCCTATGTACAAAAATATAACTACTATAATACTGCTCCTATGTACAAGAATATAACTACTATAATACTGCCCCTATGTACAAGAATATAACTACTACTAGATGGTGGCCCGATTCTAACGCATCGGGTATTCTAGAATATATATGCGGCAGACCGGGCGCAATCAGCACAGCAGTGTTTAAATTTGGCGCCAAAATCGCTGATTGGTCGCAGCCGGCAACCGCGACCAATCAGCAAAGTGGTCTTGAAATTTGGCGACTATATCGCTGATTGGTCACGGCCGGCGGTTGCGACTAATCAGCAGAGCGGGGTTTAAATTTTGCGCCAATAATGCTGATTGGTTACGGCCGGCGGTCGCGACCAATCAGCAAAGCGGTGTTTAAATTTGGCGCCAATAATGGTGATTGGTCACGGCCGCGACCATTCAGCAGAGCAGCGTTTAAATTTGGCCGCAATAATGCTGATTAGTCGCGGCTGGCAATTTGGCGCCAACAATGCTGATTAGTCGTGGCCGGCAACCGCGACCAATCAGTAGAGAGGGGTTTAAATTTGGCGCCAAAATCGCTGATTGGTCGCAATCGCCGGCCGCGACCAATCAGCAGAGCGGTGTTTAAATTTGGGGCAAAATCGCTGATTGGTCGCGGCTGGCAACCACAACCAATCAGCAGAGCGGTGTTTAAATTTGGCGCCAATACTGCTGATTGGTCACGGCCGGCAACCGCAACCAATCAGGTGAGCGGGGTTTAAATTTGGCGCCAATATTGCTGATTGGTCGCGGACGGCGACCGCGACTAATCAGCAGAGCGGTGTTTAAATTTGGCGCCAATACTGCTGATTGATCTCGGCCAGCGACGGCGATCAATCAGCAGAGCGGTGTTTAAATTTGGCGCCAATAATGCTGATTAGTCGCGGCATCCGCGACCAATTAGCAGAGCGGGGTTTAAATTTGGCGCCAAAATCGCTGATTGGTCGCGGCCGGCGGCCTCGACCAATCAGCAGAGCGTTGTTTAAATTTGGCGCCAAGCTCGCTGATTGGTCGCGTCTGGCGTCCGCGACCAATCAGCACAGCAGTGTTTAAATGTGGCGGCATGATCGGTGATTGGTCGCGGCCGCTATTTAAATGTTGCGCCCAAATTGGTGATTGGTCGCGGGCAGCGGCCGCGACCAATCAGCAGAGCGGTGTTTAACTTTAGCGCCAAGATCACTGATTGGTCGCGTGCGGAGAGCGCGACCAATCAGGGAATCGTATTGGTGAGGACCGGGGAGCGGAATCGTATTAGTGAGGACCGGCTGCGAGAAGCCGGGAGATGAGCGACTGCTAGCAGCAGAAGTATCCCGACCCGCAGCGCCGCTCCCCGGTCCTCCCTTCACTCCCTAGCCGCTGATGTCCCCACAGTATCCGCATGGTGTTACAAAGGCCCGGACATTTGTGTTAAAAATCGCTGATTGGTCGCTGGCGCTGCCCGCGACCAATCACCGATTTGGGCGCCAAATTTAAATATCGGCCGCGACCAATCACCGATCTTGGCTCCACATTTAAACAACGCTGTGCTGATTGGTCGCCGACGCTGGGCGCGACCAATCACCGATTTTGTTGCCACATTTAAATAGTGTCCGCGACCAATCAGCACAGCGGTGTTTAAATGTGGAGCCAAGATCGGTGATTGGTTGCTGCCGATATTTAAATTTGGCGCCCAAATCGGTGATTGGTCGCGGGCAGCGTCCGCTACCAATCAGCACAGTAGTGTTTAACTTTTGCGGCAAGATCAGTGATTGGTCGCGGGCCAAGACCGCGGCCAATCACCGATTTGTGCGGCACATTTAAATAGCGGCCGCGACCAATTGGATGTCAGCGCCGCTCCCCGGTCCTCCCTTCACACCCTAGCCGCATGGATGTCAGCGCCGCTGCCTGTGCGGATACTTCCGCTGCGAGAACCCGGGACATGAGCGACTGCTCGCAGCAGAAGTATCCCGACCCGCAGCGCCGCTCCCCCATCCTCCCTTGATACCCTAGCCGCTGATGTCCCCACAGTATCCGCATGGTGTTACAAAGGTCCGGACATTTGTGTTAAAAATCGCTGATTGGTCGGTGATTTTTAACACAAATGTCCAGACCTTTGTAACACCATGCGGATACTGTGGTGACATCAGCGGCTAGGGTGTGAAGGGAGGACCGGGGAGCGGCGCTGACATCCAATTGGTCGCGGCCGCTATTTTAATGTGCCGCACAAATCGGTGATTGGTTGCGGTCTTGGCCCACGACCAATCACTGATCTTGCCGCAAAAGTTAAACACTACTGTGCTGATTGGTCGCGGACGCTGCCCGCGACCAATCACCGATTTGGGCGCCAAATTTAAATATCGGCCGCGACCAATCACCGATCTTGGCTCCACATTTAAACACGGTTGTGCTGATTGGTCGCGGACGCTATTTAAATGTGGCGACAAAATCGGTGATTGGTCGCGCCCAGCGTCGGCGACCAATCAGCACAGCGGTGTTTAAATGTGGAGCCAAGATCGGTGATTGGTCGCGGCCGATATTTAAATTTGGCGCCCAAATCGGTGATTGGTTGCGGGCAGGGTCCGCGACCAATCAGCACAGTTATGTTTAACTTTTGCGGTAAGATCAGTGATTGGTCGGGTCCGAAGACCGCGACCAATCATCGAATCGTCTTGGTGAGGACCGGGGAGCGGCGCTGCCTGAGCGGGTACTTCCGCAGCGAGAACCCGGGACATGAGCGGGCGCTCGCAGCAGAAGTATCCCGACCCGCAGCGCCGCTCCCCGGTCCTCCCTTCCGCATGGAGGCCAGCGACGCCGGCGGTCAGGGTCCTTCTGCTGCTACCGGCCGGGAGATGAGCGCCTCGCGCCGGTCATCTCCCGGCTGCATCTCCGTCCCGCAGATGGGTCCGGCGGTCGAGGTCCTTCTGCTGTTACCGGCCAGGAGATGAGCGCCTCGCGGAGCTCATCTCCCGGCTGCATCGCCGCTGAGCTCCGTCCCGCAGATGAGCCGCTAACGGCCACCATCTTTTTTCAGAAATCCCGCCGCGCTGATTGGCCGCTGCCGGACCAAAGAGCGACGCGGGATTTCCAGGACAGACAGACAGACAGACAGACGGGATAAGACAATTATATAGTAGATAATACTACCCCCTATGTACAAGGATATAACTACTATAATACTGCTCCTATGTACAAGAATATAACTACTATAATACTGCTCCTATGTAGAAGAATATAACTACTATAATACTGCCCCCCCTGTACAAGAACATAACTACTATAATACTGCCCCCTATGTACACGAATATAACTACTATAATACTGCTCCTATGTACAAGAATATAACTACTATAATACTGCTCCTATGTACTAGACTATAACTACTATAATATTGCCCCTATGTACAAAAATATAACTACTATAATACTGCCCCCTATGTACAAGAATATAACTACTATAATACTGCCCCCTATGTACAAGAATATAACTACTATAATACTGCCCCCTATGTACAAGAATATAACTACTATAATACTGCCCCTATGTACAAGAATATAACAACTATAATACTGCCACTATGTACAAGAATATAACTACTATAATACTGTCCCTTTGTACAAGAATATAACTACTATAATACAGCCCCCTATGTACAAGAATTTAACTACTATAACACTGCTCCCTATCTACAAGAATAGAACCACTATAATACTGCCCCTGTGTACTAGAATATAACTATTATAATACTGCCCCATGTACAAGTATATAACTACTATAATAATGCCCCTATGTATAGGAATACAATTACTATACTACTGCTCCTATGTACCAGAATATAACTGTTATAATACTGTCCATATGTACTAGAATATAACTACTATAATACTGCCCCCTATGTACAAGAATAAAACTACTATAATACTGCCCCTGTGTACAAGAATATAACTACTATAATACTGCCCCTATGTACAGGAATATAACTACTATAATACTGCCCCCTATGTACAATAATATAACTACTATAATACTGCCCCCTATGTACAGGAATATAACTACTATAATACTGCCCCTGTGTACAAGAGTATGACTACTATAATACTGCCCTTATGTACAAGAATATAACTATTATAATACTGCCCCCTATGTACAAGAATGTAACTACTATAATACTGACCCTATATACAGGAATATAACTACTATAATACCGCTCCTATGTACAGGAATATAACTACTATAATACTGCTCCTATGTACAGGAATATAACTACTATAATACTGCCCCTATATACAAGAATATAACTACTATAATACTGCTGCTATGTACAGGAATATAACTACTATAATACTGCTCATATGTACAGGAATATAACTACTATAATACTGCTCCTATGTACAAAAATATAACTACTATAATACTGCCCCCTATGTACAAGAATATAACTACTATAATACTGCTCCTATGTACAAGAATATAACTACTATAATACTGCCCCTATGTACAAGAATATAACTACTCTAATACTGTCCCCTATGTATAAGAATATAACTACTATAATACTGCCCCATGTACAAGTATATAACTACTGTAGCGTCGGCGTCCCTGCCTCCTGCTAGGCAGGGACGCTGTTCCCCTCACCTCTACGCTCCGTGCCCGGCGTCCTCCTCCCGCTCTGCTGGCAGCGCGCGCTGCTTCCCGGCCACTGTGCTTAGGGTGCGCTCCCCCTCTCTTAAAGGGGCCGCGCGCGCCGTCCTAAGGAGTCCCCGGCCAATGGCCGGAGGACCTCACCATATATAAGGCACCTCCTCCAAAATGGAGGTGTCCGAGCAATGTTGTTGCAAAGCCTTCACTCTGCTTCAGCCCTCAGGTCTCGTTACCAGTTACCTGCCAGTCACCTGCCAGATTCCTGCTTGATACCTGCCTGATATCCGCTTACCTGCTTGCAAGCCTGCGGTCCGACGGTCTGCCTTCCGACACCTGTCAGTCTGTCTATGGACCAGCCTGCCCGCTCACCTGGGAGCGCTCACCTGCTACCTGCCTGCTAGTCTACCTGGAGGCTCTGCCGTCACTTGCTGTGACCACCTGCCAGTCCAGAGACTATTGCCCGCTCACCTGGGAGCGCTCACCTGCTACCTGCCTGCTAGCCTACCTGGAGGCTCTGCCGTCACTTGCCGTGACCACCTGCCGGTCCAGAGACTCTTGCCCGCTCACCTGGGAGCGCTCACCTGCTACCTGCCTGCTAGCCTACCTGGAGGCTCTGCCGTCATTTGCCGTGACCACCTGCCAGTCCAGAGACTCTTGCCCGCTCACCTGGGAGCGCTCACCTGCTACCTGCCTGCTAGCCTACCTGGAGGCTCTGCCGTCACTTGCCGTGACCACCTGCCTGTCCAGAGACTCTTTCCCGCTCACCTGGGAGTGCTCACCTGCTACCTGCCTGCTAACCTACCTGGAGGCTCTGCCGTCACTTGCTGTGACCACCTGCCCGTCCAGAGACTCTTGCCCGCTCACCTGGGAGCGTCCACCTGCTACCTGTCTGCTAGTCTACCCAGAGACTGTCCCTGTGACTACCTGCCCTTCTACCCAGAGACTGTCCCTGTCACTTGCCGTGACTACCTGTCCTTCTACCCAGAGACTGTCCCTGTCACTTGCCGTGACTACCTGCCCGTCTTGCCTGGGAGCCACCCGCTTCCTTACAAGGACCGCCCCCTTGTATAGTTGCTCAGAGGTTCCGCCTCCCAGACCCGTTACAGTTTGCTCGGGCCATGGAACCCGGTGGCACCCAAGCTCCCTCGCTCTCGGACCTATGTCATGAACTGTCCCGTCAGAGGTCCCAACAGGAGTCCATCCTGAGTCATCTGCGGAATGTCAACTCTCGTCTGGACACTCTGACTGCTCCATCAGCAACCACCGCTAGTGTCATGACTCGCCGCCCGGCAGCGCCGCTGCCCACCAATACCATGGTATCCTGCCCCGGACCCCGGCTTTCTGCACCTCCACGCTTCGAAGGCGACCCCGCTCAAGCTCGGGGCTTCATAAACCAGTGCACCCTGCACTTTGAACTCCTGTCCCACCAGTTTATCTCCGACCGGGCCAAAGTAGCCTTCATCATGTCCCATCTCACGGGGGAGGCACTGGCTTGGCTAAATCCTCTATGGGAGAGAGGAGACCCCCTGGTGTCCAACCTGCCAGCCTTTCTCACGGCTTTCCGTAAAGTCTTCGACGAACCCGGACGGAAGACCTCATCCGCATCATCTCTGCTACGCCTCCATCAAGGAAATCTCACCGTGGGCCAATATGCCATACGGTTCCGTACCCTTGCTTCGGAGCTGGCCTGGGATAGCGACGCCCTGGTGTCTGTCTTTTGGGAGGGTCTGTCCGGCCGTATTAAAGATGAACTCGCCGGTCGGGACATACCTACCACTCTCGACGACTTAATAACTCTTGCCACCCGGATTGACATCCGGTTCCAGGAACGCGCCAAAGAGGTCACCCGTGAGAGGAGGTTTCCACGTCTAGCCTCTACCTTTCAGAAACCTGTCACTTCTCCCGCTACTCCCCAGGCGCACTCACCCGAGCCTATGCCTTTTGACCAGACCAAGATGGTCAAAACCCGTCAAGAGTTACGCCGTGCCGAGGGGAGCTGCTTCTACTGTGGCAGTAAGGAGCACCGGATCCGTTCCTGCCCGGAGAGGTCGGGAAACGCCTGTGTCTAGGATCGCTCAGAGAGGTCATCCTAGACAAGAGTAAACCCTCTCCATCTCTGTTGCTGTCGGTCTCTATCATCTGCGGGGAGAACCGTTATTTTGAACTAGCCCAACTTGACTCTGGAGCTGCCGGAAATCTCATTTCTCAGTCTCTGGTAGAGAAATACCGCATTCCCACCAAACCTCTAGCTGTACCCTTATCTGTCGCTGCCGTGGATGGGGGCCTCTTACCACATCCCATCCAACTCATCACCAAATCCATAACCCTGCAGGTGGGAATGCTGCACTCTGAGAGCATCTTCTTTCATGTTCTGCCTGGACTCTCCACGCCCTCTTACTAGGCCTACCTTGGCTTCAGAGACATGCACCCGTGATTGATTGGCAGACCGGTGAAGTCCTTCGCTGGGGACAGGACTGCCATAAGACTTGTT
Organism: Phyllobates terribilis; assembly: GCF_046119375.1. NCBI lineage: Eukaryota > Metazoa > Chordata > Amphibia > Anura > Dendrobatidae > Phyllobates > Phyllobates terribilis. Next base: position 379,838,518 of record NW_027362769.1, on the reverse strand, counting down.
TAGTTCCCGTCCATCCTGTCCGTCCTTCTCCTACTCCAGCCAATCTACCTGGTCTTCCGGCTCCTTATTGGTCGTATGCGGACGTCTTTAATAAAAAGGAGGCGGAGACATTACCCCCTCATAGACCATACGACTGCCCAATCGACCTGATGCCCGGCGCTACTCCTCCCCGTGGGCGCATTTACCCTTTGTCCGCTGCTGAGACCCGATCCATGTCAGAATATATTGAGGAGAATCTGGCCCGGGGATTCATCCGGAAATCTACTTCCCCGGCGGGAGCAGGTTTCTTCTTCGTCAAAAAGAAGGATGGCTCACTCCGTCCCTGTATAGACTATAGAGGCCTTAACCAGATCACGGTGAAGAATAAATACCCCCTGCCGCTCATTCCGGAATTATTTGACCGTCTGAGGGGGGCTAGAATCTTCACCAAGCTGGACCTCCGTGGGGCGTATAACCTGGTCCGTATCCGTCAGGGGGATGAATGGAAGACGGCATTCAACACCCGGGACGGCCACTATGAATACCTGGTAATGCCCTTCGGTCTCTGTAACGCTCCCGCCGTCTTTCAAGAGTTGGTCAATGACATCTTCCGGGACCTTCTCTACTCCTGCGTAGTGGTGTACCTGGACGACATCTTGGTCTTTTCTCCGGATCCCCCCACACACCGGAGGGATGTTCGTCAGGTTCTGCTCAGGCTCAGGCAGAACCACCTCTACGCTAAATATGAGAAGTGCCTCTTTGAGCAGACCTTGCTTCCGTTTTTGGGCTACATAATTTCTCAGACCGGCCTACGAATGGATCCTGAGAAACTGTCTGCCATCGACAAGTGGCCTCGACCAGAGGGGTTGAAGGCTATTCAGCGGTTCCTGGGCTTCGCCAACTACTACCGCCTCTTCATACCGCACTTCTCTTCCCGGACTGCCCCAATCTCTGCGCTCACCCGTAAGGGCACTAATCCCAGAGAATGGCCGCCCGAAGCTGAGGAAGCCTTTCTTTCCTTAAAACAGGCTTTCTCTTCCGCCCCGGTGCTGCATCGCCCGGACGGCAACAAACAATTCTTCCTGGAAGTTGACGCCTCCTCCTCTGGAGCCGGAGCGGTACTTACCCAAAAATCGTCTTCCGGGAGAATGGTAACTTGCGGCTTCTTCTCCAAACTCTTCTCCTCTTCCGAGCGCAACTATTCTATAGGAGACCGAGAGTTATTGGCCATCAAGCTGGCATTGGAGGAGTGGCGTTACCTGCTCGAGGGGGCTCTTCACCCGGTAATAATTTACACTGACCACAAGAACTTGGCTTACCTCCAGCATGCCCAGAGACTTAACCCGCGCCAAGCCCGGTGGTCCTTGTTTTTTGCTCGCTTTGATTTTGTTCTTCATTTTCGCCCGGCTGACAAAAACATCAAAGCTGACGCCTTGTCCGGATCCTTCCTGGTGTCTGATCTTGAGGAGGAACCTAAACACATCATCGATCCCGCCAGAGTAATGCAGGTGGCCCCCGTGAGTCTAAATCGTCTCCCTCCCGGAAAGACGTTCGTAACGGTACCTGATCGGGAAAGGATCCTACACTGGGGTCACTCGTCTAAGCTTGTTGGCCATGCCGGTCAGAAAAAGACCCTCCAGCTTATCACCCTGCACTACTGGTGGCCTACCCTGCACAAGGACGTAATAGACTTTGTTTCTGCCTGTGTGTCCTACGCCCGCAACAAGGTTCCGAGACACCTGCCAGCCGGTCGCCTCCTTCCTCTTCCAGTACCTGCTGCCTCCTGGCAGCATATAGCTATGGACTTCATAACAGATCTCCCTGTCTCTGCCGGTTGTACGGTCATTTGGGTGGTCGCTGACCGCTTTTCCAAAATGGCTCATTTCATTCCCCTGCCAGGCCTCCCGTCTGCACCCGAGCTGGCTAAAGACTTTATCCGCCACATCTTCCGTCTCCATGGCCTGCCCCTCCACATCGTGTCGGATCGTGGGGTTCAGTTCACCTCACGCTTCTGGAGAGCCACATGTAAGCTGCTAGACGTCACCCTGGACTTCTCCTCCGCATACCACCCACAGTCCAATGGTCAAGTGGAGCGGATCAATCAGATCCTGACCAGTTACCTCCGGCACTTCGTTAATGCCCACCATTCAGACTGGGTGGATCTCCTGCCATGGGCCGAATTCTCTTACAATAATCACGAGAGCGAATCTTCCTCCAAATCCCCGTTTTTTGTAGTCTTTGGTCAGCATCTTCGGATCCCTTTTCCCTTCTCCACCTCGGTGGACAATCCGGCTGCGGAATCTCTCGTTAGCAAATTTTCCTCCATTTGGGAGAGTACCCGATCCACACTCCTTCAGTCGTCCGAGCGGATGAAAAAACACGCTGACAAAAAACGCCTGGATCCTCCACAATTCCATCCTGGAGATAAAGTTTGGCTCTCGTCCAAGTATGTCCGGCTCAAGATTCCTTCCTACAAGTTAGGGCCTCGGTTCATCGGCCCACTAGAAGTTATCAAACAAATCAACCCAGTGGCCTATAAATTGAAACTCCCGGCCAACTTGCGGATCCCTAACTCCTTCCATGTATCTCTCCTCAAACCTGTGGTACTTAACTCTTTTTCCAAGTCTACAGGTACGCCTCCTGCTCCGGTTTCCGCTGAAAACGAGTTTGAGGTAGAGAACATTCTGGCCACCAAAAGGGTAAGAGGAAAAACCTTTTTTTCTGGTAGATTGGAAGGGGTTTGGTCCTGAGGAGAGAACGTGGGAGCCCCGGGAGAACATCCATGCCCCTCTCATCCTTGATAAATTTCTGTCTGGCCTAAAAAAGGGGGGGCCTAAAGGGGGGGGTACTGTAGCGTCGGCGTCCCTGCCTCCTGCTAGGCAGGGACGCTGTTCCCCTCACCTCTCCGCTCCGTGCCCGGCGTCCTCCTCCCGCTCTGCTGGCAGCGCGCGCTGCTTCCCGGCCACTGTGCTTAGGGCGCGCGTGCTCCCCCTCTCTTAAAGGAGCCGCGCGCGCCGTCCTAAGGAGTCCCCGGCCAATGGCCGGAGGACCTCACCATATATAAGGCACCTCCTCCAAAATGGAGGTGCCCGAGCAATGTTGTTGCAAAGCCTTCACTCTGCTTCAGCCCTCAGGTCCCGTTACCAGTTACCTGCCAGTCACCTGCCAGATTCCTGCTTGTTACCTGCCAGTCACCTGCCAGATTCCTGCTTGATACCTGCCTGATATCCGCTTACCTGCTTGTAAGCCTGCGGTCCGACGGTCTGCCTTCCGACACCTGTCAGTCTGTCTATGGACCAGCCTGCCCGCTCACCTGGGAGCGCTCACCTGCTACCTGCCTGCTAGTCTACCTGGAGGCTCTGCCGTCACTTGCCGTGACCACCTGCCAGTCCAGAGACTCTTGCCCGCTCACCTGGGAGCGCTCACCTGTTACCTGCCTGCTAGCCTACCTGGAGGCTCTGCCGTCACTTGCCGTGACCACCTGCCAGTCCAGAGACTCTTGCCCGCTCACCTGGGAGCGCTCACCTGCTACCTGCCTGCTAGCCTACCTGGAGGCTCTGCCGTCACTTGCTGTGACCACCTGCCCGTCCAGAGACTCTTGCCCGCTCACCTGGGAGCGTCCACCTGCTACCTGTCTGCTAGTCTACCAAGAGACTGTCCCTGTGACTACCTGCCCTTCTACCCAGAGACTGTTCCTGTCACTTGCCGTGACTACCTGCCCTTCTGCCCAGAGACTGTCCCTGTCACTTGCCGTGACTACCTGCCCGTCTTCCCTGGGAGCCACCCGCTTCCTTACAAGGACCGCCCCCTTGTATAGTTGCTCAGAGGTTCCGCCTCCCAGACCCGTTACAACTACTATAATACTGCCCCTATGTACAGTAATATAACTAGTATAATACTACCCCCTCTGCACAAGAATATAACTACCATAATACTGCTCCTATGTACAAGAATATAACTACTATAATACTGCCCCCTATGTACAAGAATATATCTACTATAATACTGCCCCTGTGTACAAGAATATGACTATTATAATACTGCCCCGTGTACAAGTATATACAGTGCCTACAAGTAGTATTCAACCCCCTGCAGATTTAGCTGGTTGACACATGCGGAATTAACTTGGCATTGTGACATTTGTACTGTAGATCAGCCTGGAAGTGGGAAATGCACTGCAGCAAATTTTGTTTTTGTTTTTTTTTATGTTTTTTTTTTAAAACGTAAAAAGTTAATTCAGAGTGTCATTTATTATTCAACCCCTCAAACCACAAGAATTCTGTTTGGACCCCCTAAAGTATTAAGAAGTAGTTCAGGCACCAAGAATAATGAGCTTCACATGTGTGGATTAAAGATCTCTTTTGCCAGCCTTTTCTGACTATTTAAGACCCTCCCCAAACTTGTGAACAGCACTCAGACATGGTCAACATGGGAAAGACAAAGGAGCATTCCAAGGCCATCAGAGACAAGATCGTGGAGGGTCACAAGGCTGGCAAGGGGTACAAAACCCTTTCCAAGGAGTTGGGCCTACCTGTCTCCACTGTTGGGAGCATCATCCGTAAGTGGAAGGCTTATGGAACTACTGTTAGCCTTCCACGGCCAGGACAGCCTTTGAAAGTGTCCTCCCGTGCCGAGGCCAGGCTTGTCCGAAGAGTCAAGGCTAACCCAAGGACAACAAGGAAGGAGCTCCGGGAAGATCTCATGGCAGTGGGGACATTGGTTTCAGTCAATACCATAAGTAACGTACTCCACCGCAATGGTCTCCGTTCCAGACGAGCCCGTAAGGTACCTTTACTTTCAAAGCGTCATGTCAAGGCTCGTCTACAGTTTGCTCATGATCACTTGGAGGACTCTGAGACAGACTGGTTCAAGGTTCTATGGTCTGATGAGACCAAGATCGAGATCTTTGGTGCCAACCACACACGTGACGTTTGGAGACTGGATGGCACTGCATACGACCCCAAGAATACCATCCCTACAGTCAAGCATGGTGGTGGCAGCATCATGCTGTGGGGCTGTTTCTCTGCCAAGGGGCCTGGCCATCTGGTCCGCATCCATGGGAAGATGGATAGCACGGCCTACCTGGAGATTTTGGCCAAGAACCTCCGCTCCTCCATCAAGGATCTTAAGATGGGTCGTAATTTCATCTTCCAACAAGACAATGACCCAAAGCACACAGCCAAGAAAACCAAGGCCTGGTTCAATAGGGAAAAAGTCAAGGTGTTGGAGTGGCCTAGTCAGTCTCCTGACCTTAACCCAATTGAAAACTTGTGGAAGGAGCTCAAGAATACAGTCCACATGAGACACCCAAAGAACCTAGATAACTTGGAGAAGATCTGCATGGAGGAGTGGGCCAAGATAACTCCACAGACCTGTGCCGGCCTGATCAGGTCTTATAAAAGACTATTATTAGCTGTAATTGCAAACAAGGGTTATTCCACAAAATATTAAACATAGGGGTTGTATAATAATTGACCCACACTTTTATGTTTAAAATTTAATAAAATTCAACTGAGCAACATAACTTTTTGGTTTGTAAGATTTATGCTTCTGTTCATAAAACCTACTCTCGTTTGCAGTTTGAAGGCTCTAACTTATTTGCATCTTATCAAACCAGCTAAATCTGCAGAGGGTTGAATACTACTTGTAGGCACTGTAACTACTATAATACTGCCCCTATGTACAGGAATATAACTACTATAATACTGCCCTCTATCTACAAGAATATAACTACTATAATACTGCCCCCTATGTACAAGAATATAACTACTATAATACTGCTCCTATGTACAAGAATATAACTACTATAATACTGCTCCTATGTACAAGAATACACTACTATAATACTGCTCTCATGTATAAGAATATAACTACTATAATACTTCCCCCTATGTACAAGCATATAACTACTATAATACTGCTCCTATGTACAAGAATATAACTACTATAATACTGCTCCCCTGTACAAGAATATAACTACTATAATACTGCCCCCCTGTACAAGAATATAACTACTATAATACTGCCCCCTATGTACAGGAATATAACTACTATAATACTGCTCCTAAGTAGAAGAATATAACTACTATAATACTGCCCCCTATGTACAAGAATATAACTACTATAATACTGCTCCTATGTACAAGAATATAATTACTATAATACTGCCCACTATATACAGGAATATAACTACTATAACTCTGCCCACTATCTACAAGAATATAATCACTATAACACAGCCCCCTATGTATAAGAATACAATTACTATAAAACTGCTCCTATGTACTAGAATATAACTACTATAATACTGCCCCCTATGTACAAGAATATAACTACTATAATACTGTCCCTGTGTTCATGAATATAGCTATTATAATACTGCCTCTTGTACAACTATATAACTACTATAATACTGCCCCTATGTACAGGAATATAACTACTATAATACTGCCCCCTATGCACAAGAATATAACTACTATAATACTGCTCCTATGTACAAGAATATAACTACTATAATACTGCCCCTATGTACAAGAATATAACTACTCTAATACTGCCCCTATGCACAAGAATATAACTACTATAATACTGCTCCTATGTACAAGAATATAACTACTATAATACTGCCCCTATGTACAAGAATATAACTACTCTAATACTGTCCCCTATGTACAAGAATATAACTACTATAATACTGCCCCCTATGTACAAGATTATAACTACTATAATACTGCCTCTGTGTACAAGAATATAACTATTATAATACTGCCCCATGTACAAGTATATAACTACTATAATTCTGCCCCTATGTACAGGAATATAACTACTATACTACTGACCCTATGTACAAGAATATTTCTACTATAATACTGCTCCTATGTACAGAAATATAACTACTATAATACTGCCCCTGTGTACAAGAATATAACTATTATAATACTGTCCCATGTACAAGTATATAACTACTATAATACTGACCCTATGTACAAGTATATAACTACTATAATACTGCCCCTATGTACAGGAATATAACTACTATAATACTGCCCCCTATGTACAGAAATATAACTACTATAATACTGCTCCTATGTACACGAATATAACTACTATAATACTGCCCCTATGTACAAGAATATAACTACTATAATACTGCTCCTATGTACAGGAATATAACTACTATAATACTGCTCCTATGTACAAAAATATAACTACTATAATACTGCCCCTATGCACAAGAATATAACTACCATAATACTGCCTCTATGTACAAGAATATAACTGCTATAATTCTGCCCCCTATGTACAAGAATATAACTACTATAATACTGCCCCCTATATACAGGAATATAGCTACTATAATACTGCCCCCTATGTACAAGAATATAACTACTATAATACTGCTCCTATGTACACGAATATAACTACTATAATACTGCCCCTATGTACAAGAATATAACTACTATAATACTGCCCCCTATATACAGGAATATAACTACTATAATACTGCCCCCTATGTACAAGAATATAACTACTATAATACTACTCCTATGTGCAAGAATATAACTACTATATTACAGCTCTCATGTATAAGAATATAACTACTATAATACTGCCCGTAAGTACAAGAATATAACTACTATAATACTGCTCCTATGTACAAGAATATAACTACTATAATACTGCCCCCAGTGTACAAGAATATAACTACTATAATACTGCTCCATGTTTAAGAATATAACTACTATAATACTGCCTCCGATGTACAAGAATATAACTACTATAATACTGCCCCCTATGTACAAGATTATAACTACTATAATACTGCCCCTGTGTACAAGAATATAACTATTATAATACTGCCCCATGTACAAGTATATAACTACTATAATACTGCCCCTATGTACAGGAATATAACTACTATAATACTCCCCCCTATGTACAGAAATATAACTACTATAATACTGCTCCTATGTACAGGAATATAACTACTATAATACTGCCCCTATATACAAGAATATAGTACTATAATACTGCTTCTATGTACAGAAATATAACTACTATAATACTGCTCCTATGTACAGGAATATAACTACTATAATACTGCTCCTATGTACAAAAATATAACTACTATAATACTGCCCTCTATGTACAAGAATATAACTATTATAATACTGCCCCCTATATACAGGATTATAACTACTATAATACTGCCCCTGTGTACTAGAATATAACTATTATAATACTGCCCCATGTACAAGTATATAACTACTATAATACTGCCCCTATGTACAGGAATATAACTACTATAATACTGCCCCCTATGTACAGAAATATAACTACTATAATACTGCTCCTATGTACACGAATATAACTACTATAATACTGCCCCTATGTACAAGAATATAACTACTATAATATTGTTCCTATGTACAGAAATATAACTACTATAATACTGCTCCTATGTACAGAAATATAACTACTATAATACTGCTCCTATGTACAGGAATAAAACTACTATAATACTGCTCCTATGTGCAGAAATATAACTACTATAATACTGCTCCTATGTACAAGAATATAACTACTATAATACTACCCCCTATATACAGGAATATAACTACTATAATACTGCCCCCTATATACAGGAATATAACTACTATAATACTGCCCCCTATGTACAAGAATATAACTACTATAATAGTGCTCCTATGTACAGGAATATAACTACTATAATACTGCCCCTATGTACAAGAATATAACTACTATAATACTGCCCCCTATATACAGGAATATATCTACTATAATACTGCCCCCTATGTACAAGATTATAACTACTATAATACTACTCCTATGTACAAGAATATAACTACTATAATACTGCTCTCATGTATAAGAATATAACTACTATAATACTGCTCCTATGTACAAGAATATAACTACTATAATACTGCCCCCTATGTACAAGAATATAACTACTATAATACTGCTCTCATGTTTAAGAAAATAACTACTATAATACTGCCCCTATGTACAAGAATATAACTACTATAATACTTCCCCCTATGTATAAGAATATAACTACTATAATACTGCCCCTATGTACAAGAATATAACTACTATAATACTGCCCCTATGTAGAAGAATATAACTACTATAATACTGCCCCTATGTAGAAGAATATAACTACTATAATACTGCTCCTATGTACAAGAATATAACTGCTATAATACTGCCCCCTATGTACAAGAATATAACTACTATAATACTGCCCCCTATGTACGAGGCTATAACTACTATAATACTGCCCTTATGTACAAGAATATAACTACTATAATACTGCTCCTATGTGCAAGAATATAACTACTATAATACTACTCCTATATACTAGAATATAACTACAATAATTCTGCCCCTATGTACAAGAATATAACTACTATAATACTTCCCCTATGTACAAGAATATGACTACTATAATACTGCTCCTATGTACAAGAATATAACTACTATAATACTGCCCCCTATGTACAAGAATATAACTACTATAATACTGCTCCTATGTACAAGAATATAACTACTATAATACTGCTCCTATATACAAGAATATAACTACAATAATACTGCCCCTATGTACAAGAATATAACTACTATAATACTGCTCCTGTAACATACCTGGCGGCGTCCTTGCATGGTGGTCCATCTCCCACTGTGCAAGAGGGCGCACTTGATCTCCTGTCCAGAATGTCTCTCTGGCTTCCCTCCATGCTGTCTGTTTGTGTCTGTTTCTGCTGCTTAAGGGCGGCGCCCGATCACTTCCTGCCTTTTGTACCTGCTGTGGGTCACACCCCTTGTGCGTCCTCAGCCTATTGCTGTCTGTCACTTGGTATATAGCTCAGCAGCTCCCTTCTATCCCTGCCTGAGCATAGTGTTTCCTTCAGTGTGTGCTTGCACTCTGAAGGTGCCAGGTCCCGTCTCTTGTCTCCTGCTTTTTTTATCAGTTCCCGTGTCTGAACTGAGTCCTGTATTTCTCCTGCTTTGCGGTATCAGCTCCCGTGTCTGAACTGAGTCCTTTCTTGTTCTCTTGTCTGTCCTGTCTGAACACGCTCCTAGCCTGTTCCTCTCGCCTTCTAGTGGCCGATTTCCTAGACCCGCTCCTGTGTCTGGTCTGTCCTGTCTGAACACGCTCCTTGCCTGTTCGTTCCGCCTTCTAGTGGCCGATTTCCTAGACCCGCTCCTGTGTCTGGTCTGTCCTGTCTGAACACGCTCCTTGCCTGTTCGTTCCGCCTCTCTGGGGGCCGTATTCCCAGACCCGCTCCTGTATCCCTCTGCAGTGTCGGTCTCCTCCGTACACTCAGTTCCAGTCTGAACTCTCTCCTGTCCTTTACCTGTTTTGCCTCTATGTCCGTTCCCTTCCTTTTTCTGCAGAGTCTGAACTCGTACCTAACTCCTGCTTGTTGTCTCTGCAAGTACTGTGTGAGTATCTGGCTCTGTCTTTCCCTTCCTGTCTGTTCCGTGTGAACAGAGCCCTGTCCTCCCTGCTCAGCCTTGTCTGCACTCTAGCTGTGCTTGCCTGTAACCCTCTGCCTGTATTGTTCCTGAGTCCCGGTGTGTACTGGGTCCTATCCCGCCTGTGTTCCTACCTGCTAGTGCCTCCCTGTCTGCACACTAGCTGTGCTTGCCTTTACCCCCCTGCCTGCATACCCGCCTGCCTGCATACCAGTCGTGCCTGCCTATACCCACCAGTCTGTGTGCCAGCCTACCAGCCTGTTCCTGTATTCCCCTGTGTGGGTCAACAGCCGTGTCCGGGGTCTGTCCTGGAGTAGCACCTGGTCCCTCTGCTCGGTTCCTCCTTGGTGCACTGGCGTCGTATGCCGTCGTGCGACCCTGGTCGGATCGGGTGAATACTTAGTCACGCCCCTCCAGGCATTCACTCTCCGGCACGGTCCAGTGGAATCACTACCAATCACACGCACACGCCGCTTAGCCCGGGCGTGTGCATAACAGCATGCTCAGGCCATGGTTCCCGTTGAGCCCCACGGCCTTCGCTCTTTGAGAAGTTTTTCCAGCGAATACATGCATTAAAATAAATAAATAAATTTTTTTCCCCCTTTAGCTGAGTTCCAGGCGAATTACGCACCCGTCCAGATGGATCTATCAGCTCTCGTTCCTGCGGATCCGCCACGTTACTATGGGGATCCAAGACAGTGTCGTGCATTTGTGGAGCAATGCATGCTACACTTTAAGGCCTACCCTCTCTATTTTCCTTCCGATTGGGCTAAAGTGGCCTTTATGATTGACTACCTAGCGGGTGATGCCTTGAAATGGGTCACCCCCCTATGGGAAGCATGGGATCCTGTCATCCTTGACCTGCAGGCCTTCCTGGTGGCCTTTCGTATGGTCTTCGAGGACCCTAACTCTGAAGCCCCTGCTGAAGCTTCACTTCCCAATATCCCGGAGCAGCCCCGACGGGTAATGTGTGTGGGTAGCGCAATAGTCCTCCAGCCCAATGAGACTACTGCCCACCCAGAATCCTCACAGGGTGACTACGCTTTCCGGAATACTTCTCTCAACCTCAAGAGGCAGTCCAGACGTGCTAGACTTAGAGGCAAGCCGTCACGCCAGGGTCTGTCCTCCCTGAGACCTCCTGACCCCAACCTTGAAGTCCCTACTGAAGCTTCATCTCCCTGTATCCCGGAGAAACCCCAATGGGTAATGTGCGTGGGTAGTGCACCAGTTCTCCTGGCCGAAGAGACTTCTGCCCATCCAGACTCCACACAGGAGAACTTCCTGCACCCGGCATCAGATGCTTCTTTCTCTTTAACCGGTGTGCATGTCCAAGGATGCTCCAAAGCTGTGGTTACCTCAGAGTCTGTGCACCTCTACTACCTGGCGGAGGATCCCCTGTTGCCTCCTGAACCCTCCGGGATACCACTCGATGACAAATGGAGAGAGACTTCTCTACACCCGGTACTCAATACTTTGTCCGCTTCGTCCTGTGAGCCTGACAATGGGTACCCCAAAGTGGTAGTTACCTCCGAGTCTCTACACCCCTCCGACCAGGCGGAGGATCTCCAGTTGTCTCCTGAACCCTTCGGGGTGCTACCTGGTAGCGAAAGGACAGAGACTCTCTTATACTCTGTACCTGATACCTCGCTCGCTTCGTCCAGTGAGTCCAACCTAGTGTACTCCGAAGCAGAGGTTACTCCTGAGTCTCTACACCCCTCCGACCAGGCGGAGGACCTCCAGTTGTGTTCAGAATCCTTCGGGGTGCCACCTGGTGGTGAATGGACAGAGACTTTCCTATACTCGGTACCCGATACCTCGCCTGCTTCCTCCAGTGAGTCCGACCTAGTGTACTCTGAAGCAGAGGTTACCCGTGAGTCTCTACACCCCTCTGACCAGGCGGAGGACCGCCAGCTGTCTCCAGAACCCTTCGGGGTGCCACCTGGTGGTGAATGGACAGAGACTTTCCTATACTCGGTACCCGATACCTCGCCTGCTTCCTCCAGTGAGTCCGACCTAGTGTACTCTGAAGCAGTTGTTTTCTCTGAGCCTCTGCACTCTTCTGACCCGGCGGAGGACCTCCAGTTGTTTCCTGAATCCTCCGGGATACCACCAGATAACAAAGAGACAGTGACTTTTCCTCATTATGTACCTGATAACCCGTCTATTTCTTCCTGTGAGCTTGACAAGATGTACCTCGAAGCAGAGATTACCCTTAAGTCTCTGTCCCCCTCCAACCCAGTGAACGACTGGCCCTCGAATTCCCTGCGGAAGATTCTGGCAGGCCTGAAGAAGAGGGGGCGTAAGGGGGGAGGTACTGTAACATACCTGGCGGCGTCCTTGCATGGTGGTCCATCTCCCACTGTGCAAGAGGGCGCACTTGATCTCCTGTCCAGAATGTCTCTCTGGCTTCCCTCCATGCTGTCTGTTTGTGTCTGTTTCTGCTGCTTAAGGGCGGCGCCCGATCACTTCCTGCCTTTTGTACCTGCTGTGGGTCACACCCCTTGTGCGTCCTCAGCCTATTGCTGTCTGTCACTTGGTATATAGCTCAGCAGCTCCCTTCTATCCCTGCCTGAGCATAGTGTTTCCTTCAGTGTGTGCTTGCACTCTGAAGGTGCCAGGTCCCGTCTCTTGTCTCCTGCTTTTTTTATCAGTTCCCGTGTCTGAACTGAGTCCTGTATTTCTCCTGCTTTGCGGTATCAGCTCCCGTGTCTGAACTGAGTCCTTTCTTGTTCTCTTGTCTGTCCTGTCTGAACACGCTCCTAGCCTGTTCCTCTCGCCTTCTAGTGGCCGATTTCCTAGACCCGCTCCTGTGTCTGGTCTGTCCTGTCTGAACACGCTCCTTGCCTGTTCGTTCCGCCTTCTAGTGGCCGATTTCCTAGACCCGCTCCTGTGTCTGGTCTGTCCTGTCTGAACACGCTCCTTGCCTGTTCGTTCCGCCTCTCTGGGGGCCGTATTCCCAGACCCGCTCCTGTATCCCTCTGCAGTGTCGGTCTCCTCCGTACACTCAGTTCCAGTCTGAACTCTCTCCTGTCCTTTACCTGTTTTGCCTCTATGTCCGTTCCCTTCCTTTTTCTGCAGAGTCTGAACTCGTACCTAACTCCTGCTTGTTGTCTCTGCAAGTACTGTGTGAGTATCTGGCTCTGTCTTTCCCTTCCTGTCTGTTCCGTGTGAACAGAGCCCTGTCCTCCCTGCTCAGCCTTGTCTGCACTCTAGCTGTGCTTGCCTGTAACCCTCTGCCTGTATTGTTCCTGAGTCCCGGTGTGTACTGGGTCCTATCCCGCCTGTGTTCCTACCTGCTAGTGCCTCCCTGTCTGCACACTAGCTGTGCTTGCCTTTACCCCCCTGCCTGCATACCCGCCTGCCTGCATACCAGTCGTGCCTGCCTATACCCACCAGTCTGTGTGCCAGCCTACCAGCCTGTTCCTGTATTCCCCTGTGTGGGTCAACAGCCGTGTCCGGGGTCTGTCCTGGAGTAGCACCTGGTCCCTCTGCTCGGTTCCTCCTTGGTGCACTGGCGTCGTATGCCGTCGTGCGACCCTGGTCGGATCGGGTGAATACTTAGTCACGCCCCTCCAGGCATTCACTCTCCGGCACGGTCCAGTGGAATCACTACCAATCACACGCACACGCCGCTTAGCCCGGGCGTGTGCATAACAGCTCCTATGTACAAGAATATAACTACTATAATACTGCTCCTATGTACAAGGATATAACTACTATAATACTTCCCCTATGTACAAGAATATGACTACTATAATACTGCTTCCTATGTGCAAGAATATAACTACTATAATACTGCTCCTATGTACAAGAATATAACTACTATAATACTGCTCCTATGTACAAGAATATAACTACTATAATACTGCTCCTATGTACAGGAATATAACTACTATAATACTGCCTCCTATGTACAAGAACATAACTACTATAATACTGCTCCTATGTACAAGAATATAACTACCATAATACTGCCCCTATGTACAAGAATATAACAACTATAATATTGCTCCTATGTACAAGACTATAACTACTATTATACTGCCCCCTATGTACAAGAACATAACTACTATCATAGGCGGATTATAATGAGGGCAATCCGGGCTACCGCCCGGGGCCCCGAGCCTGCAGGGGGCCCGCGGGTCTGGGCGGGGTGTCTAATGCCGGATTGCCCTCATTATATGTGCGGGCCGCCGCGGCACATACCGGTAGCCGTGGCGGGAGGGGGAGCCCCGGACCCGCTCCCCCAGCAGCGGCCGCCGCTACTTCTTCATCGGCCGGGCCAGCACTGCAGCAGTTAACTTCCCTGTGCTGGCCCAGCCGCTTCACTGCTAGGAGACACGGCCCTGTGCGCGGCCGTGTCTCCTAGCTGTGACGACACGCAGTGCGCGCCCGGGCAGCACTGCTGCAACGGAGAAGAGAGAGCAGTCAGGAAGAATAGAGCCGGGGGATGGTGAGTCTGTGTGTGTGTATATGTGTGTGTGTGTGTATGTATATGTGTGTGTGTGTATATGTGTGTGTGTGTGTAAGTGTGTGTATGTACAGTACAGACCAAAAGTTTGGACACACCTTCTCATTTAAAGATTTTTCTGTATTTTCATGTCGATGAGAATTGCACATTCACACTGAAGGCATCAAAACTATGAATTAACACTTGTGGAATTATATACTTAACAAAAAAGTGTGAAACACAGGGAAGAGCCACTTCCCCGAAGGCTAATTTTGAATATAGTCAATTACAACACTTCTATTCAACTGTGAAGAAGTGCACACATCTTCATAGAGATCTCACAAACTTTGAAAAATTGTGCCTATCATTGTCACCCCCTACACACTCCATCTCCCTACTGTATACCCTCCTCATTGCCCAGGTAGCTGTCAATAGGCCAGGATTCTGCAGTGCATGGGAAAGGGAACTGGGGAAGTCCTTCTCTGACTCACAATGGGATAAATGTTTCTTCCTAACACATAAAACCTCAATAGGGTCCAAAGCTCAGGAAACCTCCTTCAAAATTATCTCTAGATGGTACCGGGTAAAAGCAGTCCTTCATAGATGGTACCCAGTGGTCTCAGACAGATGTTGGAGATGTGGGGAGGGGAAAGGGACAATGTCACACATATGGTGGGGGTGCCCTATAATAAATGCATTTTGGGCAAAGGTGGTTCCCATGATTGAGAAAATAACTGGTTTGACTATCCCTAATACGCCAGAAGCCCTCCTTTTATCAATGTTACCAATAAGTAAACGTAGTTATAAAAGGTCATCAATAGGCTACCTAATACAGGCGGCTAAGAATGTCATTCCACGACACTGGAAAAGCAGAGACCCACCCACTGTGGAGGAATGGTTTGCGGAGATCTCCCTCCTTAATAAGATGGAACATCTGATTGCCATCTCACCGGCTGATGTTGATAGATACTGTGTGATTTGGAGGGATTGGATGGATTTCCAAAACTCTGACACCTACCATCTAGCCCCCAACTAAAGTTATCCGGGATGTCGTCACAACAATGATCATAATCGCACTCTATTGATTGGTGGTCTGCCGTGGTCCGCTCCCTCTCTCTCTATCTTTCATATGGAAAAATACATGCTTGATCTGGATATTGATGGAAAACCCTCCCTATACCCCCCCCAATGTACTGTAGTTATGCATAGATTTATAGTTACGTTACCCCTTTTACTATGTATATTGTATTTTCTTGTACTTTTTCAACACAAAAAATAAAAAAAACTTGAATTTGAAAAAAAATGTGAAACAACTGAAAATATGTCTTTTATTCTAGGTTCTTCAAAGTAGCCACCTTTTGCTTTGATGACTGCTTTGCACACTCTTGGCATTCTCTTGATGAGCTTCAAGAGGTAGTCACCGAAAATGGTCTTCCAACAATCTTGAAGGAGTTCCCAGAGATGCTTAGCACTTGTTGGCCCTTTTGTCTTCACTCTGTGGTCCATCTCACCCCAAATCATCTCGATTGGGTTCAGGTCTGGTGACTGTGGAGGCCAGGTCATCTGGCGTAGCCCCCCATCACTCTCCCTCTTGGTCAAATAGCCCTTACACAGCCTGGAGGTGTGTTTGGGGTCATTGACCTGTTGAAAAATAAATGATGGTCCAACTAAACGCAAACCGGATGGAATAGCATGCCGCTGCAAGATGCTGTGGTAGCCATGCTGGTTCAGTATGCCTTCAATTTTGAATAAATCCCCAACAGTGTCACCAGCAAAGCACCCCCACACCATCACACCTCCTCCTCCATGCTTCACGGTGGGAACCAGGCATGTAGAGTCCATCCGTTCACCTTTTCTGCGTCGCACAAAGAAACGGTGGTTGGAACCAAAGATCTCAAATTTGGACTCATCAGGCCAAAGCACAGATTTCCACTGGTCTAATGTCCATTCCTTGTGTTCTTTAGCCCAAACAAGTCTCTTCTGCTTGTTGCCTGTCCTTGGCAGTGGTTTCCTAGCAGCTATTTTACCATGAAGGCCTGCTGCACAAAGTCTCCTCTTAACAGTTGTTGTAGAGATGTGTCTGCTGCTAGAACTCTGTGTGGCATTGACCTGGTCTCTAATCTGAGCTGCTGTTAACCTGCGATTTCTGAGGCTGGTGACTCGGATAAACTTATCCTCAGAAGCAGAGGTGACTCTTGGTCTTCCTTTCCTGGGGCGGTCCTCATGTGAGCCAGTTTCTTTGTAGTACTTGATGGTTTTTGCAATTGCACTTGGAGACACATTCAAAGTTTGCCCAATTTTTCGGACTGACTGACCTTTATTTCTTAAAGTAATGATGGCCACTCGTTTTTCTTTACTTAGCTGCTTTTTTATTGCCATAATACAAATTCTAACAGTCTATTCAGTAGGACTATCAGCTGTGTAGCCACCAGACTTCTGCACAACACAACTGATGGTCCCAACCCCATTTATAAGGGAAGAAATCCCACTTATTAAAATTGACAGGGCACACCTGTGAAGTGAAAACCATTTCCGGTGACTACCTCTTGAAACTCATCAAGAGAATGCCAAGAGTGTGCAAAGCAGTCATCAAAGCAAAAGGTGGCTACTTTGAAGAACCTAGAATATAAGACATATTTTCAGTTGTTTCACACTTTTTTGTTAAGTATATAATTCCACATGTGTTAATTCATAGTTTTGATGCTGTTATGCACACACCCGGGCTGAGCGGCGTGTGCGTGTGATTGTAGTGATTCCACTGGACCATGAACCGGAGAGTGCCTGGAGGGGCGTGACTAAGTATCTGGCCGATCCGACCAAGATGGCACGACGGCATACGACGCCAGTGCACCAGGGAGAAACCGGGCAGAGGGACCAGGTGCTACTCCAGGTCAAACTCCGGACACGGGGGTTGACCCACACAGGGATTACTGGATCAGGCTGGCGCACAGACTGGAGGGTATAGGCAGGCACGACTGGTATGCAGGCAGGCGGGTAAAGGCAAGTGCAGCTAGAGTGCAGACAGGGAGGCACTAGCAGGTAGGAACACAGGCGGGATAGGACCCAGTACACACTGGGACTCAGGAACAATACAGGTAGAGGGGTACAGGCAAGCACAGCTAGAGTGCAGACAGGGAGGCACTAGCAGGTAGGAACACAGGCGGGATAGGACCCAGTACACACTGGGACTCAGGAACAGGCAGGTTAGGCTGGCACAGACTGGTGGATATAAGCAAACACGGCAGGTATGCAGATGGGTGGATACAGGCGAGTATGCAGGCAGGGAGGTACTGGCCGAAAGGACGGGCTGGAGCACAGAAAGGTTAAGACCCAGTACAGACTGGGTCACAGAACCGCAGATGCGGTAGACAACCACAGCAGAGAGGGAACGCCCGAAGCGGTGGGCAAGAACAGAGCAGGACGGGGCTGCAGGAGCAGCGAGCACAAGCAGGGCAGGACAGGACTGCAGGAGCAGCGGGCAGAAGCAGGGCAGGACAGGACTGCCGGAGCAGCGGGCAGAAGCAGGGCAGGACAGGACTGCCGGAGCAGCGGGCAGAAGCAGGGCAGGACAGGACTGCCGGAGCAGCGGGCAGAAGCAGGGCAGGACAGGACTGCCGGAGCAGCGGGCAGAAGCAGGGCAGGACAGGACTGCCGGAGCAGCGGGCAGAAGCAGGGCAGGACAGGACTGCCGGAGCAGCGGGCAGAAGCAGGGCAGGACAGGACTGCCGGAGCAGCGGGCAGAAGCAGGGCAGGACAGGACTGCCGGAGCAGCGGGCAGAAGCAGGGCAGGCTAGAACCGCCGGAGCGGTGAGCAAAGGAGTCAGAGCAGGCTAGGCTGAGTAGGGGGGACAGGGCTCTGTTCACACGGAACAGACAGGAAGGGAAAGGCAGAGCCAGACACCCACAGGGTACTAGCAGAGAAGTAGCGAGTGGACCACAAACTCACAAACGGGAGTACAGAGACAACAAGCAGGAGTTAGGTACAAGTTCAGACTCTGCAGAAAAAGGAAGGGAACGGACATAGAGGCAAAACAGGTAAAGGATAGGAGAGAGTTCAGACTGGAACTGAGTGTACGGAGGAGACCGACACTGCAGCGGAATACAGGAGCGGGTCTGGGAATACGGCCCCCAGAGAGGCAGGACGAACAGGCAAGGTGCGTGTTCAGACAGGACAGACAAGATACAGGAGCAGGTCTAGGTAATCGGCCCCTAGAAGGCAGGAGGAACAGGCTAGGAGCGTGTTCAGACAGGTCAGACAAGATACAGGAACGGGTCTAGGTAATCGGCCCCTAGAAGGCAGGAGGAACAGGCTAGGAGCGTGTTCAGACAGGCCTGGAGATACAGCCTTCAGGATAGGCAGACAAGAGAACACAGAACGGGACCTGGCACCTTCAGAGTGCAAGCACACACTGAATGAAACACTATGCTCAGGCAGGGATAGATGGGAGCAGCTGAGCTATATACCAGGTGACAGACAGCAATAGGCTGAGGACGCACAAGGGGTGTGACCCACAGCAGGTACAAAAAGCAGGAAGTGATCGGGCGCCGCCCTTAAGCAGCAGAAACAGACACAAACAGACAGCATGGAGGGAAGCCAGAGAGACATTCTGGACAGGAGATCAAGTGCGCGCTCTTGCACAGTGGGAGATGGACCACTATGCAAGGACGCCGCCAGGTATGTTACAGTACCTCCCCCCTTACGCCCCCTCTTCTTCAGGCCTGCCAGAATCTTCCGCAGGGAATTCGAGGGCCAATTCTTCACTTCGAAGAGATCACTTCCCCTGTCCACCGGAAAAACTGGTCTCCTCTGGGTAGCTAGGATGCTACCTCCCATCCAGCCACCCTTAGCAACAGACGAAACGGGTGGAGTACCAGGAACAGCACACAAGGAAGTCTCTCTCCACATATTTTCAGGTGGCACCCCAGAGGGTACAGGAGACAACTGGAAGTCCTCCACCGGGTTGGAGGGGGACAGAGACTTGGGGGTAATCTCTGCTTCGAGGTACATCTTGTCAAGCTCACAGGAAGAAATAGACGGGTTATCAGGTACATAATGAGGAAAAGTCACTGTCTCTTTGTTTTCTGGTGGTACCCCGGAGGATTCAAGAAACAACTGGAGGTCCTCCGCCGGGTCAGAAGAGTGCAGAGGCTCAGAGAAAACCTCTGCTTCAGAGTACACTAGGTCGGACTCACTGGACGAAGCAAGCGAGGTATCAGATCCAGGATATAGGAAAGTCTCTGTCCATTTACCACCAGGTGGCACCCCGAAGGGTTCTGGAGACAACTGGAGGTCCTCCGCCTGGTCAGAGGAGTGTAGAGACTCGGGAGTAACCTCTGCTTCGGAGTACACTAGGTTGGACTCACTGGACGAAGCGAGCGAGGTATCAGGTACAGAGTATAGGAGAGTCTCTGTCCTTTCGCTACCAGGTAGCACCCCGAAGGGTTCAGGAGACAACTGGAGGTCCTCCGCCTGGTCGGAGGGGTGTAGAGACTCGGGGGTAACTACCACTTTGGGGTACCCATTGTCAGGCTCACAGGACGAAGCGGACAAAGTATCGAGTACCGGGTGTAGAGAATTCTCTCTCCATTTGTCATCGAGTGGTATCCCGGAGGATTCAGGAGGCAACAGGGGGTCCTCCGCCAGGTAGTAGAGGTGCCCAGACTCTGAGGTAACCACAGCTTTGGAGCATCCTTGGACATGCACACGGGTTAAAGTGGGTGAAGCATCTGATGCCGGGTGCAGGAAGTTCTCCTGTGTGGAGTCTGGATGGGCAGAAGTCTCTTCGGGCAGGAGAACTGGTGCACTACCCACGCACATTACCCGTTGGGGCTTCTCCGGGATACAGGGAGATGAAGCTTCAGTAGGGACTTCAAGGTTGGGGTCAGGAGGTCTCAGGGAGGACAGACCCTGGCGTGACGGCTTGCCTCTACGTCTAGCACGTCTGGACTGCCTCTTGAGGTTGGGAGAAGTATTCCGGAAAGCGTAGTCACCCTGTGAGGATTCTGGGTGGGCAGTAGTCTCATTGGGCTGGAGGACTATTGCGCTACCCACACACATTACCCATTGGGGCTGCTCCGGGATATTGGGAAGTGAAGCTTCAGCAGGAGCCTCCGGGTTAGGATCATCGAAGACCATTAGAAAGGCCACCAGGAAGGCCATTAGGTCCAGGAGGATCGGATCCTGTGTTTCATATAGGGGGTTGATCCATTCCAAGGCATCACCCGCCAGGTAAGACATAATGAATGCCACCTTAACCCGATCGGTGGGAAAACATAGAGGGTAGAACTTGAAGTGTAGCATGCATTGCTCCACAAATGCACGACTTTGTCTAGGATCCCCATAATAACGTAGCGGATCCGCGGGAACGAGAGCAGATAGATCCATCTGGACGGGTGCGTAATTCGCCTGGAACTCAGCTAAAGAAAAAAAAATATTTATTTATTTATTTATTTCAATGCATGTATTCGCTGGAAAACTTCTCAGAGAGCGAAGGCCGTGGGGCTCAACGGGAACCATGGCCTGAGCATGCTGTTATGCACACGCCCGGGCTGAGCGGCGTGTGCGTGTGATTGTAGTGATTCCACTGGACCATGAACCGGAGAGTGCCTGGAGGGGCGTGACTAAGTATCTGGCCGATCCGACCAAGATGGCACGACGGCATACGACGCCAGTGCACCAGGGAGAAACCGGGCAGAGGGACCAGGTGCTACTCCAGGTCAAACTCCGGACACGGGGGTTGACCCACACAGGGATTACTGGATCAGGCTGGCGCACAGACTGGAGGGTATAGGCAGGCACGACTGGTATGCAGGCAGGCGGGTAAAGGCAAGTGCAGCTAGAGTGCAGACAGGGAGGCACTAGCAGGTAGGAACACAGGCGGGATAGGACCCAGTACACACTGGGACTCAGGAACAATACAGGTAGAGGGGTACAGGCAAGCACAGCTAGAGTGCAGACAGGGAGGCACTAGCAGGTAGGAACACAGGCGGGATAGGACCCAGTACACACTGGGACTCAGGAACAGGCAGGTTAGGCTGGCACAGACTGGTGGATATAAGCAAACACGGCAGGTATGCAGATGGGTGGATACAGGCGAGTATGCAGGCAGGGAGGTACTGGCCGAAAGGACGGGCTGGAGCACAGAAAGGTTAAGACCCAGTACAGACTGGGTCACAGAACCGCAGATGCGGTAGACAACCACAGCAGAGAGGGAACGCCCGAAGCGGTGGGCAAGAACAGAGCAGGACGGGGCTGCAGGAGCAGCGAGCACAAGCAGGGCAGGACAGGACTGCAGGAGCAGCGGGCAGAAGCAGGGCAGGACAGGACTGCCGGAGCAGCGGGCAGAAGCAGGGCAGGACAGGACTGCCGGAGTAGCGGGCAGAAGCAGGGCAGGACAGGACTGCCGGAGCAGCGGGCAGAAGCAGGGCAGGACAGGACTGCCGGAGCAGCGGGCAGAAGCAGGGCAGGACAGGACTGCCGGAGCAGCGGGCAGAAGCAGGGCAGGACAGGACTGCCGGAGCAGCGGGCAGAAGCAGGGCAGGCTAGAACCGCCGGAGCGGTGAGCAAAGGAGTCAGAGCAGGCTAGGCTGAGTAGGGGGGACAGGGCTCTGTTCACACGGAACAGACAGGAAGGGAAAGGCAGAGCCAGACACCCACAGGGTACTAGCAGAGAAGTAGCGAGTGGACCACAAACTCACAAACGGGAGTACAGAGACAACAAGCAGGAGTTAGGTACAAGTTCAGACTCTGCAGAAAAAGGAAGGGAACGGACATAGAGGCAAAACAGGTAAAGGATAGGAGAGAGTTCAGACTGGAACTGAGTGTACGGAGGAGACCGACACTGCAGCGGAATACAGGAGCGGGTCTGGGAATACGGCCCCCAGAGAGGCAGGACGAACAGGCAAGGTGCGTGTTCAGACAGGACAGACAAGATACAGGAGCAGGTCTAGGTAATCGGCCCCTAGAAGGCAGGAGGAACAGGCTAGGAGCGTGTTCAGACAGGTCAGACCAGATACAGGAACGGGTCTAGGTAATCGGCCCCTAGAAGGCAGGAG
This sequence comes from Phyllobates terribilis, assembly GCF_046119375.1. Taxonomy (NCBI): domain Eukaryota; kingdom Metazoa; phylum Chordata; class Amphibia; order Anura; family Dendrobatidae; genus Phyllobates; species Phyllobates terribilis. Next base: position 379,815,531 of record NW_027362769.1, on the reverse strand, counting down.
GAACAGGCTAGGAGCGTGTTCAGACAGGCCTGGAAATACAGCCTCCAGGATAGGCAGACAAGAGAACACAGAACGGGACCTGGCACCTTCAGAGTGCAAGCACACACTGAATGAAACACTATGCTCAGGCAGGGATAGATGGGAGCAGCTGAGCTATATACCAGGTGACAGACAGCAATAGGCTGAGGACGCACAAGGGGTGTGACCCACAGCAGGTACAAAAAGCAGGAAGTGATCGGGCGCCGCCCTTAAGCAGCAGAAACAGACACAAACAGACAGCATGGAGGGAAGCCAGAGAGACATTCTGGACAGGAGATCAAGTGCGCGCTCTTGCACAGTGGGAGATGGACCACTATGCAAGGACGCCGCCAGGTATGTTACAGATGCCTTCAGTGTGAATGTACAATTTTCGTAGTCATGAAAATACAGAAAAATCTTTAAATGAGAAGGTGTGTCCAAACTTTTGGTCTGTACTGTATGTATGTGTATGTGTGTGTGCAGGCAGATATCATTGTGTGATGTCTGTTTATATGTATTTTTGTGTTTCAAATGTGTTTATGCGTGTATGTACAGTACAGACCAAAAGTTTGGACACACCTTCTCATTTAAAGATTTTTCTGTATTTTCATAGCTATGAAAATTGTACATTCACACTGAAGGCATCAAAACTATGAATGGACAGGCAACAAACAGAAGAGACTTGTTTGGGCTAAAGAACAGAAGGAATGGACATTAGACCAGTGGAAATCTGTGCTTTGGTCTGATGAGTCCAAATTTGAGATCTTTGCTTCCAACCACCGTGTCTTTGTGCGACTCAGAAAAGGTAAACGGATGGACTCTACATGCCTGGTTCCCACCGTGAAGCATGGAGGAGGAGGTGTGATGGTGTGGGGGGGCTTTGCTGATGACACTGTTGGGGATTTATTCAAAATTGAAGGCATACTGAACTAGCATGGCTACCACAGCATCTTGCAGCGGCATGCTATTCCATCCGGTTTGCATTTAGTTTGACCATCATTTATATTTCAACAGGACAATGACCTCAAACACACCTCCAGGCTGTGTAAGGGCTATTTGACCTAGAAGGAGAGTGATGGGGTGCTACGCCAGATGACCTGGCCTCCACAGTCACCAGACCGGTGACTACCTCTTGAAGCTCATCAAGAGAATGCCAAGAGTGTGCAAAGCAGTCATCAAAGCAAAAGGTGGCTACTTTGAAGAACCTAGAATATAAGACATATTTTCAGTTGTTTCACACTTTTTTGTTAAGTATATAATTCCACATGTGTTAATTCATAGTTTTGATGCCTTCAGTGTTAATGTACAATTTTCATAGTCATGAAAATACAGAAAAATCTATAAATGAGAAGGTGTGTCCAAACTTTTGGTCTGTACTGTATATGTCTGTATATGTTTGTGTGTGTGCGTGACTGCATGTGTGACTGTGTGCGGCCTCCTGCTGAGTATAGTTGGCGCTGTGTGGCCTCCTGCTGTCTCTGGGGGGGGCGCCGTGCGGCCTCCCACTATGTATAGATGGCGCCGTGCGGCCTCCCACTATGTATAGATGGCGCCGTGCGGCCCCCTGCTGTGTATAGATGGCGCCGTGATGCCCTCTGCTGTGTATAGATGGCGCCGTGCGGCCCTCTGCTGTGTATAGATGGCGCCGTGCGGCCCTCTGCTGTGTATAGATGGCGCCGTGCGGCCCTCTGCTGTGTATAGATGGCGCCTTGCGGCCTCCTGCTGTGTTTAGATGGCGCCGTGCGGCCTCCTGCTGTGTATAGATGGTGCCGTGCGGCCTCCTGCTGTGTATAGATGGCGCCGTGCGGTCTCCTGCTGTGTATAGATGGCGCCGTGCGGCCTCCTGCTGTGTATAGATGGTGCCGTGCGGCCTCCTGCTGTCTCTGGGGGGGGCACCGTGCGGCCTCCCGCTGTGTATAGATGGCGCCGTGCGGCCTCCTGCTGTGTACAGATGGCTACGTGCGGCCTCCTGCTGAGTATAGATGGCGCCGTGCGGCCTCCTGCTGTCTCTGGGGGGGGCGCCGTGCTTCCTCCCGCTGTGTATAGATGGCGCCGTGCGGCCTCCTGCTGAGTATAGATGGCAACGTGCAGCCTCCTGCTGAGTCTGGGGGGGGCGCCCAGTGGCCTCCTGCTGTGTATAGATGGCGCCGTGCGACCTCCTGCTGTGTATAGATGGCGCCGTGCGGCCTTCCGCTGTGTATAGATGGCTACGTGCGGCCTCCTGCTGTGTATAGATGGCTACGTGCAGCCTCCCGCTGTGTATAGATGGCACCGAGCAGCCTCCCGCTGTGTATAGATGGCTACGTGTGCTCAATATTGAGTCATACAATTAATGTAAGGCTATGTGCCCACGATGCAGAAATGTTCCGGATTTTTTTTGAGCGTTTCTGCATCTCCCTGGCAGAAACAACGCATGTGGATTTTACATGCGGATTGTACATGCGGATTTTACATGCGTTTTCCTGCCAGGGACATGCGAATGTGAAGCGTTCTTCACTTGCATTTCCGCATGCGGGTTGACAAGCGCTTTCCAAGCGATTTTAGCATCACTTGGAAAGTGCTTGACCACTTGGTTACACTGTATAAATCCATGCAACCGGCATGGATTTATATAGTGTGACCGTAAAAGAATGGTAAAAAATAAAAAATATATACTTACCTTCTGATGGCCTGCCGACGTCAGCGGTCGCGTGACCCGTCACATGACTAAATGACGTCACGGCAGGTCCTTTTCAGACCATCGCGAGCTGCCGGCAAGCCAGGACGCATCGCTATGGAGACCGGGGGCCATCAGAAGGTAAGTATAATGTATATTTTTTATTTTATTCTTTTTTTACAGGTTCTATGGTACCCGGGTCCGGAGGAGAGTCTCCTGTCCTCTAGACCCGGGTACCATCCGCACATTGAAACGCATGGATTCCGCATCTACAGATGCAGGGATGCGGATTCCATGCGTTCTAATGCAAGTCAATGGTGGCGAAAACGCTGCTCTTCCGCAAAATAATTGGTAATGCTGCGGATTTTTCCGCAGCATGTACACAGCACATGCGGATTATCATTGGGGAACATGGCAGAACTTCTACCAATCGTTTTTTAAGCGTTTCTGCAGCGGAATTGCCGCTGCGGAAACGCTTAAAAAACACATAGTGGGCACACAGCCTAAAAAGAAATATTATAATTAATTTTGTGCCAAATTAATTTCACGTGAACTATCACATGATCTATCACAGGGGATCATGTGACATGTCACGTGATAAATCAGGTGTGTGTGGGGGGGGGCCTGCGCCTTTTAAACTACCCGGGGCCCTTGCTACTCTTAATCTACCCCTGACTACTATAATACTGCCCCTATGTATAATGTAACTACTATAATAATATAACTACTATAATACTGCCCCTATGTACAAGAATATAACTACTATAATACTGTCCCTATGTACAAGAATATACTATAATACTGCCCCCATGTACAAGAATATAACTGCTATAACAGTGCCCCCTATGTATAAGAATATAACTACTATAATACTGCTCCTATGTAAAAGAATATAACTGCTATAAAACTGCCCATATGTACAAGAATATAACTACTATAATACTGCCCACTATGTACAAGAATATAACTACTATAATACTGCCCCTATGTACAAGAATATAACTATTATAATACTGCCCCATGTACAATTATATAACTACTATAATACTGCCCCTATGTTCAGGAATATAACTGCTATAATACTGCCCCCTATGTACAAGAATATAACTACTATAATACTGCCTCCTATGTACAGGAATATAACTACTATAATACTGCACCTATGTTCAACAGTATAAATACTATAATACTTCCCCTAATTACAAGAATATAACTACTATAATACTGCTCCTATGTACAAGAATATAACTGCTATAATACTGCCCCCTATGTACAAGAATATAACTACTATAATACTGCCCCCTATATACAGGAATATATCTACTATAATACTGCCCCCTATATACAGGAATATATCTACTATAATACTGCCCCCTATGTACAAGATTATAACTACTATAATACTACTCCTATGTACAAGAATATAACTACTATAATACTGCTCTCATGTATAAGAATATAACTACTATAATACTGCTCCTATGTACAAAAATATAATTACTATAATACTGCCCCCTATGTACAAGAATATAACTACTATAATACTGCTTTCATGTTTAAGAATATAACTACTATAATACAGCCTCCTATGTACAAGAATATAACTACTATAATACTTCCCCCTATGTATAACAATATAACTACTATAATACTGCCCCTATGTACAAGAATATAACTACTATAATACTGCCCCTATGTACAAGAATATAACTACTATAATACTGCCCCTATGTACAAGAATATAACTGCTATAATACTGCCCCCTATGTACAAGAATATAACTACTATAATACTGCCCCCTATGTACGAGGATATAACTACTATAATACTTCCCTTATGTACAAGAATATAAATACTATAATACTGCTCCTATGTGCAAGAATATAACTACTATAATACTGCCCCCTATGTACAAGAATATAACTACTATAATACTTCTCCCTATGTATAAGAATATAACTACTATAATACTGCCCCTATGTACAGGAATATAACTACTATAATACTGCCCCTATGTACAAGAATATAACTACTATAATACTGCCCCTATGTACAAGAATATAACTGCTATAAAACTGCCCCCTATGTACAAGAATATAACTACTATAATACTGCCCCCTATGTACGAGGATATAACTACTATAATACTTCCCTTATGTACAAGAATATAAATACTATAATACTGCTCCTATGTGCAAGAATATAACTACTATAATACTGCCCCCTATGTACAAGAATATAACTACTATAATACTTCTCCCTATGTATAAGAATATAACTACTATAATACTGCCCCTATGTACAAGAATATAACTACTATAATACTGCCCCTATGTACAAGAATATAACTACTATAATACTGCCCCTATGTACAAGAATATAACTGCTATAAAACTGCCCCCTATGTACAAGAATATAACTACTATAATACTGCCCCCTATGTACGAGGATATAACTACTATAATACTTCCCTTATGCACAAGAATATAAATACTATAATACTGCTCCTATGTGCAAGAATATAACTACTATAATACTGCCCCCTATTTACAAGAATATAACTACTATAATACTGCTCCTATATACAAGAATATAACTACAATAATACTGCCCCTATGTACAAGAATATAACTACTATAATACTTCCCCTATGTACAAGAATATAACTACTATAATACTGCTTCCTATGTACAAGAATATAACTACTATAATACTGCTCCTATGTACAAGAATATAACTACTATAATACTGCTCCTATGTACAAGAATATAACTACTATAATACTGCTCCTATGTACAAGAATATAACTACCATAATACTGCCCCTATGTACAAGAATATAACTACTTTAATACTGCTCCTATGTACAAGAATATAACTACTATAATACTGCTCCTATGTACAAGAATATAACTATTATAATACTGCCCCATGTACAATTATATAACTACTATAATACTGCCCCTATGTTCAGGAATATAACTGCTATAATACTGCCCCCTATGTACAAGAATATAACTACTATAATACTGCCTCCTATGTACAGGAATATAACTACTATAATACTGCACCTATGTTCAACAGTATAAATACTATAATACTTCCCCTAATTACAAGAATATAACTACTATAATACTGCTCCTATGTACAAGAATATAACTGCTATAATACTGCCCCCTATGTACAAGAATATAACTACTATAATACTGCCCCTGTGTACAAGAATATAGCTATTATAATACTGCCCCATGTACAAGTATATAACTACTATAATAATGCCCCCTATGTACAGGAATATAACTACTATAATACTGCCCTCTATGTACAAGAATATAACTACTATAATACTGCCCCCTATATACAGAAATATAACTACTATAATACTGCCCCCTATATACAGGAATATAACTACTATAATACTGCCCCCTATGTACAAGAATATAACTACTATAATACTGCTCCTATGTACAGGAATATAACTACTATAATACTGCCCCTATGTACAAGAATATAACTACTATAATACTGCCCCCTATATACAGGAATATATCTACTATAATACTGCCCCCTATGTACAAGATTATAACTACTATAATACTACTCCTATGTACAAGAATATAACTACTATAATACTGCTCTCATGTATAAGAATATAACTACTATAATACTGCTCCTATGTACAAAAATATAATTACTATAATACTGCCCCCTATGTACAAGAATATAGCTACTATAATACTGCTCTCATGTTTAAGAATATAACTACTATAATACTGCCTCCTATGTACAAGAATATAACTACTATAATACTTCCCCCTATGTATAAGAATATAACTACTATAATACTGCCCCTATGTACAAGAATATAACTACTATAATACTGCCCCTATGTACAAGAATATAACTACTATAATACTGCCCCTATGTACAAGAATATAACTGCTATAATACTGCCCCCTATGTACAAGAATATAACTACTATAATACTGCCCCCTATGTACGAGGATATAACTACTATAATACTTCCCTTATGTACAAGAATATAAATACTATAATACTGCTCCTATGTGGAAGAATATAACTACTATAATACTGCCCCCTATGTACAAGAATATAACTACTATAATACTTCCCCCTATGTATAAGAATATAACTACTATAATACTGCCCCTATGTACAAGAATATAACTACTATAATACTGCCCCTATGTACAAGAATATAACTGCTATAAAACTGCCCCCTATGTACAAGAATATAACTACTATAATACTGCCCCCTATGTACGAGGATATAACTACTATAATACTTTCCTTATGTACAAGAATATAAATACTATAATACTGCTCCGATGTGCAAGAATATAACTACTATAATACTGCCCCCTATGTACAAGAATATAACTACTATAATACTGCTCCTATTTACAAGAATATAACTACTATAATACTGCTCCTATATACAAGAATATAACTACAATAATACTGCCCCTATGTACAAGAATAAAACTACTATAATACTTCCCCTATGTACAAGAATATAACTACTATAATACTGCTTCCTATGTACAAGAATATAACTACTATAATACTGCTCCTATGTACAAGAATATAACTACTATAATACTGCTCCTATGTACAAGAATATAACTACTATAATATTGCTCCTATGTACAAGACTATAACTACTATTATACTGCCCCCTATGTACAAGAACATAACTACTATCATAGGCGGATTATAATGAGGGCAATCCGGGCTACCGCCCGGGGCCCCGAGCCTGCAGGGGGCCCGCGGGTCTGGGCGGGGTGTCTAATGCCGGATTGCCCTCATTATATGTGCGGGCCGCCGCGGCACATACCGGTAGCAGTGGCGGGAGGGGGAGCCCCGGACCCGCTCCCCCAGCAGCGGCCGCCGCTACTTCTTCATCGGCCGGGCCAGCACTGCAGCAGTTAACTTCCCTGTGCTGGCCCAGCCGCTTAACTGCTAGGAGACACGGCCCTGTGCGCGGCCGTGTCTCCTAGCTGTGACGACACGCAGTGCGCGCCCGGGCAGCACTGCTGCAACGGAGAAGAGAGAGCAGTCAGGAAGAATAGAGCCGGGGGATGGTGAGTCTGTGTGTGTGTATATGTGTGTGTGTGTGTATGTATATGTGTGTGTGTGTATATGTGTGTGTGTGTAAGTGTGTGTATGTACAGTACAGACCAAAAGTTTGGACACACCTTCTCATTTAAAGATTTTTCTGTATTTTAATGACTATGAAAATTGTACATTCACACTGAAGGCATCAAAACTATGAATTAACACTTGTGGAATTATATACTTAACAAAAAAGTGTGAAACACAGGGAAGAGCCACTTCCCCGAAGGCTAATTTTGAATATAGTCAATTACAACACTTCTATTCAACTGTGAAGAAGTGCACACATCTTCATAGAGATCTCACAAACTTTGAAAAATTGTGCCTATCATTGTCACCCCCTACACACTCCATCTCCCTACTGTATACCCTCCTCATTGCCCAGGTAGCTGTCAATAGGCCAGGATTCTGCAGTGCATGGGAAAGGGAACTGGGGAAGTCCTTCTCTGACTCACAATGGGATAAATGTTTCTTCCTAACACATAAAACCTCAATAGGGTCCAAAGCTCAGGAAACCTCCTTCAAAATTATCTCTAGATGGTACCGGGTAAAAGCAATCCTTCATAGATGGTACCCAGTGGTCTCAGACAGATGTTGGAGATGTAGGGAGGGGGAAGGGACAATGTCACACATATGGTGGGGGTGCCCTATAATAAATGCATTTTGGGCAAAGGTGGTTCCCATGATTGAGAAAATAACTGGTTTGACTATCCCTAATACGCCAGAAGCCCTCCTTTTATCAATGTTACCAATAAGTAAACGTAGTTATAAAAGGTCATCAATAGGCTACCTAATACAGGCGGCTAAGAATGTCATTCCACGACACTGGAAAAGCAGAGACCCACCCACTGTGGAGGAATGGTTTGCGGAGATCTCCCTCCTTAATAGGATGGAACATCTGATTGCCATCTCACCGGCTGATGTTGATAGATACTGTGTGATTTGGAGGGATTGGATGGATTTCCAAAACTCTGACACCTACCATCTAGCCCCCAACTAAAGTTATCCGGGATGTCGTCACAACAATGATCATAATCGCACTCTATTGATTGGTGGTCTGCCGTGGTCCGCTGCCTCTCTCTCTATCTTTCATATAGAAAAATACATGCTTGATCTGGATATTGATGGAAAACCCTCCCTATACCCCCCCAATGTACTGTAGTTATGCATAGATTTATAGTTACGTTACCCCTTTTACTATGTATATTGTATTTTCTTGTACTTTTTCAACACAAAAAATAAAAAAAACTTGAATTTGAAAAAAAATGTGAAACAACTGAAAATATGTCTTTTATTCTAGGTTCTTCAAAGTAGCCACCTTTTGCTTTGATGACTGCTTTGCACACTCTTGGCATTCTCTTGATGAGCTTCAAGAGGTAGTCACCGGAAATGGTCTTCCAACAATCTTGAAGGAGTTCCCAGAGATGCTTAGCACTTGTTGGCCCTTTTGCCTTCACTCTGCGGTCCAGCTCACCCCAAATCATCTCGATTGGGTTCAGGTCTGGTGACTGTGGAGGCCAGGTCATCTGGCGTAGCACCCCATCACTCTCCTTCTTGGTCAAATAGCCGTTACTCAGCCTGGAGGTGTGTTTGGGGTCATTGACCTGTTGAAAAATAAATGATGGTCCAACTAAACGCAAACCGGATGAAATAGCATGCCGCTGCAAGATGCTGTGGTAGCCATGCTGGTTCAGTATGCCTTCAATTTTGAATAAATCCCCAACAGTGTCACCAGCAAAGCACCCCCACACCATCACACCTCCTCCTCCATGCTTCACGGTGGGAACCAGGCATGTAGAGTCCATCCGTTCACCTTTTCTGCGTCACACAAAGACACAGTGGTTGGAACCAAAGATCTCAAATTTGGACTCATCAGACCAAAGCACAGATTTCCACTGGTCTAATGTCCATTCCTTGTGTTCTTTAGCCCAAACAAGTCTCTTCTGCTTGTTGCCTGTCCTTAGCAGTGGTTTCCTAGCAGCTATTTTACCATGAAGGCCTGCTGCACAAAGTCTCCTCTTAACAGTTGTTGAAGAGATGTGTCTGCTGCTAGAACTCTGTGTGGCATTGACCTGGTCTCTAATCTGAGCTGCTGTTAACCTGCGATTTCTGAGGCTGGTGACTCGGATAAATTTATCCTCAGAAGCAGAGGTGACTCTTGGTCTTCCTTTCCTGGGGCGGTCCTCATGTGAGCCAGTTTCTTTGTAGTACTTGATGGTTTTTGCAACTGCACTTGGAGACACATTCAAAGTTTGCCCAATTTTTCGGACTGACTGACCTTTATTTCTTAAAGTAATGATGGCCACTCGTTTTTCTTTACTTAGCTGCTTTTTTATTGCCATAATACAAATTCTAACAGTCTATTCAGTAGGACTATCAGCTGTGTATCCACCTGACTTCTGCACAACACAACTGATGGCCCCAACCCCATTTATAAGGCAAGAAATCCCACTTATTAAACCTGACAGGGCACACCTGTGAAGTGAAAACCATTTCCGGTGACTACCTCTTGAAGCTCATCAAGAGAATGCCAAGAGTGTGCAAAGCAGTCATCAAAGCAAAAGGTGGCTACTTTGAAGAACCTAGAATATAAGACATATTTTCAGTTGTTTCACACTTTTTTGGTAAGTATATAATTCCACATGTGTTAATTCATAGTTTTGATGCCTTCAGTGTGAATGTACAATTTTCATAGTCATGAAAATACAGAAAAATCTTTAAATGAGGTGTGTCCAAACTTTTGGTCTGTACTGTATGTATGTGTATAGGCAGATATCATTGTGTGATGTCTGTTTATATGTATTTTTGTGTTTCAAATGTGTTTATGCGTGTATGTACAGTACAGACCAAAAGTTTGGACACACCTTCTCATTTAAAGATTTTTCTGTATTTTCATAGCTATGAAAATTGTACATTCACACTGAAGGCATCAAAACTATGAATGGACAGGCAACAAGCAGAAGAGACTTGTTTGGGCTAAAGAACAGAAGGAATGGACATTAGACCAGTGGAAATCTGTGCTTTGGTCTGATGAGTCCAAATTTGAGATCTTTGCTTCCAACCACCGTGTCTTTGTGCGACGCAGAAAAGGTAAACGGATGGACTGTACATGCCTGGTTCCCACCGTGAAGCATGGAGGAGGAGGTGTGATGGTGTGGGGGTGCTTTGCTGGTGAGTGTTGGGGATTTATTCAAAATTGAAGGCATACTGAACCAGCACGGCTACCACAGCATCTTGCAGCGGCATGCTATTCCATCCGGTTTGCATTTAGTTTGACCATCATTTATATTTCAACAGGACAATGACCCCAAACACACCTCCAGGCTGTGTAAGGGCTATTTGACCAAGAAGGAGAGTGATGGGGTGCTACGCCAGATGACCTGGCCTCCACAGTCACCAGACCTGAACCCAATCGAGATGGTTTGGGGTGAGCTAGGCCGCAGAGTGAAGGCAAAAGGGCCAACAAGTGCTAAGCATCTCTGGGAACGCCTTCAAGATTGTTGGAAGACCATTTCCGGTGACTACCTCTTGAAGCTCATCAAGAGAATGCCAAGAGTGTGCAAAGCAGTCATCAAAGCAAAAGGTGGCTACTTTGAAGAACCTAGAATATAAGACATATTTTCAGTTGTTTCACACTTTTTTGTTAAGTATATAATTCCACATGTGTTAATTCATAGTTTTGATGCCTTCAGTGTAAATGTACAATTTTCATAGTCATGAAAATACAAAAAAATCTTTAAAGGAGAAGGTGTGTGCAAACTTTTGGTGTGTACTGTATATGTCTGTATATGTTTGTGTGTGTGCGTGACTGCATGCGTGACTGCATGCGTGACTGTGTGCGGCCTCCTGCTGAGTATAGTTGGCGCCGTGCGGCCTCCTGCTGTCTCTGGGGGGGGGCGCCATGCGGCCTCCCACTATGTATAGATGGCGCCGTGCGGCCTCCCACTATGTATAGATGGCGCCGTGCGGCCCCCTGCTGTGTATAGATGGCGCCGTGCGGCCCTCTGCTGTGTATAGATGGCGCCGTGCGGCCCTCTGCTGTGTATAGATGGCGCCGTGCGGCCCTCTGCTGTGTATAGATGCCGCCGTGCGGCCTCCTGCTGTGCATAGATGGCGCCGTGCGGCCTCCTGCTGTGTTTAGATGGCGCCGTGTGGCCTCCTGCTGTGTATAGATGGTGCCGTGCGGCCTCCTGCTGTGTATAGATGGCCCCGTGCGGTCTCCTGCTGTGTATAGATGGCGCCGTGCGGTCTCCTGCTGTGTATAGATGGTGCCGTGCGGCCTCCTGCTGTGTATAGATGGGGCCGTGCAGCCTCCTGCTGTCTCTGGGGGGGGCACCATGCGGCCTCCCGCTGTGTATAGATGGCGCCGTGCGGCCTCCTGCTGTGTATAGATGGCTACGTGCTTCCTCCTGCTGAGTATAGATGGCGCCGTGTGGCCTCCTGCTGTCTCTGGGGGGGGCGCCGTGCTTCCTACCGCTGTGTATAGATGGCGCCGTGCGGCCTCCTGCTGAGTATAGATGGCAACGTGCGGCCTCCTGCTGACTCTGGGGGGGGCGCCCAGTGGCCTCCTGCTGTGTATAGATGGTGCCGTGCGGCCTCCTGCTGTGTATAGATGGCGCCGTGCTGCCACCCGCTGTGTATAGATGGCTACGTGTGCTCAATATTGAGTCATACAATTAATGTAAGGCTATGTGCCCACGATGCAGAAATGTTCCGTTTTTTTTTTTAGCGTTTCTGCATCTCCCTGGCTGAAAAAACGCATGTGGATTTTACATGCGGATTGTACATGCGGATTTTACATGCGTTTTCCTGCCAGGGACATGCGAATGTGAAGCGTTCTTCACTTGCATTTCCGCATGCGGGTTGACAAGCGCTTTCCAAGCGATTTTAGCATCACTTGGAAAGTGCTTGACCACTTGGTTACACTATATAAATCCATGCAACCGGCATGGATTTATATAGTGTGACCGTAAAAGAATGGTAAAAAATAAAAAATATATAATTACCTTCTGATGGCCTGCCGACGTCAGCGGTCGCGTGACCCATCACATGACTAAATGACGTCACGGCAGGTCCTTTTCAGACCATCGGGAGCTGCCGGCAAGCCAGGACGCATCGGATAAAGACACCGGGGGCCATCAGAAGGTAAGTATAATGTATATTTTTTATTTTATTCTTTTTTTACAGGTTCTATGGTACCCGGGTCCGGAGGAGAGTCTCCTGTCCTCTAGACCCGGGTACCATCCGCACATTGAAACGCATGGATTCCGCATCTACAGATGCAGGGATGCGGATTCCATGCGTTCTAATGCAAGTCAATGGTGGCGAAAACGCTGCGCTTCCGCAAAATAATTGGTAATGCTGCGGATTTTTCCGCAGCATGTACACAGCACATGCGGATTATCATTGGGGAACATGGCAGAACTTCTACCAATCGTTTTTTAAGCGTTTCTGCAGCGGAATTGCCGCTGGGGAAACGCTTAAAAAACGCATAGTGGACACACAGCCTAAAAAGAAATATTATAATTAATATTGTGCCAAATTAATTTCACGTGAACTATCACATGATCTATCACAGGGGATCATGTGACATGTCACGTGATAAATCAGGTGTGTGGGGTGGGCCCGCGCCTTTTAAACTGCCCGGGGCCCTTGCTACTCTTAATCCACCCCTGACTACTATAATACTGCCCCTATGTATAATGTAACTACTATAATAATATAACTACTATAATACTGCCCCTATGTACAAGAATATAACTACTATAATACTGTCCCTATGTACAAGAAAAATAACTACTATAATACTGCCCCCATGTACAAGAATATAACTGCTATAACAGTGCCCCCTATGTACAAGAATACAATTACTATAATACTGCTCCTATGTAAAAGAATATAACTGCTATAATACTGCCCATATGTACAAGAATATAACTACTATAATACTGCCCACTATGTACAAGAATATAACTACTATAATACTGCACCTATGTACAAGAATATAAATATTATAATACTGCCCCATGTACAATTATATAACTACTATAATACAGCCCCTATGTTCAGGAATATAACTGCTATAATACTGCCCCCTATGTACAAGAATATAACTACTATAATACTGCCTCCTATGTACAGGAATATAACTACTATAATACTGCACCTATGTACAAGAATATAACTACTATAATACTGCCCCCTATGTACAAGAATATAACTACTATAATACTGCCCCTGTGTACAAGAATATAGCTATTATAATACTGCCCCATGTACAAGTATATAACTACTATAATAATGCCCCTATGTACAGGAATATAACTACTGTAATACTGCCCCCTATGTAGAAGAATATAACTACTATAATACTGCCCCCTATGTACAGGAATATAACTACTATAATACTGCCCCTATGTACAAAAATATAACTACTATAATACCGATCCTACGTACAGGAATATAACTACTATAATATTGTCCCCTATGTACAAGAATATAACTACTATAATATTGCCCCCTATGTACAGGAATATAACTACTATAATACTGCCCCTATGTACAAGAGTATAACAACTATAAAACTGCCCCTATGTACAAGAATATAACTACTATAATACTGCCCCCTATGTACAAGAATAAAAGTACTATAATACTGCCCCCTATGTACAGGAATATAACTACTATAATACCGCTCCTATGTACAGGAAAATAACTACTATAATACTGCTCCTATGTGCAGAAATATAACAACTATAATACTGCCCCTATGTACAGGAATATAACTACTATAATACTGCCCCTTTGTACAAGAATATAACTACTATAATACTGCTCCTATGTGCAGGAATATAACTACTATAATACTGCTCATATGTACAGGAATATAACTACTATAATACTGCTCCTATGTACAAAAATATAACTACTATAATACTGCCCCTATGTACAAGAATATAACTACTATAATACTACCCCTATGTACAAGAATATAACTACTATAATACTGCCCCCTATATACAGGAATATAATTACTATAATACTGCCCCCTATGTACAAGAATAGAACTACTATAATACCGCTCCTATGTACAGGAATATAGCTACTATAATACTGCCCCCTATGTACAGGAATATAACTAATATAATACCGATCCTACGTACAGGAATATAACTACTATAATATTGTCCCCTATGTACAAGAATATAACTACTATAATATTGCCCCCTATGTACAGGAATATAACTACTATAATACTGCCCCTATGTACAAGAGTATAACTACTATAAAACTGCCCCTATGTACAAGAATATAACTACTATAATACTGCCCCCTATGTACAAGAATAAAAGTACTATAATACTGCCCCCTATGTACAGGAATATAACTACTATATTACCGCTCCTGTGTACAGGAAAATAACTACTATAATACTGCTCCTATGTACAGGAATATAACAACTATAATACTGCCCCTATGTACAGGAATATAACTACTATAATACTGCCCCTTTGTACAAGAATATAACTACTATAATACTGCTCCTATGTGCAGGAATATAACTACTATAATACTGCTCCTATGTACAGGAATATAACTACTATAATACTGCTCCTATGTACAAAAATATAACTACTATAATACTGCCCCTATGTACAAGAATATAACTACTATAATACTACCCCTATGTACAAGAATATAACTACTATAATACTGCCCCCTATATACAGGAATATAACTACTATAATACTGCCCCCTATGTACAAGAATAGAACTACTATAATACCGCTCCTATGTACAGGAATATAGCTACTATAATACTGCCCCCTATGTACAGGAATATAACTACTATAATACTGCCCCTATGTACAAGAATATAACTACTATAATACTGCTCCTATGTACAGGAATATAACTACTATAATACTGCTCCTATGTACAGGAATATAACTACTATAATACTGCTCCTATGTACAGGAATATAACTAATATAATACTGCTCCTATGTACAAAAATATAACTACTATAATACTGCCCACTGTGTACAAGAATATAACTACTATAATACTACCCCTATGTACAAGAATATAACTACTATAATACTGCCCCCTATATACAGGAATATAACTACTATAATACTGCCCCCTATGTACAAGAATATAACTACTATAATACTACTCCTATGTACAAGAATATAACTACTATAATACTGCTCTCATGTTTAAGAATATACAGTAACTACTATAATACTGCTCTCATGTTTAAGAATATAACTACTATAATACTGCCCCTATATACAGGAATATAATTACTATAATACTGCCACCTATATACAGGAATATAACTACTAAAATACTGCCCCATATGTACAAGAATATAACTACTATAATACTACTCCTATGTACAAGAATATAACTTCTATAATACTGCTCTCATGTATAAGAATATAACTACTGTAAAACTGCCCCTATGTACAAGATTATAACTACTATAATACTGCTCTCATGTATAACAATATAACTACTATAATACTGCCCCTATGTACAAGAATATAACTACTATAATACTGCCCCATATGTACAAGAATATAACTGCTATAATACTGCCCCTATGTACAAGAATATAACTACTATAATACTGCCCCTATGTACAAGAATATAACTACTATAATACTGCTCCCTATGTAGAAGAATATAACTACTATAATACTGCCCCCTATGTACAATAATTTAACTACTATACTACTGCTCCTATGTACAAGAATATAACTACTGTAATACTGCCCCCTATGTACAAGAATATAACTACTATAACATTGCCCCCCATGTACAATAATATAACTACTATAATACTGCTCCTATGTACAAGAATATAACTACTATAATACTGCTACTATGTACAAGAATATAACTACTATAATACTGCCCCTATGTACAAGAATATAACTACTATAATACTGCTCCTATGTACAAGAATATAACTACTTTAATACTGCTACTATGCACAAGAATATAACTACGATAATACTAACCCCTATGTACAAGAATATAACTACTATAATACTGCTCCTATGTACAAGAATATAACTATTATAATACTTCCCCTTTGTACAAGAATATAACTACTGTAACACTGCTCCTATGTACAAGAATATAACTACTGTAATACTGCCCCCTAAATACAAGAATATAACTACTACAATACTGCCCCTATGTACAAGAATATAACTACTAGAATACAGCCCCTATGTACAAGAATATAACTACTATAATACTGCCCCTATGTACAAGAATATAACTACTATAATACTGCCCCTATGTACAAGAATATAACTACTATAATACTACTCTTATGTACAAGAATATAACTACTATAATACCGTTCTCATGTATAAGAATATAACTACTGTGAAACTGCCCCTATGTACAAGATTATAACTACTATAATACTGCTCTCATGTATAACAATATAACTACTATAATACTGCCCCTATGTACAAGAGTATAACTACTATAAAACTGCCCCTATGTACAAGAATATAACTACTATAATACTGCCACCTATGTACAAGAATAAAAGTACTATAATACTGCCCCCTATGTACAGGAATATAACTACTATAATACCGCTCCTATGTACAGGAAAATAACTACTATAATACTGCTCCTATGTACAGGAATATAACAACTATAATACTGCCCCTATGTACAGGAATATAACTACTATAATACTGCCCCTTTGTACAAGAATATAACTACTATAATACTGCTCCTATGTGCAGGAATATAACTACTATAATATTGCTCCTATCTACAGGAATATAACTACTATAATACTGCTCCTATGTACAAAAACATAACTACTATAATACTGCCCCCTAAGTACAAGAATATAACTACTATAATACTGCCCCTATGTACAAGAATATAACTACTATAATACTGCCCCCTATATACAGGAATATAACTACAATAATACTGCCCCCTATATACAGGAATATAACTACTATAATACTGCCCCCTATGTACAAGAATAGAACTACTATAATACCGCTCCTATGTACAGGAATATAGCTACTATAATACTGCCCCCTATGTACAAGAATATAACTACTATAATACTGCCCCTATGTACAAGAATATAACTACTATAATACTGCCCCTATGTACAAGAATATAACTACTATATTATTGCTCCTATGTACAGGAATATACAGTGCCTACAAGTAGTATTCAACCCCCTGCAGATTTAGCTGGTTGACACATGCGGAATTAACTTGGCATTGTGACATTTGTACTGTAGATCAGCCTGGAAGTGGGAAATGCACTGCAGCAAATTTTGTTTTTGTTTTTTTTTGTTTTTTTTTTAAAAACGTTAAAAGTTAATTCAGAGTGTCATTTATTATTCAACCCCTCAAACCACAAGAATTCTGTTTGGTCCCCCTAAAGTATTAAGAAGTAGTTCGGGCACCAAGAATAATGAGCTTCACATGTGTGGATTAAAGATCTCTTTTGCAAGCCTTTTGTGACTATTTAAGACCCTCCCCAAACTTGTGAACAGAACTCAGACATGGTCAACATGGGAAAGACAAAGGAGCATTCCAAGGCCATCAGAGACAAGATTGTGGAGGGTCACAAGGCTGGCAAGGGGTACAAAACCCTTTCCAAGGAGTTGGGCCTACCTGTCTCCACTGTTGCGAGCATCATCCGTAAGTGGAAGGCATATGGAACTACTGTTAGCCTTCCACGGCCAGGACAGCCTTTGAAAGTGTCCTCCCGTGCCGAGGCCAGGCTTGTCCGAAGAGTCAAGGCTAACCCAAGGACAACAAGGAAGGAGCTCCGGGAAGATCTCATGGCAGTGGGGACATTGGTTTCAGTCAATACCATAAGTAACGTACTCCACCGCAATGGTCTCCGTTCCAGACGAGCCCGTAAGGTACCTTTACTTTCAAAGCGTCATGTCAAGGCTCGTCTACAGTTTGCTCATGATCACTTGGAGGACTCTGAGACAGACTGGTTCAAGGTTCTATGGTCTGATGAGACCAAGATCGAGATCTTTGGTGCCAACCACACACGTGACGTTTGGAGACTGGATGGCACTGCATACGACCCCAAGAATACCATCCCTACAGTCAAGCATGGTGGTGGCAGCATCATGCTGTGGGGCTGTTTCTCTGCCAAGGGGCCTGGCCATCTGGTCCGCATCCATGGGAAGATGGATAGCACGGCCTACCTGGAGATTTTGGCCAAGAACCTCCGCTCCTCCATCAAGGATCTTAAGATGGGTCGTAATTTCATCTTCCAACAAGACAACGACCCAAAGCACACAGCCAAGAAAACCAAGGCCTGGTTCAATAGGGAAAAAGTCAAGGTGTTGGAGTGGCCTAGTCAGTCTCCTGACCTTAACCCAATTGAAAACTTGTGGAAGGAGCTCAAGAATAAAGTCCACATGAGACACCCAAAGAACCTAGATAACTTGGAGAAGATCTGCATGGAGGAGTGGGCCAAGATAACTCCACAGACCTGTGCTGGCCTGATCAGGTCTTATAAAAGACGATTATTAGCTGTAATTGCAAACAAGGGTTATTCCACAAAATATTAAACATAGGGGTTGAATAATAATTGACCCACACTTTTATGTTTAAAATTTAATAAAATTCAACTGAGCAACATAACTTTTTGGTTTGTAAGATTTATGCTTCTGTTCATAAAACCTACTCTCGTTTGCAGTTTGAAGGCTCTAACTTATTTGCATCTTATCAAACCAGCTAAATCTGCAGGGGGTTGAATACTACTTGTAGGCACTGTAACTACTATGATACTGCTCCTATGTACAAGAATATAACTACTATAATACTGCTCCTATGTACAGGAATATAACTACTATAATACTGCTCCTATGTACAAAAATATAACTACTATAATACTGCCCCCTATGTACAAGAATATAACTACTATAATACTGCCCCTATGTACAAGAATATAACTACTATAATACTGCCCCCTATATACAGGAATATAACTACTATAATACTGCCCCCTATGTACAAGAATAGAACTACTATAATACCGCTCCTATGTACAGGAATATAGCTACTATAATACTGCCCCCTATGTACAAGAATATAACTACTATAATACTGCCCCTATATACAAGAATATAACTACTATAATACTGCCCCTATGTACAAGAATATAACTACTATAATACTGCTCCTATGTACAGGAATATAACTACTATAATACTGCTCCTATGTACAGGAATATAACTACTATAATACTGCTCCTATGTACAGGAATATAACTACTATAATACTGCTCCTATGTACAAAAATATAACTACTATAATACTGCCCACTATGTACAAGAATATAACTACTATAATACTGCCCCTATGTACAAGAATATAACTACTATAATGCTGCCCCCTATATACAGGAATATAACTACTATAATACTGCCCCCTATGTACAAGAATATAACTACTATAATACTACTCCTTTGTACAAGAATATAACTACTATAATACTGCTCTCATGTTTAAGAATATACAGTAACTACTATAATACTGCTCTCATGTTTAAGAATATAACTTCTATAATACTGCCCCTATATACAGGAATATAATTACTATAATACTGCCACCTATATACAGGAATATAACTACTATAATACTTCCCCATATGTACAAGAATATAACTTCTATAATACTACTCCTATGTACAAGAATATAACTTCTATAATACTGCTCTCATGTATAAGAATATAACTACTGTAAAACTGCCCCTATGTACAAGATTATAACTACTATAATACTGCTCTCATGTATAACAATATAACTACTATAATACTGCCCCTATGTACAAGAATATAACTACTATAACACTGCCCCTATGTACAAGAATATAACTACTATAATACTGCCCCATATGTACAAGAATATAACTACTATAATACTGCCCCTATGTACAAGAATATAACTACTATAATACTGCCCCTATGTACAAGAATATAACTACGATAATACTGCTCCCTATGTAGAAGAATATAACTACTATAATACTGCCCCCTATGTACAAGAATATAACTACTATAATACTGCTCCTCTATACAAGAATATAACTACTATAATACTGCCCCCTATGTACAAGAATATTACTACTATAATACTGCTCCTATGTGCAAGAGTATAACTACTATAACACTGCCCCTATGTACAAGAATATAACTGCTATAATACTGCTCCTATGTACAAGAATATAACTACTATAATACTGCCCCCCCATGTACAATAATTTAACTACTATAATACTGCTCCTATGTACAAGAATATAACTACTGTAATACTGCCCCCTATGTACAAGAATATAACTACTATAATATTGCCCCCCATGTACAATAACTACTATAATACTGCTCCTATGTACAAGAATATAACTACTATAATACTGCTACTATGTACAAGAATATAACTACGATAATACTGCCCCCTATGTACAAGAATATAACTACTATAATACTGCTCCTATGTACAGGAATATAACTACTTTAATACTTCCCCTTTGTACAAGAATATAACTACTGTAACACTGCTCCTATGTACAAGAATATAACTACTGTAATACTGCCCCCTATGTACAAGAATATAACTACTACAATACTGCCCCTATGTACAAGAATATAACTACTAGAATACAGCCCCTATGTACAAGAATATAACTACTATAATACTGCCCCTATGTACAAGAATATAACTACTATAATACTGCCCCTATGTACAAGAATATAACTACTATAATACTACTCTTAAGTACAAGAATATAACTACTATAATACTGCTCCTATGTACAAGAATATAGCTACTATAATACTGCCCCTATGTACAAGAATATAACTACTATAATACTGCCCCTATGTACAAGAATATAACTACTATAATACTGCCCCCTATGTGCAAGAATATAACTACTATAATACTGCTCCCTATGTAGAAGAATATAACTACTATAATACTGCCCCCTATGTACAAGAATATAACTACTATAATACTGCTCCTATATACAAGAATATAACTACTATAATACTGCCCCCTATGTACAAGAATATTACTACTATAATACTGCTCCTATGTACAAGAATATAACTACGATAATACTGCCCCCTATGTACAAGAATATAACTACTATAATACTGGTCCTATGTACAAGAATATAACTACTATAATACTGCCCCCTATGTACAAGAATAGAACTACTATAATACTGCCACTTTGTACAAGAATATAACTACTATAATACTGCTCCTATGTACAAGAATATAACTACTATAATACTGCTCCTATGTACAAGAATATAACTACTATAATACTGCTCCTATGTACAAGAAAATAACTGCTGTAATACTGCCCCCTATGTACAAGAATATAACTACTATAATACTACCCCTATGTACAAGAATATAACTACTATAATACTGCCCCCTATGTACAAGAATATAACTACTATAATACTGCTCCTATGTACAAGAATATAACTACTATAATACTGCCCCCTATGTACAAGGATATAACTACTATAATACTACCCCTATGTACAAGAATATAACTACTATAATACTGCCCCTATGTACAAGAATATAACTACTATACTACTACCCCTATGTACAAGAATATAACTACTATAATACTGCTCCTATGTACAAGAATATAACTACTATAATACTGCTCCTATGTACAAGAAAATAACTGCTGTAATACTGCCCCCTATGTACAAGAATATAACTACTATAATACTGCCCCTATGTACAAGAATAGAACTACTATAATACTGCTCCTATGTACAAGAATATAACTACTATAATACTGCTCCTATGTACAAGAATATAACTACTATAATACTGCCCCCTATGTACAAGAATATAACTACTATAATACTGCCCCTATGTACAAGAATATAACTACTATAATACTGCTCCTATGTACAAGAATATAACTACTATAATACTGCCCCCTATGTACAAGAATATAACTGCTATAATACTGCCTCCTATGTACAAGAATATAACCACTATAATACTGCCCCTATGTACAAGAATATAACTACTATAATACTGCCCCTATGTACAAGAATATAACTACTATAATACTGCTCCTATGTACAAGAATATAACTACTATAATACTGCTCCTATGTACAAGAATATAACTACTATAATACTGCCACTTTGTACAAGAATATAACTACTATAATACTGCTCCTATGTACAAGAATATAACTACTATAATACTGCTCCTATGTACAAGAATATAACTACTATAATACTGCTCCTATGTACAAGAAAATAACTGCTGTAATACTGCCCCCTATGTACAAGAATATAACTACTATAATACTGCCCCTATGTACAAGAATATAACTACTATAATACTACCCCTATGTACAAGAATATAACTACTATAATACTACCCCTATGTACAAGAATATAACTACTATAATACTACCCCTATGTACAAGAATATAACTACTATAATACAGCTCCTATGTACAAGAATATAAGTACTATAATACTGCTCCTATGTACAAGAAAATAACTGCTGTAATACTGCCCCCTATGTACAAGAATATAAGTGCTATAATACTGCCCCTATGTACAAGAATATAACTACTATAATACTGCTCCTATGTACAAGAATATAACTACTATAATACTGCTCCTATGTACAAGAATATAACTACTATAATACTGCCCCCCCATGTACAATAATTTAACTACTATAATACTGCTCCTATGTACAAGAATATAACTACTGTAATACTGCCCCCTATGTACAAGAATATAACTACTATAATATTGCCCCCATGTACAATAACTACTATAATACTGCTCCTATGTACAAGAATATAACTACTATAATACTGCTACTATGTACAAGAATATAACTACGATAATACTGCCCCCTATGTACAAGAATATAACTACTATAATACTGCTCCTATGTACAGGAATATAACTACTATAATACTTCCCCTTTGCACAAGAATATAACTACTGTAACACTGCTCCTATGTACAAGAATATAACTACTGTAATACTGCCCCCTATGTACAAGAATATAACTACTACAATACTGCCCCTATGTACAAGAATATAACTACTAGAATACAGCCCCTATGTACAAGAATATAACTACTATAATACTGCCCCTATGTACAAGAATATAACTACTATAATACTGCCCCTATGTACAAGAATATAACTACTATAATACTACTCTTAAGTACAAGAATATAACTACTATAATACTGCTCCTATGTACAAGAATATAGCTACTATAATACTGCCCCTATGTACAAGAATATAACTACTATAATACTGCCCCTATGTACAAGAATATAACTACTATAATACTGCCCCCTATGTGCAAGAATATAA
Organism: Phyllobates terribilis; assembly: GCF_046119375.1. NCBI lineage: Eukaryota > Metazoa > Chordata > Amphibia > Anura > Dendrobatidae > Phyllobates > Phyllobates terribilis. The sequence goes on along the minus strand of NW_027362769.1, from coordinate 379,791,293 downwards.
ATACTATAATACTGCTCCCTATGTAGAAGAATATAACTACTATAATACTGCCCCCTATGTACAAGAATATAACTACTATAATACTGCTCCTATATACAAGAATATAACTACTATAATACTGCCCCCTATGTACAAGAATATTACTACTATAATACTGCTCCTATGTACAAGAATATAACTACGATAATACTGCCCCCTATGTACAAGAATATAACTACTATAATACTGGTCCTATGTACAAGAATATAACTACTATAATACTGCCCCCTATGTACAAGAATAGAACTACTATAATACTGCTCCTATGTACAAGAATATAACTACTATAATACTGCCACTTTGTACAAGAATATAACTACTATAATACTGCTCCTATGTACAAGAATATAACTACTATAATACTGCTCCTATGTACAAGAATATAACTACTATAATACTGCTCCTATGTACAAGAAAATAACTGCTGTAATACTGCCCCCTATGTACAAGAATATAACTACTATAATACTACCCCTATGTACAAGAATATAACTACTATAATACTGCCCCCTATGTACAAGAATATAACTACTATAATACTGCTCCTATGTACAAGAATATAACTACTATAATACTGCCCCCTATGTACAAGGATATAACTACTATAATACTACCCCTATGTACAAGAATATAACTACTATAATACTGCCCCTATGAACAAGAATATAACTACTATACTACTACCCCTATGTACAAGAATATAACTACTATAATACTGCTCCTATGTACAAGAATATAACTACTATAATACTGCTCCTATGTACAAGAAAATAACTGCTGTAATACTGCCCCCTATGTACAAGAATATAACTACTCTAATACTGCCTCTATGTACAAGAATAGAACTACTATAATACTGCTCCTATGTACAAGAATATAACTACTATAATACTGCTCCTATGTACAAGAATATAACTACTATAATACTGCCCCCTATGTACAAGAATATAACTACTATAATACTGCCCCTATGTACAAGAATATAACTACTATAATACTGCTCCTATGTACAAGAATATAACTACTATAATACTGCACCCTATGTACAAGAATATAACTGCTATAATACTGCCTCCTATGTACAATAATATAGCTACTATAATACTGCCCCTATGTACAAGAATATAACTACTATAATACTGCCCCTATGTACAAGAATATAACTACTATAATACTGCTCCTATGTACAAGAATATAACTACTATAATACTGCTCCTATGTACAAGAATATAACTACTATAATACTGCCACTTTGTACAAGAATATAACTACTATAATACTGCTCCTATGTACAAGAATATAACTACTATAATACTGCTCCTATGTACAAGAATATAACTACTATAATACTGCTCCTATGTACAAGAAAATAACTGCTGTAATACTGCCCCCTATGTACAAGAATATAACTACTATAATACTACCCCTATGTACAAGAATATAACTACTATAATACTGCCCCCTATGTACAAGAATATAACTACTATAATACTGCTCCTATGTACAAGAATATAACTACTATAATACTGCCCCTATGTACAAGGATATAACTACTATAATACTACCCCTATGTACAAGAATATAACTACTATAATACTGCTCCTATGTACAAGAATATAACTACTATAATACTGCTCCTATGTACAAGAAAATAACTGCTGTAATACTGCCCCCTATGTACAAGAATATAACTACTATAATACTGCCCCTATGTACAAGAATATAACTACTATAATACTACCCCTATGTACAAGAATATAACTACTATAATACTACCCCTATGTACAAGAATATAACTACTATAATACTACCCCTATGTACAAGAATATAACTACTATAATACAGCTCCTATGTACAAGAATATAAGTACTATAATACTGCTCCTATGTACAAGAAAATAACTGCTGTAATACTGCCCCCTATGTACAAGAATATAAGTGCTATAATACTGCCCCTATGTACAAGAATATAACTACTATAATACTGCTCCTATGTACAAGAATATAACTACTATAATACTGCTCCTATGTACAAGAATATAACTACTATAATACTGCCCCCTATGTACAAGAATATAACTACTATAATACTGCCCCTATGTACAAGAATATAACTACTATAATACTGCTCCTATGTACAAGAATATAACTACTATAATACTGCCACTTTGTACAAGAATATAACTACTATAATACTGCTCCTATGTACAGGAATATAACTACTATAATACTGCTCCTATGTACAAGAATATAACTACTATAATACTGCTCCTATGTACAAGAAAATAACTGCTGTAATACTGCCCCCTATGTACAAGAATATAACTACTATAATACTACCCCTATGTACAAGAATATAACTACTATAATACTGCCCCCTATGTACAAGAATATAACTACTATAATACTGCTCCTATGTACAAGAATATAACTACTATAATACTGCCCCCTATGTACAAGGATATAACTACTATAATACTACCCCTATGTACAAGAATATAACTACTATAATACTGCCCCTATGTACAAGAATATAACTACTATAATACTACCCCTATGTACAAGAATATAACTACTATAATACTACCCCTATGTACAAGAATATAACTACTATAATACTGCTCCTATGTACAAGAATATAACTACTATAATACTGCTCCTATGTACAAGAAAATAACTGCTGTAATACTGCCCCCTATGTACAAGAATATAACTACTATAATACTGCCCCTATGTACAAGAATATAACTACTATAATACTACCCCTATGTACAAGAATATAACTACTATAATACTACCCCTATGTACAAGAATATAACTACTATAATACTACCCCTATGTACAAGAATATAACTACTATAATACTGCTCCTATGTACAAGAATATAACTACTATAATACTGCTCCTATGTACAAGAAAATAACTGCTGTAATACTGCCTCCTATGTACAAGAATATAAGTACTATAATACTGCCCCTATGTACAAGAATATAACTACTATAATACTGCCCCCTATGTACAAGAATATAACTACTATAATACTGCCCCTATGTACAAGAATACAACTACTATAATACTGCTATGTACAAGAATATAACTACTATAATACTGCTCCTATGTACAAAAATATAACTACTATAATACTGCTCCTATGTACAAGAATATAGCTACTATAATACTGCCTCCTATGTATAAGAATAGAACTACTATAATACTGCTCCTATGTACAAGAATATAACTACTATAATACTGCCCCCTATGTACAAGAATATAACTACTATAATACTGCCTCCTATGTACAATAATATAGCTACTATAATACTGCCCCTATGTACAAGAATATAACTACTATAATACTGCTTCCTATGTACAATAATATAACTACTATAATACTGCTCCCTATGTACAAGAATATAACTACTATAATACTGCCTCCTATGTACAAGAATGTAACTATAATACTGCCCCTATGTACAAGAATATAACTACTATAATACTGCCCTTATGTACAAGAATATAACTACTATAATACTGCTCCTATGTACAAGAATATAACTACTATAATACTGCTCCTATGTACAATAATATAACTACTATAATACTGCTCCCTATGTACAAGAATATAACTACTATAATACTGCCTCCTATGTACAAGAATGTAACTACTATAATACTGCCCCTATGTACAAGAATATAACTACTATAATACAGCTCCTATGTACAAGAATATAACTACTATAATACTGCTCCCTATGTACAAGAATATAACTACTATAATACTGCCCCTATGTACAAGAATATAACTACTATAATACTGCTCCTATGTACAAGAATATAACTACTATAATACTGCCCCTATGTACAAGAATATAACTACTATAATACAGCTCCTATGTACAAGAATATAACTACTATAATACTGCCCCTATGTACAAGAATATAACTACTATAATACTGCTCCTATGTACAAGAATATAACTACTATAATACTGCTCCCTATGTACAAGAATATAACTGCTATAATACTGCCTGCTATGTACAATAATATAACTACTATAATACTGCCCCCTATGTACAAGAATATAACTACTATAATACTGCTCCTATGTACAAGAATATAACTACTATAATACTGCCCCCTATGTACAAGAATATAACTGCTATAATACTGCCTCCTATGTACAATAATATAACTACTATAATACTGCCCCTATGTACAAGAATATAACTGCTATAATACTGCCTCCTATGTACAATAATATAACTACTATAATACTGCCCCCTATGTACAAGAATACAACTACTATAATACTGCCCCCTATGTACAAGAATATAACTACTATAATACTGCCCCCTATGTACAAGAATATAACTGCTATAATACTGCCTCCTATGTACAATAATATAACTACTATAATACTGCCCCCTATGTACAAGAATATAACTGCTATAATACTGCTCCTATGTACAAGAATATAACTACTATAATACTGCCCCTATGTACAATAATATAACTACTATAATACTGCCCCTATATACAAGAATATAACTACTATAATACTGCTCCTATGACATGTGTGAAGCAACCATTAGTGGCGGTGTTCTCGCTGTATAGATATATACGGTATATTTCGGGCTGTGTTCTCCTCTGTACAGATATTTGCGGTGTGTAGGAGTCAGATTGGGTTGAGAGATCGATGCGCTCGGCCCTCCCCATCACTTCGCCTTCCTGCCATTGACATCCTCTTGCCCGGGACGTCACACACATGGGCGGATGAGAAGGGGGGCACGGGGTAAAGTCTGGGCTCCGATCGATGCTCTCTGCGCTCGTCAGGTTCTCGCGGCGCCGCCATTTTCAGTGTCTGAAAGCGAGTGAGAGGAGAGGAGGCAGAGACCCGGGACCGGGAGCGGCGGTTCTGAGGTCACTGGAGGGCCGGGGTGACAGGTAACTGCTGGATACACACGGCAGCCACATCACTTTACGTCTCGTATGTTTGTGTGGCGGTGGCGGAGTGTGCGGTACATAATCCGTTATTCCTGTGCAGGTATCAGCCTGACATCCCTGACGGTCACGTGTGCGGTGCTACCTGTTATCTGCCGTGTTCTCTGCTCTTGTGTCCATCTCTGCTCTCACAGTGGTTACGTCATTATATATATATATATATATATATATATATATATATATATATATATATATATATATATATATATATATATATATATATATATATATATTACATGTCTGTGACGTGTTATATTGTGCGCATGGCGGCGTCCGTGGTGGTTGGAGTGCATTTTTTCTGGGGGGCCCTTTGCTCGGCTGCGCTCTTTCCTTCTGGGGGGGCCCTTTGCTCGGCTGCGCTCTTTCCCTCTGGGGGGGCCCTTTGCTCGGCTGCGCTCTTTCCCTCTGGGGGGGCCCTTTGCTCGGCTGCGTTCTTTCCCTCTGGGGGGGCCCTTTGCTCGGCTGCGCTCTTTCCCTCTGGGGGGGCCCTTTGCTCGGCTGCGCTCTTTCCCTCTGGGGGGGCCCTTTGCTCGGCTGCGCTCTTTCCCTCTGGGGGGGACCTTTGCTCGGCTGCGCTCTTTCCCTCTGGGGGGGCCCTTTGCTCGGCTGCGCTCTTTCCCTCTGGGGGGGCCCTTTGCTCGGCTGCGCTCTTTCCCTCTGGGGGGGCCCTTTGCTCGGCTGCGCGCTTTGCCTCTAGGAGGGGGGTGCCCTTTGCTCGGCTGCGCGCTTTGCCTCTAGGAGGGGGGTGCCCTTTGCTCGGCTGCGCTCTTTCCCTCTAGGAGGGGGGTGCCCTTTGCTCGGCTGCGCTCTTTGCCTCTAGGAGGGGGGTGCCCTTTGCTCGGCTGCGCGCTTTGCCTCTAGGAGGGGGGTGCCCTTTGCTCGGCTGCGCGCTTTGCCTCTAGGAGGGGGGTGCCCTTTGCTCGGCTGCGCGCTTTGCCTCTAGGAGGGGGGTGCCCTTTGCTCGGCTGCGCGCTTTGCCTCTAGGAGGGGGGTGCCCTTTGCTCGGCTGTGCGCTTTGCCTCTAGGAGGGGGGTGCCCTTTGCTCGGCTGCGCGCTTTGCCTCTAGGAGGGGGGTGCCCTTTGCTCGGCTGCGCGCTTTGCCTCTAGGAGGGGGGTGCCCTTTGCTCGGCTGCGCGCTTTGCCTCTAGGGGGGGGGGTGCCCTTTGCTCGGCTGCGCGCTTTGCCTCTAGGGGGGGGGGTGCCCTTTGCTCGGCTGCGCGCTTTGCCTCTAGGGGGGGGGGTGCCCTTTGCTCGGCTGCGCGCTTTGCCTCTAGGGGGGGGGGTGCCCTTTGCTCGGCTGCGCGCTTTGCCTCTAGGGGGGGGGTGCCCTTTGCTCGGCTGCGCGCTTTGCCTCTAGGGGGGGGGGTGCCCTTTGCTCGGCTGCGCGCTTTGCCTCTAGGGGGGGGGGTGCCCTTTGCTCGGCTGCGCGCTTTGCCTCTAGGGGGGGGGGTGCCCTTTGCTCGGCTGCGCGCTTTGCCTCTAGGGGGGGGGGGTGCCCTTTGCTCGGCTGCGCGCTTTGCCTCTAGGGGGGGGGGTGCCCTTTGCTCGGCTGCGCGCTTTGCCTCTAGGGGGGGGGTGCCCTTTGCTCGGCTGCGCGCTTTGCCTCTGGGGGGGGGCGCCCTTTGCTCGGCTGCGCGCTTTGCCTCTTGGGGGGGGCCCCCTTTGCTCGGCTGCGCGCTTTGCCTCGTGCAGTGCGTGTGTCTGGCCCTGGCCTTCGTCATCCATACTCTTTCCCCACTCACCCCCACTCCCAGGTGTATACGCTTTCGCTCACTTTCGGCGCACACATACTGTACGTTACACACCTGTATAGCCTTCTGTAGTGAGCGAGGCAGGAGTGATGTGAGACGCAACATATGTAATTTAATCCTGCTGATAAACTTGAGACGTCCAGAATTTTTTTTCACCTTCCAACATTTATGGCCATTTTTTTTTATGTGATGTCTTGGTTTTTTTGCCATTTTTTTCCGGTTACCGTAGGTCGTGCTCCCTTCATAGTGCTGGTGGTTTAGATTGCGGGAAAACCGACTATTCCTGTGTTGTTTACTGGATTGTGACTTTAATATAAAAAGTCTTTAAAAGATCAGTGTTATTATTTTTGCACCTTTTTTATTTTATTTTTTTACGCATGTTATTCATCTTAAAATGTAATTAAAAAAATTAATAAATTAATAATAAAATGTAAAAATAAATAAATAAAATAAACAATCCCTGCATAGTCTGATCCTTCTATCGTGTTTCTTCTCCTCTACCCAGAAACATCAGTCCCTCAGTTTTCCTCATATTGACAGGTTGGGTAATGAGGCGGATTTTCTTTGCATGTGGTTTGCATCTGCTCGCTTGGAGGAGCATTAACTGTAGATAAGGCTGTGTGTAAGGGTTAAGTGATAGGAGGCGCCCAGGCTTTTGTCTGCGCCACTTTCTGTGTGCTCTCGATTTCTGTAACCAAATTGTTGTCGCTCTGCACCGGCCTGATGTGCATTAGAAGGAAGTGGTTGTAATTCATGATCCCTCCACTCATGATCCTGTTCTGGCAGCGAAACAAGATAATACATTTCTCGAATGTGCAGTATAGATCCAAAGAAGATAGAGCCAGGGGTCAGCTGTGCACTCTAACATACAGTGTGTGTGTATATATCACACTGATCCTGTGCTGATCCTGAGTTACATCCTGTATTATACTACAGAGCTGCACTCACTATTCTGCTGGTGCAGTCACTGTGTACATACATTACTGATCCTGAGTTACATCCTGTATTATACTCCAGAGCTGCACTCACTATTCTGCTGGTGCAGTCACTGTGTACATACATTACATTACTGATCCTGAGTTACATCCTGTATTATACTCCAGAGCTGCACTCACTATTCTGCTGGTGCAGTCACTGTGTACAGTACAGACCAAAAGTTTGGACACACCTTCTCATTTAAAGATTTTTCTGTATTTTCATGACTATGAAAATTGTACATTCACACTGAAAGCATCAAAACTATGAATTACCACATGTGGAATTATATACTTAACAAAAAAGTGTGAAACAACTGAAAATATGTCTTATATTCTAGGTTCTTCAAAGTAGCCACCTTTTGCTTTGATGACTGCTTTGCACACTCTTGGCATTCTCTTGATGAGCTTCAAGAGGTAGTCACCGGAAATGGTTTTCACTTCACAGGTGTGCCCTGTCAGGTTTAATAAGTGGGATTTCTTGCCTTATAAATGGGGTTGGGACTATCAGTTGTGTTGTGCAGAAGTCAGGTGGATACACAGCTGATAGTCCTATTGAATAGACTGTTAGCTGCTTTTTTCTTGCCATAATACAAATTCTAAGTAAAGAAAAACGAGTGGCCATCATTACTTTAAGAAATGAAGGTCGGTCAGTGCGAAAAATTGGGAAAACTTTGAAAGTGTCCCCAAGTGCAGTTGCAAAAAACATCAAGCACTACAAAGAAACTGGCTCACATGAGGACCGCCCCAGGAAAGGAAGACCAAGAGTCACCTCTGCTTCTGAGGATAAGTTTATCCGAGTCACCAGCCTCAGAAATCGCAGGTTAACAGCAGCTCAGATTAGAGACCAGGTCAATGCCACACAGAGTTCTAGCAGCAGACACATCTCTTCAACAACTGTTAAGAGGAGACTTTGTGCAGCAGGCCTTCATGGTAAAATAGCTGCTAGGAAACCACTGCTAAGGACAGGCAACAAGCAGAAGAGACTTGTTTGGGCTAAAGAACACAAGGAATGGACATTAGACCAGTGGAAATCTGTGCTTTGGTCTGAGGAGTCCAAATTTGAGATCTTTTGTTCCAACCACCGTGTCTTTGTGCGACGCAGAAAAGGTGAACGGATGGACTCTACATGCCTGGTTCCCACCGTGAAGCATGGAGGAGGAGGTGTGATGGTGTGGGGGTGCTTTGCTGGTGACACTGTTGGGGATTTATTCAAAATTGAAGGCATACTGAACCAGCATGGCTACCACAGCATCTTGCAGCGGCATGCTATTCCATCCGGTTTGCGTTTAGTTGGACCATCATTTATTTTTCAACAGGACAATGACCCCAAACACACCTCCAGGCTGTGTAAGGGCTATTTGACCAAGAAGGAGAGTGATGGGGGGCTACGCCAGATGACCTGGCCTCCACAGTCACCAGACCTGAACCCAATCGAGATGGTTTGGGGTGTGCTGGACCACAGAGTGAAGGCAAAAGGGCCAACAAGTGCTAAGCATCTCCGGGAACTCCTTCAAGATAGTTGGAAGACCATTTCCGGTGACTACCTCTTGAAGCTCATCAAGAGAATGCCAACAGTGTGCAAAACAGTCGTCAAAGCAAAAGGTGGCTACTTTGAAGAACCTAGAATATAAGACATATTTTCAGTTGTTTCACACTTTTTTGTTAGGTATATAATTCCACATGTGTTAATTCATAGTTTTGATGCCTTCAGTGTGAATGTACAATTTTCATAGTCATGAAAATACAGAAAAATCTTTAAATGAGAAGGTGTGTCCAAACTTTTGGTCTGTACTGTACATACATTACATTACTGATCCTGAGTTACATCCTGTATTATACTCCAGAGCTGCACTCACTATTCTGCTGGTGCAGTCACTGTGTACATACATTACATTACTGATCCTGAGTTACATCCTGTATTATACTCCAGAGCTGCACTCACTATTCTGCTGGTGCAGTCACTGTGTACATACATTACTGATCCTGAGTTACTTCCTGTATTATACTCCAGTGCTGCACTCACTATTCTGCTGGTGCAGTCACTGTGTACATGTATTACATCCAGTATTATACTCCAGAGCTGCACTCACTCTTCTTCTGGTGCGGTCTCTGGCCTCCATGTGACTGCTTGTACTGTAGAGCGTACCTCTCTGGCTCGCCCTGTTCGGTGACCTCTGTATATATTGTATATTTTTGTCTCTGACCTCCCCCGCCCCCATAAGATGGCCCTTCTGTTATTTTCTGCTTCTTTCTTTCATTTTTTTTCTGTTCCTGTTTTGGACACACAACTCCGAAGTGAACGTAGACAGCAAATATTGCAAAAGAAAGCATCTTCCGGCCCTGATCCTGCCCCGACTCTCCTTCTGCCCCGACTCTCCTTCTGCCCCGATCCTGCGCCTCCTCTCCTTCTGCCCTGTTTGTGTACATGTCAGTATACGCTGCAGTCCTGGTATTCTATTCATGGACCTGGAGGTACATTACTGACACTTGTGCCTCAATTTTGTTGTTTCCTTCGGAACATATCACTGTTTTTTCCATGGTGTGTAATGTACCACAGGAATTGCAGTGCGTGTCACATAGGATGCCGGGCGCTGCTGAGAGTAGTAGTCTGTGCTCCGATGTCTCGCAGTCCAGACTGACCAGTGTAATGATCTGACCCGTGTCTGGATACTGCCCATCCCCGGCCTTTCCTGTAACCAACAGTGCTGCTGTAGAGATTTGTCTGCCCGACAGGTGATTTCAATATTTTCCATATTTGCTTCTCTACGGCTCATTATATCTTGGCTTTCATCCTTGTGTCGTAGTCTGATATCAGGATACAGATGTATTATTCAGGGGGATGTGTCTGATGTGCCACAGCCGCTCCCACCCTGAGACCCATCCCGAGATGCGGCTAAAAATAAGCCGCCGATCAGCAACGACCAAGTACTATGGTAATGTGTGTACACAGTAACTGCACCAGCAGAATAAAGAGTGCAGCTCTGGAGTATAACACAGGATGTAACTCAGGATCAGTAATGTATGTACACAGTGACTGCACCAGCAGAATAGTGAGTGGAGCTCTGGGGTATAACACAGGATGTAACTCAGGATCAGTAATGTAATGTATGTACACAGTGATTGCACCAGCAGAATAGTGAGTGCAGCTCTGGAGTATAATACAGGATGTACCTCAGGATCAGTAATGTAATGTATGTACACAGTAACTGCACCAGCAGAATAGTGAGTGCAGCTCTGGAGTATAATACAGGATGTAACTCAGGATCAGTACAGGACTATATAACATATGTACAGTGACTCCTCGCTTTGTAGATTTTCTATGTATAGATGTAGGTGGGAGTTCGGTGGCAGCTGATGGTTGTGGTCAGCTTTCTCCATCTTCCAGTCTGACGTCTTGTCCTCCCGCTCTCCGTCTGGGTGCTGATGGCCGTCTCCCCACTGGGCCGTGGTGTTGAGATCCCGCTGTATCACCGGCTCATTTTGGTGTCTGTGAAGCAACCATCATCACAGTGAGGAATTACTTCTGTATTGTTTCTTTTTTACAGATTGACTGCAAAGTCAGTCAGGTTCTTTCCTCCTGACTTCCGTCCCTCTTGTTCTTACTGCGCTGATCCACTCCTGAGCAGATTTAATTTTTTGCTTTGGGTGGAGATTTGCTGTGAATTGTCTCCTTCCTCTCTGCTTTTCCTGCTCTGATTCAGGTGGCTGAGGCCATAGTGATCCTTATGCTGCTGCACAGAATACATTCGTTTTCTGTCTGTATTTGTCCTTTTTCCTTTAATATTTGACTTGTGTAAATAGTGGAGGTTTTCCCCTCCTCCTTCGCCTCCAGTTTGCTCAGTATTTCCTTTGACCAAGGTGACCGATCATACATTAACCCGGCATTTCACTTATCAGTGCGAATCTGCTGCTTTCACCCAGGGCCGGTTCTCTCCTGCTCTGATAATTCGCTTCCTCGGAGGGGGGTAATTTTTTATTTTTGATTGTTCTAAGGACTCGGTTCTCAGAAAGCGTCTTGGGTCCGGTCACAACAAATCATCTCCACCTGCTGCCTTTCTGTAGCCATCACTGTCAGCCGTACAATAGGGTTGTCCGGACCGGTTTTCCTCTGGTCTCCGGCTGCTGACACTTTACATTCACATTAGTGTCGCTCAGTTGCTTTCACCACTTATTGCTGAATGATTACTGTAAACTTTGCTGGAGGTAAAAAAAACTTTGAGAAAAATGATCTGCTAGGAATGACGACTAATCTGTCCCCCAGACCTCGGGTGTCTTGTATGGTTAGCTTTGCAGCATTTTGCTTTCCTGCCTTTATTGGGGGGACACATGTTGTGGTCATGTTGAATATCTGCAAATATTGCACTTTTTAATTTTCCTTGTGCTGATGTTTAGTTGCCTCATTTCTTGAGGACCCCCAACCGATCATGAGAACTGAGGTCCAAAGAATAGGGGTCATGAGTGACCACCTCTCTGTCTCTAGCCATTGTGGTCACGCTTCTCCCAGTCTTGGACTCAGTGGTGGACTCAGCAGTCGGACCCCCAATGATCAAATATTTATCATCTGTACTATGGAGGTGATAGATGTTCTTTATGGGGTGACCCCTTTAAGTGAAAGATGGATTGGTTTCTAAGGATTTGATGCCTGGCAACCGCTCATAAAAGACTTGATTGTTCTTTGTTGTATCCATGACAACGAGGCTGTCAGACAGGATCCACTAGGTTGTCCTGCTATTACAGTAGTCGTGCCATGTCGTCCCCCGGGTAGTCCCATAATCAATATCGTTCACCTATCCACAGAAAACATGATAAATGTATGATCGTTTGGGGGTCCAAATGCTTAGACCTTTATCAATCCTGATGTGAATGAAGCAGTAGTGAGTATGTGCGACCACCTCTGCTTTAGACAAAGAAGTGGCAGCTGTCGCACATGCTCACTGTTCTCATGATCGTTGATGGTCGCAATGTTTGGACCTCCTGTAAGGTCTCCATTGGCTCAGGTTCTTGGTTTCGGCTGCCCCCTGTGAACCTTACTCTGCCGGAGTCTTAGACTGATTAGCGTAGAAGTGACAGATGTTTCAGACCTTTGCTCCCCTCCATCTGCAGAAGCAGCGGTCAGGACAGGAAAAGGCGCCACTGCCGACTTCCGCTCTGTAGAGGAGCTTCTCTGCCCTGATCAGTCACGCAGGAGGATGTGACCGGCGCAAAATACACTTTGTTCCCCTGTATGAGTAACAGGATGACTCCACTTATCAGTCACATGCTCATATCCACTGGGTGACGGTGTGGGGTGTCAGTGCGCGCCTGCAGAGCGCACAGTGGAGCGCTGCCATCCACCAGCACCTCCCCACATCTTCACACTTCACTTCTTGTAAACAGCTGATGCCGAAGGGGAAGATTTGGTGGCCACAGCCTCGTCCTGTACTGCCCGCGCCTTACTATAAGCCGCACATACATTCACACATTTGCTTTCTGCATTACGATCATTCTTGTGCAAGTGCTTGGAGGTTATAAGCAAAGTGATAATCTGCAGCGATGTTACAGGGTATCACATGTACGACACTTTGTAAACGGATCTGCTTTGTGTAGAAGTATGAGACGGATGACAACTGTCATAATGGCTGCAAGTAATCCCATCATTGTCTGACAGCGATCACTGCAGTAATGTGGAAAGGATCCTGGATTACATCCTGTGTTCTACTCCAGAGCTGCACTCACTATTCTGCTGGTGCAGTCACTGTGTACATGCATTACATTACTGATCCTGTACTGATCCTGAGTTACATCCTGTGTTCTACTCCAGAGCTGCACTCACTATTCTGCTGGTGCAGTCACTGTGTACATACATTACTGATCCTGAGTTACATCCTGCATTATACTCCAGAGCTGCGCTCACTATTCTGCTGGTGCAGTCACTGAAGCTGCACTCAAAAAGAATCTATGCAGTAACATGAACCTTATGATGCTCAGGTATCAATACTTATTGATAGTAGGTTCATAACCACCATCCGATCATTGTTTGTTCCCCTTACACTTTTCTAGTTCAAGATTTTGCACATACAGTACATCATTTAACACTTACAGGTGAAAGTAGCAGCGACATACATGTGGCAGATATTTCATCACATTGGTACCACGTGTAGCCGCAGGATATTGTTTACAGACGCTGTGATCTGTTTGTTTTCCCTATGAGTATTTGACTAACCCTTTATGTGACACACGGACTGGGAGCAGATATCCAACTACCAGGCGGTGCTGCAATATAACATCTCCTCTTCTGATTTTCATCTGTTTCAGATTCCTTTTAATTAGGAAGGAGCTTTTGTATTTCCCTTATATAGAAAGATATAACTACTATAATACTGCTCCTATGTACAAGAATATAACTACTATAATACTGCTCCTATGTACAGGGATATAACTACTATAATACTGCTCCCTATGTACAAGAGTATAACTACTATAATACTGCTCCTATGTACAGGAATATAACTACTATAATACTGCCCCTATGTACAAGAATATAACTACTATAATACTGCCCCTATGTACAAGAGTATAACTACTATAATACTGCTCCTATGTACAAGAATATAACTACTATAATACTGCTCCTATGTACAAGAATATAACTACTATAATACTGCCCCCTATGTACAAGAATATAACTACTATAATACTGCCCCTATGTACAAGAGTATAACTACTATAATATTGTCCCCTATGTACAAGAATATAACTACTATAATACTGCCCCTTATGTACAAGAATATAACTACTATAATATTGTCCCCTATGTACAAGAATATAACTACTATAATACTGTCCCCTATGTACAAGAATATAACTACTATAATACTGTCCCCTATGTACAAGAATATAACTACTATAATACTGCTCCTATGTACAAGAATATAACTACTATAATACTGCCCCTATGTACAAGAATATAACTACTATAATACTGCTCCTATGTACAAGAATATAACTGCTATAATACTGCCCCCTATGTACAAGAATATAACTACTATAATACTGCCCCCTATGTACAAGAATATAACTACTATAATACTGCCCCCTATGTACAAGAATATAACTACTATAATACTGCCCCCTATGTACAAGAATATAACTACTATAATACTGCCCCCTATGTACAAGAATATAACTACTATAATACTGCCCCCTATGTACAAGAATATAACTACTATAATACTGCCCCCTATGTACAAGAATATAACTACTATAATACTGCCCCCTATGTACAAGAATATAACTACTATAATACTGCCCCGATGCACAAGAGTATAGCTACTATAATACTGCCCCGATGCACAAGAGTATAGCTACTATAATACTGCCCCGATGCACAAGAGTATAGCTTCTATATTGTGTATAATGTTATCTCAGTGATTTTCAGTGTTTCGGGTTGCGAGTTCCCCTTTTCTATAAACCCCTCTTGTTCTCTCCTGCAGAAGGACTTTCGGTCCTGTCGTTTGCATGTGACAGCCGTCCTCTCCCAAGATGAACGTTACCAAGGGTGGCCTGGTGCTTTTTTCTGCCAATTCCAATGCGTCCTGCATCGAGCTGGCCAAGAAGATTGGAGAGTACGTATGCGGCTGGTGGGACGCGATGTCCTGTCATTCTGTCTGACTTTCAGCTTGATGACGTTTTCCTTCTGCTTTCGGCTGCGTCTCCCTCTTCCCCCGTACGGTTCCCTCTTCCCCCGTACGGTTCCCTCTTCCCATCGGGGATGAATGTGATTGGAAACATTTTCATTATGGAGCAGGAATTACTGTCACCCCCCCTGACACACACATACATCAGACATCATCTCTTTCACCTCGATGGCTTCCAGAATATGCAGTCGTACTGCAGGGAGACACGTCGGGAATTTCCTCCATTCGACTTCCTCTCTCTTACAGGCTGTCGATACTTGATGTATGATAAGGAATTGCATTATAAGCGATTGCCTCGTATCCTGTGGCTGCAATAGAAGTGATTTGTATTACACTGTATGGCATTAGATTGCTCTGGGGTGACTTCTGGGCATGCATCGCTTACCTGGGTTTTCTTTGCTTGCCTTTTACAGACGCCTTGGGGTTGAGCTTGGCAAGGTCCAGGTGTACCAGGAACCAAACAGAGGTAAGGGTGCAGTCGT
The DNA here is from genome assembly GCF_046119375.1 of Phyllobates terribilis. Taxonomy (NCBI): domain Eukaryota; kingdom Metazoa; phylum Chordata; class Amphibia; order Anura; family Dendrobatidae; genus Phyllobates; species Phyllobates terribilis. The sequence continues at coordinate 379,775,367 of NW_027362769.1, read as the reverse complement.
TGCCCATTTTCCTGTATTCATGTCCTTTCCGAGCAATATGAACCCTATGTAGCAGTTTTGACAGATTTGGCAGCTGTTTCTGTAGGATGTTGTGTAGGATTCCTTTAATCCAGCATGTAATCCGATAACTTGGCATTGTAATATATTATGTAATTTCACAAGATCTGAAGAAACCACCAGGAACACAAAATGCTGTGCAAAGGCTTTAGGCAGGTGAAGAAAATGCTGCAAAGTAAGAATAGTTTAAAAAATGGAAGAGTTAATAGTTTATTTTTTATCCATTAACAAAATGCAAGTCATTTACCGAAACGAAAACGGCTGTGTAGGAGGCTTAGCAGGGGCGAGGAGCAGACAAACTCTGCTAGAAAGGTGAGGTTGTGGAAGATAATTTCATGTCACAGGTCATACACCATGGTGAGACTGAGCAGAGCACTAAGACACAAGGTAGTTATACTGCATCAGCAAGGTCTCTCCCAGGTTAAGATTTCACTGCACACTGGGGTATCAGGATGTGGTGTTTAAGCTCTTTTGAAGAAGCAATAAGAAATGGCAACGTTGAGCACTGTAGACACAGGAATCAGCCAAAGAAACTTAGTGCAGCAGATGAAAGGCACATCATGTTACTTCCGTTTGAAATCGGAAAATGTCCAGCAGTGCCATCAGCCCAGAATTGGCAGCAACTAGTGGGATCCAGCTACACCCATCTACTGTTCGGAGAAGTCTGACCAGAACTTGTCTTCATTGAAGAAATGTGTCCAAAAACCTTTTTTACATGGAAACAAGAAAAAGTGACTCAACTACGCACAGAAACATGGGAGCTGGGTTGCAGAAAAATGGCAGCAGGTGCTGTGGGCTGAGGAAGTGTGAGCAAGATGTCTGCTTGGCTCTCTATTTATTCTACTGCAGGAAGGACCTCAATCACACAGCCAATGTTATCAACTATCTTCAGCATAAAGGAGAACGAGGAGTCCTGGAAGTGATGACCCGGACGCACAGATCCCGGATCTCGCATCCTCCCATCTGTGTGGGATCACATGAAGAGACAGAAGGATCTGCACAAGCCTCATACACAGAAGATCTGGGGTCAGTTCTCCAAGATGTTTGGTACAACCTCCTGCAGAGATCCTCCATAAACTACGAGTGTCGAGAAGAGGCGACGGGCAGTCATCGGATACTGATGATGGAGGCGATGGGCGCTCGCTGGATACTGATGATGGCACTCCAGCTATTGTGAAACGACAACTCCTATCATGCCAGTTGAGTGCGACAGAAAACTGCCCCTTGGACTGTGTTTATGAATGTTTCATCATTGCTCCGATGCAGAATAACGAAACTTTGCAAGTAATCTTAATAAAAAAAATTGTATACAGCTCCGATGTAAAGCTACAGTGGGTGAAATAAGTATTGAACAGTTTACCAACTTTGTAAGTAAATCTATTTCTAAAGGTGCAATTGACATGAAATTCTCATCAGATGTTGGTAACAACCCATGCAATCCACACAGGCAAAGAAATCATCCATAGATGTCCATAAATTATGTGTAATAATGAGAAATGGCACCGGAAAAAAGTATTGAACACGCTTACTGAAACTTATTTAATACTTTGTTCAAAAGCCTTTTTGGTGATGAAGCTTCAGGACGGCTCCTGTGTGGAGAAACTAGTCGCAGGCATTGCTCAACTGTGATTTTTGTCCATTCTTCACATCCTGAAGCTCCTGTGGCTCCTTGTATGGACTCTGAGCTTTAGTTCCTTACATACATTTTCTATTGGATTCAGGTCTGGTGATCGGCTCGGCCATTCTAGCAGCTTTATTTTCTTTCTCTGAAACCAATTGAGAGTTTCCTTGGCTGTGTGTTTGGGATCATTGTTTTGCTGACGTGTCCACCCTCGTTTCATCTTCATCCTCCTGGTAGATGGCAGCAGATTTTTATCAAGAATGTCTCGGTACATTTGTCCATTCATCCTTCCTTCATTCACATTAAGTCTGCTAGTGCCGTCTGCTGAAAAACAGCCCCACACCATGATGTTCCCACCTCCAAACTTCACTGTTGGTATGGTGTTTTGGGGTAATATGCAGTGCCTTTTGGCCTCCAAACATGGTGTGTATTGTGGCATCCAAAGACTTCAATTTTGGTCTCATCTGACCAGACTATGTTCTCCCAGCTTGATCATGCTCTTTGTTCAGCAATGGAGGTTGCGTGGTGAGCGTGCACACGGGCCATGGAGGTTGCGTGCATTACTTTATAGTTTTCTTTGAAACAGTGGTACCTTCTGATTCCAGGTGTTTCTGTAGCTCTCCACAGGTGGTCCCTTGTTTCTTGGACAAATCTTCTGATAATTATTTTCACTCCTCTGTCTGAAATCTTGCAGAGAGCACTTGGTCATGACCAGTTTATGGCGAAATGTTGTTCTTTCCACTTCTGGATTATGGCCTCAATAGACCTTACTGGATCCTTCAGTAGTTCAGATATTTTTCTGTAACCAATGCCATCAATAGGTTTTGCAACAATAAGGTTGCGAAGGTCTTGAGACAGCTCACTGGTTTTACCCACGTGTTCAAGACTTTTTGCCTGTGTCATTTCACATTATTGCACATATCTTAATTTATGGATCTCTATGGTGATTTCTTTGCTGGTGTGGATTGGATGGGTCATTACTGACATCTAGTGAGAATTTCATGTCAGTAGCACCTGTTAGAAATAATTTACTTAGAAAATTGGTGACGTCTTTAATACTTTTTTCACCCACTGAGTATACACATACCCAGGATGAGACTAAAAAATAAGTATATATGAGATCCTGTCGTCATGTGCTCCTGTCTTCAATTTTCTTCCGCCTTCTCCTGTCTGTAGGTTGTCTATCATAGCAACATAAGACATATACAGGGTGACATTTGACAGCGCACATAGCCCTGCATAGGAGCTGTGTACACAAAACAGTAGAACAGTCAGGCTTCATACAAAGGTGTGAAATGAAGGTTATATGACCCTTATCAGAAGATCCTGCGGAGAGTGATCGATATGTGATAGCGCTGTCTCCCCGTGTCCTGGCGTCACCTAATGAGCAGCTGTCTGCTGGTTATTTATAATTTCTATAATGAGGCTGATGACCGGCCTCATTAGTTAATGAACATTAATCCGCGCTTCTCCTCCGGCCCGTCGCTCCTCATTTCTCCTGCAGGACGCGCCCGTGCCGTGTGATATGTATTTGGATAATCGTTCCCCGGGTCCTGTGACCTTGATAATGGCGTGGCCACCGGCGTTACGGGATGTTGTGGCTGCGTGGCCTCCACATCTGCACTAATCTCCCCGGCTCCCATCTATCGCTGCTCTGCCCACAGGAGGGATTTTATTTTTTTCTTATTGCTTTTGAACAAAAAGGAGACTGCCGCAAATGTGAAGACATATATGTGTATATATGTGTGTGTGTGTGTGTGTGTGTGTGTGTGTGTGTGTATAATTTATTACTTTTGTCTACTTCGATTGCTTTAATGGTTCTTCACTCCAAATAGTATATGTGCCCCCTCCACATCCCTATACACGGGGGGGGAAGGGGTGCGAGGCTGGATGTTATACACCGGGGGGGAAGCTGGGGGGCTGGATTTTATACACGGGGGAGGAGGGGATGGGGAGTGCGGGGGGCCGGATGTTATACACTGGGGGGGGGATGAGAGGAGCCGGTAGTTATACATTAAGGGGGTGCGAGGGGCCGGATGTTGTACACTGGGGGGATGGGGAGTGCGGGAGGCTGGATGTTATACACCGGGGGGGGGGGGGGGGTTCGAGGCGAGGGGCCGGACGTTATACACCGGGGGGGGGGGGGGGGGTGAGAGGGGCCGGATGTTATACATTGAGGGGGTGTGAGGGGCTGCATGTTATACACTGGGGGGATGGGGAGTGCAGGGGGCTTGATGTTATACACCGGGGGGGGGGGGGGGGTGAGAGGGGACGGATGTTATACACTGGGGGGGTGCGAGGCAAGGGGCTGGATGTTATACACCGGGGGAGTGCGAAGCGAGGGGCCAGATGTCATACACCGGGGGGATCCGAGGTCGAGGGGCCGGATATTATACACCGGGGACGACGACAGGGTCTTATACATTGGGGTGTGTGGAGGGTATACAACGGGGGCAGCTAGGGGCCGGAGGTTATACCCCCAGGGGGGAGGGGCCAGCCATTATACACCGGAGGGGCAGAGATTATACACCGGTGGTAGAGGGGCCAGAGGTTATACATGTATATGCACATGTAATTACTTGCACGTTTACTTCTTGTCTTGTGCTGATGATTCATAACTAATCTGTATTATTTTCCTTTTTTGCTCAGAGACCCGGGTTCAGATTCAAGAGTCGGTACGAGGAAAAGACGTTTTTATCATACAGACGGTTTCCAAGTAAGTGATGGCAGCCAGTGTTTACCCCGCTTTCATCTGGGGCACTAGGAGTTAATATTTTCACAAGATACTTGGCTGAGAGAATTGCGGAGGATATCAGAAATGAGCTCACCCCATAAAGACGTTCTGTAATAATCCATCTTTACCGCACAGATACAGCCTTATATAGGAATGTGCCCGCGCCAATCTCACAGCGGGCAAAGCAGATGGCGTCTTGTGATCGGGGAGGGGGTAGCGGGTGCATCCCCAGCAAGAAAAGACTTTATAGTATATCCAAAAAGGCCCTGAATAAGGTGTCCCCTGCTCCATATCTTTGAATAGTAATAATGGGATTATTTTAGCAGAACAAGCCACCTAATTACTTTGGATGCAAAATTGGCATTAATGACCGGCAGATTTTTGTGGCTGATTTTTCTGAGCGCTCACTGAAAAAGCTGAAATCTTTTTTCTGCATTGTGTGGATTGGGTCCAACTTTGCTGACACTGTGATTCGATGTAGATTTTTACAAACCCATCCTAATGGCCCCCACACACACATCCGGCACGATTTCAGTGCAATATTGGTGTGGACGTCACCCGAAGTATTATGTGCTGGATATGAGCAGGCGACCTGCCCTCATTGTGAGATCTCTGCCTCGTCTACAGGGACGTTAACACGACAATCATGGAGCTTTTAATCATGGTATACGCCTGCCGGACCTCGTGCGCTAAGACCATCAGCGGCGTCATCCCTTACTTCCCATACAGCAAGCAATGCAAGATGAGGAAGAGAGGATCCATCGTCTCCAAGCTCCTGGCCTCCATGATGTGCAAAGCCGGTAAGTGGCAAAGCAAAAGGAAGGGGGCGTCACATGCACATGTCTCTTTTCGGAGACATCCGTGCAGCCCCCCTCCTGTAGACCCGTGGGATCCTCCTATCATCCTGCACAGAGAAATCCATTAGCGTCTGTTTATTTGCTCGCCTTATCCCTTGTATAAACTTGGCTCCTCGTCTTTATGTAACTTAAGATCTGGTTTAATCAGTGGCTGGACAAGAATCAAAACCCAGCTGCTGCCTGATAACTGGGGAGGGGTTGTCTGATCTCCCGGCGTCCGCTGTTGTCAACGTTTCTCTATTCTCCTTCTCCCATGAAGGGTTAACTCACTTCATCACCATGGACCTGCACCAGAAGGAGATTCAGGGCTTCTTCAATATTCCCGTGGACAATCTACGAGCGTCTCCCTTCCTCCTGCAGTACATCCAAGAAGAGGTGAGCGCACGGCAGACATGTCACTGCCCTGGCATTAAAAAACAATGTGAAGTGTAACGGAAGGTTTGATGTGAACTTGTCAGATGCCACCGGATAATGGTGACCCCTTCCTGCTGGACTCCATGCTAGTAAGTGATGTCAGGAAGGTACAGAAAGCCGACCCATCGTAATAGTACATCACAGTAATCGTGTGTCGTTTGCTCATTGGGGGCCGTGCAGTCGACCGTCTCCCCGCTCAGGGCCGTCGCCGCCTCCCCGCCCAGGGGCCATTGCCTCTTCCACATTGCACTGCAGTAGTGCAGCCTCGCAATACACCTGCCTGCAGTCTGATGGCGGCCATGTACCTGGCTCTAAAGATACATTATTTAGCTTACTGTTCGTGATCATGAGCCGTCTGTCCATGCGGGGGACGCCCGTCCGCTGTCTGCCCACGCAGGGGCAAAAGATGTCGCTGTAAACTAGACAACTCCATTGTCCTCTGTCAAGACAACGGGTGGTTACTAAAGGGTAGGCTGTCCTGAATTTGTAAGTCATTTCCTATCAATTGGAATAGGGATAACTGAATTATTGCTGGGGGTCCGACCGCTGGGACTCCCACTGATCCTTAGAGCGGGTTCTGTGAAGCCCTGTCTGAATGCAGTGGAGAATAAGGAGACCTTGCCTCGTCCACCTTGCCCGGCAGTGGTGCAGCCTCACTATGCGCCTGCCTGCGGTCTGATGGCGGCCATGTCTGGCTCTGCAGGTACATTATACAGCTTACTATTCATAATCTCGAGCCTCCGTCCCGGAGATGACAGAAGATCTCTGCTGCTTAATTACAGCACAGATATAGGACGTGCATTTTAAATGTCACGGCTGCACGCCGGGGGCGATCACATTTCAGGCTGAACAATGAGCGAGCATCTCATTTACTGCAAGCTAGAGACCCGGCCCAAGGTGTAAAGGGGGAGAGTAAGAGGGTCCGTCCTGATGACCCCACCTCAGCCTTGTAGAGACCATCCTGGTCACCACTGAACTTTTTTGTTTGCTTTTGGGTGAAACATTACATTTATGTGTTCAGTACAAAAAGATGAACGAACCATTCTCATTCTTTGCATCATGAACTGCCCGAGACAATGAAAACCATACAGACATAAGTACTTACAGAGCAATATATTCTCGTCAAAACTGCCGGAAACTGAATTATTTTATTCATGGAATTGTGTAAACGTTTGTTTATATTTTTCACTAAATGATCATTTTGTGTCAGATCAGGCAAGAGCACAGGTCACTTACTAACATTACCGGGGAAAAGCCCGAGCCTCCTACTGAGTAATGTACAGTACACGACCTGCAAAACAAGGGAGAAAAAAGTATTTTGAGTACATTTTACTTCTTTGAAAGAAAGTTTACGAACTCTGACTATTTCACGATTGCTTCATCTGAGCCAAAATATATCCAGTGTAATACTGCCCCCTATGTACAAGAATATAACTACTATAATACTGCCCCCTATGTACAAGAATATAACTACTATAATACTGCGCCCTATGTACAAGAATATAACTACTATAATACTGCTCCTATGTACAAGAATATAACTACTATAATACTACCCCCTATGTACAAGAATATAACTACTATAATACTGCCCCCTATGTACAAGAATATAACTACTATAATACTGCTCCTATGTACAAGACTATAACTACTATAATACTGCCCCTATGTACAAGAATATAACTACTATAATACTGCTCCTATGTACAAGAATATAACTACTATAATACTGCCCCCATGTACAAGAATATAACTACTATAATACTGCCCTCTATGTACAAGAATATAACTACTATAATACTGCCCTCTATGTACAGGAATATACCTGCTATGATGACTGATGTGACTAGTATAACCTTGACATGCAGTTTTCTGCGTATTTGGTAGTCATCCTATGGCGTTTCTGTCTGCGCTGTGCATAGGCCTTTGCCACTATAGACAGACTACATATAATGTTGCTGCCGGACTTCCAGGCTATACATGTATATATGTAGATTTGTTTTTCCTTCTGTTTTATCTATACAGATTCCTGACTACAGAAATGCAGTTATTGTAGCCAAATCGCCGTCATCCGCAAAAAGGTGAGAACACCACCCTCCTCCCCTGACGTTTCGCCTCTAGTCTAAGGCAGAAGAGCGGAGTCGTGCTCATCTTGTAGTACCATTTCATCCCACTATGTGGCGTGGCAGCAGAGCAGACAATAGAGTCCTATTAGGAGAGTGTTAGGCGCGTCCTCCTCCTCTGGGAGCTGCATGGAGGATTGAATATCCTTGTGTGTTTAAGCAGCCGTCTACACAGCGCTGCTTGTTCGTGACCGATGTCCGTGTCAGTGTATTATCTCAGCGCCGGTCTGCGGAGCAGCATTTATTGGCTGTGTAATCCTTTGTCTCTCCCCCGCAGAGCTCAATCCTTTGCTGAACGGTTGCGGCTAGGAATCGCTGTCATCCATGGAGAAGCTCAGGACGCCGAATCAGACATGGTGGACGGAAGACATTCACCGCCAATTGTCAAGAATATCGCCGCCATTCACCCGTCATTGGAGATACCCTGTAAGTAGAGCTACTCACTGGATTATTAGATTTTCTGGATTATCAAATGATCATTGTTTTATTTACTTTTCAAACATCTAAGGTTGTACCTCCAGGCAAATGATGGTAGTATCTGGTGCTGCAGCTTCTTCCTCCACTTACGAGCCGCTTCTCCTGGACTCCTCATTCATTCTAAAAAAAACTGATAATCTACCAGTTCACTGAGGGAACAGATTACATCTGCCTATTGAAGTCTATGGAAAGGTGAAGGTGAAGAGCAGAGAAACAGACGAATTGTCGCAGCTTTCTAGTTAGTGTCTTTTCTCAACCCAGAGCTGGACTCACGGCTTCACTTATGCTGTATAAGGTCCTGCGTTATGCTTTCTAGTAAGTGTTTCATCTTGTCCCAGAGCTGGATTCACAGCTTCACTAGTGCAGTATAAGGTCCTGCGTGCTGCTTTCTAGTAGGTGTTTCTGCTCACCCCAGAGCTGGATTCACAGCTTCAGTACTGCTGTATAAGGTCCTGTGTGCTGTTTTCTAGTAGGTGTTTCATCTCACCCCATAGCTGGATGCACAGCTTCACTACTGCTGTATAAGGTCCTGTGTGCTGTTTTCTAGTAGGTGTTTCATCTCACCCCAGAGCTGGATTCACAGCTTCACTGCATAGTGATGCAGGAGAAGTGGCTCATAAGTGGAGAAAGAAGCAGATTGGTAAAGCACATTCATGTTAAACCGGAGATGCTGCGGTACCAGATTCCACCCGCGTTTACGGACGTTGCTGGGCAGCATAGTTAAGGAGCATATACGAAACACATGCCCTATATGCATAATGGCATTAAGTGGTTAGACTGAGACAATTTTCTCAGTCACCCCCTGTTGGAGCCCTGCATTGCAGTTACATTGGGTCTAAGGGTTGCTGTGGCAGCCAGAAGCCAAACAATGACCCCCCAGGCCCAGTCTATATGGGATTTTAACACCGAAATGAAATAAAAACGCTGCATTACAGGAATACTCCAGAGTGCTATAGATGCGATCAGATGACCGCACGGTCAAAAACAAGAAAAAAGGGGGAAGAAATGCTAAAAACAAAAGTGAAAATAATCGCAGCATCATTAAGTGGCAGTTTTAACCTCATCATTAAGGGGTTAATGAGGGTAACAATGGGGCTTCTGTGGCATCACTGTAGTGTACAGGGACCCCCGCCTGACGCCTCTGCGTAGAGCTGTTCCAGCCTGGTATCATGCACTATTAACCACCAGGCTGCTTTATACACGAGGGCTGACCTACATAAGTCAGTGGCAGAAAATCGCCAGAAGTCCTGAAAAGCTTTATGAAGTGCGACAGATTTATTTCAATCCTTTTATTAAATTCTCGGCTCATTTCTTTGTGAAGTGCCATCTTGTGCCGCTCCTGCAGGACAGTAAACACCATCTGCTGGCATGCTGCGGGCATCGCTGTGAACCTCCAGAGTCAGAGGCACAAATCGATCACCTTTGATTTCCCCTAGTTCCCTTCCCTCTTCATAGAGTAATAGGCCTGCCGAAGGTTCGTTTATTTGGGTGATAATAGGGGACAACTACCCGACATTTGTTCTTCTTATCTGCTTGGCTTAAAGGGGTATTCCCATCCCCATGATCCTATCTTAATATGTAGTCGGTGTAGTAATAATAATATTAGCAAATACCTCCAATTAGAAATGTAGTATAGTTCTTCTGATTCGCTATGTCTCTTTCCTCATGTGCAGGCATTGCAGGACCTTAGGTATCCATGGTTACGACCATTAGCAACTAGCTGTCACTATATCAGTGGTTGTAACCATGAATACCTAAGGTCCTGCAATGCCTGCACATGAGGAAAGAGACGTAGCTAATCAGAAGAACTATACTACATTTCTAATTGGAGGTATTTGCTAATATTATTATTACTACATCGACTACATATTGAGATACTATCATGGGGATGGGAATACCCCTTTAGCTGATCACTGTCGTGCTAACAAAAAATGCATACTAGCAAATATAACAAATTTTGTGATATATTTTTTTAGTAAAATCCATTTTTTTCTCTTCATTTAAGAGCAGATTTTATCCTCCCCCAGTCTCCTGAACTTATTCATTATGACAAACTTATAAAATCTGCCCGTTGAAGTCTATGGAGACGTTAAGGAGAGGAGCAGAGTGAGACACCCCAGAGCTGGATTTGCGGCTTCAGTTTTCAATACTGCCGTATAATGTTTGCCATACTACTCCTTTTTTAGTAAGTGTTTTATATCACCCCAGAACTGGATTCACGGCTCAGTACTGCTATACAAGGTCCTCCGTGCTGCTTCTTTCTAGTAAGTGTTTCATACCACCCCAGAGTTGGATTCACAGTTTCACTGCTCAGTACTTCTGTATAATTTGTTCCATTCTGCTGCTTTAATGGGATTGTTTTACAGGATAAGTCTCTTTTTAATTTGGGAATCTCTGACCGCTGTAAAGCCAGAAATGTAATGTCGTCTATAGTCAGAATTCTGCGAGCTAATATGAGGGTCCCAAGAGGACCTTCCCATAATATCTAGATGCCATGGTCGCAGCACAATCTGATGAATTCACTGCTATGCAATTCCTGGTCCGGCAGAGTGGGAGCTGCTTTGTTTTTGTACTCTGTAGAGATTACAAAGCGCTGATAGTAAGGAACGAGACGCTGCGTTCCCAGACATCTCAGGAGAAATAAGCGATAAAACATTAATGCAGCAATCAGCCAGCGGTTAATACACAATATGAATCTTTCATGCAGCAAGTGCCCTGCGTCCAGGCCATGTAAGGTCTAATATGATATATTTTGGGCCACGCAGCACACGCTTCAATGGACGTGGTGGCTTCAGAGGCTATCCCTGAACATGGAAACACAGACTGGAGGTTTTATCAACGAGCTACTCCAGTACTGCTCAGTGGCACTGATGATATCCCGATGACAGGTGCCCCCCTGAGGCACGTGCATGGTGGGCACCTGTACATTCGACCTGGCAGGCATTTGTCAACAGCATGACCTCAGCACCTCTCCCCTCCAAATGTGGGGTGAGTGCTCCCGGAGATGTCCTTTAAAACTTGCAGGGTTACTCTCAATGACTGCCAAATTTTATATCTATAGCTATACAGTCTGTGTGATCCAGTGAATGGTACTGAGCAGTGTAGCTGTGAATCCAGCTCTGAGTTGAGAGAGAGCACTACTTTCTCTTTTCCATTCTCTAGGGACTTCAATAGGCAGCTATAATGTGATCTCTCAGTGCAGGTCTACTCTCACTGATTTTGTCAAATTTTATATCTCTAGCTATAAAGTCTGTGATCCCATGATTCCTGCTGTGTATGTGGCACATGTTCTGAAATTACAGCAGCGAGGAGGACATTATACAATGGTACTGAACAGTGTAGATGTGAATCCAGCTCTGAGTTGAGAGAGTGAGGACTTCTTTCTGTCTCTGCCCTTCTACGCTATATGTACTTAAGTAGGCAGCCATAATCTGATCTCTCAGTGCAGGTCTACTCAATGACTGCGCCAAATTTTATATCTATACCTATAAAGTCTTTGTGATCCGTTGATTCCTCCTCTCCTGTGTCTGTGGCACATGTTCAGAAATTACAGCAGCAAGGAGGACATTATACACAGGTACTGAGCAGTGTAGATGTGAATCCAGCGCAGTTTTTTTTCTCTCTGCCCTTCTCTCTATAGACTTCAATAGGCAGCTGTAATTTTATCTCTGTGAGCTGGCAGTCCATCTTGACCAAATTGAATTTGAGCTTCACGTAAGAGCGAATGACATGTTCAGAAGGAGATAGGAGAAATTACACGGATAAGATACATTAGGAATTTTTAATTTGTGCAATGCTTGTTGAAACGACAGCGACCATTTAATTTTTGCAAATAAATGGCATGCGCAGTATACCGAGAGCACAAACAGGAGCTGCCGTCAGCATGGCGCGCCGCACTACGGGTTGTGTTACATGATCCAGGTATCAGTGTCCAGTCTCCCTACAGCCTGAATTAGACAGTAGCATTTATTGTAAGAAAACTCTTGTTCTCCCCTCTGGAAGCTGAGGGATTAGACTGTAATCCTAATCACAGATTGGAAAGATTTGGTTCCAGATAAGGATTAATGTCTCCGCAGTTTGGCTTTCCTTTCATTTCTGCCTGTATGAAAAGTTGAGACATGAGTTTTGGGGAAAGACTATCTCGTCGATCTGGATTACCGGCTCTGACATTTTGTGTTTTATTGCAGTGATGTTCCCCAAAGAAAAGCCTCCTATTACTGTCGTGGGTGATGTCGGTGGAAGGATAGCCATTATTGTAGTAAGTGCAAACCTGTATTACCATGGTCCAAATGGGGACCCTCTACTGTTTAGTAATATCCTCTCATTATGGGAACAGATTTAGAGTGGACTTATCGCTTCAGAAAACACAAGAAGACTTTTCTCAAATATATATCATTAGCAAATTAGATGATTTCCCTCGGAATTACAGCAATGCAAATTTTCCGGGATATCTGATTTTAGACTGACGATCCTTATTGTCCTCCCTGAGATATGTCTGCCAGCGGCTCTCTCATTGGTAACACAGGAATGCTCAGCAGAAAGCCATGTAATAAGATGCCCCTTTATATTTTAAAACCCAGATGAAAGAAGGATTTAGCCTTTTCCATAGATCTAATCTGCTGGAAGAAGACATATCTGCTTCTAAACTGATAGTATATTACAGGAGGACATAGTTGCTAGTAAAGGGTAATCTACTATGGAGAGACATAGTTACTTCTAAAGAGATGAGTCTCTTTTTTACACAGAGCCCACAGCAGACATTGAGGAGAAACTGTGACAGGTTTTACCTCTGTAGTTGTTTCTTCCATCCTTCACTACCTCCTGCTGCCCCATAATACACAGGAATCCACTACAGCATGAATACAGCAGCACAGATCTGCGCTGTTTACACGCTGCACACTGTCGCCAATCTGTCCACTTCTCAGTTTAGCGACAGGAAGTTTCACAGGTGTTTACATAGTGAGACAATGGAGAGCCCAACTTCAACCTCCCTCTTAAAGGATCAGAGCTTTTATTCGTAAATGACAAAGAAATTTTATTTTTTACATTTCCTAATTATTATGTATTTAAAATAGTGTGTATGTATATTTTTGTTTCATTTTTTTTTTTTTTTTTTTTTTTTCCATCATCATGTCCCAAGTGGTAATAAGCCTTCTTTCTTTTAAATTAGGTGTGTTAAGGTCCCACCCATTGAGCTTGCTCGCTGCTGCCCCTTTCAGTCTATGGGACTGATGGCCAAATACAACTCTCGGCCATATTCCCTTCCATCCATCGGAGTATTATAGCCATGTGGCTTCCATCTGTCTGCAGCCTCCATGTTAGGACCACCAGTGTTTGACACCAGGGTCTTATGCTTTCCACAGGATGACATCATCGACGATGTAGACAGTTTTCTAGCCGCAGCCGAAACGTTGAAAGAACGAGGAGCCTACAAGATCTTTGTGATGGCCACTCATGGGCTCCTGTCCTCAGACGCTCCCAGGTTAATAGAGGAGTCGGCCATTGACGAGGTAAGAGGACATCACTATAGTGCCAGATCATCTACTAATAAAAAGGAAGCAACTTTGAGAATAGTCTTCATTGAAAGATATCCTGTGGTTTGGTGCATACAGCTCCTATACAGACTCATGCGACCGGACTGTGTGCAGACCCCGGCCCGCCATCACATATAATGGGCATGTGGGTATCAGAACCGGACCACGGAGCAATGGAAGAAGGCGCCATCATGTCTTATCTTGCATTACGCGGACTGTCGCTCTTCCTAACCCCATTCTCGCTTTCTCTCCCCCATTTCAGGTCGTTGTCACAAACACGATCCCCCACGAAATCCAAAAGCTGCAGTGCCCCAAAATCAAGACGGTGGACATCAGCATGATCCTGTCCGAAGCCATCCGCCGGATCCACAACGGAGAGTCCATGTCTTACCTCTTCAGGAATATAGGAATGGATGATTGACCCTTTTTTTTTATTTTCCGTCTTATTTTTTTTTTTTGTCTATATAAATATATATATATTTTTTAGGAATTATACCAAGGGCCAAAACTGGAATTGTACAGTGTCTCTGTGCCGTATAAGCGATTACCTTAAGATTTCAACACAAGCCATTTTTTTTTTTTTTTCTTGTCTACCCGTAGGTTTGCCAGTCAATGACGTCTTTTAGAGGGTTTTTTTTTGCTTTTTTTTTTTTTTGTGAACAAAATTCTTACGAGCAAAAAGAAAAAAACGAATCTGCCTTTATGTGCACTAGAGGAAGGGTCTCTTAAAGCAGCAATACTAGAGAATATCTGCACTTAAAGGGGTGGTCCTGAACTTGGGTATTGATGACCTTTCCTCACCGATCTACTATTGATGATCTATGGTATCCAAGTACTGGACCACCCCTTTAAGCTAAAAAAAAAAAAATAGTAAAAGCCAAAGTCTCCTCCCTTCTGGGATGTCGCCATTATAGCTCACCCAGCTTTCCATGGACCCTGAATGGCAATACCACCTAGGTCTATATGGATAAGGAATCAGGGGCTGTATCACTGCTTTGAGGCGTATTGGCAGCCATGTTGCTTGTCACCCAACTTCCCCAAATTTTTAACGACTTGATGTTTTGTTTTTTTTTTATCTACTATTTTTTGGGGGGGTTCTTAGTTTTTGATTTTTTTTATTTTAGGGGTAGATTCCTTTTTAGGTTTGTCTATTATTTTAACCCAACTAATGCTTACGAATGGGTAGATGGAGATCACAGCCTGTCTCGAAGCCACTGTTGATCAGGGCTCATGTTGTGGCGCCAAGACGTCTGAAAACGTGTAATTTAGTAAATGCCGAGCGCTTTTGCCCAACCCCGTCCAATGCTGACAGTCACTGCATTTAATTCTATACCGTAATTCTTAATGGGGTGGGAGGAGTGTCGGCTTGTGACTGCCTCCGCTGTGCAGAGCGATTTTATGAAGCGCCGCGAGTACCGCCATGAGCTTGGCGCTTTAGTTTTCTGTACCTAGTACTGCTGCTTTTGACCTTTTATGTTCTGCTGCAGGCAGTGAGGGTTGAGGAATAGGCCAACATGGGCGGGGGCCTGTAAAGCATTGCTGAGCAATGTAGTATGTGTGGATCAATGTACTGCAGGCTCCCTGAGCAGCACAAGGGCGTGACGCAAGAGTTACGTGTTTTGTTTTTTGTTTGTTTTTTTTCCCTTTTTCTTTTTTCCTTCCTGTCCCAAATTTGACTCCAACCCCCCTCCCACCTTGCGCTGATCAGTAGAGCTGCTGCAACGTGTTAATGGGGTGGGGGAGGTGGGATGGTGTTCTTCGTAGTGATGCTTTTTTTGTTGTTTTTTTATTTTTTCAGTGGTGCTTGAAAGTTTGTGAAGCCTTCAGAATTTTCCTGATTTCTGTATAATAACCTTGACCTAAGGTCATATCAGATTTTCACATAAGACCAAACATAACACTTTTTTTTTTTCCTTGTTGGGGTGACCTGAAGCCGGAGGGGCTTGGCCTGGCAGCGTGGGCACTGTGAGGCGCCTGGGCCACTGTCCCCTGCTGGTGGGGTGGTCGGTCGCCACACAGCGATGTGCCTGGTAAGGAACCCACGGAGCGTTTCGCCATCACGGGGCAGTGGGCGCACACATTCTGATCAGTTTTGTGATTTTTTTATTTTATTTTAGCTTCAGCCGCTGTAGATCAATGAGTGACATGTGGGCGTGCGATCCATGTTGTCTTCTACCGTCCTGTTTTATGATCCAATATCAAAAGTATGTGAACCCTTTAGGATTAGCAGATAAACTTTCAAGCACCACTGTGAGTAAAACATACAGAAAATGTGCACTTGTATTTATTTTCTGCAAAAGAAGAGGGAACATGTAATAAAATGTGTGAATCGTGGCATTTTTTATCCTTATTTTCTGTGTCCTGCTAAGGTTAATGATAAAAAATCAGGGAGCTCCCTGCATACTGTGTTGCTTTTGAGTTAAGTGTATTCACAGCATGCAGTGAGCTCCCCCTAGTGGAGGTTGCAGGGAGCTGGGTTTTCCTGATTTCATTTTTGTGTCCATATGCAGGGGATTTGGAGCTTTTGTTTTAGGGGAAAACTGAGCCCTGACCACTATAAAGATATTAGGAAATTGATCATGGCAGAATTTTGGACCTACTCAGAAATGATTGGTGATTAAGAACAGATCGAGCAATGTCTGCACCCCAGCTTTCTCTGAGAGTGCCATCTGTAACATGAGTGCCATGATGAGATTTCCAGTGGCGTTGCGTCCTGTCCTGCTCTAAATCCAGGTCTGGTCCTATGAGCTGACGCTCTGCCCTGTGTTTTGCTGATGAATCCGATGTTGGAGCAGATCCTGATACGGTGTCCGCGGCCCGATGGCGCTGGGGCACAGATGTCCTCTCGTTATGCTGAGTGCGCAGGTGTTGTGCCTCGTAGGTGTTTTCCTGACCTCTGCTCCATTACGCCAATTTGTAGCATTCACTGGTTGCGTGTTTCCTGGTCCTTAATGTTACTGCGCTCCATTAGAAGTGAGTCACAACCTCCACAGCGCTCTTATCTCTGCTGTGTTTGTAGAGCTGTCAGCAGATTCTGCCATTCCCTCCAAGACATCCCACACAGATATGTACTGGCGGTTCTCCAACATGGAGTATAGGAACATGGTCTCATTACAAAGTTATCAGCGTGGAGCTTAGAGGATGAGGCGAGTAGTTGTCCTATAAGATTATCGTCGACAGTATTAGATGCTGATAAACCTCTTGGAGACGATCAGACGTGACCCAAAATTGTGCTGAGAAATGGACTTCTATTAGGGCGGTCCGCTCCGAGACACGGCCAAGATGTGCAAACACTTGGGGGAAAATCTGGTCTAGATGGGTGGGCTTCCTAATAAACTTGTTGCATTTTAGTTCACTGTACCCACTGGAGTATAATAAACCAGTGGGGAATTGTACACAGAATTAACATCGTCACATTGCAAATAAGTTATTTTACCCTGTACTGATCCTGACTTACATCCTGTATTATCCTCCAGAGCTGCACTCACTATTCTGCTGGTGCAGTCACTGTGTACATACATTACTTATCCTGTACTGATCCTGAGTTACATCCTGTATTATACTCCAGAGCTGCACTCACTATTCTGCTGGTGCCGTCACTGTGTACATACATTACTTATCCTGTACTGATCCTGAGTTACATCCTGTATTATACTCCAGAGCTGCACTCACTATTCTGCTGGTGCAGTCACTGTGTACATACATTACATTACTGATCCTGTACTGATCCTGAGTTACATCCTGTATTATACCCCAGAGCTGCACTCACTATTCTGCTGGTGCAGTGACTGTGTACATACATTACTTATCCTGTACTGATCCTGAGTTACACCCTGTATTATACTCCAGAGCTGCACTCACTATTCTGCTGGTGCAGTCACTGTCTACATACATTACATTACTGATCCTGAGTTACATCCTGTATTATACTCCAGAGCTGCACTCACTATTCTGCTGGTGCAGTCACTGTGTACATACATTACATTACTGATCCTGAGTTACATCCTGTATTATACTCCAGAGCTGCACTCACTATTCTGCTGGTGCAGTCACTGTCCACATACAGTGGTGGCCAAAAGTATTGGCACCCCTGCAATTCTGTCAGTTAATACTCAGTTTCTTCCTGAAAATGATTGCAATCACAAACTCTTTGGTATTATTATCTTCATTTAATTTGTCTTCAATGAAAAAAACACAAAAAGAATTGTCCTAAAGCCAAATTGGATATAATTCCACACCAAACCTAAAAAAGGGGGTGGACAAAAGTATTGGCACTGTTTGAAAAATCATGTGATGCTTCTCTAATTCGTGTAATTAACAGCACCTGTAACTTACCTGTGGCACCTAACAGGTGTTGGCAATAACTAAATCACACTTGCAGCCAGTTAACATGGATTAAAGTTGACTCAACCTCTGTCCTGTGTCCTTGTGTGTACCACATTGAGCATGGAGAAAAGAAAGACCAAAGAACTGTCTGAGGACTTGAGAAACCAAATTGTGAGGAAGCATGAGCAATCTCCAGGCTACAAGTCCATCTCCAAAGACCTGAATGTTCCTGTGTCTTCCGTGCGCAGTGTCATCAAGAAGTTTAAGCCCATGGCACTGTGGCTAACCTCCCTAGATGTGGACGGAAAAGAAAAATTGACGAGAGATTTCAACGCAAGATTGTGCGGATGGTAGATAAAGAACCTCGACTAACATCCAAACAAGTTCAAGCTGCCCTGCAGTCCGAGGGTACAACAGTGTCAACCCGTACTATCCGTCGGCGTCTGAATGAAAAGGGACTGTATGGTAGGATACCCTGAGACATAAAAAAGCCAGGCTGGAGTTTGCCAAAACTTACCTGAGAAAGACTAAAACGTTTTGGAAGAATGTTCTCTGGTCAGATGAGAGAAAAGTAGAGCTTTTTGAGAAAAAGCATCAACATAGAGTGTACAGGAAAAAAAAAAGAGGCATTCAAAGAAAAGAACACGGTCCCTACAGTGAAACATGGCGGAGGTTCCCGGATGTTTTGGGGTTGCTTTGCTGCCTCTGGCACTGGACTGCTTGACCGTGTGCATGGCATTATGAAGTCTGAAGACTACCAACAAGTTTTGCAGCATAATGTAGGGCCCAGTGTGAGAAAGCTGGGTCTCCCTCAGAGGTCATGGGTCTTCCAGCAGGACAATGACCCAAAACACACTTCCAAAAGCACTATAAAATGGTTTGAGAGAAAGCACTGGAGACTTCTAAGGTGGCCAGCAATGAGTCCAGACCTGAATCCCATAGAACACCTGTGGAGAGATCTCAAAATGGCAGTTTGGAGAAGGCACCCTTCAAATACCAGGGACCTGGAGCAGTTTGCCAAAGAATGGTCTACAATTCACTGTGAACATACATTACTGATCCTGAGTTACATCCTGTATTATACTCCAGAGCTGCACTCACTATTCTGCTGGTGAAATCACTGTGTACATACTGTTATGATCTGCAACATGCACTAAGGAAAGATAGGGGAAAGCTGTACAGGAAGACTAAGCGGAATTCCTACGATGTAGCGGGCTGCCTGTTCCTAGTGAACAGACCCGCCTTAGTCCTTGGCTAGTCTGAACGAAGATCTATAGAATTAAGGGAGGGGTCCCTAAAAGAACTAAGGACTGGAACAAAAATGGGACACCTCCTAAACAGAAGTTGTTGCAGGACACAAAAGACAAACTGACAAAAAGTACTAGAGGTCCCAGAGGACCAAGGGAACTAAACAGAGAAAGGCACAGAAGCACCTGGTTAGAGAGACCGTCAAACACTGAAGTCCAGCACAGCCAGAAGGGCGGAGCTGTAATATATAGGCAGCTGGTCACGTGACCGCAAAACACAAGATAGAAAAAACAAACAGGAGGGTTCTAACACGTACATTACATTACTCATCCTGAGTTACATCCTGTATTATACTCCAGAGCTGCACTCACTATTCTGCTGGTGCAGTCAGTGTGTACATACATTACATAACTGATCCTGAGTTATATCCTGTATTATACTCCAGAGCTGCACTCACTATTCTGCTGGTGCAGTCACTGTGCACATACATTACATTACTGATCCTGAGTTACATCTTGTATTATACTCCAGAGCTGCACTCACTATTCTGCTGGTGTTGTCACTCTGAACATACATTACATTACTGATCATGTATTATACTCCAGAGCTGCACTCACTATTCTGCTGGTGCAGTCACTGTGTATATACATTACATTACTGATCCTGTACTGATCCTGAGTTACATCCTGTATTATACTCCAGTGCTGCACTCACTATTCTGCTGGTGCAGTCACTGTGTACATACATTACATTACTGATCCTGAGTTACATCTTGTATTATACTCCAGAGCTGCACTCACTATTCTGCTGGTGTTGTCACTCTGAACATACATTACATTACTGATCATGTATTATACTCCAGAGCTGCACTCACTATTCTGCTGGTGCAGTCACTATGTACATACATTACTGATCCTGAGTTACATCCTGTATTATACTCCAGAGCTGCACTCACTATTCTGCTGGTGCAGTCACTGTGCACATACATTACATTACTGATCCTGAGTTACATCCTGTATTATACTCCAGAGCTGCACTCACTATTCTGCTGGTGCAGTCACTGTGTACATACATGACCTTATTGATCCTGAGTTACATCCTGTATTATACTCCAGAGCTGCATTCACTATTCTGCTGGTGCAGTCACTGTGTACATACATTACATTACTGATCCTGAGTTACATCCTGTATTATACCCCAGAGCTGCACTCACTATTCTGCTGGTGCAGTCACTGTGTACATACATTACTGATCCTGAGTTACACCCTGTATTATACCCCAGAGCTGCACTCACTATTCTGCTGGTGCAGTCACTGTGTACATACATTACATTACTGATCCTGAGTTACATCCTGTATTATACTCCAGAGCTGCACTCACTATTCTGCTGGTCCAGTCACTGTGCACATACATTACATTACTGATCCTGTACTGATCCTGAGTTACCTCCTGTATTATACTCCAGAGCTGCACTCACTATTCTGCTGGTGCAGTCACTGTGTACATACATTACATTACTGATCCTGAGTTACCTCCTGTATTATACTCCAGAGCTGCACTCACTATTCTGCTGGTGCAGTCACTGTGTACATACATTACTGATCCTGAGTTACCTCCTGTATTATACTCCAGAGCTGCACTCACTATTCTGCTGGTGCAGTCACTGTGTACATACATGACCTTATTGATCCTGAGTTACATCCTGTATTATACTCCAGAGCTGCATTCACTATTCTGCTAAATGTAGATACATTATATTCCCTCTAACCCTTCAGGAAAACATGAAATAAATGTGCCTGGTATAAACACTTCTCTCCTGATGCCCCACAGCAGTGCAGGTTCTGTAGAACAGGGTTCCCCAACTCCAGTCCTCAGGACCCACCAACAGGTCATGTTTTCAGGATTTCCTTAGTATTGCACAGGTGATGCAATTATCACCTGTGTAATACTAAGGAAATCCTGAAAACATGACCTGTTGGTGGGCCTTGAGGACTGGAGTTGGGGAACCCTGCTGTAGAACACCAGCCTACCAGAAGGGGGCAGCAGATAAGTACAATGGCTCCTATACTAATCCACTACAGTCCTAATACAATACATGGCAGCCGAGCCTTGAGCTGCTGACGTTTTCTAGCTCCTGCCCTGTCCCTGCTGTGGTGTCTTTGGTTATTGTTTAATCACATTATCACCTCAGTCTCACACATTCCTCTATCCATGAGCTAGAAATGGGGGGGGGGTTATGCCAAATCTGGAGAGCTGCAGTTTACTCCGCTCATGAGTAAGAACCCGTCCCTGAATAATAGGGAATCTTCTCCGACATTCTAGTGGTCCCCTCTGATTGGGGAGGAATTGGATCCTATTCACAAGAGCAGTTAGGTTTTATTTATTCTCTCTTTATAGTAGAAGCTGTGAATCACTTTCCCCAACAACTGTCGTCTAAACCCCTCAAAAATCCTTCCAAAGTGAATAGAATCCTAGAATGTTAGAGTGGGAGGGTTCCTCCAGGGTCCTCGTGCCCAACCCCCTGCTCAATGCAGGATTCACTAAACCATCTCCGACAGATGTCTGTCCAGCCTCTGTGTGAAGACTTCCATTGCAGGAGAACTCACCACCTCTCGTGGCTGCCTGTTCCACTCATTGATCACCCTCACATCCCATCAGATATTTGTATACAGCTATTAAGTCTCCTCTAAGGGTATGTGCCCACGTAGCATTTTTCAAGCGTTTTTGATGCGGAATTTCCGCAGCGTAAACGCTTGTAAAACGCTTGGTAACACGCACCCCATGGTCCCCAATGTGATTCCGCAAGTTCTATGCACATGCTGCGGATTTTTCCGCAGCGTTTATGCTGCGTTCAAAAATCCGCAGCATGTCATTTAATTTTGCGTTTCCGCAAGCAGAATTGCCTTTGTCCAATGCATAAAAAACGCAAGGCAATTCCGCATGTGGAAAACGCGTGATAAATGCGCGAAAAATGCGCGATAAACGCGTGCGGAATTCCGCATGCGTTTTTCCGGGAGAGGACTTGCAGAAATGAAGCAGAAATTTTCTGCTTCATAAATGCAACGTGGGCACATAGCCTTAGTCTTCTCTTTTGCAAGCGAAACATTCCCAGATCCGCTAACTGTTCCTTGCAGGCCATAGTTTGCAGTCCGCTCACCATCCTGGTAGCTCTTCCCTGAACTTGCTCCAGCGTCGGCCACTAGGTGTCTCCCTTCGGTGTAATTTGCTGCCTGTTGTCAAGAGTAATCCATCACAGGCAGCAGAGGCCTTGAGAGACGGATTACAGGATGTGGGGGCGGGACTTTGTCTTTACAGGAAGTGGGAGCGGAACTTTGTCTTTACAGGAAGTGGGGGTGGGGCTTTTGCTACATGAAGTGGGGGCGGGGCTTTGTCTCTACGGGAAGTTGAGGTGGTGCTTTATCTCTACAGGAAGTGGGGATGAGGCTTTGTCTCTATGGGAAGTGGGGGTGGGGCTTTTTCTGCAGGAAGTGGGGGCAAGTCTTTGTCTCTACAGGAAGTGGGGGCGAGTCTTTGTCTCTACAGGAAGTGGGGCGAGTCTTTGTCTCTACAGGAAGTGGGGGCGGGGATTTTGTCTCTACAGGAAGTGGGGGCGGGGATTTTGTCTCTACAGGAAGTGGGGGCAAGTCTTTGTCTCTACAGGAAGTGGGGGCGAGTCTTTGTCTCTACAGGAAGTGGGGCGAGTCTTTGTCTCTACAGGAAGTGGGGGCGAGTCTTTGTCTCTACAGGAAGTGGGGGCGAGTCTTTGTCTCTACAGGAAGTGGGGGCGGGGATTTTGTCTCTACAGGAAGTGGGGGCGGGGATTTTGTCTCTACAGGAAGTGGGGGCGGTGTTTCGTTTCTACAGGAAGTGGGGGCAAGTCTTTATCTCTCTATAGGGAGTTGGGCTGTTTATGGCCAGTCCCAGGACACATTTGATGGGTATGGGCACAAAGTATGTGGGGATGAGGGCAAAAATAACACCATGGGGGGGGGCGGCCAGTCTTGGGTGTGCGCCTCCACCCTCGAGGGCCAGTTGTGTGTGTGTGTGCGCGCTTCCACCCTCAGGGGCCAGTCTTGTGTGTGTGCGCCTCCACCCTCAGGGGCCAGTCTTGTGTGTGTGCGCCTCCACCCTCAGGGGCCAGTCTTGTGTGTGTGCGCCTCCACCCTCAGGGGCCAGTCTTGTGTGTGCGCCTCCACCCTCAGGGGCCAGTCTTGTGTGTGTGCGCTTCCACCCTCAGGGGCCAGTCTTGTGTGTGTGCGCCTCCACCCTCAGGGGCCAGTCTTGTGTGTGTGTGCCTCCACCCTCAGGGGCCAGTCTTGTGTGTGTGCGCCTCCATCCTCAGGGGCCAGTCTTGTGTGTGTGTGTGCCTCCACCCTCAGGGGCCAGTCTTGTGTGTGTGCTCCTCAACCCTCGGGCCAGTCTTGTGTGTGCGCTCCTCCTCCCTCGGGGGCCGGTCTTGTGTGTGCGCTCCTCCTCCCTCGGGGGCCGGTCTTGTGTGTGCACTCCTCCACCCTCGGGGGCCAGTCTTGTGTGTGCGCTCCTCCACCCTCGGGGGCCAGTCTTGTGTGTGCACTCCTCCACCCTCGGGGGCCAGTCTTGTGTGTGCACTCCTCCACCCTCAGGGGCCAGTCTTGTGTGTGTGCGACTCCACCCTCAGGGGCCAGTCTTGTGTGTGTGCGCCTCCACACTTAGGGGCCAGTCTTGTGTGTGTGTGTGCCTCCACCCTCAGGGGCCAGTCTTGTGTGTGCGCGCCTCCACCCTCAAGGGCCAGTCTTGTGTGTGCGCTCCTCCACCCTCAAGGGCCAGTCTTGTGTGTGCACTCCTCCACCCTCGGGGTCCTATCTCGTGTGTGCACTCCTCCACCCACGGGGTCCAGTCTTGTGTGTGCACTCCTCCACCCTCGGAGTCCAGCCTTGTGTGTGCACTCCTCCACCCTCGGGATCCAGTCTTGTGTGTGCACCTCCACCCTCGGGGTCCAGTCTTGTGTGTGCGCCTCCTCCCTCGGGGGGCCGGTCTTGTGCCTACGCACGCCTCCTCCTTCGGGGGGCCGGTCTTGTGCCTACGCACGCCTCCTCCTTCGGGGGGCCGGTCTTGTGCGTGTGCGGCCTCCTCCCTCGGGGGGGCCAGTCTTGTGCCTACACCCACCCTCATCCCATTGACCCAGGAATGGCCAGAGTTGGATAGTACGGGGCCCCCTGGCTCCTGATTTTCTGCTCGTTGTTTCGGTTGAGTTGTGGGTCCAGCGGCTATAATTGGTGACTTGCACTTTGTGTCCCTTTATATCTGCTTGAGAGCCTCCAACATCAGGGACCATCCGGGCGGATTAATGATCAATCACCCCAACCTGCTAACGAGTTCTTTGGAGTCAGCACTTCTGCCGCTGCCGCTTCACACCTTGCTGCTTTCTCCACTCAGTACTGGGATTCAGCAGGAGGCAAACCATGGAGCGCAACACCACGATGACGCTGAGCCCCATGGCGCAATTCAACATCTCCGATATTATAGTGATCGTGGCTTATTTCGTGCTCAACGTGGCCGTGGGCATCTGGGTAAGAAATCGCTTTTTACCCTACAGGATCACTAGTTCAAAAATCTTGCTGTGCAGTTGAATACAACCTATTACTTTCTGTTATCAGCCACTGGATGTCTCCTAACGCTACGGTACCATTATAAACTCCAGTCTGAAGTATTAATAGCCTTTTAAAGTTCGCAGAAATATTGCAAAAGTTTTGGGACCTTTAACCTTTTTCGGTCCCAAATGACCAAACTCTTTGATGGTGTGGTTTAACTAACTTTTTTTTTGTTATTTCTTGGGCTACCAAAATAATTTTTGCGCATTTTTTTTCTGATTGGCTGTATGACTGGCAGATAGGTAATTAGCAATGGGCAGAGAGGTCACTTGCTAATTATCTTGTTATCAGTATGTTGCAGTGTTTTGTTTCCATTTTATTCCAATATTGTTTGCATACCATAATAGGATTAGTGCTGACGGACATTTTATTGCCCTGTTCGGGCATTTGATTTTATGCAATGTGCGACCCATCTAAGACCACGTAAAGGGAACCAATGGTAGCGTCAATCAGAGCCTGGCAGCACAATGTTTTTTATAGTTAGAAGATCCAGCCGGGGGCGGTGTGGACTAGTCTCATCTCAGGTCTTTTCCTTTGTACACACACAGAAAAAAGGCATCAATCACCTGCAGCAGCGCTGGGAAGAGCCGACCAGGGACGGCAACGAACTAGTCTTGTCTCTGCCTACGGTCTCCGGCTTTTCCCAGTGCGGCTCCAAGTAATTGACAGATCTCTCCCGATATATACACACAGAAGAGACCTGTCAATTAATTGCAGCAGCGCTGGGAAGAGCCGGCCAGGGATGGTGCAAAACTAGTCTTATCTCTGCCTATGGTCCCTGTTTTTTTCTACCGCCGCTCCAGGTAACTGACAGGTCTCTCCCTATGTACACAACCAGAGGAGACCTGTCAATCACCTGCAGCAGCGCTGGGAAGAGCCGACCAGAGACGGCAACAAATTAGTCTCGTCTCTTCCTTCGGTCCCCGGCTTTTCCCAGCGCCGCTCCAGGTAATTGACAGGTCTCCCTATTATGTTCACACACAGAAGAGACCTGTCAATCACCTGCAGCAGCGCTGGGAAGAGCCAGCCAGGGACGGCAACAAACTAGTCTTGTCTCTGCCTATGATCCCTGGTTTTTCCTAGCACCGCTCCAAGTAATTGACAGGTCTCTCCCGATATATACACGGAGAAGAGACCTGTCAATCAACTGCAGCAGCGCTGGGAAGAGCCGGCCAGGGATGGTACAAAACTAGTCTTGTCTCTGTCTATGGTCCCTGTTTTTTTCTAGCGCCGCTCCAGGTAATTGACATGTCTCTCCCTTTGTACACACACAGAAGAGACCTGTCAATCACCTGCAGCAGCGCTGGGAAGAGCGGGCCAGGGATGGTGCAAAACTAGTCTTATCTCTGCCTATGATCCCTGTTTGTACCTAGCACCGCTCCAGGTAATTGACAGGTCCTCTCCCTATGTACACACACAGAAGAGACCTGTCAATCACCTACAGCAGCGCTGGGAAGAGCCGGCCAGGGACGGCAATGAACTAGTCTTGTTTCTATCTATGGTCCATAGCTTTTCCCAGCGCCGCTCCAGGTAATTGACAGGTCTCTCCCTTTGTACACACACAGAAGAGACCTGTCAATCACCTACAGCAGCGCTGGGAAGAGCCGGCCAGGGACGGCAATGAACTAGTCTCTGCCTATAATTGGATCTTCAAACTGTACTTTCTCAGATCCATGCTGCCTGCTGTTTGGGCAGAATGAATCACATGAGAGATTCCCTTTAATAATCCTACTTGCAGTCCTACTCAGAAAGATGTGAGTCACATCTGATCCTCTGCCCGCTGTGCCCGTATTCTTCATTATGATCCTTTTCTGTGAAGGGCGCTTACTGGCGGTCAGTAGAAAGATTTTTAGTTGTCACTTTCTGAAGTTCAAGATTTCGCCAAGCAGAGCCCCAGATCCCATGCTTTCTTTCACCCATCCTTCTGTCTATCTGCTGCCACCACTAGGTGGCGCTGCCGGTAAGCAGCTCTCAATAAAGTTTGTGGACTAAGTTTGATCGCTGGGGACCATAGGGACCCACACTCATCCTGGGAACGGGGCCTTAGGCATAGGGGCTAAACTTGATAGAAAACCTTAAGTCCATATGCAGTAATTCTTCAGGCTCCTAGTGATGGACAATTCCTTTAAGTGTTGTGCTTCTAACGGTGCAGCAGCAATATAAGAGGAGCTGACAGCTGTGTCCTAGGGATGGAAATGTCCCCGGAGGCCACAAAGTAGTGATCACGGGAAGAACTGACTCTCTGATATTCTTCAATGGGAAGAATGAAAGGAGACTAAACTGGCTGATAATAGAGAACAATAGATTGTGTATATTACCCATTCCAGTCCCTACTGTTTAATAGTCTAATATCCCACTCCCTGGTGTCTGGTGGTTTATGTCCCCAGTCCCTGGTGTATAGTGGTTTAGTACTCCAGTTTCTTGTGTCTAGACGCTTTGTATTCTGGTCCCTGGTGTCCTTTGGTTTAATATCTCGGCCTCTTGTGTCTTTATTCTTCCAGTCACTGTTGTTTAGTAGTTTAGTATTTTAGTCCCTGGTTTCTAGTGGTTTAATGTCCCAGTCCCTGGTGTCTAGTGGTTTAATGTCCCAGTCCCTGGTGTCTAGTGGTTTAATGTCCCAGTCCCTGGTGTCTAGTGGTTTAATGTTCCGGTCCCTGGTGTCTAGTGGTTTAATGTCCCGGTCCCTGGTGTCTAGTGGTTTAATGTCCCGGTCCCTGGTGTCTAGTGGTTTAATGTCCCGGTCCCTGGTGTCTAGTGGTTTAATGTCCCAGTCCCTGGTGTCTAGTGGTTTAATGTCCCAGTCCCTGGTGTCTAGTGGTTTAATGTCCCGGTCCCTGGTGTCTAGTGGTTTAATGTTCCAGTCCCTGGTGTCTAGTGGTTTAATGTCCCGGTCCCTGGTGTCTAGTGGTTTAATGTCCCGGTCCCTGGTGTCTAGTGGTTTAATGTCCCAGTCCCTGGTGTCTGGTGGTTTAATGTCCCAGTCCCTGGTGTCTGGTGGTTTAATGTCCCAGTCCCTGGTGTCTGGTGGTTTAATGTCCCAGTCCCTGGTGTCTGGTGGTTTAATGTCCCAGTCCCTGGTGTCTGGTGGTTTAATGTCCCAGTCCCTGGTGTCTAGTGGTTTAATGTCGCAGTCCCTGGTGTCTAGTGGTTTAATGTCCCAGTCCCTGGTGTCTGGCGGTTTATGTCGCAGTCCCTGGTGTCTAGTGGTTTAATGTCGCAGTCCCTGGTGTCTAGTGGTTTAATGTCGCAGTCCCTGGTGTCTAGTGGTTTAATGTCCCAGTCCCTGGTGTCTAGTGGTTTAATGTCCCAGTCCCTGGTGTCTGGTGGTTTAATGTCCCAGTCCCTGGTGTCTGGTGGTTTAATGTCCCAGTCCCTGGTGTCTAGTGGTTTAATGTCCCAGTCCCTGGTGTCTGGCGGTTTATGTCCCAGTCCCTGGTGTCTGGCGGTTTATGTCCCAGTCCCTGGTGTCTGGCGGTTTATGTCCCAGTCCCTGGTGTCTGGCGGTTTATGTCCCAGTCCCTGGTGTCTGGCGGTTTATGTCGCAGTCCCTGGTGTCTGGCGGTTTATGTCGCAGTCCCTGGTGTCTAGTGGTTTAATGTCCCAGTCCCTGGTGTCTAGTGGTTTAATGTCCCAGTCTCTGGTGTCTAGTGGTTTAATGTCCCAGTCCCTGGTGTCTGGTGGTTTAATGTCCCAGTCCCTGGTGTCTGGTGGTTTAATGTCCCAGTCCCTGGTGTCTGGTGGTTTAATGTCCCAGTCCCTGGTGTCTAGTGGTTTAATGTCCCAGTCCCTGGTGTCTGGCGGTTTAATGTCCCAGTCCCTGGTGTCTGGCGGTTTATGTCCCAGTCCCTGGTGTCTGGCGGTTTATGTCCCAGTCCCTGGTGTCTGGCGGTTTATGTCCCAGTCCCTGGTGTCTGGCGGTTTATGTCCCAGTCCCTGGTGTCTGGCGGTTTATGTCCCAGTCCCTGGTGTCTGGCGGTTTATGTCCCAGTCCCTGGTGTCTGGCGGTTTATGTCCCAGTCCCTGGTGTCTGGCGGTTTATGTCCCAGTCCCTGGTGTCTGGCGGTTTATGTCGCAGTCCCTGGTGTCTAGTGGTTTAATGTCGCAGTCCCTGGTGTCTAGTGGTTTAATGTCGCAGTCCCTGGTGTCTAGTGGTTTAATGTCCCAGTCCCTGGTGTCTAGTGGTTTAATGTCCCAGTCCCTGGTGTCTAGTGGTTTAATGTCCCAGTCTCTGGTGTCTAGTGGTTTAATGTCCCAGTCCCTGGTGTCTGGTGGTTTAATGTCCCAGTCCCTGGTGTCTGGTGGTTTAATGTCCCAGTCCCTGGTGTCTGGTGGTTTAATGTCCCAGTCCCTGGTGTCTGGTGGTTTAATGTCCCAGTCCCTGGTGTCTGGTGGTTTAATGTCCCAGTCCCTGGTGTCTAGTGGTTTAATGTCCCAGTCCCTGGTGTCTGGCGGTTTAATGTCCCAGTCCCTGGTGTCTGGCGGTTTATGTCCCAGTCCCTGGTGTCTGGCGGTTTATGTCCCAGTCCCTGGTGTCTGGCGGTTTATGTCCCAGTCCCTGGTGTCTGGCGGTTTATGTCCCAGTCCCTGTACCCCCCTTCTGCTATGAGGAATCCCAATCACTTTGTGTCTGTGACTTGTTAGCCTGTGATATAATCCCATCCTAGAGAACAAGGCGAGGAACCTCACCGGCCGCTCTGCTCATCGCTTTCTTTCCTTTCTAGTCGTCCTGTCGTGTTAGCAGGAATACGCTGAGCGGATATTTCCTGGCCGGGCGGAATATGGCCTGGTGGCCGGTGAGTACATGAAATAATAATACAGACAATAGATAATTATTATTTATAATATTCTATCACCTCCATGTGTGAACGGAAGGGGTTAACATCCCGCTCCTGGGAATGACATGGGCACGGACTCGCTCGGATCTGTAAGATGGATTCGTTGGAGCTTTTTGTCTTTTCCACCTCCTCAGCTCCTTGGCACAATGCGCCCACTAATGCCCGCTCTTGCAGATACTGCACAAAGGAAGCAGGATGACACTTCCACTATGTACCCGGCCCAATGATATTTTGCTGTTAACCATCTCTCCTCTGTTTTTCAGATTGGCGCCTCTCTCTTTGCCAGCAGTGAAGGCTCTGGACTGTTTATCGGGCTGGCGGGCACTGGGGCGGCAGGTGGCATCGCCGTGGCTGGATTTGAATGGAATGTAAGAGATTAGATGCAATTCTGCTACATAAACTTCCATTCGCCGAGTTCATTGATGGCTTAAAGGCGTTTTCTGGGCGCACAGAATATTAAAGTATTGTAAAGTTTATCATAAAGGAAGAAACTTTATAATTTACTTACTGTTAAAATTCTGCTCTGTTCCTGGGCTGTCGCAGGCGGGGATGTGACCCCCATCTGCTCACTTCACAGCACCAAGCAAAGAGATTTTTCTATCTGTGCTTTGATTCAGCTCAGAAGTGACTGGGGATGTGCGCAGGAAGACCACAGTGCAGGCCCAAAACACAAGTTATCGGCTTATAACTTTGGCCACTAGGGATGATGCTGGGCTACCAATATCCAGACTGCAGGAGACTGTCAGGCATATACTAGGGGAAAAGAGAGGAAATCTAGGAAGGGGAAACTGTATGTGCAGCAACTTATCCATCTTGAGACTATAAGAGTCTCAGGATGGTGCTTTGTAGGTGGAGGTGGGATAAAACACCTATGGGGTGGACACAGCTCTGCCTCTTGGGAAATATAATCTAGAAGCATGGAGCCGGAGGGAGAGCTGTCATGAAGGTCAGGATGTAAACTATATAACAAACCACCAGGGTGACTGCAGGGGGCTGAAGGAGAGTTAAAGAAGGAAACTAAAGGTAACGAGGCTGTTTGGGGGCTCAATACAGGGCCAGCAAGATTAATATTACATTTTTTTTTTGTGCCCAGAAAACCCCTTTAAGGGGCTGCAGAGGTCTGGTGCCTCATTCCTCTGGAGGACGTGATGGCTGTAGAGGCTCCAATGTAAAGTTCTGCTGTTGCTTAAAGGGATTGTCTAGAATTCGAATAACATGGCTGCTTTACTTCACAAACAGCGCCACCCCTTTTTACAGGTTATCTCTGGTATTGCAACTCAAACTCCACTGCAAAGGCATTGGACAGAGCTGCAATACTAGACACAACCTGTGGACAGGGGTGGCGCTGTTTTTTAGAAGATGGCTGCCATATTGTAATCCTAGACAACTCGTTCGATCACCCAGAACCTCGCTCCTGCCAGTATACAGGGATATATTATATATGTGTGATTTATTATCTTACAGGCCACGTACATCCTACTCGCCCTGGCTTGGATCTTTGTCCCAGTTTACATTTCCTCTGGGGTAAGTATGTCACCAGCAAATAATCCTTACATTTCAGCTCCCTCATATATCATACTCCAGTCACAGCCAGAGCTGCTTTCCGAATTCTGCTGGTTTTTCGTCTGTAGTATGCTGTCATTGGGAAGTTTTGAAAGCAGCTCTGGATGTGACTGGAGTATGAAAAAATAATATTTGCTGTTTACTGAACGTCCTGCTTCGGTGGGTTTTGATTTCTCACCATCATTGAGGTCTCTGCTTCCTGTAAGTGAAACAAAATACAGTACAGACCAAAAGTTTGGACACACCTTCTCATTTAAAGATTTTTCTGTATTTTCATGACTATGAAAATTGTACATTCACACTGAAGGCATCAAAACTATGAATTAACACATGTGGAATTATATACTTAACAAAAAAGTGTGAAACAACTGAATATATGTCTTATATTCTAGGTTCTTCAAAGTAGCCACCTTTTGCTTTGATGACTGCTTTGCACACTCTTGGCATTCTCTTGATGAGCTTCAAGAGGTAGTCACCGGAAATGGTTTTCACTTCACAGGTGTGCCCTGTCAGGTTTAATAAGTGGGATTTCTTGCCTTATAAATGGGGTTGGGACCATCAGTTGTGTTGTGCAGAAGTCTGGTGGATACACAGCTGATAGTCCTACTGAATAGACTGTTAGAATTTGTATTATGGCAAGAAAAAAGCAGCTAACAGTCTATTCAGTAGGACTATCAGCTGTGTATCCACCTGACTTCTGCACAACACAACTGATGGTCCCAACCCCATTTATAAGGCAAGAAATCCCACTTATTAAACCTGACAGGGCACACCTGTGAAGTGAAAACCATTTCCGGTGACTACCTCTTGAAGCTCATCAAGAGAATGTCAAGAGTGTGCAAAGCAGTCATCAAAGCAAAAGGTGGCTACTTTGAAGAACCTAGAATATAAGACATATTTTCAGTTGTTTCACACTTTTTTGTTAAGTATATAATTCCACATGTGGTAATTCATAGTTTTGATGCCTTCAGTGTGAATGTACAATTTTCATAGTCATGAAAATACAGAAAAATCTTTAAATGAGAAGGTGTGTCCAAACGTTTGGTCTGTACTGTATATATTTTATATTTATCACAGCAGGTTGTTAGTGTCAGGATATAGATTTAAAATGAAAATAAATAGTAATAAAAATAGAAAAAACTTCACTGACCGCAAGCAGAGGTCTGACATTGCAAAATTATAATTTTGGAAGCTAGTGAATGACTTTGAATGGATTGCAATTATATTGCCACCTGGTGGTCATGTCCAGAACTACAACATGATCCCTGCAAAATTAATGCGTCAGCTCCTAATTTACATTTATTCACACTAGATGCGTTATGTAATTCTGTAACCTAGCAACACGAACAATTTGCATAGATCCGGTAATTATATGTATATATGTATCCCCCCCTTCCCTCCGTGTAATGTTCTGTAGGTATTGTATTACTTCCACCTCCTACCCACGATCTGCCCCGAACTCTCGCAACCTTTCTAACCTTATACCCATCCGCCCAGCCCCCGCTTCCCCAGTCCCACTAACAGGAGCTCTATGGAACGCTCGCTCCGTCTGCAACAAACTTTCCTACATCCACGACCTTTTCATTACTAACAAACTTTCCTTCCTTGGCATCACTGAAACCTGGCTCACCCCCTCTGACACAGCCTCCCCAGCTGCACTTTCGTACGGCGGATTCCACCTCTCCCATACCCCCTGCCCCACCGGCAAGCACAGTGGAGGAATAGGTTTCCTCCTCTCAGATAACTGCTCCTTCACCCATATCCCACTGCCGCCCTCAATTACTCTCCCCTCTTTTGAAGTGCACTGCTTGCGCATCTACTCCTCCTCCAACCTCCAACTGGTTGTCATCTACTGCCCCCCAGGATCAACCACCACTTTCTTTGACCACTTCATCCCTTGGCTACTTAATTTCCTCTCCGTTGACATCTCCACTATCCTCATGGGTGACTTTAACATCCCCATTGACCCTTCCCTCTCAGCTGCCTCTAAGCTTCTATCCCTCACTTCCTCCTTCGGCCTTGCTCAATGGTCTTCCACACCCACCCACAAAGACGGCCACACGCTGGACCTCATCTTCACCCGCCTCTGTTCCCTATCTAACCTCTCTAACTCACCTCTCCCTCTCTCTGACCACAACCTACTTACATTCTCTTCCCTCTCCTCTCCAGGTCAACAATCCCCACTCCACAAACTTGCACACCCTCGCAGAAATCTCAGACACCTTGACCTACACTCTCTCTCTGAATCCCTCCTCCCTCTTACAGACATTAGTTCCTTACATGATGCAGATGTTGCTGCCACTTTATACAACACCACAACCGCTGCAGCTCTCGATACTGTCGCCCCCCCTCACACATACCAAAGCTCGCACAATCAACAGACAACCCTGGCACACCAGCCTAACTAAAGAACTGCGACGGGCCTCCAGGGTTGCCGAGCGTAGATGGAAAAAGTCCCACTCCAATGAGCACTTCATTGCATTCAAACAATCCCTCACTACCTTCAAGTCCACACTTACTGCAGCAAAACAAACATACTTTGCATCCCTCATATCCTCCCTGTCTCACAACCCTAAACAACTATTCAACACCTTCAATTCTCTCCTCTGTCCCCCAGTGCCTCCTCCCTCTCCTCTTATTTCAGCCGAAGACTTTGCCTCATTCTTCAAGCAGAAGATTGACACCATCAGACAAAGCTTTTGCCTAAAGCCCCCACAGCCCCTCCCCACACCTACTCAACCCTTCTCCTCCAAAACCACTTTCTCCACCATTTCTGAAGATCAACTTTCCTCTTTAGTCTCCAAATCACACCTCACCACCTGTGAACTTGACCCAATCCCGTCCCACCTCATCCCAAACCATACCACTATCTTCATCCCAACCCTAACCCACCTCTTTAACCTGTCACTAACAACTGGGGTCTTCCCCTCATGCTTCAAACATGCCTCAATCACACCCATCCTCAAAAAGCCCTCCCATCACCCATCCTCTCTGACTAGCTACCACCCCATATCACTTCTCCCCTATGCCTCAAAACTACTGGAACAACACGTCCATTCTGAACTGTCCTCCCACCTCTCCTCCTGCTCCCTCTTCGACCGCCTACAATCTGGTTTCCAACCGCACCATTCTACTGAAACTGCACTGACTAAAGTCACCAACGACCTACTAACTGCCAAATCTAAGCGACACTACTCTGTCCTCCTCCTCCTAGACCTGTCATCTGCCTTTGACACAGTGGACCATTCCCTCTTACTACAGACTCTCTCATCTCTTGGCATCACGGACTTAGCCCTATTCTGGATCTCCTCATACCTAACAGACAGGACATTCAGCGTCTCCCACTCACGCACCACCTCCTCATCTCGCCCCTTATCTGTCGGTGTCCCCCAAGGTTCAGTTCTAGGACCCCTGCTCTTCTCCATCTACACCTTCGGCCTGGGACAGCTCATAGAGTCTCATAGCTTTCATTATCACCTCTATACTGATGACACACAGATCTACCTCTCTGGACCCAATATCACCTCCCTACTAACCAAAATCCCACAATGTCTGTCCGCCATCTCATCCTTCTTCTCTGACAGATTTCTAAAACTTAACATGGATAAAACAGAGTTCATCATCTTTCCACCCTCTCATTCATATCCCCCATCTGACCTATCTATCAATGTCAATGGCTGTTCACTCTCCCCAATCCATCAAGCTCGCTGCCTTGGGGTAACCCTGGACTCTGATCTCTCCTTCACACCACATATCCAAGCCCTTTCCACTTCCTGCCGACTCCAACTCAAAAATATCTCCCGGATCCGCACATTCCTCAACCATGAATCTGCAAAAACACTAGTGCATGCCCTCATCATCTCCCGCCTCGACTACTGCAAGCTCCTGCTCTGTGGCCTCCCCTCTAACACTCTCGCACCTCTCCAATCTATCCTAAACTCTGCTGCCCGACTAATCCACCTGTCCCCCCCGCTATTCCCCGGCCTCTCCTCTCTGTCAGTCTCTTCACTGGCTCCCCATTGCCCAGAGAATCCAGTTCAAAACCCTAACCATGGCATGTAAAGCCATCCACAACCTGTCTCCTCCATACATCTGTGACCTAGTCTCCCGGTACTTACCTGCACGCAACCTCCGATCCTCACAAGATCTCCTTCTCTACTCCCCTCTTATCTCCTCTTCCCACAATCGTATACAAGATTTCTCCCGTGCTTCTCCCCTACTCTGGAACTCTCTACCCCAACACATCAGACTCTCGCCTACCGTGGAAACCTTCAAAAGGAGCCTGAAGACCCACCTCTTCCGACAAGCCTACAACCTGCAGTAACCACCGCTGCATGACCAGCTCTACCCTCACCTAATGTATCCTCACCCATCCCTAATAGATTGTGAGCCCTCACGGGCAGGGTCCTCGCTCCTCCTGTACCAGTCGCTGTCACATTGTGTTCAAGATTACTGTAAGTGTATTTGCTATGTATACCCCTTTTCACATGTAAAGCGCCATGGAATAAATGGCGCTATAATAATAAATAATAGTAATAATTACCTGTATTATATTATTGGTGCTGCACTGCCATCTACTGGCAAACAGTGGGTACTGCAAGGTATAAACAGAATTTTCACATTTTATTATGTTCATCATCTATATGTACATTACTATTACTTCAGATTGTCACCATGCCGGAGTATCTGCAGAGAAGATTTGGAGGTGAGCGGATCCAGATGTACCTCTCCGGACTCTCCTTACTCCTGTCAGTCTTCACTAAGATTTCCGTGAGTATTTACCATGGCTGCAGATCAGGCTACGATGGGAGTTGTAGTTCTCGGACAGCGGATAAGTGAAAAGTTTAGGATCATCGGTTGAAATCTTCAAAGAAAAGTGTGAAATTATTTTGTGATTTTTTTTAATTTTTTTTTTAGCTATGTAAAAGGTTAGTTCTCTAGTCACATCCAAAGCTGTGTGACATCTAGCTGTCGCCTTGGATGTGTTTGGAGTAAAATCCTATATTTACCTTGTAGTATCTGTATATGATGTTAAAGGGGTTGTCCAGGATTGGGAAAACAAAGTCTGCTTTATTTCAGGAACAGCGCCACCCCTGTCTATAGGTTGCAACTGGTATTACAGCTCCGCTCTATTGGAGTGAATGGGGCTGAGCTGTAATACCGGACACGACCTGTAGACAGATGTGGCGCTGTTTTGGAAGGAAAACAACTATAAGTGGAGGTACGGTACTGTGTATCCTAGCCCCTCTGTGACGCCATCATTATATGAGCTGTGCCCACTCCATACAGTGCGAATGCCGGCTGTGTGTTAAAGCCACACCTGAGAGGAACTGCTGTGATCAGAGATGGGTCCGATCCCAAGAGCTTATTCTTTTTTGATGCAGCCGTCAATCCTGACAGCGGATTATCTTTAAGTAAGTAAAAATGAAAAAAGAAAGGAAGGAAAAAAAGAGGAGGAGTGAGAATGAAAACTCGCCAGAACGGGAAGGGGTTAACCTTTACTTGTTCTCTAGTTAGATCTAAAGCTGCACCGACAACCAGTCATAACTTAGCAATACTCATACTGACATCTGAGAGAGTCACTATATAAATCCACGACATGAGGGAGAACAGGTGCAGTCCAGCTCCTCCGCACAGGCCCCGCCGCCACAGCTATGGTCAGTCTTATCTGGGATCCTGACTCGCCCGCCTGGCCGGGGTCCTGGCTCGCCCGCCTGGCCCGGGTCCTGACTCGCCCGCCTGGCCCCGTCACATGTAGGTCAGAAGATTTACTGTCCTCGGGCTGCAGCTCTGAAGAAAGTTTAGAGAAGTCAGAGAGTCTTCTCCAAATGATGTAAGACTGAGGCTTAGATAAATGGCTCAGCAGACAGTATCACACAGGATAGGCTTAGATACACAGCTCAGCAGACAGTATCACACAGGATAGGGTTAGATACGCAGCTCAGCAGACAGTATCACACAGGATAGGATTAGATACGCAGCTCAGCAGTCAGTATTACACAGGATAGGATTAGATACGCAGCTCAGCAGATAGTATCACACAGGATAGGGTTAGATACGCAGCTCAGCAGACAGTATCACACAGGATAGGGTTAGATACGCAGCTCAGCAGACAGTATCACACAGGATAGGATTAGATACACAGCTCAGCGGACAGTATCACACAGGATAGGCTTAAATACACAGCTCAGCAGACAGTATCACACAGGATAGGGTTAGATACGCAGCTCAGCAGACAGTATCACACAGGATAGGCTTAGATACACAGCTCAGCGGACAGTATCACACAGGATAGGATTAGATACACAGCTCAGAAGACAGTATCACACAGGATAGGATTAGATACACGGCTCAGCAGACAGTATCACACAGGATAGGGTTAGATACGCAGCTCAGCAGACAGTATCACACAGGATAGGATTAGATACGCAGCTCAGCAGTCAGTATTACACAGGATAGGATTAGATACGCAGCTCAGCAGTCAGTATCACACAGGATAGGATTAGATACACAGTATAAGGCCTGCTTCACATGTCCTGATATTTCCGGTACTGGAAAAATCAGTACCGGAGATATCCGTTTGTCTGTGTGGCATACGTGTGCCGCCCGTGTGCAGCATCAGGATCACACATACCAGCGCCTGGGAATCAGCAGTACAGTTATCGCTGTTCCCAAGCTCCGGGTGCTGGAGAAATCTCTCATCATTGTCCCCTGCTTGTGCTGCGATCAGCACCAACAGGGGACAAAGATGAGCGTAGTATTCTGGTGCCGCTTTCTCCTAGTGTAAAAATAAGAATAAAATAAAAAAATCATTATACTCACCTGCCTTGAGGCGACTACACACGCCGAGGAGCAGAGGAGAATGACTCGACATGAATGTCATCAGTGTGCATGTGTGTTGGATGTTTTGCGGCCCGTGCAGCGTGCAAAAAACGGACATGTCAGCATGTTTTGCATACAGACACACGATTCATGGAAACACACTGACATGTGCGCAGACCCATTCATTTGACTGTGTCTATGTGTGTCAGTGTCTCCGGTACGTGTAGAAACTGTCACCACATGTACCGAACACACTGACCTGTGAATGAGCCCCAAGGTGCACCCCCTGCGGTCGAGTCCTCAGCTGATCACTGACAGTCTATAATCGCTGTGATTCCTGCCTCTTCCATGAACCAGCCTGTACTACTGATTCCTGCCACCTTTGGGAGCTGCAGGCAGGTGTATATACATATATATCAATCACTTGGTGGCGCTCGCTCAGTTACCTGCTGTCCAGACATCACATTGAAGTCTCATAAAACACTAATGATGTTTCTTCAAAACACAAATTAAATTGCGGTTTACAACCAAATGAAGTCCCGTAGCGGAGTACAGGACCCATCAGGGCTGCTGTGCCCTCCTGTGGCTGAAGGGCGGGAATCCTGCCGGGTTAATATATCAAGGACAGCTGTACCAGCAGTGGTGAACATACCATTGGTGCAAGGACCCATGAGATAAGGGGCCACTTCCAACTCCAAAGCATCAAACAGCTTCAGTCACAGGCGCATTACTGAACTGTAAGCGGCCCATGTACTGTTCTTGGACAGGTACTGCTCCTGTATACAAGTAATGTTCTAGGCCTTCCCTAAAGCAGACAAAGTGGCTGATAACCGAGCACAATAGTATTTTTATAAATGTAATGTCCCTTTAAATTCCGCTGTAGATGGGATCTGTAGTTCCACAGTGTTTCTGCTGAACAGACGCATGACCTGCGGATGACACCGTGGTACAGACAGCTCCGCTCTTTCACACAGGTCGTCCCGTTGTGTTGTTTTCGGGGCCCCGTCTCACGCCCTGCCGTGGCATTTGGATGTCTTTTATTCCCGAGGGTCGGACACACCCGTCATATATATATATATAAGCGCAGGATCCATTGTCTGCCGTCTCTGCATTATTCACTGCCACACTCTGTGCTGCAGACAGAATTCATGGCCCGTATCCATTACCATGTGTCATTTTATCTCCCGGATCAGGTGACATTCACTAATAATTCTCCTTTATATATGGTCACGTTTACGAACATTCTCATCACAGAAAGCTGTAAACATGTCAGCAAGAAATCCACCTGCAGCAATACAGAAAATAGTAAGCGAGGAGGGGAGGGGGGGTATGCAGCTGCAGCTTCTCTCTCTCTCCTTTATTCTGTGATTCTGTATGCTGTGAGAGGGGAGAGGGAGCAGCACTATGGTGGCATATCCCATGTGTGGGCAGCAGGAGGCTGGAAACCTCAAAGTAGTATGATCCATTCCTGACCACTCGAAAATCATCAAAAATGGTTTCACATCTGCAGCTGCGTAACAGTGATTGTGCGGAGCGGCCACTTATCGGTAATGACCATCTCACCTGCCGATCACAGCGACTTTGGACTTTGCTCATACAACATATTAATCATGAGATCAGACTGACACAGGGAAGGAAGATAAAGGCAGGGACAGCACATTTCTTCTACAGACTAGAATGTCTACTAGGACCATTTATCTGTATGTTTGCACGTGTGACACTTCATCATGCATGATTAAAGGGGATGTGCATAAAGCTAATGTCCAAATAAAGTGCAGGCAGTTTGTAATGTACATTAAAATCCGTACTGATCCTGAGTTATATCCTGTATTATACCCCAGAGCCGCACTCACTATTCTGCTGGTGCAGTCACTGTGTACATACATTACATTACTGATCCTGAGTTATATCCTGTATTATACCCCAGAGCCGCACTCACTATTCTGCTGGTGCAGTCACTGTGTACATACATTACTGATCCTGAGTTACATCCTGTATTATACTCCAGAGCTGCACTCACTATTCTGCTGGTGCAGTCACTGTGTACATACATTACATTACTGATCCTGAGTTATATCCTGTATTATACCCCAGAGCCGCACTCACTATTCTGCTGGTGCAGTCACTGTGTACATACATTACTGATCCTGAGTTACATCCTGTATTATACTCCAGAGCTGCACTCACTATTCTGCTGGTGCAATCACTGTGTACATACATTACATTACTGATCCTGAGTTATATCCTGTATTATACCCCAGAGCTGCACTCACTATTCTGCTGGTGCAGTCACTGTGTACATACATTACTGATCCTGAGTTACATCCTGTATTATACTCCAGAGCTGCACTCACTATTCTGCTGGTGCAGTCACTGTGTACATACATTACATTACTGATCCTGAGTTACACCCTGTATTATACTCCAGAGCTGCACTCGCTATTCTGCTGGTGCAGTCACTGTGTACATACATTACATTACTGATCCTGAGTTACATCCTGTAGATCTTTTATTATAAAAATGAAAAACATAACAATAATAATAACCAGAAAATAAACAATGTAATGAACTGGTCCAGCCGCTCCCTCTCTCCTCACACACATATTATACATATATACACAATAATAACTACCTACACCATGACATCTGGTCCGGTTACCAAACAAATAATAACAATATAATAAACAATAACCGACAAATTATATACAAACTAATATATACATTCTTTTTTTTTTTTTTTTTTTTTTTTTAAATAAATAAAATAAAATAAATACTAACTATACAAATATATACAAGACAAAACAAAACCCCCCACACTCGAGCCCACCAGTCCCTCCCCGGCACTGACCTGAGAGCTGGTCCTGCGCCTCATGCCTCAGTCCAACGTCCATAGGCCAGATCAGGCAGTGCCAGTTTTTCACCCAAATAACCAGTGTCCCACAAGATGAACCCACCTCCCCCCTTTTCCCTCCACCCAACCTAACACCTCCACCCAAACCCATATATACAATATATACAGAAACAAACAATACAATAACCACAACTGACAAAGCCCAAGTTCGGCGCCTGCAGCCCTACATCACTGTCTACTGATCAATAAAACAAAAATCTATGGTGTCAGCAGCAGCCCCCCACCAGGAGAGGAGATGACCAGACTAGGGCA
This sequence comes from Phyllobates terribilis, assembly GCF_046119375.1. Lineage (NCBI taxonomy): Eukaryota > Metazoa > Chordata > Amphibia > Anura > Dendrobatidae > Phyllobates > Phyllobates terribilis. The sequence goes on along the minus strand of NW_027362769.1, from coordinate 379,733,963 downwards.
CACTAAAAGAAAAGCCCCTCCAGAGGAGAGCGGCCCTCCGTGTACCCAGTCTCTCATACTCCAGAGAACGCACCTTCACCAGGTCACCGAGTATGGTCCTAAACACATCGTCCACTGGGAGGATTTTCCGCTGCGTCGATACTAAGCACCGTGCGTTCCACGTGTGATACCTAACCACTGCGCTAACTAGAAATAAGGTGCAGCGGTCCCGACCACCCAGGTCCCCGAATGCTCCATAGGCCCATTCCGCATAAGAGAGACCGGCCAGCCGGGGCCAGCCAATGGAGGCGCCCACCCTGTTGTACACCTCTGTGTTAAAGGGACAACGGAGCAGGAAGTGGTCCATGCCTTCAAGCATGGTACCACAATGCTCCCGAGGACAGTTCCTATCCTCAGAGCTCCTACACTTCAGATTGTCCCTCACACACAGTTTCCCATGGAAGCTGCGCCAAGCCAAGTCCCAAACCTTCGAGGGGATCCTGATAGAATTCAAAAGATGCAGACCCACCCCAAGATCCCGACTTGGGCAATCCCTGAGCGCCAGAGGCCTCTGAAAATGGGTCAACAGAACCCTTTTGTCAAGGAGCTTCCTTGGCAGAGTCCTGACCTCCCACATTCCCAGACCCCACCAGCGAATTACCTTCAGAACTACGGTAGCGTAAGCCGGGAGAGGTCCATGCGGTGTGCGGAGATCCTTCACTTGCCCTCCTGTCTCCCATTCCTGGAAGAAAGGCTGAAACCATCCCTTACAGGAGAATACCCACGGAGGAGCCCTCTCTTTCCAGAGGTTTGCAATATTGATCTTAATGAAGGTATTCACAAGGAATACCACAGGGTTGACCATACCCAACCCTCCTAGTCTCCTCGTACGGTAAGTAACCTCCCTCTTGACCAGGTTCAGTCTATTCCCCCATAACAGTTGGAAGAACAAACTGTAGACCCGAGTCCAGAGAGGCTCCGGCAAGATGTACACACTGCCCAGATAGATCAGCAAAGGGAGCAGGTAAGTTTTGATCAGGTTTACCCTTTCCCTTAGGGTCAAAGACCAACCCTTCCATTGGTTCACCTTCTGAGTGGCGATCTCTAGCCTGCTGTCCCAATTTTGTTTGGGCTAATCCCCCTGGCCAAATTCGATGCCAAGAACTTTTGCAGAGACTTTGGGTTCTGGAGGGGTGTCCGGGAGATCAAAACCAGGATCTCCTCCTCCCAGCCAGAGACTCTCTGTAACGGGTCTGGGAGGCGGAACCTCTGAGCAACTCTACAAGGGGGCGGTCCTTGTGAGGAAGCGGGTGGCTCCCAGGCAAGACGGGCAGGCAGTCACAGCAGGTGACCGGGACAGTCTCTGAGTGAACGGGCTGGAGGTCACGGCAAGTGACCGGGGCAGTCTCTGGATGAACGGGCAGGAGGTCACGGCAAGTGACCGGGGCAGTCTCTGGATGAACGGGCAAGAGGTCACGGCAAGTGACCGGGGCAGTCTCTGGATAAAGGGTTGGTACGACCTGTGGCGGCTGATGGTAGACGTGAGCTCCCAGGTGAGCAGGCGAGAGTCTCTGGATAAACGGGTGGTCACAGCATGTGACGGCGGAGCCTCCAGGAAGACCAACAGACAGGCGGCAGATGAGCGCTCCCAGGTGAGCGGGCAGAAGTCACTGGACAGGCAGGTGGTCACAGCACGTGACGGCAGAGCCTCCAGGTAGGCTAGCAGACAGGCAGCAGATGAGCGCTCCCAGGTGAGCGGGCAGGAGTCACTGGACAGGCAGGTGGTCACTGCACGTGACGGCGGAGCCTCCAGGTAGGCTAGCAGGCAGGTAGCAGATGTGCGCTCCCAGGTGAGCGGGCAAGCTGGTCCTTAGACAGACTGACAGGAGTTGGAAGGCAGACCGTCGGACCTCAGGCAAGCAGGCAGGTAGCTGATGTGCGCTCCCAGGTGAGCGGGCAAGCTGGTCCTTAGACAGACTGACAGGAGTTGTAAGGCAGACCGTCGGACCTCAGGCTAGCAGGCAGGTAGCAGAATATCAGGCAGGAATAAGACAGCAAGCTGGCAGGAATCTGGCAGGTATCTGGCAGGTAACTGGCAACGGGACCTGAGGGCTGAAGCAGAGTAGTGAACAGTGCAACAACATTGCTCGGGCACCTCCATTTTGGAGGAGGTGCCTTATATATGGTGAAGTCCTCCGGCCATTGGCCGGGGACTCCTTAGGACGGCGCGCGCGGCCCCTTTAAGAGGAAGGGAGAGCGCGCGCGCGCGCCCTAAGCACAGTGGCCGGGAAGGAGCGCGCGCTGCCAGCAGAGCGGGAGGAGGACGCCGGGCACGGAGCAGAGAGGTGAGGGGAACAGCGTCCCTGCCTAGCAGAGGGCAGGGACGCCGGCGCTACAGTACCCCCCCCTTTAGGCCCCCCCTTTTTTAGGCCAGACAGAAATTTAGCAAGGATAAGAGGGGCATGGATGTTCTCCCGGGGCTCCCACGTTCTCTCCTCAGGACCAAACCCCTTCCAATCCACTAGAAAAAAGGTCTTTCCTCTTACCCTTTTGGTGGCAAGAATGTTCTCTACCTCAAACTCGTCCTCAGCAGAAACCGGAGCAGGAGGCGTAGGGATCCGTAAGTTGGCCGGGAGTTTCAATTTATAGGCCACCGGGTTGATCTGACTGATGACCTCCAGAGGACCGATGAACCGAGGCCCTAACTTGTAAGAAGGTATCTTGAGTCGGACATATTTAGATGAGAGCCAGACTTTATCTCCAGGACGAAATTGTGGAGGATCCAGGCGTTTTTTGTCAGCGTGTCTTTTCATCCGTTCGGACGACTGAAGGAGTGCGGATCGGGTACTCTCCCAAATGGAGGAAAATTTGCTAACGAGAGATTCCGCAGCCGGGTTGTCCACAGAGGTGGAGACAGGAAAAGGAATCCGAGGATGCTGACCGAAGACTACAAAAAACGGGGATTTGGAGGAGGATTCGCTCTCGTGATTGTTATAAGAGAACTCGGCCCATGGTAGGAGATCCACCCAGTCTGAATGATGGGCATTAACGAAGTGCCGGAGGTAACTGGTCAGGTTCTGATTGATCCGCTCCACTTGACCATTGGACTGTGGGTGGTAAGCGGAAGAGAAGTCCAGGGTGACGTCTAGCAGTTTACAAGTGGCTCTCCAGAAGCGTGAGGTGAACTGTACCCCACGATCCGACACGATGTGGAGGGGCAGGCCATGAAGACGAAAGATGTGACGAATAAAGTCTTTAGCTAGCCCGGGTGCAGACGGGAGGCCTGGCAGGGGAACAAAATGAGCCATCTTGGAGAAGCGGTCAGCGACCACCCAAATGACCGTACAACCGGCAGAGACTGGGAGGTCAGTTATAAAGTCCATTGCTATATGCTGCCAGGGGGCAGCAGGTACAGAAAGCGGAAGGAGGCGACCGGCTGGCAGATGTCTCGGAACCTTGTTGCGGGCGCAGGACACACAGGCAGAAACAAAGTCTATTACGTCCTTGTGCAGGGTAGGCCACCAGTAGTGCCGGGTAATAAGCTGGAGGGTCTTTTTCTGACCGGCGTGGCCAGCCAGTTTAGACGAGTGACCCCAGTGAAGGATCTTCTCCCGATCAGGTACTGATACGAACGTCTTTCCGGGAGGGAGACGATTTAGACTCACGGGAGCCACCTGCATTACTCTGGCGGGATCGATGATGTGTTTCGGATCTTCCTCGAGATCAGACACCAGAAAGGATCGAGACAAGGCGTCCGCCTTGACGTTTTTGTCAGCCGGGCGAAAATGAAGAACAAAATCAAAGCGAGCAAAAAACAAGGACCACCGGGCTTGGCGCGGGTTAAGTCTCTGGGCATGCTGGAGGTAAGCCAAGTTCTTGTGGTCAGTGTAAATTATTACTGGGTGAAGAGCCCCCTCGAGCAGGTAACGCCACTCCTCCAATGCCAGTTTGATGGCCAATAACTCTCGGTCTCCTATGGAATAATTGCGCTCTGAGGAGGAGAAGAGTTTAGAGAAGAAGCCGCAAGTTACCATCCTCCCCGAAGATGATTTTTGAGTAAGTACCGCTCCGGCTCCAGAGGAGGAGGCGTCAACTTCCAGGAAGAACTGCTTGTTGCCGTCCGGGCGATGCAGCACCGGGGCGGAAGAGAAGGCCTGTTTTAAGGAAAGAAAGGCCTCCTCTGCTTCGGGCGGCCACTCTTTGGGATTAGTACCCTTACGGGTGAGCGCGGAAATTGGGGCAGTCCGGGAAGAGAAGTGTGGTATGAAGAGGCGGTAGTAGTTGGCGAAGCCCAGGAACCGCTGAATGGCCTTCAACCCCTCCGGTCGAGGCCATTTCTCGATGGCAGACAGTTTCTCTGGATCCATTCGTAGGCCTGTCTGAGAAATAATGTAGCCCAAAAACGGAAGCGAGGTCTGCTCAAAGAGGCACTTCTCGTATTTAGCGAAGAGGTGATTCTGCCTGAGCCTGAGCAGGACCTGACGAACGTCCCTCCGGTGAGTCTGGAGATCCGGAGAGAAGACCAAGATGTCGTCCAGGTACACCACTACGCAGGAGTAGAGAAGGTCCCTGAAGATGTCATTGACCAACTCTTGAAAGACGGCAGTAGCGTTACAGAGACCAAAGGGCATTACCAGATATTCATAGTGGCCGTCCCGGGTGTTGAATGCCGTCTTCCATTCATCCCCCTCACAGATACGAACCAGGTTGTACGCCCCACGGAGGTCCAGTTTGGTGAAGATTCTAGCCCCCCTCAGACGATCAAATAACTCCGGAATGAGCGGAAGGGGGTACTTATTCTTCACCGTGATCTGGTTAAGGCCTCTATAGTCTATACAGGGACGGAGAGAGCCGTCCTTCTTTTTGACGAAAAAGAAGCCTGCTCCCGCCGGGGAGGTAGAATTCCGGATGAATCCCCTGGCCAGATTCTCCTCAATATATTCGGACATCGACCGGGTCTCAGCAGCGGATAATGGATAAATACGCCCACGGGGAGGAGTAGTACCGGGTAACAGGTCGATAGGGCAGTCGTATGGTCTATGAGGGGGTAGTGTCTCTGCCTCCTTTTTATTAAAGACATCAGCATAAGACCAATAAGGAATCGGAAGTCCAGGTAGATTAGCTGGGGTAGGAGAAGGACGGACGGGATGGACGGGAACCAGACAGGTGTTATGGCAGTCCTGTCCCCAGCGAAGGACCTCTCCGGTCTGCCAGTCAAGCACGGGTGCATGTCTCTGGAGCCAAGGTAGACCTAGCAAGAGGGCGTGAGAGAGTCCAGGCAGAACATGAAAGGAGATACTCTCAGAATGCAGCATTCCCACCTGCAGAGTAATGGATTCGGTGATGAGTTGGATGGGGCGTGGTAAGAGACCCCCATCCACGGCAGCAACAGACAAGGGTACAGCCAGAGGTTTGGTGGGGATGCGGTATTTCTCTACCAGGGACTGTGAAATAAGATTCCCGGCTGCTCCAGAGTCAAGTTGGGCTAATTCGAAATAACGGTTCTCCCCGCAGACGATTGAGACTGACAGCAGCAGAGATGGAGAGGATTTATTCTTGTCTAGGTCGACCTCTCTGAGCGAACCTAGACACAGGTGTTTCCCGACCTCTCCGGGCAGGCACGGATCCGGTGCTCCTTACTGCCACAGTAGAAGCAGCTCCCCTCGGCACGGCGTAAGTCCTGACCGGTTTTGACCATCTTGGTCTGGTCGACCTGCATAGGCTCAGGAGAGTGTACCTGGGGAGAGACGGAGGGAGTGACGGGTTTCTGAAGAGTAGGAGCTAGACGTGGAAACCTCCTCTTACGGGTGACCTCTTTGGCACGCTCCTGGAACCAGATGTCAATCCGGGTGGCAAGAGTTATTAGATCATCGAGAGTGGTAGGAATGTCCCGACCGGCAAGTTCATCTTTAATACGGCCGGACAGACCCTCCCAGATGACGGATACCAGAGCGTCGTTATCCCAGGACAGATCCGAGGCAAGGGTACGGAACCGTATGGCATATTGGCCCACGGTGAGACTTCCCTGACGGAGGCGTAGCAGTGATGATGCGGATGAGGTCTTCCCGGGTTCGTCGAAGACTTTCCGGAAAGCCATGAGAAAGGCAGGCAAGTCGGACACCAGAGGGTCACCTCTCTCCCATAGAGGATTTAGCCAGGCCAGGGCCTCCCCGGTGAGATGGGACATGATGAAGGCAATTTTGGCCCGGTCGGAGTTAAACTGGTGGGACAATAGTTCAAAGTGCAGGGTGCACTGGTTTATGAAGCCCCTAGCTTGAGCGGGGTCGCCTCCGAAGCGTGGAGGTGTAGAAAGCCGGGGTCCGGGGCAGGATGCCATGGTATTGGTGGGCAGCGGCGCTGCCGGGCTGCGAGTCATGACACTAGCGGTGGTTGCTGTTGGAGCAGTCAGAGTGTCCAGGAAAGAGTTGACATTCCGCAGATGACTCAGGATGGACTCCTGTTGGGACCTCTGACGGGACAGTTCATGACATAGGTCTGAGAGCGAGGGAGCTTGGGTGCCACCGGGTTCCATGGCCCGAGCAAACTGTAACGGGTCTGGGAGGCGGAACCTCTGAGCAACTCTACAAGGGGGCGGTCCTTGTGAGGAAGCGGGTGGCTCCCAGGCAAGACGGGCAGGCAGTCACAGCAGGTGACCGGGACAGTCTCTGAGTGAACGGGCTGGAGGTCACGGCAAGTGACCGGGGCAGTCTCTGGAAGAACGGGCAGGAGGTCACGGCAAGTGACCGGGGCAGTCTCTGGATGAACGGGCAGGAGGTTACGGCAAGTGACCGGGGCAGTCTCTGGATGAACGGGCAGGAGGTCACTGCAAGTGACCGGGGCAGTCTCTGGATAAAGGGTTGGTACGACCTGTGGCGGCTGATGGTAGACGTGAGCTCCCAGGTGAGCAGGCGAGAGTCTCTGGATAAACGGGTGGTCACAGCATGTGACGGCGGAGCCTCCAGGAAGACCAACAGACAGGCGGCAGATGAGCGCTCCCAGGTGAGCGGGCAGAAGTCACTGGACAGGCGGGTGGTCACAGCACGTGACGGCAGAGCCTCCAGGTAGGCTAGCAGACAGGCAGCAGATGAGCGCTCCCAGGTGAGCGGGCAGGAGTCACTGGACAGGCAGGTGGTCACTGCACGTGACGGCGGAGCCTCCAGGTAGGCTAGCAGGCAGGTAGCAGATGTGCGCTCCCAGATGAGCGGGCAAGCTGGTCCATAGACAGACTGACAGGAGTTGGAAGGCAGACCGTCGGACCTCAGGCAAGCAGGCAGGTAGCTGATGTGCGCTCCCAGGTGAGCGGGCAAGCTGGTCCTTAGACAGACTGACAGGAGTTGTAAGGCAGACCGTCGGACCTCAGGCTAGCAGGCAGGTAGCAGAATATCAGGCAGGAATAAGACAGCAAGCTGGCAGGAATCTGGCAGGTATCTGGCAGGTAACTGGCAACGGGACCTGAGGGCTGAAGCAGAGTAGTGAACAGTGCAACAACATTGCTCGGGCACCTCCATTTTGGAGGAGGTGCCTTATATATGGTGAAGTCCTCCGGCCATTGGCCGGGGACTCCTTAGGGCGGCGCGCGCGGCCCCTTTAAGAGGAAGGGAGAGCGCGCGCGCCCTAAGCACAGTGGCCGGGAAGGAGCGCGCGCTGCCAGCAGAGCGGGAGGAGGACGCCGGGCACGGAGCAGAGAGGTGAGGGGAACAGCGTCCCTGCCTAGCAGAGGGCAGGGACGCCGGCGCTACACTCTCACACTTATCCCGGTTGATCTTAGACCCGGATGCCTCCGAGTAGCGATTTACCTCTGACATCAGCCATTCTGCCTCCACATCAGAGGAAACAAAAACGGTGACGTCATCGGCATACGCCACCACTCTCAGAGTGGCTTCCGGTGCTGCCCGGTCCATCCCGATCCCAGCCAACGGTCCACGCTCCACCCTCCTAAGAAGTGGGTCAATCGCAAACACGTACAGTAGCGGGCTCAAGGGACAACCCTGGCGAACACCACACCCAACCTCAAAAGAGCTGCCAATCCAACCTTTCACAAGCGGGAAACTCTCTGCCCCAGCGTACAAGGTCTTAAGCCAATCAACAAAGCCCCCCGGCAGGCCATATCTCAGAAGAACAGACCAGAGGTGCTCATGATTAACTCGATCAAACGCTTTTGCCTGGTCCAATGACAGCATGTACCCCTTCCAGTGACCAGCCCTACCCTGCTCCACCGCCTCTCGGACACAGAGTACAGAACTAATTGTACTGCGGCCCGGAACAGAGCAATGCTGGGCCCCCGCAAGGAGCTGGGGTGCAAATTTCACCAGCCGATTAAACAGCACCTTTGCCAAAACCTTCCTGTCTGCATTGAGAAGCGCTATGGGACGCCAATTCTCAATGCAAGATGGGTCCTTACCCTTTGACAAGATGATCAGGGCAGACCTCCTCATTGACTTGGCAGAGTGCCCGAGGAAAGACACTCATTGAATACCTCAGTCAAGAGGGGAACCAAGGCGTCCTTAAAGGTCTTATAGAATTCAGATGTTAAGCCATCTGGACCGGGAGATTTCTTTAGGGCTAGCCCTTCAATCGCCAACTTAACTTCCTCTTCCCTGATCATCTCTGTCAAAACACCAAGAGAGGGGTCTACCGCTGTTTCGGGGACGGCTTCAGCCAGAAAAGCCGACATCTCATCCCAATCCAGATCCCTCTTCCCCAAGAGGTGCGAGTAGAAGGATCTGACGACCTCCAGGATCCCTGATCTGGATCTTTTCAGGGACCCCGCAGTGTCAACCAGTCCTGTAACAACTTTACTATTCACTGACATCTTGCAGTTTCTGTAAGGGTCGGGCGAGCGGTACTTCCCGTAATCCCTCTCAAAAACCAAAGATGCGTGTCTATCATACTGACACCTCATTAGCAAAGATTTCACTCTGGAGATCTCCTCGCGGCTACCTCCAGTTGAGACAAGATGCTCGAGTTTCCTCCTCAGGCCCTGATACAGGCGATACCTGTCCAGGCTCCTGAGGCTCGAGAGCTGGCGGAAGAATCTCGCCACCCTTTTCTTAAACATCTCCCACCACTCTGACTTACTACTACAAAGATCCAGTAAGGGTACCTGGCTCTGAAGAAAATCCTCAAAGGACTGTCTTATCTCCGCTTCTTCCAAGAGAGACGAATTGAGCCTCCAAAAGCCTCTTCCCATCCGGGGGGTCTCTGTAACATTCAGGGAAAACAAAATCAAACAGTGATCGGAGAACTCCACCTCAACAACAGATACTGCTGAAGAGACGGCTTCCTCCTTTAAATAAAACCTGTCTATCCTGGACCTACAGTTACCTCTATGATAGGTGAACCCCTCGTGGCCTGGGGTGTGCCGGATGTGGACATCCACCAGGCGAGCCTCACTAGCTATACTATTAAGGGCGACGCTATCATAAGTCAGCTTGTCTCTGGAACCTCCTCTATCCCGGGGCCTCGTGACAGTGTTGAAGTCCCCTCCAAAGACGACCTGCCGACTCGTAAAAAGGTAAGGCTTGATCCTCGTAAAGAGACACTTCCGGTCCCACTTAGATTGGGGACCATAAATGTTAATGAGCCGAAGCTCCTGTCCCTTCATGAGGACATCTAATATCAGGCACCTCCCCATTTCTAGCTCAATAACCCGTCGGCATTCTACCGGTGCGGTAAAAAGGACCGCCACTCCGCTATACGGCTCGGCCGCAAGAGACCAATAGGAGGGCCCGAGTCTCCACTCCCTCTTAGCTATAAACACCTCTGCCATATTTGGCAGCCTGGTCTCTTGCAAAAAGAAAATGTCAGCTTCAACCCGGCTGAGAAAATCAAAGGCCGCAAATCTAGCCATATTTGACTTAATGCTGGCGACATTAATGGACGCCAGCGTCAACGGAGTGGGTACCGCCATCATTGGTGATTGAGTTAGATGGCTTTCTTCTTCCCACTCCCCTTATCCTCTGCCTCAGAGGAGGAATCCTTCCCCCTCTTTAATGACACAGAGGTGTCCATTCCCACATTTTTCCTTCTTTTTTCGTCCTCGTCTCCGGACTCTGGGCCAGTCCCTCCCCCCAAGGACCTTGCATCCCCAGGAGAAGGAGACTCGGCGCCCCCTGTAAGCTCCGCTGAAGCCGGAACCTCACCCTCAGCCTCCTCCTCAGAGGAAGAGATGTTATCAAGGGCTTGGAACCGGTTAGAAAGACCAACCAGAGGGGAGTCGGTTTTACCTTCCTTAGGTACCTTGGTCAGAGCGGGAGAAGATGTTTTATCTCCCTTCTTTTTCTTCTTTTTGGTGCCGAGCTTACGCTTGTTCTCTAGCCACCGCTAATTATCCTCATCCATACTTTCATAATGGGAGGATTCTGAAGCAGAGGCAGTTTCCTCCCTGTGGATCCTCCTGACCTCCTCATCGAACTCATCATCCCTCGGGGCCTCAACAGCAACACTGGCATCCAGGACAGGGGCTGCCCCGGTAGTCTGGGGCTCGCCCCGCTCCCTCTCCTGTCTGCGCTTGTCTAGACGCCTCAGCTGGGCAGGCGTCTTTTTATTGCTTTTCTTCCCTGGCCCCTCAGCTCCCCCACCCTTGCTAGTCCCCTCCCCAGCAGAATCGGCCTCACGGCTTACTCCCACCGGGGTCTCGACTGCATTAGCAAAGGAGCGAGGACAACGGCTGAATGGGTGACCTAACTCACCACACAGGTGGCACCTAATCTCCACACAAGAGGCGGCAAGATGGCCGACACCCCCACACAACGCGCATTTCTGCACGGTGCAGTTTGCACTGAAGTGTGTGGGGTCGCCGCACCTGTGACAGAGCTTCGGTTGCCCCTGGTAGAAGACCAGGATACGATCCCTACCCAGGAAGGCAGACGATGGAATGTGGGCAACCGTACCACCTGAACTCTTAAGTTTTACCATAAACGTCCAGGCCCCTGACCAGATATCAAACTTGTCACAGTTTTTCTTTGGCATCTCCACCACCTCTCCATACCGACCAAGCCACGTCATGATGTCATAGCAAGAAAGCGACTCGTTACGAATCATCACGGTCACTTTCTTGATCTGGTTTTGGCGAGACACTGCCTGAACGGCAAAGTCTTGCCAGCCGGGCTCATTTTTTGCCAGCTCATAATTCGCCCAGAAGAGCTCAAGCCCCTCCAGCCGAACAAAGCTGACATCAAACTCAGGCGTGGAATAGGGATGTATCAAGGCGTAGATGTCAATTGCCTTGAAGCCCATCCTCAGCAGGAGCTCCACAACTTTAGACCTTGGCGGACATGCATCACTGCCCCTCCACCGAAGACGGACCACATTCCTACGCACACTGCCTGGCCCGGCTGTTGGGAGGGACCACACTGTATCTCCCCCTTTTTGCTCTCGGAAGGCCCCGAGGCCATGCCTCTCTATCCAGAAGGATAGATCAACCTCTCGACCCTCTACCATTAGTGATCTCTCCCCCTTCTTTAGAGCCTCCAGAAGGCGCCGTTGCAACATGCCGTCCCCAAAGCCCGGAGACGAGGAGGATGCCCTATTTGCCCCGGAGGTGACACTGGCATAACTCTGGACAGGTGTTGCCACCCCCGGGGGGGCAACCGGACCAGTGACCACATCAGCCCCAACAGTATCACCATTACCCACCTCCATCTCACCCTCCACCAAACCAGCAACCACACCACTAGACAATGAATTATCCTCATTCACCTCCACCACCACATTCATTCCTGCTGGACCAGTAACAATGGTGGATGACCTTTTGACCTCCGCATCAGGCACAAGGGGCTCAGTCACCTCCATAGAACTGGAGGCGACCTCACCCCCGGTCTTATGTGTGCCCTCCACATCATCGGTCGGTAATTTCCACTGTTTGGCATTTGGTATAATGTGCCGCTGATCTTTAGCTGCAGTTAGGCGCCGCTGATCTTTAGCATCAGGATCTTCCGGACCAGCGACGCCAACACAAAATAGCACTTTTGTGGAAGGACCGGAACGCTCAGCCCCAACTGCCCCCTCACACTGCCGCCGCTTCTCAACTAAGTGATCAGCGGCAACAGCATTCAGAGGCGCCGAGGCTACCGGAGCTGCCCCCGACAACGGGCTGCTCCCCCCTCCCACTGAGGAGCACACCACAGCATCGTGGCCTGACGGAACGCCCGCCGCCGGGCCGCCCTCACTGTCCAGCCTCTCGGCTGATGCACCTCCTGCTACGTCCCCACTACTACAAGCAGAGACGGAGCTCTGCGCCTCCCTACCGCGCTCTGTAATCTCCCCGCGCCTTTGCATCGGATCCACAGCAGAACCCGGGCTGGGCTGGGCAACGGGGCTTATACAGCGAGCTGAGCCTGCCACCGACTCAGGGGGTACAGGGAGGGGGGCATATATGTATCTTACCGCTTCCTGCAGCTTTGGCTTGGTCTTCTTTGCCTTTTTGTGGCCCCCAGGTGCCTCTTCTGGTAGATCGTCACCAAGATGGAAGTTTTGGAGGCACACTGGGGACTCCAGGAGCTTAATCTCCGCCATTAGCGCCCCTCCCTGGCCGCTGCTGTCACTGTCCTCCCCAGAGCCGGCAGAACTGCGACCGGATGTCACTGTCGCCTGTCCTGCAGGGAGCTCGCTGCACATGGCCTGCGGATGACTTTGCAGGCTGCCAGGTGGGGCTTCCTGCTGGTCATCATCACTCTCATCATCCACCTGGCTCTCAGGCTGCAGCCCTATCTGCCTTTGCTCTCTGGTATCAGCAATTTCTCTAAAGCGGTCTTCATTTATATGTTTTTCTTTGAAAGGACCACTCTGCTCCCTGATGGTGGCTTTCCTAAGTTCCAGGAGATGAATTTCACTGGTCAGTCGCTTTACCTCGGCTTGGAGCTTGGACTTTCCTGGTTTGGAGGCCCCTGCAACTTTTGCGCTTGTGCAGCGCAGCTCCTCCCGGAGCCTCCTGATGAGCTTACTGGCATCTTCATACTCACGGAGGTGGATCATGACCCGGGAGGCATAGGTGGACACAGACTCCCGGGGTCCCTGCAGCGCCCACCCCCCCTCAGGGAGGTCGGCCTCACCTCCGTGAGCACTCAGCTTTCCTCCGGAAGGAGTGCCATCTTGCACGCCGCTGTCAGGCTTTTCCTCCATGCTGGAAGCCTTGCGGCTTCTAGGGGTCTCCACAATCCCGGGGGGAGTAGGAGCCACATTGCTGCGACTCCTGGTGGAGCGTCTCACCCCCGAGTCCTCTGATGTGCAGGCCGGTTGCTGGTTTCTTCTGCCCCCCGCCGGCCTGGTTCGGGAAGCAGAAGCCTGGGACTTGGCTCCATCACTCATCCCAGAAACCCGCTCCCTCCCTGGGAAAGAGAGAGAGCAGGTCCCCAGGTGGAGAGGTGTTGGTTTCTCAGAGATCAGGAGCTCATAGCAGGATCTGCAGCCACCACACCCGCAATCACCACACTGACTAGCAGCTGATCAGAGCTGCACCCAGTATGCTGCTGGTGCAGTCACTGTGTACATACATTACATTACTGATCCTGAGTTACATCCTGTATTATACTCCAGAGCTGCACTCACTATTCTGCTGGTGCAGTCACTGTGTACATACATTACATTACTGATCCTGTACTGATCCTGAGTTTCATCCTGTATTATACTCCAGAGCTGCACTCGCTATTCTGCTGGTGCAGTCACTGTGTACATACATTACATTACTGATCCTGTACTGATCCTGAGTTGCATCCTGTATTATACTCCTGAGCTGCACTCACTATTCTGCTGGTGCAGTCACTGTGTACATACATTACATTACTGATCCTGTACTGATCCTGAGTTGCATCCTGTATTATACTCCAGAGCTGCACTCACTATTCTGCTGGTGCAGTCACTGTGTACATGACTCGCCCCCTGGGCCGTGGGGTACCCGGAACCGGGCCTTCTGGTGTACGGTGCTAATGGGGGTAGTAGTGGCAACCCGGTCCCTTGGCTCAGGGTGGTCAGACCAAATGCTGTGGCAGTCTATTTATAGATTTGTGAATGTCCGACTGCGCCACCCGTGGATTGCGGTCAGGGATAACCGCCGCTGCGGGGCAGACACCGCTGAGGCTGGTGTTGGTGTGCAGCACAGGGATAGGATAACTCCCCACGGGAGGAGTGTAGCCTCAGGGCAGTGTAGGTGGATGCTGGGGGTGATGGTGCAGGCGCAGCAAAGATCACACTGAGTCCAATGGTGCAGTCCAGGGTTTTTACTCACAGTTGTTATCCATGTCACTTCTGTCAGCAATGACTGCCCAAGCCGTGCTGCGTCCACCAGGTGAGGAGCTCTGTCAACCCCCAGGCAATTCAGGAGTGTGGCACAGGACCCCCTTCTGTCCTTTCTCTGGCCTCTCGTGCCCCACCAATGACCAAACTTCTGTCCAGCTACCACGGACCGTGTCGGGCAAGCGTTGGCCTCCGCTTCCCGCTATCCTATATGGCGCCTTCCTAGCAGGTTTGGCGGGGGGTCGCACCAATAAATGATCACGACCTCCGGTTCTTGGCTGAGGGATGATTTACCTCCACCAAGTTGGGAATCCGGTACCCTTCCACAGACTGACCCTTCACCCGATATAACGCGGGTTTGCAACGGTTGTTATCCGTTCTGCTCTCTTAGGGTCCCTTCTGCCTTCTTGTTTCTGGAGCCTTTCTACTCCTCTGTCTCTTCTCCTTCCTTCCTTCCTTCTCCTTCTTCTCTTCTCCTCTCTGGCCCCGGCCTTCTCTCTAGGCCTGTCTCGTGGAGCTGAGCTCAGGCTGAGCCTCGGCTCCCTGTCAGCTCTCTCTCCCTTCTGAACCCCCTGACTGGACTGGACTTCCCCCTAAGATGGCTCCCACCTTTTATCTGTTTCTCTGTGTCTGAGCTCAGGTGACCTGCACCCAATGAGCTCCTTACTATGCTCCAGAAACCGCCCCCTTCTGCTCCTACATCACTGGGTTCTCTCCCCCCTCCCCACTCCAGCCTGCAAATGGGAGCACCGTCGAGCTGTCCCCCAGAAATGGGGAGTGTGTGTATGTATGTGTGCAGCTAACTGAGCCCTGGTCCACACTCCATCCTTACCTAGGAGTGGAATATCACACCTCTGGTTGAGGTGCAATACCCCTGTAGCAACCGAACCCTCGGGGCGCTACATACATACATTGCATTACTTATCCTGTACTGATCCTGAGTTACATCCTGTATTATACACCAGAGCTGCACTCACTATTCTGCTGGTGCAGTCACTGTGTACATACATTACATTACTGATCCTGAGTTACATCCTGTATTATACTCCAGAGCTGCACTCACTATTCTGCTGGTGCAGTCACTGTGTACATACATTACATTAGTTATCCTTTACTGATCCTGAGTTACATCCTGTATTATACTCCAGAGCTGCACTCACTATTCTGCTGGTGCAGTCACTGTGTACATTTATTACATTACTGATCCTGTACTGAGCTTGAGTTACATCCTGTATTATACTCCAGAGCTGCACTCACTATTCTGCTGGTGCAGTCACTGTGTACATACATTACATTACTTATCCTTTACTGATCCTGGGTTACATCCTGTATTATACTCCAGAGCTGCACTCACTATTCTGCTGGTGCAGTCACTGTGTACATTTATTACATTACTGATCCTGTACTGAGCTTGAGTTACATCCTGTATTATACTCCAGAGCTGCACTCACTATTTTTCAGGCTTTAGAGTTGAAATCTCCCAGCATCCCCTGCTTGTTCAGTATCTGCAATACTTGTTGTGGTGATTTGTATTGTGGGAAGTGGTGTGGTCTTTATAGTTATCTAACTGTTCCCTGCCGTAAAGAAGCTAAACAGACCCGCTGAGGTCAGTGATTGGCTGCAGCGGTGATGTGCCCTGATAATGTGAAGTCACCTCTGCAGCCAAAACACAGGGACAGGAGCAACAGTGAGGAGCCGGCGGTGTATCCGGGGAGAGTATTATCTGATTTGTTACTTTACGTGGATACTATTGTTTGTTGACCAGTTTATCGTTGCGTCTCACGACCTGCTTACTACAACTTCCAGAATTGTGAGTTCAGCTCTGGATGATGTGTGCTAATTCATTCCATATGTTTTCGTGCAGACGGACCTCTATTCTGGGGCGCTGTTTGTGCAGGTGTGTCTGGGCTGGAACCTCTACCTGTCCACGGTGCTGATGCTGGTGGTGACTGCAATGTACACCATCGCAGGTGAGTCGTGGATCGCCACTATTCACACCGCCACGTGTAGTCAGGCTCCCTGTGCATGCCTCGCTGACCTTCATGGATCAGTCTCCCAGGGACAGTACTGACCATGGGGGGTGATTTCCAAATGGGGCATGGCCTTTTAGAAAATGGAGGACACCCCCTCTCTGATTTTTAAAGGAGCCACACTTTTTATACCTGGTACATCGGTGAATATTTATGCTACTCCACTGTCTGTCTTGATTTTTTTTAGGAGGTCTGGCTGCCGTCATCTATACAGATGCCCTGCAGACGGTGATCATGATTGTAGGCGCCATCGTCCTGACAATCACAGGTACTCTCAATGTGATAGACAGGAAAAAGGACACTTGCTGCATAGCAGTAATTTTGCTTCTCCACTAAACCAGTATCCAAACCTCACCTAGTCCTTTACATGTGCCCACACAGAAATATGGCTTCTAGTGAAGCTAATTTTGGTTCCCACATCCCACACACAGTATGATGCCCCTACATCTCCCCATACACAATATGATGTCCTCACAGTACCCCCACATAGTATGATGTCCACACAGCCTTTGAAATAGTATGATACCCCCACACACAGTATGATGTCCTAACATGCCCCCGCACACAGTATGATGCCCTAACATGCCCCCGCACACAGTATGATGCCCCCGCACACAGTATGATGCCCCCGCAACACACTATGATGCCCCCGCAACACACTATGATGCCCCCGCAACACTGTGTGATGCCCCCGCAATGCTGTGTGATGCCCCCGCAACACTGTGTGATGCCCCCACAACACTGTGTGATGCCCCCACAACACTGTGTGATGCCCCAACATGTCCTCACAGAGTATGATGCCCTCACAGCCCCCACACAAGGTATGATGCTCCCACAGTAGATATGTCTACACAAGCATCACACTAGCCTATGTGTCCTTCTCCTCTGCTGATCTGGTCACTGTAGCCAGTCACATGGCCAAGGGAATGTCATGTGAACTTGTTGAGGGAGGGCAGTAATGACCCTTCACGGTTGACCAAGTGAGTGTCAAATTATTTTGTTATAAGGTTGATTGCGCAATTCAACAGAAAGCCAGACGGAGACAGAGCTCTGTATGGGAGGATCCGGAAAATGCCTAACCCCCGTTTATTCTACTTAGCATTATATATTGTTTTGAGTATATCAATAGCCAATCACCTACAGCCATACTACAGGCTTAAACCAATGTTAGTACAATTATTACGGAAACACACATATGGTCATATTATCATTAGTTCGGTGCATGGTGGAAAGTTACAAGGTTATACATCCCGGCTCAGACTAGTTAGATAACGGGAGCAGGGTGTTTCATAGAATGTTCTTGAGAGAAAAGGGTCCTGTGAGAAAATTGCATGTGAAGCAGGAGAAAAGAATAGAAGAATGTATGCTATGCAAGGAGTAATAATAACATGATTTTAGGAGCAAGCAACAGAAATGAAGTAACTATAAAAGTAACTATAGCATGAATATCGATATGTCCTTTACAAACTGAAGGTCCCTTCATTGTCCTTCAGTCTCTATCCAGACTTAATGGTGGAGTAGGGATCTGATGGTTCCATCCTCCACCATTTTTTTGCAACTGTATTCTTACCCTGACCTCCCGGGACATCTTCCCAAATTAGGCACTGTCGTACTGAATCCGGGATGACTGAGAGATACTGTATGGAGTACCATAGAGGCATGGAGAGGATGGCTCCAGATCACGGTGACCCAATCCCTAGTGTTCTGGCCACTTGATCCCCCAATATTAGCAAATGAGACATCAGGGGTGTTTGATTGCAAGGGAAAAGCTGTTAGTGTTAGGAAGAAAGAGGAAGCAAAGAAATCCCCTCATTTTCATAAAGCCCTCTACCTTCTGTTTGCACCCATGATCTAATGCAGCAGACAGAGATGGCATCACCCTCCTGTTTATGTCATCCCATATCCTGCCGGTGTTTGTCGATGTGCAGACTGTGGATATTTTGCATCAGGAAGAAACACATAATTGAAAATTTGCACGTTGCACCTGTTGCCTGTTAATGCAAATGCTCCATTTTTGGTATAAAGAGACCCGCAGCGTGTGTACACAGTGACATAGCTGGAGATGTGATTGGCTGCTGTATTTGGGTTAGGTCAGGACAATCACGGCTGACCATCACTACTGCATGGGAAAATGCAAAACATTATCCTCGACCTACAGCACCCCTGACAAAGTGATCCGACAGTACATGGGGACAAGGTGTCATATGAGGACAGATGGAGGCGATAGTGCAATTCTGTAATATCCCATTACTATGACATAATGGTCTGTATGATCACTGTGTGCAGTATACCTGCATTATGACATCACTGTCCATATTACTGTATGCATTATTCCTGCATTATGACACCGCTGTCCGTATTACTATGCACTTTATCCCTGCACTGTGACATCGCTGTCCGTATTACTGTGTGCATTATCCCAGCACTGTGACATCGCTGTCTGTATTACTGAGTGCATTATCCCTGCACTGTGACATCACTGTCTGTATTACTGTGTGCATTATCCCTGCACTGTGACATCACTGTCTGTATTACTGTGTGCATTATCCCTGCACTGTGACATCACTGTCTGTATTACTGTGTGCATTATCCCAGCACTGTGACATCGCTGTCTGTATTACTGAGTGCATTATCCCTGCACTGTGACATCACTGTCTGTATTACTGTGTGCATTATCCCTGCACTGTGACATCACTGTCTGTATTACTGTGTGCATTATCCCTGCACTGTGACATCGCTGTCTGTATTACTGTGAGCGTTATCCCTGCACTGTGACATCGCTGTCTGTATTACTGTGAGTGTTATCCCTATCTGTATTACTGTGAGCGTTATCCCTGCACTGTGACATCGCTGTCCGTATTACTGTGCGTATTATCCCTGCACTGTGACATCACTGTCTGTATTACTGTGAGCGTTATCCCTGCACTGTGACATCGCTGTCTGTATTACTGTGAGCGTTATCCCTATCTGTATTACTGTGAGCGTTATCCCTGCACTGTGACATCGCTGTCTGTATTACTGTGAGTGTTATCCCTGTCTGTATTACTGTGAGCGTTATCCCTGCACTGTGACATCGCTGTCCGTATTACTGTGCGTATTATCCCTGCACTGTGACATCGCCGTCTGTAGCACCAGGCTCATTATCCCTGCACTGTGACATCGCTGTCCGTATTACTATGAACGTTATCCCTGCACTGTGACATCGCTGTCCGTATTACTGTGTGCATTATCCCTGCACTGTGACATCGCTGTCCGTATTACTGTGTGCATTATCCCTGCACTGTGACATCGCTGTCCGTATTACTATGAGCGTTATCCCTGCACTGTGACATCGCTGTCCGTATTACTATGAGCGTTATCCCTGCACTGTGACATCGCTGTATTACTGTGAGCGTTATCCCTGCACTATGACATCGCGGTCTGTATCACTGTGAGCGTTATCCCTGTCTGTATTACTGTGTGCGTTATCCCTGCACTTTGACATAGCTGTCCGTATTACTGTGAGCGTTATCCCTGCACTGTGACATAGCTGTCCGTATTACTGTGAGCGTTATCCCTGCACTGTGACATAGCTGTCCGTATTACTGTGAGCGTTATCCCTGCACTGTGACATCCCTGTTTGTATTACTGTGCGCATTATCCCTGCACTGTGACATCGCTGTATTACTGTGAGCGTTATCCCTGCACTATGACATCGCGGTCTGTATTACTGTGAGCGTTATCCCTGTCCGTATTACTATGAGCTTTATCCCTGCACTGTGACATAGCTGTCCATATTAAAGTGCGCGTTATCCCTGCACTGTGACATCGCTGTTCGTATTACTGTGCGTGTTATCCCTGCATTGTGACATCCCTGTCTGTATTACTGTGAGCGTTATCCCTGCAGTGTGACATCGCGGTCCGTATTACTGTGAGCGTTATCCCTGCACTGTGACATCGCTGTCTGTATTACTGTGAGTTTTATCCCTGTCTGTATTACTGTGAGCGTTATCCCTGCACTGTGACATCGCTGTCCGTATTACTGTGCGCATTATCCCTGCACTGTAATATAGCTGTCTGTATTACTGTGCGCATTATCCCTGCACTGTGACATCGCTGTCCGTATTACTGTGCGCATTATCCCTGCACTGTAACATAGCTGTCTGTAGCACCAGGCTCATTATCCCTGCACTGTGACATCGCTGTCCGTATTACTGTGAGCGTTATCCCTGCACTGTGACATCGCTGTCCGTATTACTATGAACGTTATCCCTGCACTGTGACATCGCTGTCCGTATTACTGTGTGCATTATCCCTGCACTGTGACATCGCTGTCCATATTACTGTGTGCATTATCCCTGCACTGTGACATCGCTGTCCGTATTACTATGTGCATTATCTCTGCACTGTGACATCGCTGTCCGTATTACTATGAGCGTTATCCCTGCACTGTGACATCGCTGTCCGTATTACTATGAGCGTTATCCCTGCACTGTGACATCGCTTTCCGTATTACTGTGAGCGTTATCCCTGCACTGTGACATCGCGGTCTGTATTACTGTGAGCGTTATCCCTGTCCGTATTACCATGAGCGTTATCCCTGCACTGTGACATCGCAGTCCGTAATAATGTGCGTGTTATCCCTGCACTGTGACATCGCTGTCCGTCTTACTGTGCGTGTTATACCTTCACTGTGACATCACTGTCTGTATTACTGTGTGCGTTATCCCTGCACTGTGACATCGCTGTCCGTATTACTGTGCGCATTATCCCTGCACTGTAACATAGCTGTCTGTAGCACCAGGCTCACTATCCCTGCACGGTGACATCGCTGTCCGTATTACTGTGAGCGTTATCCCTGCACTGTGACATCGCTGTCCGTATTACTGTGAGCGTTATCCCTGCACTGTGACATCGCTGTCCGTATTACTATGAAAGTTATCCCTGCACTGTGACATCGCTGTCCGTATTACTGTGTGCATTATCCCTGCACTGTGACATCGCTGTCCGTATTACTGTGTGAATTATCCCTGCACTGTGACATCGCTGTCCGTATTACTATGAGCGTTATCCCTGCACTGTGACATCGCTGTCCGTATTACTATGAGCGTTATCCCTGCACTGTGACATCGCTGTCCGTATTACTGTGCGCATTATCCCTGCACTGTAACATAGCTGTCTGTAGCACCAGGCTCATTATCCCTGCACGGTGACATCGCTGTCCGTATTACTGTGAGCGTTATCCCTGCACTGTGACATCGCTGTCCGTATTACTGTGAGCATTATCCCTGCACTGTGACATCGCTGTCCGTATTACTGTGAACGTTATCCCTGCACTGTGACATCGCTGTCCGTATTACTGTGTGTATTATCCCTGCACTGTGACATCGCTGTCCGTATTACTGTGTGCATTATCCCTGCACTGTGACATCGCTGTCCGTATTACTGTGTGAATTATCCCTGCACTGTGACATCGCTGTCCTTATTATTATGAGCGTTATCCCTGCACTGTGACATTGCTGTCCGTATTACTATGAGCGTTATCCCTGCACTGTGACATCGCTGTCCGTAATAATGTGCGCGTTATCCCTGCACTGTGACATCGCTGTCCGTCTTACTGTGCGTGTTATCCCTTCACTGTGACATCCCTGTCCGTATTACTGTGAGCATTATCCCTGCACTGTGACATAGCTGTCCGTATTACTGTGAGCGTTATCCCTGCACTGTGACATAGCTGTCCGTATTACTGTGAGCGTTATCCCTGCACTGTGACATCCCTGTTTGTATTACTGTGCGCATTATCCCTGCACTGTGACATCGCTGTATTACTGTGAGCGTTATCCCTGCACTATGACATCGCGGTCTGTATTACTGTGAGCGTTATCCCTGTCCGTATTACTATGAGCTTTATCCCTGCACTGTGACATAGCTGTCCATATTAAAGTGCGCGTTATCCCTGCACTGTGACATCGCTGTTCGTATTACTGTGCGTGTTATCCCTGCATTGTGACATCCCTGTCTGTATTACTGTGAGCGTTATCCCTGCAGTGTGACATCGCGGTCCGTATTACTGTGAGCGTTATCCCTGCACTGTGACATCGCTGTCTGTATTACTGTGAGTTTTATCCCTGTCTGTATTACTGTGAGCGTTATCCCTGCACTGTGACATCGCTGTCCGTATTACTGTGCGCATTATCCCTGCACTGTAATATAGCTGTCTGTATTACTGTGCGCATTATCCCTGCACTGTGACATCGCTGTCCGTATTACTGTGCGCATTATCCCTGCACTGTAACATAGCTGTCTGTAGCACCAGGCTCATTATCCCTGCACTGTGACATCGCTGTCCGTATTACTGTGAGCGTTATCCCTGCACTGTGACATCGCTGTCCGTATTACTATGAACGTTATCCCTGCACTGTGACATCGCTGTCCGTATTACTGTGTGCATTATCCCTGCACTGTGACATCGCTGTCCATATTACTGTGTGCATTATCCCTGCACTGTGACATCGCTGTCTATATTACTGTGTGCATTATCCCTGTCTGTCTTACTGTGAGCGTTATCCGTGCACTGTGACATCGCTGTATTACTGTGAGCGTTATCCCTGTCTGTATTACTATGCGCTTTATCCCTGCACTGTGACATCGCTGTCTATATTACTGTGTGCATTATCCCTGCACTGTGACATCGCTGTCTGTAGCACCAGGCACATTATCCCTGCACATTACTGTGAGCGTTATCCCTGTCTGTATTACTTTGAGCATTATCCTTGCACTGTGACATCGCTGTCTGTATTACTGTGTGCATTATCCCTGCACTGTGACCTCGCTGTCCGGATTACTGTGTGCATTACGCCTATATAATGGAAGCACAATACCCAGCAATGAAATCACACAGGACGCAGCTTTAAATACAGCATTTATTTAAAACAGCTTAAAAACCATTTTACAACATACAAAAATAGTCTTAGGACTTTGCAGATGGTCTCCCAGGTTCCCACTGTGACAAAGAAAACCTTTTCTGCTGGTCTTTGGTGCTTGAGAAAAAAATATTAATAAAATAACAAGTAAAATAAGATTCAATGTTCCCATCCATTACAACATATGGAATGTAAATCGCAGAACGAGCAGCCATTTTATTTTACACGCTTTCAAAATTGTCGGTCGCACTCATCAGCCGCCATGTTAGAAGCTATTCTCGTTCTCTCAGAATTGAGCCTCGGGGCTTTATCCATTGCGCCTCAGACTTATCACTGAACTGTCCCCAGACGTTTGTGGATGTAAGATACAGTTCCAGAGAACATGGCCGCCCGCCAAGCGTTCACCTGACATAAGTGGATTTAATCCTTTCAGACAGAACATAATGGACTCTGTGTATTTACTGAGGGACGTCATGGGTTACAATGACAAGGGATGTTTTATGCACAAAAACAGTGTGCCAAGCGTTAGCTGCGAATGTTTTCAACTAACCGCCATTTTGTA
This sequence comes from Phyllobates terribilis, assembly GCF_046119375.1. Lineage (NCBI taxonomy): Eukaryota > Metazoa > Chordata > Amphibia > Anura > Dendrobatidae > Phyllobates > Phyllobates terribilis. The sequence goes on along the minus strand of NW_027362769.1, from coordinate 379,710,258 downwards.
AACAGAAAATCGTAAAATCGGCCATTGTTGCCCTTAGCAACCTATCAGAGCGCAGCTTACATTTTTTATATGGCTCTGCAAAAATGAAAGCTGCACCGTTATTGGTTGCTATGGACCACCATTTTTGTTTTACTTGCCGTCCAAAAAAAAGTAAAATTTTCACAAAAATGGTCGACCCTGCCATGCCTTGGTGACCAATATGACTACATTTTTTGTGTTTTGCCTACTTGCTCACATTTTTATCTGTTTTTAACCCAGCGTTCAATGAAATTGGAGGCTACCAAAATCTAGAAAAGGCCTATGCATCAGCCATACCGGCCCTGGTTGTCCCGAATACCACCTGCCACCTCCCCCGCTCTGACGCCATGCATCTTTTCCGTGATCCGGTCAGTGGTGACCTTCCGTGGACGGGAATGACTTTTGGGTTGACCATCCTCGCCGCCTGGTATTGGTGCACCGATCAGGTAATTATGACCATTTTATTTTTTTACTGTAATTGTTTTGTACACAAAAATGAGGGCAACCAGTCTATATGTATGAAACTGGTGGCAAACGTCCTCATATAGGGCAAGGAAAAAGGCAAAATTTAGGAATTTGTTCAAAGAGCCATTTTGTTTGTTTTTATTTACTAGGGCGTACAAGTGTAAATCTGCCTCATGCAGGAAAACAGTCGTCCCTAGCAGCCAATCAGAATCCATCTTTTATTCATCAAGTGCAGGTTATAACATGAAAGAAGAGCTCTGTTTGGCTGCTGGGGTAAATGCCTCCACAATCAACATGCACAGGGAAGAGGAGTTGCCCGTAGCAACCAATCAAATCTCTTCTTTCATTCTGTAACCTGCAATGAAAAAATGAAAGCTGGAATCTGATTGGTTGCTATGGGCATGAGTTTCTGTATTTGCCAGGAGTGTTTTTTGTATACAAGGCCTAATAGTGATATTACTAGAATGGCAGTAGGTGAATGTTAACCACATCAGCGCTGCTATTGCCCTACAAACTGTGGCAAGCGTATATATATATATATATATATATATATATATATATATATATATATATATATATATATATATATATATATATATATATATATATATATATATATATATATATATATATATAATCCTGCTCTCTACAACGTAACATCCGTCCTATACAGTAAAATATCACAGCGTGTAACCACGTGTAAATGTAGCCATAAGATCTGGCCTATCAATAGGAAGATTGCACCAAAACGAATAAAGGAATGAACATAACAGGGGGTACAAATGAGCTGTGCCCTGTAAATTGCAAATGTCCTCACACCCCTGTCTGATATATACATACATACACACATATATACATAAAGTTACATATTCACATACATACAGCGGAAAATAACCAGCCAGGGAGAGAACGTGACCCTATTCTGAAGTCGCCATTTTAGATGGTCATTGCACCCTCTATCGAGGACTCGCATGTCTAAAATGGAGGAGAGAATGAACGCCACCATCTCTGGGCAGAAAACGCTCGCACGTGCCCTTACAACCATTGCAATAAAACATTGAAGTGATGCTACAAACAGTGGAGGCGGCCATTTTGTAACCGCAGCAAAAATATCATTGGGTCCATGGGTGCTGGCCCTCGCTCCGACAGACTTCAGCTCTGTGCACATTGCGCTGAGCCTTTTAATGTCGGTATATGTCTGGATAAAATACCAAAAAACACTATTTTAGCCTCTATAGGATCAATGGAGCCCTGTGGATACGTTCAGCGAGAGCATGTATATGACGGCATATACGCTATACATAAGTCTCCAATGTTTTGTGCACAAAGTCATCTTTATCACCTTCATAACCATATAATACCGCAGCCAGACAAATGAAAGAGGGGGCCCAGGCGAATCCCGATTTAAAGTGGCTGTCTGTCAGCTTAACCCGTCAAGACTACTGAAACTAGTGGTAAGATGGTATAGGTCATCATATCGTTCTCAAAGTAATGCAATGTGCCAGCGCTGAAAAATCAAGTATTTAAAGCTCATGAAAACTAGCCTAGCAGTGCACTGGGGGCGTGCCCATATAGACCAAGTGCATTGACACACCCCCAATGCACCTCAAGGAAAATTTGCATGTGGCTTCTTCAAAGCTTGATTTCTCAACATTGGAATATCTGCTTCCTACAAGACAGGTATCAGAATTTTTATTGTTATACTAAGACCTATACAGCCATACTACCAATGGCAGGTTCCCTTTTTAGAAAAAAAAATAAGTAAGGTATGCTCCATTAATGTGTTTTCTACTGGAGATATGGAAACGTGTAGAGATGGGGCGAACTGATTTGCAGAACCCGGTCCATCGGGAAGAGAGCGCTGCTAACAACCTCCTGCCTGGCATCATCAGCATGGCTCTTATTATGATTATCCGGCCCGGTACGACGTCACACCATGCCGCCTAATAAGAGCTGCCAGGAGGTGAGAGGCGTTTCTCAGGGCTCCCGTCCAGCAGCCATGGATTACTGATGTGGCCAATGGACCAGAGTCCTGAAAATAAATTTGCACCAACACTACAGACCAGATAAGGAAGACACACAGTGGACACGACCCACGACATTAATACAGTATCCAAAAACATGGCTGCCACCAGCTATCTGTATTTGGAAGCCCCACTTCAAACCAACGTATAAACCCTTTAAGTAACTTTCTTAAACGTTTTCATCACACTTAACTCTCCATCCATTAACCTGACCCTCTCCACCCCCCCCCCCCACAAAAAAAATGGCTGCCACGTATTCAACGGTGGGAACAGGTTTTGGCCCATTATGGGTAGTTAGAGCCACTTGGATAAGAATCCTTTAATATCACTCCATAAAAAAGACCTGGTTGGAATAGGAATGTAAACAGGTAGAGCAAAAAGTGCAGTAAATGCAGACCCTGCAGCGATGGGCATCATAAAAACAGTTCAGTATCCACCCAAAGAAAAACCCACCTGCAAGCCTCACCAAGCACATACACATCTGGGGTCTGCTAGCACCTCTATGGCGGTAAGGCCGAGCAGCACACCGGTGGCTTATTCCAGCAGCCTTATTACACCACAGTTGGCGTTATCCATCCTCTGGGCTTAGTACACAGTGTAAGGCGCCATATTCCAGTAGGGATATGTGCCCACAAGCAAGAGAAACGCCAGGAGCTTATTTAAAGGTCCTTGTGGCCAGGAGGACCATGCCCTCTCCTCCGAGAGTCCAGACTGCTGGCTCCTAGCTTGCTCTTTAGATGTTTCGCTTGGGATAGCTTAGAATATGGAATCCCGAACGGCGTGGTCACGTTGTCGGGGGGTATGGGACTCTGGGATAGGGGACTGGTATAGCTGCTTCCGTAGTCCTTTCCGCTCCAGTATCCGGGTCTCGGGTTGTCAGGCTTCCTACTAAGCTGACGGTATACTCCGGGCCCTTCCATAGTCTCCTTCTTGGCTCTGCCCCTGCCTACGTTCCTGGTGCCAGGGTGGGAGTGGAACCTGTCGAATCCTCCGGTGGGGCCGTTTGTGCTGTAATGGAAATGTGGTTTCGCCTTGAAGAGCAAGAAGAGAAGGGTTGGGTGTTAGTATGACTGCGTGTGCCAATTCTGCAAAGCTAGCAATGCAAATATTAGTCTTTGCATACCCCCCCCCCCGTTCTTTATGCAAGGAAGGATAAGATGAGGCATTTATTATGGTATAATGTCATGTCCACTTTCCCACCCAACAGGTCATCGTGCAGAGGTCGCTCTCAGCCAAGAACCTAAGCCATGCGAAAGCTGGGTCTATCCTCGCCAGTTATCTGAAAATGCTGCCCATGATCTTTATCATCATGCCGGGAATGATCAGTCGTGCTCTTTACCCAGGTAGGAAGGGCACCTATGGCTTTTTGCTATAGAGCCCATGATTTTTTTTTTCCCACCTCAACTTGCTCATTCCTGATTATTGGTCTGTAAACCCGTCCCTGAGAAAAATGCTTCCTTGCCAGCTAATTGGATTGTTTCTGCATTCCCAAGAATCATCACTGTTTTCAGCACATCGCCCAAAGTAAACAAGCACGTGCTGCCAACAATATGCAAACTGTCTGAAGACCAAAAGGCCATGTAATGATTATACGTCCCAATCCAGTTTGCATTTGGCTGTGTAAAAGGACCTCAAGGACCTCTACGTGGTGACCATAGGACAGCAGGACTCCAAAAAGAGCACATAGGTTTATCATCACAGCAAGCAGAGATATTGAATTTGAAGCCCCACATTATCGTGATTGAGTGTCACTTACATAAAAGTGGAAAAACCCAATTATAAGTCATTAATATACAAAGTCCTGACTCAGAAAATCTGCGTGACTCCAACTATTATGCTCGGAGGGGGACATGTGAAGCCTTAAATCACCAGGAAGGGTGTGTGACGGGCAAGTGTTCCTTATAAACGTCGGAAGGAAATCATCAAACAATCATCGCGCCAAGTAATAACGCAGAAGCATTTATACATCCTATTCGTGGGAATCACACTGTACAGCTAAACTACTACTACGCCTATCATTTAGCTCCCAAATCCCTGCAAATCTGGCGATAGACACAAATAATTCTGAAGGCCAGAAATGCACTAAAATACTTGTCGAAAGGCCCAATTCAATAAGCCGATAAGTTGAGGATGTACAAGTATCGGGAACGTCCGTTCCCAATTATTGGACCGTCTAAAGTGGCCGGCAATCATCCGATGAATGAGCAAAACTCTCGTTTTTAAACATCATCATTCATTGTTTTTTTGAGCCCAGAATGATTGTATTAAAGATTGACCCTAATCCTCTTGGACAGCAAAGGTAGGGCAAGGAAAAATCCCTAATCAATGGTCAGTCTGGAGACAGTTGGTGGCCACCAAGGTATAACAGTTGTCCCATAGGATAAGGGATGGACTGCTGTCACTACCGCTCCATTCATTGCGACAGATACCACCCCCAACTTATAACGGGGGCCATTGGGTTTCATCGTGGTTTCCGCCACTTTGAGGCTGCAAATTCTTTCCGGCAAGTCTATTGACTGCTCTGATGGACGTGTGAACAGAGCTTTACAATGGGTAAGGACTACCCAACCAGCTTGTCTCACACGGTGCCCAAGACTTTGCCGCAGTTTGGCTGTCAATCAAGGGACTTGAAGTGACAGCTGAAGGAATCTGAGTAGCTGCCATATTTTTCATATGTCAATACTGTTCTTTCTAGGGTACATAATAGGAGTATTTTTAACAAATTTCCATTACCAGCCCTTGGGATACAGAGGTAGCCGTCTCACCCGCGTCGTGGATTAGGAGGACCCTCTAACACATAAGAAAACCTCATTCCAACATCTGCACTAGACTTAAAATACCTAAACTGGCACAGGACTGTGCCAAGACATCCACCATCCCTGCGACGTGCATAAGCAGGTGTATACAAGCCCTCTTATTAAAAAGGAAAACAACCCACAGAATTAAGAGAAATTAGGAGCCACGGTAAACAGGAACACCGTGTACCGCAGGTTTCATAACGTACCAATCTCCGGAGCAGCCTCACCCATAACCCTGGCATACTCGCCACGTGGGGCTTATATAGAAAAGTAGCTGCCAATCGGGTATTTAAGGTCATTATATACATTAGGAAAAAGTGAGCAGATTTCAGAGGGGGGCTGGCTGACTATCTATGGAGGGGGAAGGGGTGTCTCCCGACTTGAGGACAATGTTAGGGTAAAGAAGGATCGAGCATGGTTAATTTTAAAGAAGTAACATCACTGGTACCAATGCCAAAGCGAGAGGCGCCGGACAACTACTTTAATTGTCCGATCTAGAGTTGGCCAAAAAGATTCACAAGAATTTGGTCCAGCGGCCACATTGGTGGTGCATTGACTGCCGCACCAGGTCATTGCAAACCTCCTCCTACTTGACGATGTCCCCGGCTCCTCTTCTGATTAGTAGGTCCTTTGGGCCAACATTGTGCCGGGTCTACTAAGCAGAAGAAGCGTCAGATGCCGGCAGGTGGGAGGAGGTTCGGTGGCCATGGTTATACCGACCAGGCTCCAGCAAATCTTTTTGGCCAACTCTAGTCCCAGGCTTTTGTTCTCAGGGGTCTGACAGCCACTGACTTCCCCTCTATACATGCACGCTCGGCCATATTGAGTAGGAGGGCTGGGAGAAACAGCGGCAACCTGATTGACTGCCATGAATCCAATTGTTCCCGTCTCCATTATTAAATTTGTAGGGTAGCTTAGCAGAACGTCCTGAGCATTGCATTCTGGGAATTGTAGGCCATCTTGCCTCTCGCTATACAATGCAGGCATTCGCCTGCAGACGGCTTCATGTTAAAGAAAGGCTCGGAAACACCAAAGGATCCAGGGGGCGGCCATTTTATTGGTTTTGTGTAAACATAGTGAACCTGTCGGGCAGCATTGGATCAGCGCATTACTCAGGTATAGCGGTAACACCATAAAGAGAAAATTCCACAACCACCCACAGATAAAATCTACAGACAATTCTGAGCAACTATGTTCTCCTATCGATTCGGAGTTACGCACAGATTTCTTCTCCATTCAGAAGTCTACTCTGTCCCTGTTATCAGAGATCCTACACAGCAATGGTCGCTTGTAAAACTCGATGAGTTGATTGACCAGGTTTTCACTCAACAGGTTACTTGATGGTCTCCTACCACCCCAGGGACCCAATCTGTATATGGCGCGGGTGTCCTTTTCCGCTTTTTTTGTTAGCCATTACTTCCAGGTAACACTGGAAACATGATGGAGGGAATGGTGATGGGTTCCCCATAAAATCTCACGACTAAGGTCAGAGCACTTATTGGATTCAGTCTTTTGAAAAAGTAAAATACAAACGAGAAAATGTCTACAACAAGTAGATAATCAGCACAACGTCCGTCAACATGTACGTCCATATACAAGTTGGTGTTCAATTAGTCATTTTTGAGGGACTATTAAAACCCACCAATATTAAATAACGTGCATTCTACGAATCACATATTGGACAACGGGAGGTCACCTTCATGGACATCGATACACACCTGAGAATGGTCCAAAGCATAAATCCGCTCTTTCCTTTGCAAGGGGTTGTTAGACAGAACGTAGTCCTCCAGCATGCTTCTCCTCTTCCCATTTTCTTGAGGATTCACTTCCAACAAGGACTGAGAGATGTTGAGTGGACTCAAGAAGCTTCCTCGACTAATGTGACCGTCGCTAAGCTTCCGGCGAGGCGGAGGACGTTCTCCATTGGAGATTCGCTCTGAACTCCTCCTGTGAATGGCCGCAGATGGGTAATATTCCTCAGACATTGATGAGGCGTTAGATGGAGGTAGAGAACCAGAACCGCTGGATGAATATTCTCCCTGACTCGGCCCGAATATACCAGTGTCATCTTCATCTTGATCGTCGTCATTTGGTCCATTTTCGATGAGGATGTCTATCTTTTCGGATTCTCTTCCTTCGCCGTCCACCCCATTGACGGACGGCACCGTGTTTTCCTCCGTTGACATGCTGGATTTGGTGTTTAATGTGTTCTTCATGGTAATGAAGTCTGTAACTTGCACTGTTCGAGGCTTCGGCACCGGAGGTGGATTTCCACCTGTTGGCCCCGAACTTGTGTTACGGGACACTAAATGATTATTTGCGGCTAAAGATGCAATGCCTTCTAGTGGCTTTTTTGGAGTAGGCATTTCTTGGACCTCAGAGGTGGTCGATTCCTCACCGTTGTGCTGCTTTATAGTGCAATCTTCAACCTTTGATGCTACGGTTGGCCTTGTATTCGAGAGAGGTTCATCTTGGCTATCTTGTTGTGGTGCTCTATTTTCTGTACGACCTTCTGAAGGTCCATTTTCTCTGCTCATCTCTTGACCTTTGCAGGACTCCTCAGATGGAGCGCTCTTGTTTGGACATGGTTCTTGTGTGTGACCAGGTGGTCCGGAGGAATTCATGCTGGAGGATGGACTCTCTTGCTGCTGTTGCTTAATCATCTCGTTCTCCCTGGTCTGTTGCAGGTACTGAGCCGTTGCTTGAGAAGTGTCACAAATCTTGATCCGGTTCATTTGAGAAGGCTGCGCATTCCTGATGTTGGGGTCAATAATATTAATGTACCCTAAAATATCACTTCCGGGCTCGGGGTCCGGCTCCACCCATGTAGGCAGATACTCAAACATATCGGCTCTTTCCATGTCTTGTAGCGCCGGATGGATCTGGTGCTCATCCACCTGCTGCTCGAATGCTGATACTCGCGGTTTGGTGGTTAACTTCTTGGCAACTTCAGCTTCTTTCTTGGAGTCCTTGCCGTTCTCACTAGCACTCTTGATGTTAACCAAAGCATATTTGGGGTTGATTAGCTTCTTGGCAATGGATTCTGGGGGTCCTGTGGGCATGGACGCAGGCTGTATCACCGGCTCTGGTTCTGGTTCGTTATCCATTGGGACATTTTTTAGACTAATTCCTTTTGACACGAGATAAAGTTCCTGGAACTGGCGGTCAAAGGACTCCACGACTTGGCCAGAAAGCACAGTGATGAGATTTCGGTCGATCCTCGCTGCTGACCAGGTGAAGCTAGAAGAAAAGAGGGCACTATTAAGTGCTTGTAATCACCTTTACTTACACAATTGCTATACATAATACCCCCCTATTGACTTGAGTAGTGATCAGTGGATAGTAAACCTAGAAAATGTCCTCATTAACACACACAAATTGCTGGCGCTATACCCACCCGCCACCTTGCTTTTGTAGCCGCTCACCTGTAAGACCCGCACATCGTTTTGTCTCCATCCACAAACATGAACTTCTGTCCTAGCGATCCCTTAAACTTGGTGGAGAATCTGGTATAAAACTCTGATCCCCCTATGCTACGGATCCGGAGGTTCTGCAAAATAATCAAAAGAAAAAAATAGATTAATCCGGGGGCGGTTCTGGACAACAATTCATCTTTAACCTGTAATTGTGACACCATTTACAACGTCTAAACAAAATGTTGTGCGAGTTTCAAAGCAGCAAAAGAGGTGAGTACAGACCAGAAGATACGGCACATCACTGACTAATCTCATCCACCGGACTAGTAGACCTTTCCGCAAGTGCATGAGCAGTCACCACCACCATTTTCCGAAAAGGAGGTGCATGCGTCAAGGTTGCAGGAAATCGTCCTGACATGCACATGAAGGCCATCTCCTAAGTGGTACTGCCCTGTAGCATTACAACCAGCTAGGTTTATACCAATCTCCTATAAAGCCTGGTGTACAAAGATGGCAGGCCTTGCAGAGGCCACTGGTACCCCATAATTGCATCATCGAGGTGGCTGATGGGTGTTGGAAGAGATATTTCCTTGTCCCAATTTCCAACTTCTTGAACGCCGCTGTCAAAACTGACTGAGGCATCTACGGCTGCAACTGGCACCAGCTTAGATGGCTGCGCAAAAAAAAGCCGGCACCCATGCTGTACCATGCAGGCTCAGGTCCTGAGCCTGCTCCATACATGCAGTGCACACTCAGGTCATATTTCCAATGGCGTCATCTACCGTACAAGTAGATCTGGACTAAGTGGTACCTGGCACTTAATCAGGTTCGCCAGGTGCGGATACCTCATTTCCATTAGGGGGCATTTAATGTCAGACCTCAGTTTTATCTCCAAAGCCGATCATACACATAGGATTATGATCAGTCACCCGCAGGATCGTTCTCATGCCAGACTGATCTGGCGCAAGGTGGCTGATGGATTGTCCCTAATCGAATGCTCACATTAGACATCTAGTTTCAGATATTCCACCATGACAGATCCCAGACGATCATTTGTTGCAAAACTTCGAGAGTGATTGTCGGCCGATACGATCGGGTCCCGTGTGGTTGGTCGCATCCGCATTTGAGCAAGACGTTTAATTAACATTCTAAATATACTCTGCACATCCGCTCCCGTCCACTCCGCCTATTATCCCATTCCAGATAGGAGGGATGAGTCACGCCGAGACACAATAAGGTCCCATGAGAAAACAGGCACGACACCACCGGGTGTTGTAATCAGACACGGGAAGATCTGTTTACAAGGGAGGATGCCGTAACCCGCCGTGTGACTGCTCCGTACAATCCCGATGCTTTGTAATAAATGACAGCGGCCGAAGGGTTAATAGGTAAAAAACATGGCATCAGAACAATGTAACCAGACCTGAAACAGGAGCGTCCCTGCGTGATTAGGTGTCGTCCCCCCGGCTATGGAGTGTTATTAATTTTTTTTGTTTCCCTACAAGATGTCATGGACTCCTCGCCCTCTAACCAAAACAGAGGCACAACTCATCTAATAAGGGGGTATGGATATGTAGTTACAGTATGGTTTCTGCAATGTGGCGCCCTCCCATGACACCATATGTGGATTTCAACAGGCTTGATCCATTAATTCCGGGTATCTATAATGGCGGCTCCATTACAGAGCTCCCCTATCTCCGACTGTCCCAAAAAAGAAAGGGCGTCTGAGCGGAAAGTGGTGGGTGACTGCCGCTCTATTTAAGAGGAGACACAAGCCCCTTGTTCTTGTGATTAGTAGGACCCCCAACGATCAGACACTGTAAATAGGTAAGGATTAATTGTGGGACAACCCCATCCCCAATGGTCCGGAGAATAAGGGTCCCAAAGTCCCTTTTGTGAATGGAGAAGTGGAGGGGGGATTTGAAGTTTCAAATTCTATAAGGAGATGTTAAAAAAATTAATCAGTTGGATTTTTTTACATAAAAAAGGTGGAGATTCCCTTTAAGGAGAATATTGGAAAGTGGATCAAGAGGGTAAAAGGAAACGAATCACAAAGAATGGTCATCCATGGTATCTGGCTTGTAGGAGACATGTAGCATGACAAGCTGCAATAGATTGTAAGGTCACTGATACCTTATCTAGGAAGTCAGGAATTTATGGGTATATTGATCAGGTTGCCAACAAAAGGGTGCGACCGGCAATAAACCAGTAGTTGAGGGCATCTGCCATCTACTGTCATTCCAGGTAAGTGATGTAAGCATTAATACATCTGCCATCTACTGTCGTGCCTTGGAAGTGGTCCCAGGATCGATGCTTCAGCCATCTACTGTCGTGCCTTGGAAGTGATCCCAGGATCGATGCATCAGCCGTCTACTGTTGTGCCTTGGAAGTGATCCCAGGATCGATGCATCAGCCATCTACTGTCGTGCCTTGGAAGTGATCCCAGGATCGATGCATCAGCCATCTACTGTCGTGCCTTGGAAGTGATCCCAGGATCGATGCATCAGCCATCTACTGTCGTGCCTTGGAAGTGATCCCAGGATCGATGCATCAGCCATCTACTATCGTGCCTTGGAAGTGATCCCAGGACGATGCATCAGCCATCTACTGTCATGCCTTGGAAGTGGTCCCAGGACGATGCATCAGCCATCTACTGTCGTGCCTTGGAAGTGATCCCAGGATAGATGCATCAGCCATCTACTGTCGTGCCTTGGAAGTGATCCCAGGACGATGCATCAGCCATCTACTGTCGTGCCTTGGAAGTGGTCCCAGGACGATGCATCAGCCATCTACTGTCGTGCCTTGGAAGTGGTCCCAGGATAGATGCATCAGCCATCTACTGTCGTGCCTTGGAAGTGGTCCCAGGACGATGCATCAGCCATCTACTGTCGTGCCTTGGAAGTGATCCCAGGACGATGCATCAGCCATCTACTGTCGTGCCTTGGAAGTGGTCCCAGGACGATGCATCAGCCATCTACTGTCGTGCCTTGGAAGTGATCCCAGGATCGATGCATCAGCCATCTACTGTCGTGCCTTGGAAGTGATCCCAGGACGATGCATCAGCCATCTACTGTCGTGCCTTGGAAGTGGTCCCAGGACGATGCATCAGCCATCTACTGTCGTGCCTTGGAAGTGGTCCCAGGATAGATGCATCAGCCATCTACTGTCGTGCCTTGGAAGTGGTCCCAGGACGATGCATCAGCCATCTACTGTCGTGCCTTGGAAGTGGTCCCAGGATAGATGCATCAGCCATCTACTGTCGTGCCTTGGAAGTGATCCCAGGATAGATGCATCAGTCATCTACTGTCGTGCCTTGGAAATGATCCCAGGATCGAGGCATCTGCCATCTACTGTAGTGTCTGGTAAGTGATCCCAGGATCGATGCATCTGCCATCTACTGTCATGCCTTGGAAATGATCCCAGGATCAAGGCATCTGCCACCTACTGTCATGCCTTAGATGTGATCCCATCTACAGTCATACCTTGGAAGTGATCCCAGGATCGAGGCATCTGCCATCTACTGTCGTGTCTGGTAAGTGATCCCAGGATCGAGGCATCTGCCATCTACTGTCATGCCTTGGAAGTGATCCCAGGATCGAGGCATCTGCCATCTGTCATACCTTGGAAGTGATCCCAGGATCTATGCATCTGCCATCTACACTCGTGCCTTGGAAGTGATCCCAGGATTGATGCATCTGCCATCTACACTCGTGCCTTGGAAGTGATCCCAGGATCGATGCATCTGCCATCTACACTCGTGCCTTGGAAGTGATCCCAGGATCGATGCATCTGCCATCTACACTCGTGCCTTGGAAGTGATCCCAGGATCGATGCATCTGCCATCTACTGTCGTGCCTTGGAAGTGATCCCAGGATTGATGCATCTGCCATCTACTGTCGTGCCTTGGAAGTGATCCCAGGATCGATGCATCTGCCATCTACTGTCGTGCCTTAGATGTGATCCCAGGATCGAGGCATCTGCCATCTACTGTCATATCTTGGAAGTGATCCCAGGATCGAGGTATCTGCCATCTACTGTCGTGTCTGGGAAGTGATACCAGGATCGAAGCATCTACCATCTACTGTCATGCCTTGGAAGTGATCCCAGGATCGAGGCATCTGCCATCTACTGTCATGCCTTAGATGTGATCCCATCTACTGTCATACCTTGGAAGTGATCCCAGGATCGAGGCATCTGCCATCTACGGTCATGCCTGGGAAGTGATCACAAGATCAGGGCAGAAATTCTCATATACAGGGAGCCCCATTACAAAACCCCCCTGCTGGTGTCTGCTCACAACCGACTGTACTTATATTTGTCCCCCACATCACTTCCAACAACACGCAAATGCAAAAGGATCTAGAACTGCCCCCTGGTGCCATGGCATAGCTGTATTCTAAGAAAATGATCATTAGTAACGCACAGGGAGGTCCTATATAGTCTGGTGTTTATCAGGACCCGATACAACTGCAGCAAACCTTCAGCTGTGTGAGCAGGACCTGATCAGGACAGATTTTATAACCTCTGGATATAACAATTATACATCCATTCACTGACCCCAAACGGAGATCTTGAAATGGCGAAGAATAGAACAGAGTCTATACGAAAATTGGAAAGTTTTTTTTGTTTTTGTTATTGTACAATGATTAAACTTTATCATAAATCTGGAATGTCCCTTAAAGAGGGAAATATCCCTGTGACCAATTCCTGAGGATACCACACTGAATTAAAGGGGATTTTCACTATATAGGAAATTACCAATAATTCAGCTGTAATGTGCAGCATGAAAAAAAAGAAGACTATTTGTAAAAAATAGTACAAGCAACATGTTGTTCAAGCGCCCTATGGCGACAAAAAAAAAAAAAAAAAAAAGGAACATTTAGAAAAAAAAAATTTAAAAAACCAAAAAAAAATTTCCTCATCCAAAAATAAATGAAAAATAAAATTACTGTGCCTTGTGTCTGTAAAAGTCCGATCCATCAAAATCTAAAAGCAACAAAAAAAAACCACACACAATCCCCGAAAATGGAGACACACACAAAAAATAAAAAAGCAAAAAATAAATTAAAAAAACCCTATATACGTTTGGTATCGCCATAATCGTACCGATCTGGAGAGTCGTGTACTACTATAAATAGCTCTAAAAATGAAACCCAAAAATCAACGAAGGAGATTAGTCTTTTTTTTCTACCATTTCATCCCACTTGTTTTTTTTCTTGTTTTTCAGTACATTACACTGTAAATGGCATAATTTAAAGCTACAGCTCGTCCCGCAAAAAAACAAGCCCTGGTACGTCTGTGGGGACGGAAAAATAAAGTGTTGGTTTTTGCAATAAAGGGAGGAAAAAACGAGTCTGTAAGGGGTGAAGATGCATTAACCCTTTCGATACAAGTTTGCACCATGTGGGGGTAAAACAGGAGACCTCCTCCACCCTGGATCTCTGCAGCCGCGGGTGGGAATGCTCCCCGCGATAAGGCAGCACGCTTACGCATCACCTGATAATAGCTTCCCAGACACAGACAGAATGTATCACTTCAGAGAACAAAACCGCATTGTGGACCGGTCTGTGGGAATGTGCCCCCCCCCCCCAATATGACGAAATCCCCCCCTCCCCTGACCTGCATTGTATGCATTGCACAGCCCGCTCCCTGCCTCCTGGACATAGACATATCTGCGTACCATCTGGCGGTGCTATTAGGGGCCATTCCAGAGGGTGGAAAAGCTGGGTGGCAGTCCTTGGGGTGACTACGCCGCCTCTACGCAAGGTGTCCCCCTGCGATCCCAGATTCCGAGCCATTAACCAAAAAAGAAGAGGTTTACTATTTCATCTCGCGATCCACCCTGGGGACAGATACAAGTCGTTCTCTTGCTGCAACGAGCGAAGGTGAAAATGGGGACACCTTCATTCCTGTCATATTAAAGGAGGAGCCGCCATCTGGCTGTTTGCTTTCACATTGCTCTTGACAAGGGAGAGGTGCAATGAAAAAGGGGCCATTTTTCTTCCAAAGGATTGGGCATGTTCGCTTTCAGCATGTCTGATCCTTTTGAAAACAGTCTCACTACATTCTACTAGGCCCGCCATGCTAGTGTGTGGAGGGTCCCGTGGAATAGCCGTCAGCCAAGCTGTCACCACCCCCGTTGACCAGCAAAACAAAGCGGCCATGACACTGCAGGCGTGGGGGGCTCCTGAGGCTCCATTCAAGTGCGTTTAGCCCTCTCCCCACCCTTCTCAAGTGCATCTCCAGCATCTGACATCACCCCCATCATTGTACAATCACTCCATCGTTTCATCCCATTGAAGTGTCACTTTTCTCGTGGCTAATTACCACCATTACCATCCGTGTCTCGTCAGTGCTGTCCACGACTGCAAACCCTTTATATCACCCCCCAGCAGAAAGGAGAGCATGGACCCCCGCAGCAAAGTGCCTGACTCCCCCTATATCTACAGAAATAGGCCAAGCGTTATTTCTATCATGTCCTCACAAGCATGCCTCGCAGGCAGGGAGGCACCCATGGGTGCTCAGAAGACACCTCACGCGTAGGAGCAGCAGAAGTCAGTGTACCGGACAGGTGGCCCCCTAAAGTAGGAATCTGGCGGCGTGTAGACACGTGTACTATATCGCCTGATGACATATTGCACAAATCAGAACATCCTACACGTCCTTACTTTATACTACATGACCTGCACCGTGAGGGCAGGACCAAGACATCATAGTCCTCAATTCTGGGACAATAGGGCCCCTACCCTTCTCCTCAGTAGGGTGGTCTAAACTCCTGTTCCCACCCATATCCGTGGTGATGTGGGCCCTTCACAATAGAAACTACAGGGGCTCTTCTCTTATTGAGGGACTTTCCCAAGTTCGGCAACTTTCCAATATAGTTTGTGCATCAATTTCTCCCTTTTTGTCAAGATCTCTGCTTGCCGCCAGCAAATGAAAGTGCGACGTCCAGCTTTTCCTCCCTTGGTACGTCTCCCAGCTGAGGGTTTGATAAAATGACAGTTGTCTCAGATAAACACATCAGCAGAAATCTCTCATCTGCGCTGATAGTTTGTTACAATGTATCAGTCTAGGGTAGGTAGTCAACTAACTAATATTTCAAGGGACTGAAGTAGTAGCAGGAAGTTTTGTACAGTACACTGCCTCTCCATCCATGATAAAACTGTTTAAGGGCCCCCATACAAATTCAGACCTGAAGGGGACCGCCATGGGGTGCTAACTCACGACAGAAGACATCAGGGGAAGGATGAATTTCAACAACTGATCCTTTTAATATTAAGTGAGATATGCATCCACCAACCATGTGCGTGTGTGTGATGTTGGGGAGGGAAACAAACAACTATTGAATGTGAATGGGCCCCTTTAGGGTACCCTCTAAGGTCCACAAAGAAATGTGACTGACCCAAAATGTGATAGCCTTCTAGTCTTACCTTGAGGTGACCTCTGTGCATTTGAGCCTTCTCACACATCTGTAGGAAATACTTCACTTCAGTCTCACTGAGAATGATGTACACCGAGACCTTCCTCTTGAATCCCGACTCAAGCAGATCCTTAAATATGTCCACATCAGTGAAGATGTCCATGACCACAGCAATAACCTGAAGGGGGAGAGGGTAAGGTTAGAATCAGATGATGCTTTCAGAATAACAGCTTTCTAGTCCATGGTCATTACATGTTGGGTATAAAAATGGCACAAAGAGGGGAGTGGGGCCCTTCCTGGTGTCAGATCATGTCCTCGAAGATGGTTTGACCCTTGAACGAGTCCTGGACAAACCCTTTAAATGAGACAATTAATATGGTCTCCATTACAATTATTATACACCCAGTTATGGTATCCCCAAAATCGTGATGGCCCATGCAATAAAAATAGATTTATCAAAAGCTGAAAACCAAAATAAATGGCACAATTACCATTTTAATTCCTTTTAAAAGTAAGAAAAGAAAAGTCGTCATGTCCCCAGATGGAAAAAAAAAAAACAAGTGTGCCTTAAACACCAAAGTTGGCCACTTTCCTTAAAGGGGTTGTTCTGTAAGAAACATTTATCACCTATCTTGAAGTGGATGATAACCATTTGATCGCCGACTGCTGAGACCCCCACACTGATCCCGAAAATGGGGGTTCCAAAGTCCCTTACGTTAACAGAGAGGTACTGAGCATGTGCAACAGACAGTAAAATGAGCTGTGGTTGCACATGCTCAGTATTGCTCCGTTCACACAGGGGACTTTGGACCTACGTCCCAGTGGTCAGACCCCTTTGGTTGTGCTGTTTATGGGACAATCTAATCTGATGTGTTTCGTCTATCGTGAGGAACAGGAACGTCCTTGTGTCCCGCCATTGTTTGCACAGCTAAGTTGTGTGTTTTGACAGTGCACAATGACACAGTGTACGTTACCATTAGCCATGATGACGGCTCACCAGGAGACGCTCCGCGGCATTAACCCTATCCTGTTACGTCGTTTCTCCAGTTACATCCAGAGAGACTTTCAAAATTCTACTGGTCGCCCTTGGAAACAGACAGCAGTTTGTCTTCACTCGTCGTCAGACATGTGACCTCCCACAATGCACAGCGAGGATAAACCAACTGTAGAAGAAATCCTCCACCGTAGACATCACGGCGGGCCGTGCTGCCGCGCAGGGGGAGCGGTTTCGGGTTTCTCTCCTAGCCTACTTCACACCATATCTTTCATCGGTGTCATTTTCTCACACGCCCAGCGCAGAACACAGAACAATCCGCCAAAAGTTTAATTAATGCTCAGCCGGGGTGAGAACGGGAAGCGGCGTCCCCGCCCAGCATATCATTATTTTATGTGAGGAGACGTCACCCTGAGCTGCTGACAATCCCCGGGGATTTTATTTAAAGGGAAGGTGTCATCAGAAAAGTTTTTTTTTCTTTAAATATTTTAGGCATTTTTTTTTTTTGCATCTATCATAAGAATGGGGTCTAAAAGTCGCCATAAACTGTGAATAACGCAAAGGGCATGCATGCAGACGACTGCTCATTTTACAAAGGGGGACTCAACCGTTAAGACCACCACTGATCAAGAGAACGGGGTCTAAAAATCCCCATATGCATGACCCCCACTCTGGTCGTACATGTCCTCCCCCTCTCTATTCACATGGGAGATTTCGGACTCCTTTTTTTGTGATTTGGGGAAGGGGAGTCCCAGCTATCATAGATTTATTACTGATCCTTTGTTTGTGGGACTACACCTTTAAGGCAATAGAAAGTGATCAAGTTATCCCTTCCTAATGAATGGTGGTCCGGCTGCCATGACCCCCTTCCCCGCCAATCCACATAATGAATGGAGCAGTTCCCTGCAGAGCTACTGTGCAGAATAATAGAGAAAGGGATCTTGTCCCTCAGTTTTGGGGATTGTGGGGGTCAATGTTATTGCCCCTTTTAAATAAGATGAATAAGGTCTGTTTTTCTCTGCAGAAAACAGCGCCACCCTGGTCATCTTAGGTATTGCAGCAAGGTGTTAAAAAAACCCTACCAAAAAGGAGTGGTCCCGTGGGGTCTGGTCAGAACCATTTCAAGGGGAGATTGATATTTACAGGAGATTTTGGTGGAAATGCTCTTCTTAGACACCTCATTTCAGCCGCCTATACCTGCCAATCATTGTTAGGGCTGCTTTGTACAGTCTTTATCCCGCGCTGTGGAAACTGGGCGTGCTTCCAACATTACATGTCAATACAATTTTGCTTTGATATCAGACTAGAAGGGAACAGATGATAAGAATAATGGGAGTTATCTTCCTACTTTACTTGGCTGCAGTACATTGGATTTTGCAGTCATTACCTAAAATACAGATATGCCCAATAATTAACAATTATATTAGCTGTGCTGCCCATGAAGCCAATCAGACATTCCAAAAGTTTAAATTGCCTGTTGTCAGTTCCACGGAAGCTTGGAGAGGTGATAAGATGTAATTTTGGGAACACCCCTTTAAATAGGTCTCTTAAAGGCGATCTCCACCCAAAAAGTAAAGCAGACTACTTATTAGTAGATCATTAGTTAAAGCGCTAGCCAAAGTCTGGTAATTATATCTGATTTACTTTCAGAGATACTGGCATTTTTTTTCTATTGTGTCATAGCAGCCATTTTAATAAAAGTAAAAACAGGAAGTGCAGCCATGTTGGTCTTTATCATACATTTCACTTCTCTGAAAACTGTCACTTTATTACTGAGGGTACAAAGAGATAAAATGATGAACTAGTTTCAGTTTACGAGAGGTTGATTCAAAAGAGACGACTAATAAAATTTCACTTCCTGTTTCGTTTATTAAAATGGCCGCCTCCGCGACTAAACAGGAAAATGCCAATATCTCTTTAAGTAAAACAGATATGATTATGAAATTTTGGCTACTGCTCTAACTGTTCATTTCCTAACATTAGAATATCATTTTGTTTCGGGTAGAAATCCCCTCGAAATCTCCTAATCCACTGTGAGACTTCCCTCTCTAGGCCGCTGAGCCTGCATTTCCCTGTTTGCACACATAGGAAGTTAAAAAAAAAAGAAAATAATCTGTGTGTACCGAAGGATTAGCCGGCTGGGGCCTAACACACAAACAAGGCTCTGCCCCATCAGCAGCTGGTGGCCCTGACCTTACGGCTCCTATCCTGCTCCTGTTCTCCGTCTGGGCACATTTGGACTCATTCTCACTGTTGATCTTGGATCTCACCGGCTTCCAGCCAACCTCCTTTATACTGAAATGTTTTTCATTACTGACGTCAATGCACAGAAAAGACAAAAAAAACATTCCGAATCCAGAAAGGAGGGAACTGACAACTGCAATGGGCTTATTTATGTCCCTGAAAATAAGTTGTCACGCGGTTAAAGGAGTCCATTCTCATAAACTCAGTCTGGAAAGCAGCGGGATCCGAGCTCTTTAACCCTTCCCCAAAGCAGCCAAATTTTGTTTTTGAGCCCCCACTTTAAGTTTTCCTGTACCATGTAATGTTTTTGTGGGGTGAGTGACTTTTTATTGGTACAGTTTTGATTGTTTCTTATTGCATTTTAGTGGGCAATTCTGGCATTTTAATTATTAAGTTTAATAATTATCATTCTGGTTAAATAATTTTTATGGACTCAGCAATACCAGATATTTAATTCGTGTTTTGTTTTCTATTAGAATTTTAGCTTTTTTTTTTTATATATATATATATTTTATTAATTTTTTTTGCTTTACTTTTTTAGCTCCTTAGGGGCCTCGAACCTGTGATCGCTTGTTCTATTTACTGCCATACCAGTCGATTTCAGGAAGGGCTGCAAGGGAGTTTCCAGGATTAGAAAAATATGGCTCATTTGTCCTAAAACAGCAAGCACTACCGCTGCCTACAGGCTGTGTGTGGTATTATAGTTTAGCTCCATTGAAGTGAATGGTGCAGAACTGCAATTACAGACGTAACCTGTAGTCAGGGTGGCGCTGTTTTTTTTTTTTTGGAAAAAGGCCGCCTTTCTTAATCTAACCCTGGAAAACCTCTTTAAGCTGATCAGAGGTGATCATAAATGAAGGGGGCAGCATTGCAACTTGTGGGGGTCTCAGCACCTGGACTCTGGATACATCAATTTTGGACTTGGCTGAGGTTTTTTTTCTGTTCGAAAAACAGCACCATGCATAGGTTGTATCTGGTATTGCAGCCCAGGTCCAATATGAACATAGCAGACATGTTTTCTTCCCTTTACCTTATTATCACCTTTATTTTCCTTATTGCGACTACATCACATGACCACAAGGATGTGATGTCACCAGGCAGATACGGGCTGAGATTTTGTTTTAAGCAAGTATTTGTAAAAATAAATTAATTAAATCCTCCTTTTTAAAGGGCTCTTCCCCTTTTTTTTTTTATAAATGGATATTGTTGGATAGAGCTTGTAAAAACAAGCACTTCTGCAATTTGCTGCTTATCAAAATTTTCAGCCGTTCTTGAAATATTAACACTTATTTTGTTTACAGCTCGTTGCCTTGGAGACCGACCACCGCTGCTAGACAATAGTACATGTGCAGTTCTTACAGGCGCTTTTCTATTGAGCTTATACGCGCTGCTTTGAAGCTGAAGCGCGCCGTTACCTCCTAATTCCAGCCAGCTTCATCGCAATGCTTAAAAGCTATACAGGCAGCGGTGGTCGATTTCCTAGGCAACCAGGTAAAGAAAAATGTTAATATCTCAAGAACGGCTGCAAATTTTAATAAGCAGTAAATTGCACAAGTGCTTGTATTTACAAGCTCTACCCGACAATATCCATCTATGAAGATGGGACCAACCCCTTTAAGTCATTTCGAAACCTCCAGATCTCACTAATAATATCAGAGAGAACTGGGTGACAGGCATTTATTATTATCCGGTACGGTCCGCATCCATCAGGAGGGATAATTAAAGTTTATTAGAAATCACAGCCCTGGAGCAGATGAGCCCAGTGACGTCAGCAATCACAGTTCAAAAAAAAAGTTATCAACTTTAACAGAAACTTTTACTGCGCTCCTCCCCCAAGCAAGAGAATCGCTGATCACTGGCAGCCAGATGGAACTTCACCACCCACCCAAACTGCGGTCAGCATGGCCAGGTGTGAGCCCCCTCGCCATCATCCAGGTGTGGAATGTCGGTGATGTCATCCGCCACATATGTAGCCCCCCTACCGCACACATCTCAGTTTCTGGTAAGGGCTACACCCAATCATGTGACTTCCAGCAAAGATGGGGGGGGGGGGTAACAAGAGGTCCGACTGTCTACAACGAGACTTTCATCTGATAATCCGGAAACATCCAATGATCCGGCACCAGACAATATTGTGCAACCTGAGTCGCCTCCATTACCAGGGAATTTCCGGACAAAGTCACAGCGGTCTCTGCCCATCCTAACCCCGAGCTTTACATTCCTGGCCGGGGCGGTCGCCTCTTCCTTTATGGTTCTGCAGACGTCATTGCAGTCAGAACTATAGAGCAGGTCTCCTGGTAACAGCGTGCACATAGGAGTCACGGTCAGGCTACAGCACTTACACGGTTAATGCATCTCGATTAGACGGTAATACACCCATAGTACACAGTGCAGCAGCCGGGGCGTCAGGAACCCTGCAAATATCCGTATACACAGGAAAACGCAGATAATCTGAAAACGCCTAGAGGTGGCCGAACACATCGGCTGCTGACTCCCCATGCACATGCTCAGGGCGATCGGGGGTGCATGTATTTGTTATACAGGTGCATCTCATAAAATTAGAATATCATCAAGAAGTTAATTTCAGTTCTTCAATACAAAAAGTGAAGCTCCTATATTATATAGAGTCACTACACACAGAGGGATCTATTATATAGAGTCACTACACACAGAGGGATCTATTATATAGAGTCATTACACACAGAGGGATCTATTATATAGTCATTACACACAGAGGGATCTATTATATAGAGTCACTACACACAGAGGGATCTATTATATAGAGTCATTACACACAGAGTGATCTATTATATAGAGTCATTACACGCAGAGGGATCTATTATATAGATTCATTACAGACAGAGGGATCTATTATATAGAGTCATTACAGACAGAGGGATCTATTATATAGAGTCACTACACAGAGGGATCTATTATATAGTCATTACACACAGAGGGATCTATTATATAGAGTCATTACACACAGAGGGATCTATTATATAGAGTCACTACACACAGAGGGATCTATTATATAGAGTCATTACACACAGAGTGATCTATTATATAGAGTCATTACACGCAGAGGGATCTATTATATAGAGTCACTACACACAGAGGGATCTATTATATAGAGTCACTACACACAGAGGGATCTATTATATAGAGTCACTACACACAGAGGGATCTATTATAAAGAGTCATTACACACAGAGTGATCTATTATATAGAGTCACTACACACAGAGGGATCTATTATATAGTCATTACACACAGAGTGATCTATTATATAGAGTCACTACACACAGAGGGATCTATTATATAGAGTCACTACACACAGAGGGATCTATTATATAGAGTCACTACACACAGAGGGATCTATTATATAGAGTCATTACACACAGAGGGATCTATTATATAGAGTCATTACACATAGAGTGATCTATTATATAGAGTCACTACACACAGAGGGATCTATTATATAGTCATTACACACAGAGTGATCTATTATATAGAGTCACTACACACAGAGGGATCTATTATATAGTCATTACACACAGAGTGATCTATTATATAGAGTCACTACACACAGAGGGATCTATTATATAGAGTCACTACACACAGAGGGATCTATTATATAGAGTCACTACACACAGAGGGATCTATTATATAGAGTCATTACACACAGAGGGATCTATTATATAGAGTCATTACACACAGAGGGATCTATTATATAGAGTCATTACACATAGAGTGATCTATTATATAGAGTCACTACACACAGAGGGATCTATTATATAGTCATTACACACAGAGTGATCTATTATATAGAGTCACTACACACAGAGGGATCTATTATATAGTCATTACACACAGAGTGATCTATTATATAGAGTCACTACACACAGAGGGATCTATTATATAGAGTCACTACACACAGAGGGATCTATTATATAGAGTCACTACACACAGAGGGATCTATTATATAGAGTCACTACACACAGAGGGATCTATTATATAGAGTCATTACACACAGAGGGATCTATTATATAGAGTCATTACACATAGAGTGATCTATTATATAGAGTCACTACACACAGAGGGATCTATTATATAGTCATTACACACAGAGTGATCTATTATATAGAGTCACTACACACAGAGGGATCTATTATATAGTCATTACACACAGAGTGATCTATTATATAGTCACTACACACAGAGGGATCTATTATATAGAGTCACTACACACAGAGGGATCTATTATATAGAGTCACTACACACAGAGGGATCTATTATATAGAGTCATTACACACAGAGGGATCTATTATATAGTCATTACACACAGAGGGATCTATTATATAGAGTCACTACACACAGAGGGATCTATTATATAGAGTCATTACACACAGAGTGATCTATTATATAGAGTCATTACACGCAGAGGGATCTATTATATAGATTCATTACAGACAGAGGGATCTATTATATAGAGTCATTACAGACAGAGGGATCTATTATATAGAGTCACTACACAGAGGGATCTATTATATAGTCATTACACACAGAGGGATCTATTATATAGAGTCATTACACACAGAGGGATCTATTATATAGAGTCACTACACACAGAGGGATCTATTATATAGAGTCATTACACACAGAGTGATCTATTATATAGAGTCATTACACGCAGAGGGATCTATTATATAGAGTCACTACACACAGAGGGATCTATTATATAGAGTCACTACACACAGAGGGATCTATTATATAGAGTCACTACACACAGAGGGATCTATTATAAAGAGTCATTACACATAGAGTGATCTATTATATAGAGTCACTACACACAGAGGGATCTATTATATAGTCATTACACACAGAGTGATCTATTATATAGAGTCACTACACACAGAGGGATCTATTATATAGAGTCACTACACACAGAGGGATCTATTATATAGAGTCACTACACACAGAGGGATCTATTATATAGAGTCATTACACACAGAGGGATCTATTATATAGAGTCATTACACATAGAGTGATCTATTATATAGAGTCACTACACACAGAGGGATCTATTATATAGTCATTACACACAGAGTGATCTATTATATAGAGTCACTACACACAGAGGGATCTATTATATAGTCATTACACACAGAGTGATCTATTATATAGAGTCACTACACACAGAGGGATCTATTATATAGAGTCACTACACACAGAGGGATCTATTATATAGAGTCACTACACACAGAGGGATCTATTATATAGAGTCACTACACACAGAGGGATCTATTATATAGAGTCACTAAACACAGAGGGATCTATTATATAGAGTCATTACACACAGAGGGATCTATTATATAGAGTCATTACACATAGAGTGATCTATTATATAGAGTCACTACACACAGAGGGATCTATTATATAGTCATTACACACAGAGTGATCTATTATATAGAGTCACTACACACAGAGGGATCTATTATATAGTCATTACACACAGAGTGATCTATTATATAGAGTCACTACACACAGAGGGATCTATTATATAGAGTCACTACACACAGAGGGATCTATTATATAGAGTCACTACACACAGAGGGATCTATTATATAGAGTCACTACACACAGAGGGATCTATTATATAGAGTCATTACACACAGAGGGATCTATTATATAGAGTCATTACACATAGAGTGATCTATTATATAGAGTCACTACACACAGAGGGATCTATTATATAGTCATTACACACAGAGTGATCTATTATATAGAGTCACTACACACAGAGGGATCTATTATATAGTCATTACACACAGAGTGATCTATTATATAGTCACTACACACAGAGGGATCTATTATATAGAGTCACTACACACAGAGGGATCTATTATATAGAGTCACTACACACAGAGGGATCTATTATATAGAGTCACTACACACAGAGGGATCTCTTTCACGTGTTATTTCTGTTACTGTTGATGATTATGGCTTACAGCCAATGAAAACACAGAAGTCATTATCTCAGTAAATTAGAATACTTTATAACAACAGCTTGAAAAATGTTTTAAAATCCGACATGTTGTCCTACTGAAATGTCTGTTCAGTAAATGCCCTCAATACTTGGTCGGCTCCTTGTGCATCAATTACTGCATCAATGCGGCAATGTGGCATGGAGGGATCAGCCTGTGGCCCTGCTGAGGTGTTATGGAGCCCAGGTGGCTTTGATAGCCGCCTTCAGCTCGTCTGCATTGTTGGGTCTGGGGTCTCTCATCTTCCTCTTGACAATACCCCATAGATTCTCTATAATAGATCCTCTATGGGGTTAAGGTCAGGCGAGTTTGCTGCCAATCAAGCACAGTGATACTGTTGTGTGTAAACCAGGTATTGGTACTTTTGGCCGTGTGGACAGGGGCCAAGTCCTGCTGGAGAATGACATTTCCATCTCCAAAAAGCTTGTCTGCAGAGGGAAGCATGAAGTGCTGTAAAATGTCCTGGTAGACGGCGGCGCTGACTTTGGTCTTGATAAAACACAGTGGACCTACACCAGCAGATGACATGACTCCCCAAACCATCACTGATTGTGGACACTTCACACCAGACCTCCAGCAGCTTGGATTGTGGCCTCTCCACTCTTCCTCCAGACTCTGGGACCTTGTGGAGTGTCAGTGACTGCCTTCTGGACATCTGTCAAGTCAGCAGTCTTCCCCATGATTGTGGAGCCTACTGAAACAGACTAAGGGACCTTTCTAAACTCTTAGGAAGCCTTTGCAGGTGTTTTTTGTTAATTATTCTAATTTACTGAGATAATGACTTCTGTGTTTTCATTGGCTGTAAGCCATAATCATCAACATTAACAGAAATAAACACTTGGAATAGATCACTCTGTAATGACTCTATAGAATATAGGAGTTTCACTTTTTGTATTGAAGAACTGAAAAATAAATTTTTTGATATTCTAATTTTGTGAGAAGCACCTGTATTTGTTATAGGTCGCTAGGAGAAGCTGGGTCTTCTTCCGTTTCATTTTTTTTTTTAGGGTACGTAAAACACAAATGCCATTTTTTGGTAAAAAAGAAACCACGAAGAGCAAAAAAAGAAAAAAAAGATGTGTGAATAAAACCTTATTATGTTATTTTGTTACAATGTATCGGTCACAGTCTGGACTGGGCAGCTGAGTATTGCAAACTGGATACAATTGTAGCAAACCCTCAGCTGTGAGAAGTGTTACATCCCAGCTATAGTAGGGGATGACAGGTCTCTCGCTGACTGGTGGTCGTGCTACCGCTGGAGACCCCTGGGTCATAACACTGAAGGGCAGAGACCCCTTTTTGCATTTGCTTGTGCTCCAGGATCGGACAGCCTCCCCCCCTAGTGCCCCCAAACAAGAAGTGACAGCCTCCCCCAGCAATAGGACCATCACTTTCTATGCCTCAAAAGGTCTCATTCACACTCACCTCCACTTTATTCATTGTCTATGGCTCCACCTTTCCTGGCAGTCCTATAGACAATGAATGGTGGTGCACATTTCAGAGCCCCCTCCGCTCTCAGGACTGCTGGGGGGTCCCTGCTATCCTTTGGACACCTGATCACTTTTATCCAAATTTCCATTTTTTTCTGTGCTTTTTTATTTGCACGGCACGTGTTTTCTGGGTACAATTATTAACCCAGAGAGACAGTATGACATTATTGTAAGAAAATGCCAAAAATGTCCAAAAAATGCATCTATTGAAAACAAGGCCGCTGGGAGAGGAGCGGTGGCCGCGCACACACGTGTCTCTACAGTCCCTTTTGCTAAAAATGCGAAGCGCGCTTGTTCACTTGTGTGCGATTGTTATGTTTTAGACGTTTGAAAGACCTAAAAATCAGAAGAAAGCAAAATAACGTAGCAAAAAATGAGGTGACCCAACAACAAGGGATGGAAAATAGACGGAATACGGAAAAGAAAGAAAATGCAAAACAGCCATTTTCGATCATAGTTTTGATACATAAGTGTGAATGAGCCCTTTAAGGGGTGGAACGTGATGGCTATATTGCTAGGAAAGGATGGCACTTGTTGTTTGGGGGCACTAGGGGGTCTGACCGCTAGAACCACCCCTTGAGTGAAGGGGCTGTGTCATCACGGAGCATAATCTAGACTCAACAAAAAAGGGGTCTCTGCCCTTCATTCTCACGAACGAGGGGGCTCCAGCATTGGAACCACCAGTCAGCGAGGGCGAGAGATCTGCCATCACCTGCAAAATAATATGTCTCACAGCTGAGGCTTTGCTACAATTGTACCCAGTCTGTGTAATCCTCTGTGAGCTGCACAGTCCGGACTGTGGATCGGTACAATTTACTGATACATTGTAACAAACTCCTAGGCATTATTCACACTTGTCTTTTTTTATCCTTTGGGTTTCCAGGGTTCATTTTTTTGTTTTTAACCAAAAAAGTGTCACCGAAAAAAAGAAGGCGACGGGCAAGAGGCAAAAAGGCGAAAGCCAAGAGGCAAAAAGGCGACGGCCAAGAGGCAAAAAGGCGACGGCCAAGAGGCAAAAAGGCGACGGCCAAGAGGCAAAAAGGCGACGGCCAAGAGGCAAAGGCGACGGCCAAGAGGCAAAAAGGCGAAGGCCAAGAGGCAAAGGCGACTGAGCTTCTTCCAGCGAGTTCAGATCCAATTAGCACAAGTCAGAGAACTGACCAAATCCCAAGCTGTGAGAAGTTTCAGGTCTGCAGAGGTTTTTTTTGGACGGAAACAAGAATGTCTCCCATTCACTAACCACAAGCTGTGATTTTTGAAATGGTGAAAAATGTATTAGGAAGTTGCAGAGCTTTTCATTTTATGAGGATTTAGATAAAAGTGGACAATCCCTTTAAGGAAAAATAAATAAATTTGCAAATTCCGAGCGAAACAAAGCCGAGAATATCTCAAAACTATCTCCCCATCCCACATTCCAGGAATAGCCGCCGCGCACTGCCGGTACGCGTTCAGACTGCGCAGAGCAGACGGCAGACGTAGCGATTACACATGCTGATTCACAAGGGTTAATCACCGATCGGCGGGTCACATTATGTCCGGACTTCCTGGCACAGAACTTTCCGGGAATAGACTCAGAGCCAGCGTGTAAGGAGAAAGTTCACAGGGGATCGGTGATATCATCTTATCAGGCGCTCACATCTACACCAAAGCAAAGCTCCAGCGCACGCGGCATACAAAGGAATTGCAATTTGAGCAATTTTCTCATTAGAACAGGGCAGAGTCTAAATATTTCCCTTATGTCCCCAAAGGCAAATCTGACTGGTCATGCAGCAATATAGGAGCCAGAGGCGCATTCCTGCATAAAATATTTCGTACGAGGGATTTTTTTGTGTTGGGGGAGGGGAAACGGATAGACATGCAAGGGCCCTGTAAGAAAATCTGCAAGTCCATAGAGCTGGCGAGCCGTTGTCCGCCTCCGAAGGGGCCGTTTTCTGCAATGACGTGTCCCTATTACAGTAAGGGAATGTTTGTATAAAGGATTATATGTATCCAGGGTGAAGCCTCGCCATAAACTCAACCGTAACTGCGCCTACACGAATATATAAGGCAATGGCATAAACAGCAGTTACCTGGTGGAAGAGCTAGCGATTTATCGTCAGCTATGTGTGATAGGGACATGCAACTTGTAGTCCAGGTGAATGCAATCTGTTGTTCCCTGTTATCAGCCAGTTCAGAGCTCTGGTTTGTATTGGGGGGTCCTGAGTGGGGGACGCCAATAGGGAGTGTGGACGTGTACCAGTTACCCAGGATCTTATCCTCCATAATGAAAGATTTTAGCTGCAGTAATCCTATGCCTTTACGCCCCACTTTCAAACAAATGTCGCTGTTTAATCCCAGAAACTGCCACCTAAGCCCAATGTCCAACTAACAGCAAATATTCTGTTTATTTCTGACTCTGTACACCAGCCAGACACCCTTTCCTCTGATTTCATGGATGGGTAATAAGAGACAGCACGGCTGAGGAATGTCACTGTCATTTTCTTGTCGCATACACACAATGCTATTACAACAGTCATCCATCTGCGGGTCAAATACCCCCCACTTTGATCACATGTGCAGCCACAATAACCCTACTGAGCAGTTTGTAAGTTTGCAGAGACAAGATTTTCCCAATGATGCAGGGAATTATAGAACTTTTTGGGTACCGCAATGGGTACGGTCCTAACCCCAACATAGGCCAGGGCAACTAATTTCATAATTACTGGACTCCATTTCTAAGTCCTTTTTACATTCAAGATTTATTTTTCCAAAATTCGGTCCTTGAAATAAAATCACAGGTACTTTATTTACATGGACAGTGGTACAACTCTTGTCTATGACAAATTTTCATACCAAGCAGACCTCTTCAAGGACATGTAAGTAAACATATTCCATGTAGCAGCAGTGCTTCCAGATTTCAGGGACCAGATAAGTGCAGACAGTCTGTTACAATATGAAGTGCTTGAACCAGATAAACCCCTTTAATTAGGTGTAGGGGCAGATGTAGAACTAATGCCAAGCTAGAATTGGGCATTATACTGGTATAACTGCATTGCTAATAATGATTCCATTGCAAGGACCTTTGCCTGTTACTACTTCAAAGCCAATAATCCAATCCTGGACTCAAGATGACGCAGGACTGCCAACCAGTGAAAGGTCACATCAGCAGGCAAATTGTGCCACCTATCCTCCCCTTACATCACCCATACAAATACTGGGCTGCTGGCTCGGCCCCCTCATATGTTGACGCTTCCTCTGAGATCATGCACGCAGTGAGTCATCCCGTGAGGTCACGGGCCGTGCCTAAACGCGTCACAGGTCATGATCCAGCATGTCAGGCACATCTATGAAACTGTACGTTACAACAGGGATGGATGGTGAGGACACGTCCGGTGGCCATTATAGCAAAGGGGCAAGACTTGATCAAAACTTTGTGCATAGCGCACTAATATTATCCAACAGGTCCTAAAACCAGTGGTACCCAACACGGCCCAATTCTCACCAAATTATAGGCTCAGGCACAATTGGACGATATACAATCTATTCAAAGAACACTACATCCCTGATCCCAAAATATACATTTATGAATTAGTACTACGACCAGGGCACGTTCACTAACCCCATGAATATGCCCATTACTGTCAGTTGGCCCCTTGGCCCAAGCAAACCAGAATGATCATACCAGGGTGGGAGAGTAGAATCACCCATAGTCCAGGTGTGGAGATATCTTGACCTTGGATGGAGCTGATGGTCCTTGCAGGTCTCCCATTGGGTCTTGGGCCACATATTCATACATGGTCCATTGCTATATTTGAATGCAAGTGGTTAATAGGGGCTTTCAGAATACTGGACCCCCACAGTCATGGGGGTATAATAAAAATATTGGGCACCCATTGAGATGAATGGGCATCCAACCTGGCTTTCAACCAGTGGAGGGATGCTCCCCACATAGGAAGGGGTAAACCAGACCACCCCTAATAAGAACAATAATCTACAAGATGGCCTGTGATATACACTAGGGGGTAGACAACCCATGAGCATACCCTAAAGATGTGGGCACCCCTTCTTGGTGCTGGGCTGTAATGGTTTCCACCTAGCATCAAGTTTGTGTAAGACACAAAGTACTGCTAAGGGCCCCAGAGCTACCCCACATTGGGGCAAGTGCCATCCACAAAGTTTGACCAACACCTGGCACAGACAGCTAGAGATATCAACCAACTGGACTCACCCTCTGGGCTTGTGTGATCATCTTCCTGACCACCTCTTTGATATGTGGCTGGCCATCGATGGGTGGCTGCATGTATACAGTAGCCCGGGTCACTCCTCTGTAGGCCACCGTGTCCGGCCACCCCAAATCCAACTCTGGAATGGGGCAGTCCGACTTATCAGGCCAATATTCCAAGGAATTTTCCACACCTTCCTGGAGGTCCCCTTCTCCATCCTGCTCAAACTTGTCCCCACTTTTCCTAAGGTGACTAGAGTCAGGGTCAAACGCTTCCACCCGACTCACGATCTTGGCCAGCTCCACCTCCGACAGGAAGTCTCTGATGTTCTCCTTCTTGACCACCTCGCAGAAGGCATCTTGCCCGGTGGACACAAGGGCTTCTAGCGCCAGCCTCTGCTCCTCACTGTAGAAGAACTCGGGCTTGGTCTCACTGGACCTCCAGTTCACATTATTATTGTCCAGGCACTGGATCTGGGAGAGAGCCATGGTGAGGGATCCTCAGGTCCTGCTGGAGGAGACCCCAACTGGGAGAGACCTCAACCTCAAGAAACCCCAACAGGGAGGGACCCCCTACTGGCAGAGAACTCAACTAGGTGAGACCCCAACCAGAAGGAACTCCCAACTGGGTGAGATTACCTACTGGGAGAGACCCCAACTAGGAGAAACTCCCTACTGGGAAAAACCCTAACCGGGACAGATCCCTATTAAATCTGATCCCTGCTGGAGGAGATCCCTGGAGAAGATCGATGGAGGACAATCCTGTGTACAGAAGTTAATCCTGATCCCCTGGGTGGATAGAGCGGGATCTAGTGGAGTCCGGTGCTACTATGTTCCCTCTCTCCCATGGTGCTGGTGATGCCCCCCAGTGTCCGGGTCCCCGCCGTCCCGCAGCCGGTGTCACTCCCGGATCTGTGTGCAGTGTGTGCGGCTGCCGCTCCCGGACTGTACAGGTAAGAGAGGCAGCGGCTCAGCTCAGCCCCCAACCCCGCATACACACGTGATCCGGACACGCCCCCTCCAAGACTCCGAACATCATGTGACCTGTCCCCGGCACCTCCTGCAGCACGCGGAGTGTGAGCTCTGAGGCCACAGACTCTGCATCCTACAACGTGCCAAGCCACGCCTCCAGACTCAGGACACGCCCCCTAACAGTGCGCCCATAATAAACCCAAAGTGCTCTAGGACCCTGCTGTGACTGCGGCCTCTGCGACCCCATAACTACAGCACTCATAATATGTATGGTGTACCACAGACTGCGCTCATACATACATCCTCTGTCTACAGGCGGTATTACACACTGTATGGACTATTCCCCTGTGTATCAGGCGGTATTACACACTGTATGGACTATTCCCCTGTGTATCAGGCGGTATTACACACTGTATGGACTATTCCCCTGTGTATCGGGCGGTATTACACCCTGTATGGACTATTCCCCTGTGTATCGGGCAGTATTACACCCAGTATGGACTATTCCCCTGTGTATCGGGCAGTATTACACCCTGTATGGACTATTCTCCTGCGTATCGGGCGATATTACACACTGTATGGACTATTCCCCTGTGTATCGGGCGGTATTACACCCTGCATGGACTATTCCCCTGTGTATCGGGTGGTATTACACACTGTATGGACTATTCCCCTGTGTATCGAGCGGTATTACACACTGTATGGACTATTCCCCTGTGTATCGGGCAGTATTACACACTGTATGGACTATTCTCCTGCGTATCGGGCGATATTACACTGTATGGACTATTCCCCTGTGTATCGGGCGGTATTACACACTGTATGGACTATTCCCCTGTGTATCGGGCGGTATTACACCCTGTATGGACTATTCCCCTGTGTATCGGGCGGTATTACACACTGTATGGACTATTCCCCTGTGTATCGGGCAGTATTACACCCTGTATGGACTATTCCCCTGTGTATCGGGCGGTATTACACCCTGCATGGACTATTCCCCTGTGTATCGGGCGGTATTACACCCTGCATGGACTATTCCCCTGTGTATCGGGCGGTATTACACCCTGTATGGACTATTCCCCTGTGTATCGGGCGGTATTACACACTGTATGGACTATTCCCCTGCGTATCGGGCGATATTACACTGTATGGACTATTCCCCTGTGTATCGGGCGATATTACACACTGTATGGACTATTCCCCTATGTATCGGGCGGTATTACACACTGTATGGACTATTCCCCTGTGTAGCGGGCGGTATTACACTGTATGGACTATTCCCCTGTGTATCGGGCGGTATTACACACTGTATGGACTATTCCCCTGTGTACAGGCGGTATTACACACTGTATGGACTATTCCCCTGTGTAAAGGCGGTATTACACACTGTATGGACTATTCCCCTGTGTATCGGGCGATATTACACACTGTATGGACTATTCCCCTGTGTATCAGGCGATATTACACACTGTATGGACTATTCCCCTGTGTACAGGCGGTATTACACACTGTATGGACTATTCCCCTGTGTATCGGGCGGTATTACACACTGTATGGACTATTCCCCTGTGTACAGGCGGTATTATACACTGTATGGACAATTCTCCTGTGTGCAGCCGGTATTACTCACTGTATGGACTATTCCCCTGTGTACAGGCGATATTACACACTGTATGGACTATTCCCCTGTGTACAGGCGGTATTACACACTGTATGGACTATTCCCCTGTGTATCGGGCGGTATTACACACTGTATGGACTATTCTACTGTGTACAGGCGGTATTATACACTGTATGGACTATTCTCCTGTGTACAGGCGGTATTATACACTGTATGGACTATTCTCCTGTGTACAGGCGGTATTATACACTGTATGGACAATTCTCCTGTGTGCAGCCGGTATTACACACTGTATGGACTATTCTCCTGTGTACAGGCGGTATTATACACTGTATGGACAATTCTCCTGTGTATCAGGCGGTATTACACACTGTATGGACTATTCCCCTGTGTACAGGCGATATTACACCCTGCATGGACTATTCCCCTGTGTATCGGGCGGTATTACACCCTGCATGGACTATTCCCCTGTGTATCGGGCGGTATTACACCCTGTATGGACTATTCCCCTGTGTATCGGGCGGTATTACACACTGTATGGACTATTCTCCTGCGTATCGGGCGATATTACACTGTATGGACTATTCCCCTGTGTATCGGGCGGTATTACACACTGTATGGACTATTCCCCTGTGTATCGGGCGGTATTACACCCTGTATGGACTATTCCCCTGTGTATCGGGCGGTATTACACACTGTATGGACTATTCTCCTGCGTATCGGGCGATATTACACTGTATGGACTATTCCCCTGTGTATCGGGCGATATTACACACTGTATGGACTATTCCCCTATGTATCGGGCGGTATTACACACTGTATGGACTATTCCCCTGTGTAGCGGGCGGTATTACACTGTATGGACTATTCCCCTGTGTATCGGGCGGTATTACACACTGTATGGACTATTCCCCTGTGTACAGGCGGTATTACACACTGTATGGACTATTCCCCTGTGTATCGGGCGATATTACACACTGTATGGACTATTCCCCTGTGTATCGGGCGATATTACACACTGTATGGACTATTCCCCTGTGTACAGGCGGTATTACACACTGTATGGACTATTCCCCTGTGTATC
This sequence comes from Phyllobates terribilis, assembly GCF_046119375.1. Classification (NCBI taxonomy): domain Eukaryota; kingdom Metazoa; phylum Chordata; class Amphibia; order Anura; family Dendrobatidae; genus Phyllobates; species Phyllobates terribilis. The sequence goes on along the minus strand of NW_027362769.1, from coordinate 379,675,468 downwards.
GGGCGGTATTACACACTGTATGGACTATTCCCCTGTGTACAGGCGGTATTATACACTGTATGGACAATTCTCCTGTGTGCAGCCGGTATTACTCACTGTATGGACTATTCCCCTGTGTACAGGCGATATTACACACTGTATGGACTATTCCCCTGTGTACAGGCGGTATTACACACTGTATGGACTATTCCCCTGTGTATCGGGCGGTATTACACACTGTATGGACTATTCTACTGTGTACAGGCGGTATTATACACTGTATGGACAATTCTCCTGTGTACAGGCGGTATTATACACTGTATGGACTATTCCCCTGTGTACAGGCGGTATTATACACTGTATGGACTATTCTCCTGTGTACAGGCGGTATTATACACTGTATGGACAATTCTCCTGTGTGCAGCCGGTATTACACACTGTATGGACTATTCTCCTGTGTACAGGCGGTATTATACACTGTATGGACAATTCTCCTGTGTATCAGGCGGTATTACACACTGTATGGACTATTCCCCTGTGTACAGGCGATATTACACACTGTATGGACTATTCCCCTGTGTATCAGGCGGTATTACACACTGTATGGACTATTCCCCTGTGTACAGGCGATATTACACACTGTATGGACTATTCCCCTGTGTATCGGGCGGTATTACACACTGTATGGACTATTCCCCTGTGTACAGGCGGTATTATACACTGTATGGACTATTCCCCTGTGTACAGGCGGTATTACACACAGTATGGACTATTCCCCTGTGTATCGGGCAGTATTACACCCTGTATAGACTATTCCTCTGTGTATCGGGCAGTATTACACCCTGTATGGACTATTCCCCTGTGTATCGGGCAGTATTACACCCTGTATGGACTATTCCCCTATGTATCGGGCGGTATTACACCCTGTATGGACTATTCCCCTGTGTATCGGGCGGTATTACACACTGTATGGACTATTCTCCTGCGTATCGGGCGATATTACACTATATGGACTATTCCCCTTGATATCGGGCGATATTACACACTGTATGGACTATTCCCCTGTGTGTCGGGCGGTATTACACACTGTATGGACTATTCCCCTGTGTAGCGGGCGGTATTACACTGTATGGACTATTCCCCTGTGTATCGGGCAGTATTACACTGTATGGACTATTCCCCTGTGTATCGGGCGGTATTACACACTGTATGGACTATTCCCCTGTGTATTGGGCGGTATTACACACTGTATGGACTATTCCCCTGTGTATCGGGCGGTATTACACACTGTATGGACTATTCGCCTGTGTATCGGGCGGTATTACACACTGTATGGACTATTCCCCTGTGTATCGGGCAGTATTACACCCTGTATGGACTATTCCCCTGTGTATCGGGCAGTATTACACCCTGTATTGACTATTTCCCTGTGTATCGTGCGGTATTACACCCTGTATGGACTATTCCCCTGTGTATCGGGCGGTATTACACCCTGTATGGACTATTCCCATGTGTATCGGGCGGTATTACACACTGTATGGACTATTCTCCTGCGTATCGGGCGATATTACACTGTATGGACTATTCCCCTGTGTATCGGGCGATATCACACACTGTATGGACTATTCCCCTATGTATCAGGCGGTATTACACACTGTATGGACTATTCCCCTGTGTAGCGGGCGGTATTACACTGTATGGACTATTCCCCTGTGTATCGGGCGGTATTACACTGTATGGACTATTCCCCTGTGTACAGGCGGTATTACACACTGTATGGACTATTCCCCTGTGTATCGGGTGGTATTACACACTGTATGGACTATTTCCCAGTGTATCTGGCGGTATTACACCCTGTATGGAGTATTCCCGTGTGTACAGGCGGTATTACACACTGTATGGACTATTCCCCTGTGTATCAGGCGGTATTACACACTGTATGGACTATTCCCCTGTGTATCGGGCAGTATTACACACTGTATGGACTATTCTCCTGCGTATCGGGCGATATTACACTGTATGGACTATTCTCCTGTGTATCGGGCGGTATTACACACTGTATGGACTATTCCCGTGTGTATCAGGCGGTATTACACACTGTATGGACTATTCCCCTGTGTATCGGGCAGTATTACACACTGTATGGACTATTCCCCTGTGTATCAGGCGGTATTACACACTGTATGGACTATTCCCCAGTGTATCTGGCGGTATTACACACTGTATGGACTATTCCCCAGTGTATCGGGCGGTATTACACACTGTATGGACTATTCCCCTGTGTATCGGGCGGTATTACACACTGTATGGACTATTCTCCTGCGTACCGGGCGATATTACACTGTATGGACTATTCCCCTGTGTATCGGGCGGTATTACACCCTGTATGGACTATTCCCCTGTGTATCGGGCGGTATTACACACTGTATGGACTATTCTCCTGCATATCGGGCGATATTACACTGTATGGACTATTCTCCTGTGTATCGGGCAGTATTACACCCAGTATGGACTATTCCCCTGTGTATCGGGCAGTATTACACCCTGTATGGACTATTCCCCTGTGTATCGGGCAGTATTACACACTGTATGGACTTTTCTCCTGCGTATCGGGCGATATTACACTGTATGGACTATTCCCCTGTGTATCGGGCGGTATTACACACTGTATGGACTATTCCCCTGTGTATCGGGCGGTATTACACCCTGTATGGACTATTCCCCTGTGTATCGGGCGGTATTACACACTGTATGGACTATTCCCCTGTGTATCGGGCAGTATTACACCCTGTATGGACTATTCCCCTGTGTATCGGGCGGTATTACACCCTGCATGGACTATTCCCCTGTGTATCGGGCGGTATTACACCCTGTATGGACTATTCCCCTGTGTATCGGGCGGTATTACACACTGTATGGACTATTCTCCTGCGTATCGGGCGATATTACACTGTATGGACTATTCCCCTGTGTATCGGGCGATATTACACACTGTATGGACTATTCCCCTATGTATCGGGCGGTATTACACACTGTATGGACTATTCCCCTGTGTAGCGGGCGGTATTACACTGTATGGACTATTCCCCTGTGTATCGGGCGGTATTACACACTGTATGGACTATTCCCCTGTGTACAGGCGGTATTACACACTGTATGGACTATTCCCCTGTGTAAAGGCGGTATTACACACTGTATGGACTATTCCCCTGTGTATCGGGCGATATTACACACTGTATGGACTATTCCCCTGTGTATCGGGCGATATTACACACTGTATGGACTATTCCCCTGTGTACAGGCGGTATTACACACTGTATGGACTATTCCCCTGTGTATCGGGCGGTATTACACACTGTATGGACTATTCCCCTGTGTACAGGCGGTATTATACACTGTATGGACAATTCTCCTGTGTGCAACCGGTATTACTCACTGTATGGACTATTCCCCTGTGTACAGGCGATATTACACACTTTATGGACTATTCCCCTGTGTACAGGCGGTATTACACACTGTATGGACTATTCCCCTGTGTATCGGGCGGTATTACACACTGTATGGACTATTCTCCTGTGTATCAGGCGGTATTATACACTGTATGGACAATTCTCCTGTGTGCAACCGGTATTACTCACTGTATGGACTATTCCCCTGTGTACAGGCGATATTACACACTTTATGGACTATTCCCCTGTGTACAGGCGGTATTACACACTGTATGGACTATTCCCCTGTGTATCGGGCGGTATTACACACTGTATGGACTATTCCCCTGTGTATTGGGCGGTATTATACACTGTATGGACAATTCTCCTGTGTATCAGGCGGTATTACACACTGTATGGACTATTCCCCTGTGTACAGGCGATATTACACACTGTATGGACTATTCCCCTGTGTATCAGGCGGTATTACACACTGTATGGACTATTCCCCTGTGTATCGGGCGGTATTACACACTGTATGGACTATTCCCCTGTGTACAGGCGGTATTATACACTGTATGGACTATTCCCCTGTGTACAGGCGGTATTACACACAGTATGGACTATTCCCCTGTGTATCGGGCAGTATTACACCCTGTATGGACTATTCCTCTGTGTATCGGGCAGTATTACACCCTGTATGGACTATTCCCCTGTGTATCGGGCAGTATTACACCCTGTATGGACTATTCCCTTATGTATCGGGCGGTATTACACCCTGTATGGACTATTCCCCTGTGTATCGGGCGGTATTACACACTGTATGGACTATTCTCCTGCGTATCGGGCGATATTACACTATATGGACTATTCCCCTGCGTATCGGGCGATATTACACACTGTATGGACTATTCCCCTGTGTGTCGGGCGGTATTACACACTGTATGGACTATTCCCCTGTGTAGCGGGCGGTATTACACTGTATGGACTATTCCCCTGTGTATCGGGCAGTATTACACTGTATGGACTATTCCCCTGTGTATCGGGCGGTATTACACACTGTATGGACTATTCCCCTGTGTATTGGGCGGTATTACACACTGTATGGACTATTCCCCTGTGTATCGGGCGGTATTACACACTGTATGGACTATTCCCCTGTGTATCGGGCGGTATTACACACTGTATGGACTATTCCCCTGTGTATCGGGCGGTATTACACCCTGTATGGACTATTCTCCTGTGTATCGGGCGGTATTACACCCTGTATGGACTATTCCCCTGTGTATCGGGCGGTATTACACACTGTATGGACTATTCTCCTGCGTATCGGGCGATATTACACTGTATGGACTATTCCCCTGTGTATCGGGCGATATTACACACTGTATGGACTATTCCCCTGTGTATCGGGCAGTATTACACCCTGTATGGACTATGCCCCTGTGTATCGGGCAGTATTACACCCTGTATGGACTATTCCCCTGTGTATCGGGCAGTATTACACCCTGTATTGACTATTTCCCTGTGTATCGGGCGGTATTACACCCTGTATGGACTATTCCCCTGTGTATCGGGCGGTATTACAACCTGTATGGACTATTCCCATGTGTATCGGGCGGTATTACACACTGTATGGACTATTCTCCTGCGTATCGGGCGATATTACACTGTATGGACTATTCCCCTGTGTATCGGGCGATATTACACACTGTATGGACTATTCCCCTATGTATCAGGCGGTATTACACACTGTATGGACTATTCCCCTGTGTAGCGGGCGGTATTACACTGTATGGACTATTCCCCTGTGTATCGGGCGGTATTACACTGTATGGACTATTCCCCTGTGTATCGGGCGGTATTACACACTGTATGGACTATTCCCCTGTGTATCGGGCGGTATTACACACTGTATGGACTATTCCCCTGTGTATCGGGCGGTATTACACACTGTATGGACTATTCCCCTGTGTATCGGGCGGTATTACACCCTGTATGGACTATTCTCCTGTGTATCGGGCAGTATTACACCCTGTATGGACTATTCCCCTGTGTATCGGGCGGTATTACACACTGTATGGACTATTCCCCTGTGTATCGGGCGGTATTACACCCTGTATGGACTATTCTCCTGTGTATCGGGCGGTATTACACCCTGTATGGACTATTCCCCTGTGTATCGGGCGGTATTACACACTGTATGGACTATTCTCCTGCGTATCGGGCGATATTACACTGTATGGACTATTCCCCTGTGTATCGGGCGATATTACACACTGTATGGACTATTCCCCTGTGTATCGGGCAGTATTACACCCTGTATGGACTATGCCCCTGTGTATCGGGCAGTATTACACCCTGTATGGACTATTCCCCTGTGTATCGGGCAGTATTACACCCTGTATTGACTATTTCCCTGTGTATCGGGCGGTATTACACCCTGTATGGACTATTCCCCTGTGTATCGGGCGGTATTACACCCTGTATGGACTATTCCCATGTGTATCGGGCGGTATTACACACTGTATGGACTATTCTCCTGCGTATCGGGCGATATTACACTGTATGGACTATTCCCCTGTGTATCGGGCGATATTACACACTGTATGGACTATTCCCCTATGTATCAGGCAGTATTACACACTGTATGGACTATTCCCCTGTGTAGCGGGCGGTATTACACTGTATGGACTATTCCCCTGTGTATCGGGCGGTATTACACTGTATGGACTATTCCCCTGTGTATCGGGCGGTATTACACACTGTATGGACTATTCCCCTGTGTATCGGGCGGTATTACACACTGTATGGACTATTCCCCTGTGTATCGGGCGGTATTACACACTGTATGGACTATTCCCCTGTGTATCGGGCGGTATTACACCCTGTATGGACTATTCTCCTGTGTATTGGGCAGTATTACACCCTGTATGGACTATTCTCCTGTGTATCGGGCGGTATTACACCCTGTATGGACTATTCCCCTGTGTATCGGGTGGTATCACACACTGTATGGACTATTCTCCTGCGTATCGGGTGATATTACACACTGTATGGACTATTCTCCTGTGTATCGGGCGGTATTACACATTGTATGGACTATTCCCCTGTGTAGCGGGCGGTATTACACTGTATGGACTATTCCCCTGTGTATCGGGCGGTATTACACACTGTATGGACTATTCCCCAGTGTATCGGGCGGTATTACACCCTGTATGGACTATTCCCCAGTGTATCGGGCGGTATTACACCCTGTATGGACTATTCCCCTGTGTATCAGGCGGTATTACACTGTATGGACTATTCCCCTGTGTACAGGCGGTATTACACTGTATGGACTATTCCCCTGTGTACAGGCGGTATTACACACTGTATGGACTATTCCCCTGTGTATCGGGCGGTATTACACACTGTATGGACTATTCCCCTGTGTACAGGCGGTATTACACACTGTATGGACTATTCCCCTGTGTATCGGGCGGTATTACACTGTATGGACTATTCCCCTGTATATCGGGCGGTATTACACTGTACTGACTATTCTCCTCTGTATCGGGCGGTATTACACTGTACGGACTATTCCCCTGTGTATCGGGCGGTATTACACACTATACGGACTATTCTCCTGTGTATCGGGCGGTATTACACACTATACGGACTATTCTCCTGTGTATCGGGCGGTATTACACTGCATGGACTGTTCCCTTGCGTATCGGGCGGTATTACACACTGTATGGACTATTCCCCTGTGTATCGGGCGGTATTACACTGTACGGACTACTCTCCTGTGTATCGGGCGGTATTACACTGTACGGACTATTCCCATGTGTATCGGGCGGTATTACACTGTACGGACTATTCCCCTGTGTATCGGGCGGTATTACACACTGTATGGACTATTCCCCTGTGTATCGGGCGGTATTACACACTGTATGGACTATTCCCCTGTGTATCGGGCGGTATTACACACTGTATGGACTATTCCCCTGTGTATCGGGCGGTATTACACACTGTATGGACTATTCCCCTGTGTATCGGGTGGTATTACACACTGTATGGACTATTCCCCTGTGTATCGGGCGGTATTACACACTGTATGGACTATTCCCCTGTGTATCGGACGGTATTACACACTGTATGGACTATTCTCCTGTGTATCAGGCGGTATTACACACTGTATGGACTATTCTCCTGTGTATCGGGCGGTATTACACACTGTATGGACTATTCTCCTGCATATCGGGCGGTTTTACACTGTATGGACTATTCCCCTGCCTATCGGGCGGTATTACATTGTACGGACTATTCTCCTGTGTATCAGGCTTTATTACACTATGAACTATTCCCCTGTGTATCGGGCTTTATTACACACTTTATGGACTATTCCTCTGCATATCGGGCGGTATTACACACTGTATGGACTATTCCCCTGCATATCAGGCGGTATTACACACTGTATGGACTATTCCCCTGTGTATCGGGCGGTATTACACTGTACGGACTATTCCCCTGCGTATCGGGTGGTATTACACACTGTATGGACTATTCCCCTGTGTAGCGGGCGGTACTACACTGTATGGACTATTCCCATGTGTATCGGGCGGTATTACACTGTATGGACTATTCCCCTGTGTATCGGGCGGTATTACACACTGTATGGACTATTCCCCTGTGTAGCGGTCAGTATTACACTGTATGGACTATTCCCATGTGTATCGGGCGGTATTACACTGTATGGACTATTCCCCTGTGTATCGGGCGGTATTACACACTGTATGGACTATTCTCCTGTGTATCGGGCAGTATTACACACTGTATGGACTATTCCTCTGCATATCGGGCGGTATTACACTGTACGGACTATTCCCCTGTGTATCGAGCGGTATTACACTGTATGGACTATTCTCCTGTGTATCGGGCGGTATTACACACTGTATGGACTATTCCCCTGCATATCAGGCGGTATTACACACTGTATGGACTATTCCCCTGTGTATCGGGCGGTATTACACTGTACGGACTATTCCCCTGTGTATCGGGTGGTATAACACTGTACGGACTATTCCCCTGTGTATCGGGCGGTATTACACACTGTATGGACTATTCCCCTGTGTAGCGGGCGGTATTACACACTGTATGGACTATTCCCCTGCATATCAGGCGGTATTACACACTGTATGGACTATTCCCCTGTGTATTGGACGGTATTACACTGTACGGACTATTCCCCTGTGTATCGGGTAGTATAACACTGTACGGACTATTCCCCTGTGTATCGGGCGGTATTACACACTGTATGGACTATTCTCCTGTGTAGCGGGCGGTATTACACTGTATGGACTATTCCCCTGTGTATCGGGCGGTATTACACACTGTATGGACTATTCTCCTGTGTATCGGGCTGTATTACACACTGTATGGACTATTCCTCTGGATATCGGGCGGTTTTACACTGTATGGACTATTCCCCTGTGTAGCGGGCGGTATTACACTGTATGGACTATTCCCCTGTGTATCGGGCGGTATTACACACTGTATGGACTATTCTCCTGTGTATCGGGCTGTATTACACACTGTATGGACTACTCCTCTGCATATCGGGCGGTTTTACACTGTATGGACTATTCTCCTGTGTATCGGGCGGTATTACACACTGTATGGACTATTCCCCTGCATATCAGGCGGTATTACACACTGTATGGACTATTCTCCTGTGTATCGGGCGGTATTACACTGTATGGACTATTCTCCTGTGTATCGGGCGGTATTACACTGTATGGACTATTCCCCTGTGTATCGGGCGGTATTACACACTGTATGGACTATATATGTCCCTGCGGCTTTTCTGCTCCAGTTCCTATTTTCTGAGTGTCTGCAGATTCACTAGAGATTTCGGATTTTTGTGGCCTCCAGCCTCATGACTTTGTGTGTTGAGTGAAGCAGAGGTGACATCATCTAGATAAGACCACTGATAACTGTGAAAACCAGTCCAGCCAGGTAACAGGCAGGTAACATAGCCTTAAAGGGACAGTACACAGTAAATGCAGCAAGCAGTGGTATTCTACATCAATAGCTGTGAGCTGACACTTTTCCAGGCAACAGTCTCCCCCCAGTCTCCACTTGGCAGAATTGCGGTCGGTAGACCCCCATTTTCCCGCTAGATGGAGGTCTCAGACGTGGAGGCTCTCGGCAGGTTTCCTATGGAGAGGCCACACGTGGCTGCCGTGGGTTTGTCTGGTATCTGCTGTACTGAGGAATACAGCGATGATCCCGGAGTATGAGACACCTGAGTTATGTACACAGCGATAATGGCTCCTTATCTGTGACCGTCAATATGGCCGACTGCCAGATAGCGGCATAGTAACTGGTGAGTGTTACAAGGTCATTCCTATTAGTAGGTGTACGAGGCGTATCGTCATCTCCCGCTCACACAGGAGGGATCGCCGCTCTGAAATGTGAAGAGGTAGATAGGAAAGACACAGGAAAACACACTCCGAATCCTGCATCCAAACTCACCATGATTGTTATTGCGCATTTACCCACTACACTGAATCCTGCGCCCTTACTCACTACACTGAATCCTGCGCCCTTACTACACTGAATCCTGCGCCCTTACTCACTACACTGAATCCTGCGCCCTTACTCACTACACTGAATCCTGCGCCCTTACTCACTACACTGAATCCTGCGCCCTTACTCACTACACTGAATCCTGCGCCCTTACTCACTACACTGAATCCTGCGCCCCTACCCACTACACTGAGTGAAGGTACCGCTGCGCCTGGTGATGCTCCATGTTTCTCTTGCACGGCGCTGTTCCTGTGTCACGTGACTTTCTTGTATAATCTGTAAGCAGCCGTTGCAGCCCCGCACCTCGCCCGCTCTGCACACACACACCATAACATCTCAATTATGTACCTGAGTGAGTCCTATAAGAGAGCACTCAGTACGACCACGAGGACTTTTACTGGGAACTTTCTCCTGTGTGACGCTCTCGGCAGCGGTATATGGGGAGAAGAGAATCCAGAGAGGTCTGCGGAGATGATGGGATTTATACCTTATACATGTGTGGAACGCAGAGCATCTGCCCGAATTCCCCCATAAAAAAGCAAGTCATAAGGACCCAATAATAAGGTCCTAAAAGATTAATCCAAAGTGCCCCCATAATAAAAATATCCACAGTGCCCCTGCAACAGTGCCTGTAACAGAGGTTTGGTGCCCATTACCAGTACCCACCTCCTCCATATGCAGTGCTGCTCTGTGGGGCAACCAATAATTTAGTTTCCGTCACCCTAATGGTTTAGCGCCACATGTTCTGGGATCCGTTGGTTAGGTCAGAGCTCCAATCTGTATTAACTTGGTGCCTTGGCCCTAAATATCAGATGACCTGGCGCCCTGTAGGTAGCGTTTGGTGCATTTATCTAAGGCATACGGCCAATTTAAGAGTTAACCGCAGCCACCCGGCACATACCCAATGATCTGACAGAGAATATTTTGTGCCGAGTCTGTCACCTGGGATTTGTTATCTGGAACAAAGATTTCATACAATGTTGCCAGAAGATTTTAAATCCACAAATTCTTTCTCAAGTTCTGAGCTGAAGAGATTAATGGGCAGGATTGCACTTGGCGGCAAGGTTTAGACAAGGGTACGGCACCGTGTCTACCATCGGCTGGAGGGGGAAGCTCTGGAGAATTTCTCCGACACGTAAACAAAATGTGCAAAACGATGTAACTAAGCAATAAGCGAACCAAGGACCAGACTCAAGACTCGGACATCAACTGGGGGGGTCTTGACTAGAAACTGATCTAGAGAAATATTTAGACATTACCTTTATCCCATAGATTAGATTAATGCTAGAAGTGTGAAGGTTATAACCACATGATGCACATTGCCCCTGCCGAGTGACCCATAGATCAAAGAATTGGTGATTGATGAAAGATCTGCTTCTCTCTTGATCCTGCTCAGTGGACGTCAGTCTTCAGTCCAAAGACGACCCGATTATGCTCTTAGGAAGGGCTAGTTCGAGGGCCTGGCATCTAAGGTGGCCTCATAGAGGGGGAACAATCTGCTCCCCACATGATCCTGATCGGTGGATAGTCTGTAATTCAAATAGGTTCATGACCATATTCCTAGGAAGGACTGACTGGTGGGAGGGAGGGGCATTTGAGGAGATCAACAACCTGCATTCATCTTCATTAGCGAAAGTCAGTCTTGAGTCCAAAATGACCCGATTATGCTCTTAGGAAGAGCGGGATTGGCTAGTTGAAGGATCTGGCATTTGAGGAGACCTCATAGAGTAGTAAAGATTTGCTACTCTGCTGAACCTGATCGTGGATATCAGTCTTCAATCTAAAGAGGACACAGTTATGCTTTTAGGATGGTCAAGATTGGCTAGTTGAAGGCCCTGCATCTGACGAGGCCTCAAGGGGATCCTGAGCTGATTTGCTACTTTTCTGATCAAGAAACATGGATGTCATTTTTCAAAACAATGAGGAAACCATCATGATCTTAGGAAGCTGAGGGCTGACTGGTTGGAGTCTGGCATCTGAGAAGGCCTCATTGAGGAGGAAAGATTGTATACTCTCTTGATCCTGATCGATGGATGCCAATCTTCAATCCAATGAGGACATCATCATGCACCTAGGGAACTGAGGGCTCACTGGAGGTCATGGCATCTGAGAAGACCTCATTGATGAGCAAAGATCACTCCCAACCTGACCCTGATTGCTGGACAATAGTGTCCAATCCAAAGGACACAATTATGCTCTAAGGAAAGGGAGATCTAGCATCTCAGGAGGCTTCATAGAGGAGAAAGGTCTGCTCCAATTCTGATCATTGCTCATCAGTCTTCATAGACATGATCCTACTTGTACAGATGGGATGATTGATTTCTTGAGGGTCTGACATCTGACGAGGCTTTATAGGCCCACCTTCTGCCTAATGTAGATGACAGGTAAAACTTTATAATGCTCAGTTGACTAGATGTCATATTACATAAGGTCAACTTTTTGGACATTACTGTTACATCCCCATTTTCATTGCATAATCCCCCCTCCATGACCGATTTGCCATATGTACTAAAATATCAATCCAACTGCTTGAATCAGTTGTGATGTTGCAGATTGTACTAAAACCCTAAAATCAAGCATTTGTCTCCAGCAATGACCACTTGATCATGTGATCTTCGTCTTATATCTGATACTTTATATCCTGCAGATGCCGTTGGATGTGTCGTCCCAGAAGAGTGTGTGAAAGTGTGTGGGGCTGAGGTTGGTTGCTCCAACATTGCATACCCAAAGCTGGTGATCGAACTGATGCCAAGTGGTAAGAGAACACCGGACAGATGTGATAACGGATCAGTCTGCTATAATATCCCACAGAAGATAGCAGCTGAAATATCACTCTTATGTGCGCCTTCTTTTTTCCTCTCTTGTTTCCATTATTCTGGAAGGTCTTCGTGGTCTGATGATTGCAGTCATGATGGCGGCTCTCATGTCTTCCTTGACCTCTATATTTAACAGCAGCAGCACACTTTTCACTATGGACATCTGGAGGAAAATCAGGAAGAACGCCAACGAGAAGGAGCTTCTTCTGGTGGGAAGGTGAGGTGACATTAGACCATCAATTCAGGAACTCATAGACATAGTAGGATCGAATGGTGGCCTCCACCTTTAATACACTTTGTTGTGATAGTCATTTTACCGGTGGGACACCGGACTTCTCTCCGGTGGTCCGGTGGATTAAGCCATAAGGGGCCTCCATTGTGGCCATTAAGCCCACAGCACCACTCTGTGATGGACAGCTTATATATTTGTTCAAGAGCCACCTCCTTTAGCTGAAGCCGAGAGATCGTATATTGGATTGCAATGGAAATCCAATGTAAATGCTGCATAAGAACTGAGGTGTCTGAAATGCGTAGGCCAAACAGTTTTCTCCCTTATCATGTTTGGGTCACATTTGTAAATTATTGAAGAATAAAGAGCTATTATGTTATGTAGAGTGCTGGAACACATTTATGGACCTTGGACCGTTTGTTTAATCGCCTGTATAACCAACAGGATCCTTTCCACTCAAGCAGGGAGCAGAATTGGACATGAGGGGGTGAAACTGCTTTTAAATTGTACATTGGCTATCACCTAGATCGGTTAGATTGGATATAATCCCGGATTTATGATAGGTCATCAATATCAGATCAATTAGTGTCCGACACACAGCACCTGCACCAGCGGCGGCCATGGGAGTAAACAGTGCAAAGCTGGAACAGCAAAGATTTGTACACTATGTAGTGCCTGTCTTCTGTAGCTCAGCTCCCATTCACTCCAATAGGAGCTGATCTGCAGTAATGAACATAGAGGGTGTTCCAGGGTCTTATGGACCAATACATATTAGGTAGTTGAGGGCCAAACTATCTTTCGGCCGAACATTCCCATCTTCTGTATGAGAGCGTTCACGCCAAACAAAATATCCTGCCTGCCCCGGGGGACAGTCAGGAGGACCCCTTGTACATAAGACCTGTCGGTTGAGCCCCCCCATATTGGCGGGTTTGCCCCATCCTTAGCCTAATGTGTATGGGGCTCTTCATATTTACTGAGGACTCGTTGATTTTCGGGGAATGGCTCTTTATCTTTTTCGGGCAGCCCTTCCAGTCTCTGATCACTGGCGGCTCCTGACATGAGGTGGAGATTAGTTTACATCCGCCCTTATTACAGTTCTCTTTTTTATGAGTTCCCTGCAGATAAAAGGAAGATTTATATCTAGTTATTATGAGGGGGAAGGGAGGAGGGTTTTTTTTTTTTTAAAGGAAAGAGATGTACAGTTGATGTTTTCATCGTCTATCGGGTGTAGACTGGTGTCAGCTGTGATCTACTATCTAAAGCGGCAGAATAGTTGGTAGCTTACTGATCGTGGGGGTCCGTCCACTAGGGCCCTGCACTGATCAGTAGATTTATTCCCAATGAAGCAGCAGGTTGGATGCTCGACCGACGCTCCATTCATTCTCTATGGGGCAACTTCATTTTGTAACTGAGTTAAAAGTGTCCCGTTCTGCCAATTGATGCTGTTTCTGACAGTCAGACCCCCACCGATCAACAAGTTATCATCCGTCCTATGGATTGGGAGGTCTCCATACATTAGATGCTTCACCGGTGCTTCTGAAATCATTTGTTTCCTCTAACTTTAATGTGTATTATGGCCTTTAAGCCGCCCGTACACGTTAGATTGATGTTGGCTGAACCTGCCTATTTTGGTGAGACTCACCAGCCACCTACTGCCGGAGGAGATAAAGATGGGGCAGTTCGATTTTAACTGCCCCATCCCTTCATTCTCCTAGGAAATAAGCCTCCTCCGGAGCGGGCTGCCATCGGCCTTCTGCCTATTGAAAACACAGACATGCTGAGCCAAGCATCCATGAGTATAAGGGGAGGGGAGGACAGGTATCTAAGGTGTACGGCCACGAGATGACAGAGGTGCAAGATTTCAAAAGAATGGCATGAAAAAACCTAAGGACCAGAACTAAAGCTTCCCACACAGCTGTGAGCCTAGATTGGGTGCACTGCCTGGGGAGCGCACTAGAGAAGAAGCCAGAAAGACAGCATCTTTTATTATTTCCAGCTTCACTTTCTTTATCCTCTACGTATTTACTAAAGAGACTGAGAAAAGTGCCATCTTTCCTTGGCTACAATAGTGCCACTTTTCCTTGGATAGTGTAATGCCACTTTTCCTTGGATACAGCAGTGCCATCTTTCCTTGGTTACAGTAGTGCCACCTTTCCTTGGATACAATAGTGCCACCTTTCCTTAGCTACAATAGTGCCACGCTTTCCTTAGCTACAATAGTGCCACGCTTTTCTTAGCTGCAATAGTGCCACGCTTTCCTTAGCTACAATATTGCCACGCTTTCCTTAGCTACAATAGTGCCACGCTTTCCTTAGCCACAATAGTGCCACCTTTACTTAGCTACAATAGTGCCACGCTTTCCTTAGCTACAATAGTGCCACGCTTTCCTTAGCTACAATAGTGCCACTCTTTCCTTGGATATAATAGTGCCACCTTTCCTGGATACAGTACTGCAACCTTTCCTTGGATACAGCAGTGCCACCTTTCCTTGGATACTGTAGTGACACCTTTCCTTGGCTACAGTAGTGCCACCTTTACTTGACTACAGTAGTGCCACCTTTCCTTGGATACAATAGTGCCACCTTTCCTTGGATAGTGTAATGCTACCTTTCCTTGGATACAGTAGTGCCACCTTTCCTTGGATACAGTAGTGCCACCTTTCCTTGGTTACAGTAGTGCCACCTTTCCTTGGCTACAGTAGTGCCACCTTTCCTTGGCTACAGTAGTGACACCTTTCCTTGGCTACAGTAGTGCCACCTTTCCTTGGATAGTGTAATGTCACCTTTCCTTGTATACAGTAGTGCCACCTTTCCTTGGCTACAGTAGTGCCACCTTTCCTTGGCTACAGCAGTGCCTCCTTTCCTTGAATACAGCGGTGCCACCTTTCCTTGGATACAGCAGTGCCACCTTTCCTTGGCTACAGCAGTGCCACCTTTCCTTGGATACAGCAGTGCCATCTTTCCTTGGATACAGCAGTGCCACCTTTCCTTGGATACAGCAGTGCCACCTTTCCTTAGCTACAATAGTGCCACGCTTTCCTTAGCTACAATAGTGCCACCTTTCCTTAGCTACAATAGTGCAACGCTTTCCTTAGCTACAATAGTGCCACGCTTTCCTTAGCTACAATAGTGCCACGCTTTCCTTAGCTACAATAGTGCCACGCTTTCCTTAGCTACAATAGTGCCACGCTTTCCTTAGCTACAATAGTGCCACGCTTTCCTTGGATACAATAGTGCCACCTTTCCTGCATACTGTACTGCAACCTTTCCTTGGATACAGCAGTGCCACCTTTCCTTGGATACTGTAGTGACACCTTTCCTTGGCTACAGTAGTGCCACCTTTCCTTGGCTACAGTAGTGCCACCTTTCCTTGGCCACAGTAGTGTCATCTTTCCTTGGATAGTGTAATGCTACCTTTCCTTGGATACAGTAGTGCCACCTTTCCTTGGCTACAGTAGTGCCACCTTTCCTTGGATAGTGTAATGCCACCTTTCCTTGGATACAGTAGTGCCACCTTTCCTTGGCTACAGTAGTGCCACCTTTCCTTGGATAGTGTAATGCCACCTTTCCTTGGCTACAGTAGTGCCCCCTTTCCTTGGCTACAGTAGTGACACCTTTCCTTGGCTACAGTAGTGACACCTTTTCCTTGGCTACAGCAGTGCCACCTTTTCCTTGGCTACAGCAGTGCCACCTTTCCTTGGCTAGGCTACAGTAGTGCCACCTTTCCTTGGCCACAGTAGTGCCACCTTTCCTTGGATAGTGTAATGCCACCTCTCCTTGGATACAGTAGTGCCACCTTTCCTTGGCTACAGTAGTGACACCTTTCCTTGGCTACAGCAGTGCCACCTTTCCTTGGATACAGTAGTGCCACCTTTCCTTGGCTACAGTAGTGACACCTTTCCTTGGCTACAGTAGTGCCACCTTTCCTTGGCTACAGCAGTGCCACCTTTCCTTGGCTACAGCAGTGCCACCTTTCCTTGGCTACAGTAGTGCCACCTTTCCTTGGCTACAGCAGTGCCACCTTTCCTTGGCTACAGCAGTGCCACCTTTCCTTGGCTACAGTAGTGCCACCTTTCCTTGGCTACAGTAGTGACACCTTTCCTTGGCTACAGTAGTGCCATCTTTCCTTGGCTACAGTAGTGCCAGCTATCCTTGGCTACAGTAGTGACACCTTTCCTTGGCTACAGTAGTGACACCTTTCCTTGGCTACAGCAGTGCCACCTTTCCTTGGCTACAGTAGTGCCAGCTATCCTTGGATACAGTAGTGCCACCTTTCCTTGGCTACAGACTTGCCACCTTTCCTTGGCTACAGTAGTGCCATCTTTCCTTGGCTACAGTAGTGCCAGCTATCCTTGGATACAGTAGTGCCACCTATCCTTGGATACAGTAGTGCCACCTTTCCTTGGATACAATAGTGCCACCTTTCCTTAGCTACAATAGTGCCATGCTTTCCTTAGCTACAATAGTGCCACGCTTTTCTTAGCTGCAATAGTGCCACGCTTTCCTTAGCTACAATATTGCCACGCTTTCCTTAGCTACAATAGTGCCACGCTTTCCTTAGCCACAATAGTGCCACCTTTACTTAGCTACAATAGTGCCACGCTTTCCTTAGCTACAATAGTGCCACGCTTTCCTTAGCTACAATAGTGCCACTCTTTCCTTGGATATAATAGTGCCACCTTTCCTGGATACAGTACTGCAACCTTTCCTTGGATACAGCAGTGCCACCTTTCCTTGGATACTGTAGTGACACCTTTCCTTGGCTACAGTAGTGCCACCTTTACTTGACTACAGTAGTGCCACCTTTCCTTGGATACAATAGTGCCACCTTTCCTTGGATAGTGTAATGCTACCTTTCCTTGGATACAGTAGTGCCACCTTTCCTTGGATACAGTAGTGCCACCTTTCCTTGGTTACAGTAGTGCCACCTTTCCTTGGCTACAGTAGTGCCACCTTTCCTTGGCTACAGTAGTGACACCTTTCCTTGGCTACAGTAGTGCCACCTTTCCTTGGATAGTGTAATGTCACCTTTCCTTGTATACAGTAGTGCCACCTTTCCTTGGCTACAGTAGTGCCACCTTTCCTTGGCTACAGCAGTGCCTCCTTTCCTTGAATACAGCGGTGCCACCTTTCCTTGGATACAGCAGTGCCACCTTTCCTTGGCTACAGCAGTGCCACCTTTCCTTGGATACAGCAGTGCCATCTTTCCTTGGATACAGCAGTGCCACCTTTCCTTGGATACAGCAGTGCCACCTTTCCTTAGCTACAATAGTGCCACGCTTTCCTTAGCTACAATAGTGCCACCTTTCCTTAGCTACAATAGTGCAACGCTTTCCTTAGCTACAATAGTGCCACGCTTTCCTTAGCTACAATAGTGCCACGCTTTCCTTAGCTACAATAGTGCCACGCTTTCCTTAGCTACAATAGTGCCACGCTTTCCTTAGCTACAATAGTGCCACGCTTTCCTTGGATACAATAGTGCCACCTTTCCTGCATACTGTACTGCAACCTTTCCTTGGATACAGCAGTGCCACCTTTCCTTGGATACTGTAGTGACACCTTTCCTTGGCTACAGTAGTGCCACCTTTCCTTGGCTACAGTAGTGCCACCTTTCCTTGGCCACAGTAGTGTCATCTTTCCTTGGATAGTGTAATGCTACCTTTCCTTGGATACAGTAGTGCCACCTTTCCTTGGCTACAGTAGTGCCACCTTTCCTTGGATAGTGTAATGCCACCTTTCCTTGGATACAGTAGTGCCACCTTTCCTTGGCTACAGTAGTGCCACCTTTCCTTGGATAGTGTAATGCCACCTTTCCTTGGCTACAGTAGTGCCCCCTTTCCTTGGCTACAGTAGTGACACCTTTCCTTGGCTACAGTAGTGCCACCTTTTCCTTGGCTACAGCAGTGCCACCTTTTCCTTGGCTACAGCAGTGCCACCTTTCCTTGGCTAGGCTACAGTAGTGCCACCTTTCCTTGGCCACAGTAGTGCCACCTTTCCTTGGATAGTGTAATGCCACCTCTCCTTGGATACAGTAGTGCCACCTTTCCTTGGCTACAGTAGTGACACCTTTCCTTGGCTACAGCAGTGCCACCTTTCCTTGGATACAGTAGTGCCACCTTTCCTTGGCTACAGTAGTGACACCTTTCCTTGGCTACAGTAGTGCCACCTTTCCTTGGCTACAGCAGTGCCACCTTTCCTTGGCTACAGCAGTGCCACCTTTCCTTGGCTACAGTAGTGCCACCTTTCCTTGGCTACAGCAGTGCCACCTTTCCTTGGCTACAGCAGTGCCACCTTTCCTTGGCTACAGTAGTGCCACCTTTCCTTGGCTACAGTAGTGACACCTTTCCTTGGCTACAGTAGTGCCATCTTTCCTTGGCTACAGTAGTGCCAGCTATCCTTGGCTACAGTAGTGACACCTTTCCTTGGCTACAGTAGTGACACCTTTCCTTGGCTACAGCAGTGCCACCTTTCCTTGGCTACAGTAGTGCCAGCTATCCTTGGATACAGTAGTGCCACCTTTCCTTGGCTACAGACTTGCCACCTTTCCTTGGCTACAGTAGTGCCATCTTTCCTTGGCTACAGTAGTGCCAGCTATCCTTGGATACAGTAGTGCCACCTATCCTTGGATACAGTAGTGCCACCTTTCCTTGGATACAATAGTGCCACCTTTCCTCGTGGCACAGTTTCCTGATGAACCCCTCCCTGAGCCTGTGATGGTGGCCCCGTGTCTTCTCTCCCAGTCTGCACTTCTTGGTATGGGACGAGCTGTTCTGTGTATTGAACCCTCAGGGAATCAGCAATGACTTTGCTTCACCCGGAGCCAGTCCGCTCAGTCTGGGATGGGGTTTGTTTCCTCGTATCTCGTCTATTTTTAGATATTTTAATTAGGTTAATTACACCTTGTCTGATAAGTCACCGTGTCTCAGGAAAACCACGGACTGGATTATTTACTGTATGTAACAATGTAACCATTGATGTGTGGCCCCCATAATGACGGATATAGAGACCCCAATACAGTGCCAGCCACGATCCCCCTAATCATAGCCATTGTGTACAACCCCAATATATCTGTAGCTAGCGCCCCCTAATGTTAGCCACAACACAGTGACCCCATTACATAATGCACCGATAAGAATGACGGCCATAGTGCCCCCTAATAAGAGCTGCAGGGTCTCCATATGCTGCATGTCAATATTTTTGGAGGTTCCATAAAAAGTGAGAGGTAATGGAAGGACTTGTATTATTCTTTGTCATTAGTCACACGTGCTCCATCCTGACATAGTCAGTGGCAGTGAGTGACCCGTCGGGTGTCATCGACTTCCTAGCCCAGTTCCCATACCCGACAATAAAAAACTACACGCTGCAGCCTCTGGAGGACCCGGACCAGATGCAAACTCCAGGGGGTCTCCTAGCGAAGCCAAAATGGCCCATACCATATACCTTCTAATTCTGGAAGAGAATGTCCCT
Source organism: Phyllobates terribilis (assembly GCF_046119375.1). Classification (NCBI taxonomy): domain Eukaryota; kingdom Metazoa; phylum Chordata; class Amphibia; order Anura; family Dendrobatidae; genus Phyllobates; species Phyllobates terribilis. The sequence continues at coordinate 379,654,977 of NW_027362769.1, read as the reverse complement.
GTTCTCTCTCCTAGACTTTGGGTTCCTTGCTTTGGCCGCACTGCCTGGTCCTTATTCCCCACAACAAGGTAAAACTGCTCTTGGTGCACATACCAGGCTAATTTGTCCAGTAAATGTACTAATTCTTATACTCTGTAACTTGTCACCCACTCTTTTTAAGTTTGTTTCCTCTCCATTCTGCCAGCACTATAGGAGCTGGAACTTCATGCATTGCTTCTGCCAGTGTTCAATGACCTGCTTGCCCTAAACTGAAGGACCATGTCTCTGTTACGCCTGTATGCAGTTTGACAGATAGTTAAGCAGAAGAAGAAAGATAAAGGCCCTACCCGACTTCCAGTATAGAGACAGTTGCCCCCCGCTTCCTGTAGAGAGACAGTTGCCCCCCACTTCCTGTAGAGAGACAGTTGCCCCCCCACTTCCCGTAGAGAGACAGTTGCCCCCCGCTTCCTGTAGAGAGACAGTTGCCCCCCGCTTCCTGTAGAGACAGTTGCCCCCCGCTTCCTGTAGAGAGACAGTTGCCCCCCGCTTCCTGTAGAGAGACATTGCCCCCCGCTTCCTGTAGAGAGACAGTTGCCCCCCACTTCCTGTAGAGAGACAGTCGCCCCCTCTTTCCACCTCTTGTAGAGGCGAAGACCCGCCCCCACTTCTGGTAGAGAGACAAAGACTCATCACCACTTCCTGTAGAGATAAAGACCTGCCCCAACTTTCTATAGAAAGAAAGCCCTGCCCCCACTTCCCATAGAGAGATAAAGCCCTGCCCCCACTTCCTGTAGAGAGAAAGCCCTGCCCCCACTTCCTGTAGAGAGAAAGCCGTGACCCACTTCCTGTAGAGAGAAAGCCGTGACCCACTTCCTGAAGAGATAAAGCCCCGCCCCTAATTCCTGCTGAGTGATAAAGCCCCACCTCTACTTTCTGTAGAGAGAAAGCCCTGCCTCCACTTCCTGTAAAGAGATAAAGCCCGCCTCCACTTCCTGTAGAGAGATAAAGCCCCGCCTCCACTTCCTGTAGAGAGAAGCCCCGCCTCCACTTCCTGTGGGTGGCAGAGCCCTGCCCACTTCCTGTAGAGAGATAAAGCCCCACCCACTTCCTGTAGAGAAGCCCCACTTCCTGTAGAGAGATAAACCCCGCTCCCACTTCCTGTAGAGCGACAAGGCCCCACCCCCACTTCTTGTAGAGAGATAAAGCTTCTCCCCCACTTCCTGTAGAGAAATAAAGCCCCGCCTCCACTTCTTGTAGAGAGTTAAAGCCCCAACCCACTTTCTTTAGAGATATAAAGCCCCGCTCCCACTTCCTGTAGAGTGACAAAGCCCGCACCCACTTCCTGTAGATATCAAGCTCCTCCCCCTCTTCCTGTAGTGAGATAAAGCCCCGCCCCCACTTCCTGTAGAGTGACAAAGCCCGCCCCCACTTCCTGTAGATATCAAGCTCCTCCCCCTCTTCCTGTAGTGAGATAAAGCCCCGCCCCCACTTCCTGTAGAGATATTAATCCCCACCCCCGCTTCCTGCAGAGATATAAAGCCCCGCCCCAACTTCCTGTAGCTAGATAAAGCCCCGCCCCCACTTCCTGTAGAGAGAGAGAGCCCCGCCCACACTTCCTGTTATCCGTCTTGGTGCCTCTATTGCTAGAGATAGATTACACTTGGACGGCAGGCAGAGGACTGCAGGTTACACAGAAGGGAGACTCCTACTGTGATTTTTTTTGGGACTGAAGACATAATTTGGGGTATAAAGTTCTGATTTCCCTCTGGAGCCTCACAATCTTTGCACATGACAGATCCTCAGCTTCTAGTTTCCCATGACAGCTATGGCCGTACTTCCACCCCTGTCGGTATTTCTTTTGCGCTATATAGAATCATCAGTCGTCATAAGAGAAGAGGATGGTAAATATTTTCATCATTAAAAAGAGATTTTCTCCTCCGCTCATTATTAGGGATTAATGAAGACACATATAGTTGATTGCATCTGTCTGGAGATCACACATCTAGGTCAGCGATTATACCGTAAATGCCAAACCTGCGTGAGATATTCATCAAGACCTGAGACACGATAAAAATGCCGACAAGTCTCTGCATGACTTGATAGTGAAATGTTCACCTTCAGCATAAAAATTACTGACAGGAGGAACTACACCGTATATCACCGCAGGTGTTTAGGAGATGATCTGGGGTCAGAGACGTGGAGCAGAGAGTCTACTAAGATCTTCTCTTGGTCTGGAGGACCCAGATATCAATGGATTGTACAGGATTTCAATGTGTGCTGTGTAATACTTCAGTTCTCCTGTGGTGGCGCTATTGTGGATTTGAACACTTTTCCTACAAATCACAACAGATTGCAGTCAGTGGTACTCTCTGTTATCAGCATATGGATTTTATCAAGAACGGCTGCAAATTTTAATAAGCAGTAAATTGCAAAAATGCTTGCATTTACAAGCACTATACGACAATATCCCATGTATGAAGCCCGGAATAACCTTCTAATATTTATATTTTATACTTTGGGGCATTTTCTCTGTTTCTTTTTTTTAATTCATCAGATCATTATCGGATGTGACCAATTTTACATTCTAGAGGCTGGGACATTGGATAGTAATTAAACAATTAACATATATGTTTCATTAACGGCTCCAATTATGGGAGGTGTCAATAGTTATTTCCTATGTCATTAAAACCGGATTACAGGGATTTGTTCAGTCCTACAATGGATTTTTGTTAAATATAGCTGTTGGTTGGCGCTTTGGTTTGGTTCTTTCCTGGCTTGATTTCTGGCTCCTTTCTCTATCTCAGGCATGTCCAAAGTCCGGCCCGCGGGCCATTTGCGGCCCGCGGTCCGGACTAATAAGGCCCCCAGGTATCCAGCAGCATGTACCTTGCGGCCGCTGCCGCTCTCGTCGCCACCGCCGCTCTCGTCGCCACCGCCGCTCAGTACTCCGGCGCAGGGAGAAGAGCCGAAATCTCGGACATCGCGAGATTTCGGCTTTCCTTCTCCCTGCGCCGGAGTACTGAGCGGCGGCAACCGGCCAGCCAAGATCTCGCGACGTGCGAGATCTCCAGCCCCCAGGGGTTGTAAGACGTTCAGAGGTCAGATAGGCTGAAGACCTCAGCTTAGTTGTGTAAAATTATATAAATAATATATATATTAAGTTATATATAAGTCCCTGCGCCACCTTACACCTCCAGAAAGGTTAGGCCAGCAGGGCTCTCACACAAGCTTGTGGTAGCAAGCTGTCATACCCTTCATTAACCCCTGACTGCCTGTCACTGTGCTATAATTCCATTATCTGATGTGCGACTGTTGCACAGCTTGCTATTCTCTGCCTGTGTTATAAAGCATATAGCAGTATCTTATTTTTGCTGTTCCACCCTCTGCGCCTTTTAATCTCTCCCCTTCTGGCCAATTTTTATAATGGCAACTACAAATAAGAAACGAAAAGTTGACAGTGAGGGCCGCCGCTTCCAGGACAAGTGGAAAGTAGAATATTTTTTCACTGAAATAAAGAATCACTGTGTTTGTCTGATATGCCAAGAGACCGTTGCTGTTTATAAAGAATTTAATGTCAAGCGACACTATCAGACGAGACATAGCACATACGACAAGCTAACAGGGCACGACCGAAGTGAAAAGTATAAGCAACTTGAAGCTGTTTTATTGTCACAACAGCGATTTTTTACAAGAGCCCGTGAGTCAAATGAAAATGCCACAAAGGCGAGCTATGAGGTGGCAGCGTTAATTGCTAAAAATTGCAAATCTTTTGCAGAGGGTGACTTTATCAAAGAATGTGTTATGAAAATGGTAGAGAATGTCTGTCCCGAGAAGAAGCAAGAGTTTTCCAACATTTGCCTGGCTCGTAACACTGTAGCACGGAGAATTGAAGAAATTTCATCGGATATTAAGAGACAGTTAATGTCAAAAGGAGCTGATTTTGACTTCTTTTCAATAGCCTGTGATGAAAGCACGGACCTATCTGACACGGCTCAGTTGCTGATTTTTTTAAGAGGGGTGGACGATGAAATGAATGTGACTGAAGAGCTACTTGACCTCCAGAGCCTCAAGGATCAAACAAGAGGGAAAGATTTATTTGATTCTGTTAGTTCTGCCATAGATGACATGAAACTGCCTTGGAACAAAGTTACTGGGATTATTACTGATGGGGCACCTGCCATGACTGGTGAACGAAGTGGATTATCAACCCTAATCTGTAACAAGGTGAGCGAAGAAGGAGGCAAAGCTATTAAACTTCATTGCATCATTCATCAACAAGTTCTCTGTGCTAAACATCTCCAATATGATCATGTTATGAAACCGGTACTAAAGACCATTAATTTTATCCGCTCTAAAGCCCTGTGCCACCGCCAGTTTAAACAGTTTCTACTGGATATCCAGGCTGAATATGAAGATGTTTCATATCATAACGATGTAAGATGGCTCAGTCGGGGGTCTGCACTGCAACGTTTCTACTCTCTCAGAAAGGAAATAGGAGAATTCTTGGAAACAAAGGGACAAACGATGCGAGAACTATCTGATCCAATTTGGCTGGCTGATTTGGGGTTTCTAGTCGACCTAACAAAGCATCTGAATGTACTGAACATGAATCTTCAGGGCAAAGATGCAGCGGTGAACCAACTTTATTCACACCTCAAAGCCTTTGGAACAAAGCTGCAACTTTTCCTAAGGCAGTTGTCACAAACACCGCCCAATACCATCCATTTTTCAGCGCTACAGGAAATAATTAACAGTTTTCCACAGGATGATATCCATGCGCAAATAAGCAGGTATGCAGCAGACATCACATCTCTGGCTGGGGAGTTTCAACGGCGCTTTCAAGATTTTGCAGCTATTGAAAAGGAGATCAGCATTTTCTCCTCTCCATTCTCTGTTGACCCCGACAATGCTCCTGATCAGTTGCAGCTCGAGCTCATTGAGCTACATTGTGACAGCGAGTTACGCAGTCGTCATCAACAGCTCTCTCTTGTTAACTTTTACCGCCAACTGGATAAGAGCCGGTTTCAAGAGATTCGAACATTGGCTAAGAAAACCCTGAGCTTGTTTGGCTCAACATATTTGTGTGAGAAGACATTCTCTGTTATGAACTTTAACAAGAACCGCGTGAGGACAAGACTAAGTGACTCTCACCTGCGTGACATTTTGCGCATCAAAACCACGGCCATTGAACCAGACCTAGTCTATGTGCTGCAGTCCAGATCCCAGTTTCACCCTTCACATTAGTGCAGGCTAGTTTCTTTTTTTTAATTGAGATTAATATGTTGTAAAATCTCAATTAATGTCAGTTGGATAGACAGTTATATATTTGAACACATGTATACTTGCTGTTATGTTCCTGTTCACATTTTTTGAACTTATAAGTTGACAGACAACCTTACATTACTTTGTGTAATGTACTTTAAAATGTTCCTGAGATATCTCAGTTTCCTGTTTTTATTATATTAAAGGGGTTGTCCAAGTTCAGAACCCAGACATACCCCCTTTTTCACCCAGGCAGCCCCCCTGCCATGGGCATCAAAGCATCTCATGCTCCGATGTGCTCCCTTGCCCTGTGCTATTTACAATGACACACTGCCGGTAGGAGGCTTCACCGGCTCTAATGTGCAGGCTTTAGCGCTGCTCTAGCTGGTTTACTGGTGATAAAGCCCGCCCATCAGTGCCGGTGACGTCACTGGGCTTTCTGCCAGCCCCGTGGAGAGCCGGGTATGTCACTAGAACTCCAGAAAATGCCTTTCCTCTGCGCAATTTAGTGCAGGGCAAAAGTAGGACATTGGAGCATAAACTGCTTCGATGCTCAAGTCGGGGAGGGGCTTCCTGGGTGAGAATGGGGGTATGTCTGGGTTAACCCCTTTAAGGCAGATTGATTAAACACCTGTTTAGATTTGTCATCCAAGTCACAAAATAAAAAGTATGCCGTTTTCAATAAACTTTGCAAAAAAAGTTTATTTGCATTCATTTTAATGGTCCAAAGAATGTCAAGCAAAATGATCGGCCCTCGCACATGTTCACTTCATCAAATTTGGCACTCTTAGAAAAAAGTTTGGACACCCCTGCTCTATCTGCTCCCTGGTTCAACCTTGGTTCCTGTCTTGGCTACGTCCATAGTTAACTCTTGTCACCAAGCACGGTCAGAGATCCAGACCATCGTGAGGGGTCAAGGACAGACAAGGGAATCCTGATTCCACTCCATAGTTTTGCTGCAAGGGTTCCTTACTTCCAGCCCTCCTGGTCTGGGTGAGGGATAATGTGGTGGCCATACTTGACTTGGCCCCATCACAGATCCATTCGGCCATATTTGACTTGGCCCAATCACAGATCCATTCGGCCATATTTGACTTGACCACATCACAGATCCAATCACAGATCCATTCGGCCATATTTGACTTGGCCCCATCACAGATCCATTCGGCCATATTTGACTTGGCCCCACCACAGATCAATTCGGCCATATTTGACTTGACCCCATCACAGATCCAATCACAGATCGATTTGATCATATTTGACTTGGCCTCATCACAGATCCATTTGGCCATATTTGACTTGGCCCCATCACAGATCCATTCGGCCATATTTGACTTGGACCCATCACAGATCCATTCGGCCATATTTGACTTGGCCCCATCACAGATCCAGTCGGCCATATTTGACTTGGCCCCATCACAGATCCATTCGGCCATATTTGACTTGGCCCCATCACAGATCCATTCGGCCATATTTGACTTGGCCCCATCACAGATCCATTCGGCCATATTTGACTTGGCCCCATCACAGATCCATTCGGCCATATTTGACTTGGCCCCATCACAGATCCATTCGGCCATATTTGACTTGGCCCCATCACAGATCCATTCGGCCATATTTGACTTGGCCCCATCACAGATCCATTCGGCCATATTTGACTTGGTCCCATCACAGATCCATTCGGCCATATTTGACTTGGCCCCATCACAGATCCATTCGGCCGTATTTGACTTGGCCCCATCACAGATCAATTCAGCCATATTTGACTTGGCCCCATCACAGATCCATTCAGCCATATTTGACTTGGCCCCATCACAGATCAATTCGGCCATATTGAAGGGAAAATGTAACATGACGGAAGTCGGTGAAGCCATTGTTGTTCATCACGTGTTGACTCTTGCGCTGCACCAGAGTCGTCAGATATCCTTCCTCTGTTCTCCTTGCCATCTTGCTTGCACGTAGAGATTCAGTGATTTGTGAGGACACGTCCTGTGATTATAGGAACCCTATATGATGGGAGATTGGAGGAGGCACCCAGAATCCTTAGCTGTTGGGATTGTTCGCAGTCTGTCGGGATTGAGCATGCCGTCCGCTTATCGTGCATTCAGGTGACAGAGAGTGACATGTGTGCCAAGTGACCTGGATATTTTTTTTATTAAATTAAATGAGTGTTGTTGAGGTTGGGAAAAAAAATAAGATGACTAAGTAAGAAAATGATGACTCATGGCGAGGAGGGCAGGGCTTCTAGTGGAGATATATTATCTTAAAGTGGAAGTAACGGATTAATTATTATAATGATCAGCATTTATTTAAAGGAAAGTTCCTGTTATCACATAATGTTGCATAGACATCTGAGAACAACTAAGATGGGGAGTAAAGAGAATCCCTTTCAATTTCTTTGTCTATGGTGTTCACTCAGAGATATAATAAGGAGGGTGATTGCACTAACTAAGCTGTGGGAGGGGCAAAGATAAGACTTCCTGGTTCTGTGGCGTCACATGATCCCTCTCAGCCAATCAGCAGTTCAAGGATCATGATAGAGGTGTTTCCATGTGCTCTGCTTGGCCTCTTAAAGGGCCAATGCGTTCTAACTTTAGCTCTGTTGCACCAGACTTTATTAGGACCATTACTAACATTACATTATCCTGTGCTGATCCAGCTTTGATGATGTGCTTTTATTTTTATGGTTATGATTTGCATTTCTTTTCTATTTCGAGGGTAGGACCCAATGGGATGATCCATGCCTCCTTTTTGAGGTATGCTTGCCAAATTTTCAAAGATGTCTACCGGGAATCAGGGATATGCCACTTCCCATGCAAGCCGTATTTCTGCCTCCTGAATGTGCTTCTGATTGCCAGGGCTTGGCTTCGCGGCAATGCAAAAAGTTTGGGAAGAACTGCTCCATGGAAAACTTCTACCATGTCCAAAAGATTTACCACCCATGCCAGGAGTCTGGAAGGTCTTCAGTTTTTCAGGTGGTCCCCTAGATATCTTGGAAGAGTTTGTTTAGGATGAGGAAAGCACGATCCCGATGACTCCACGCCCTTGTTTTGCCCTAACCCGTGGCCCCATTTCCAGACTTTTCCAGAAAAAGTGGCCGGGGAACAGGAGATTTGATAAATATGGCAATCTGATGCTGCGATTCGGCCACTCAACGTGGCTTTCGTTCTTCTTCACTGTCATGTAGACTGAAAAAAAACACGTTGAGATCCTACAGACGATCATGTCACTCAGACTCCCCACCAAGCATTGTCAGCGCCGGCACACCCCGGCAGGCAACAGTGTTTTAATTCCACCCAAGCGAAGGAAGCCACTAAAATGTACGAGGCCACACCTCAGTAATTGTTTTCAGCTTTTGTCTCACGCGCAAAGCTTTCAATTAAACTTCCCCGTGAGGGAGCAGACCGAGGACGACCCAGCTGTAAAAATGAAGGAATCTTGGCGCCGGCACAAAGGCGAGATACAAGAAGCGGCTGAAGGCTCCCGATGGCTGTAGGGTTCCTTATCTCATCGGATTCAGGAAGCGTATAATGAGAATTTCACTTCTGTATCTCTTGTCGTACCCTTCAAATTTTGCCAGCAGCTGCAAATGTTGAGCAAAGCTTTAGTAGGATTTAATTTAAAAAAAAATCACGTGATGATGGAGTTGGCATAGTTGTAAGAGTCTTACTATTCTTGCTGGATATGCAATAAATGGCATCAGCTAGAAAATAATGTGGCACGTGATTTATAAATGAAGCCACATCCTCAACTGAAAACTCGAAAGCTGTCACTTGGAAAAAAACAAAAGCTTAATGCTTTTTTTTTTTTGGAAGCGTTCCTTGATACGTCTCCTTTGTACCCTGGCATAAACCATATAGATCCTTTGTCTATGGAAGTAAAAAAAAAAAAAGCCTTTTCCAAAATTACTTTCTAATCTATGGTGGTCAGAGTTCTGATGTATAGACGTAGGGTTAATGTATAGGAATCCGGTTACTATTGGGATATACAATGTTTGAAGCCAAGCTCTTGTCTGGATGAAGGGCTCTTGTCTCAGGGATGGGACGCCATTACATCATGACAAGTCCTTCAACCTCTTGTTCACTGTTGTAATTAATGGCTGTTTTATTCCATCTTGTGATCTGAGAACCAGGTAACTCTCCATATCCATCCACCCCGAGTTCACGTCATCTATGTAACATTGTATTATTCAACTCGTAAAGAATCCGCACTGGAAATCCATGGAAGATCCATCACATCTAAAGATGACTTGTGCCAACTTCATTCGAACTCTACAATAGGAAGGTGCATAGAAAAAAGGTCAAGCGCATACATAGCGTCCTTTTTTTGGGGATAGCAGCAGCATTTTTTTCATCCATTCTCAATTCTTGGCGTACCAACAGGTCTCATCACCGAATTATTATTATTATTATTAATTTATATAGCGCCATTGATTCCATGGTGCTATACATAAGAAGGGGTTACATACCAGATACAGATATCACTTACAGTAAACAAACTAACAATGATAGAACGGTACGGAGGGAAGAGGACCCTGCCCTTGCAGGCTTACATTCTACAGGAATGGGGTGGAGACAGTAGGTTGGGGGGTTGCAGTAGCTCCGGTGTTGTTGGTTGAGGTGGCAGCAAGCAAGGTCATGGCAGGCTGTAAGCTTGTTTGAAGAGATGGGTTTTCAGGTTCTGTCTGAAGGATCCAGGTGTGGTGGATAATCGGACGTGTTGCGGCACAGATTTCCCTAGGACGGGAGATATTCGGGAGAAATCTTGAAGGCGATTGCGTGAGGAACGAATAAGTGTGGAGGAGAGAAGGAGGTTTTGGGAGGACCGGAGGTTACGTGAGGGAATATATCGGGAGATTAGGTCAGAGATGTACGGAGGAGAGCGGTTATGGATGGCTTTGTAGGTCAGTGTTAGTAGTTTGAACTGGATACGCTGGGGGAATGGGAGCCAGTGAAGGGATTTGAAAAGGGGGGTAGCAGAGGAGTAGCGAGGCGAGAGATGAACAAGTCGTGCAGCAGAGTTGAGGATGGACTGGAGGGGTGCGAGAGTGTTAGCAGGTAGACCACAGAGGAGGATGTTGCAATAGTCGAGGCGGGAGATGATGAGGGCATGCACAAGCAGTTTAGTAGATTGAGGGTTGAGGAAAGGATGGATTCTGGAAATATTTTTGAGCTGGAGGCGACAGGAGGTGGCGAGAGCTTGGATGTGGGGTTTGAAGGACAGAGCAGAGTCAAGGGTTACTCCGAGGCAGCGGATTGTCGGTACAGCGGAAAGAGTGATGTCATTTATTGTGATAGAAAGATCAGGTGGGAAAGATATGCGAGATGGGGGAAAGATAATGAGTTGAGTTTTGTCCACATTGAGCTTGAGGTAGCGGGAGGAGAAGAAGGAGGATATGGCTGATAGATATGCTGGGATTCTGGACAGCAGAGAGGTGACATCTGGGCCAGAGAGGTAAATCTGGGTGTTCTCAGCGTACAGATGGTACTGGAAGCCATGGGATTTTATGAGCCAAGGGTATAGATTGAGAAGAGTAGGGGTCCTAGGACGGAGCCTTGAGGGACTCCAACAGAGAGGGGGCGGGGTGCGGAGGTAGTGTGGGAGTGGGAGACACTAAATGTGTGGTTACAAAGGTATGAGGAGATCCAGAATAGGGCAAGGTCTTTGATGCCAAAGGAAAAGAGGATCTGTAGTAGGAGGCAGTGGTCAACTGTGTCGAAAGCAGAGGACAGGTCAAGAAGAAGGAGTACAGAGAATTGTCTGTTAGCTTTGGCTGTAAGTAAGTCATTGGTGATTTTGGTAAGGGCAGTTTCGGTGGAATGGTGGGGGCGGAAGCCGGATTGTCGGTTGTCGAAGAGAGAGTTAGATGAAAAGTGGGAGGAAAGTTCAGCGTGAACGTGTTGCTCAAGGAGTTTGGAGGCAAATGGGAGCAGCGATATGGGGCGATAGCTGGACAAGACGGTTGGGTCGAGTGATGGCTTTTTGAGGATGGGCGTGATTGTAGCATGTTTGAAGGCAGCGGGGAAAGTACCAGAAGATAGTGATAGGTTGAAGAGATGGGTTAGGGATGGGATGAGTGTGGGGAGGAGGTGGGATGGGATCAAGTGCACATGTGGTGAGGTGTGATTTGGAGAGGAGACGAGTAAGGTCTCTTTCCGTTTTTCCGTGATATTGGGAAAGGAGGTTATGGGGGTAGGGAAATGCTGTGGAAAACTAAGGGGTTGTGGTGGTCGGACAGTAAAGACTTGCCGTGTTTGGTCAATCTTGTTTTTGAAGTGTGTGGCAAACTCCTCAGCAGAGATGACGGAGGTCGGAGGGGGCAGTGGAGGGCGGAGGAGAGAGTTTAAAGTGTTGAATAGCTGTTTGGGGTTGTAGGATAGGGAGGATATAAGGGGTTGTGAAGTAGGCCTGTTTAGCAGAGGTGAGTGCTGATTTGAATGCGAGTGTTGCTTGTTTGAATGCAGTGAGGTCATCTTGAGAATGTGTTTTCTTCCAACGCCGCTCCGCTGGACGCTTGTCAAAGCTGCTTAGTGAGGTTGTTGTGCCAGGGTTGCCTGTTGACTCGTCGCACTCTGCCATGGACAAAAGTGGCGACCGAGTCAATAGCTGATACGAGAGTAGCATTGTAGAAAGCAGTGGCGCTGTCTGTGTCATGGAGTGAGGATATGGATGTCAGTGGTAGAACAGAGTCAGAGAGTGTGTGTGTCTCTAGATGTGCAAGGCTTCTGCGGGGGTGTGCTGGTTGCCGGACATGGGTGACAGGTGAAGAGGACAGGGATGAGAATGTGAGTAGATGGTGGTCAGATAGGAGTAGGAGGGAGGTTGTGAGGTTAGATAGGGAGCAGAGTCGGGTGAAGATGAGGTCTAGTGTGTGTCCGTCTGTGTGGGTGGCTGAGGAGGACCACTGAGTAAGTCCAAAGGATGAAGTAAGCAACAAGAGTTTGGATGCTGCTGACTGAATTAACAGTATGCCACGTGGTATGGATGTTTATAACATTTTAACCAGTGGAGGTTAGATGATATTGTATGCCTATACAGTGGCATTGTACATCAATGTCTTCCATTTCCGTTCTTGACTTATTATTCTTCTGGCGAAGGGCTCAAATGTCGAACAAGCAGTAGATAATGGAGTTCAGTGAAACCCTTGGAAGGCATGATAAGACGGGCATGCAGCTTACTCTTGCCGTTTTCCTCTCGGAGCATTGCATAAGATCTCCACTAGGAATATTTGTCTTTGGAATGAATGATATGTGGAGCGTGCCAGACTGCATAAGAAAGGAAAAATAGTCAAAATATTAAGTCACCCGACACAAAGAATGTGGCATAGGCACATCACCGTTGAAATACGCGGCATTGTGATTATAACAGGCAACTATCCTCATCTGTCAAAGTCAGCTGTCGTGAGAGGGACCTCTAAAGATGGAATTTAGCCGAGGAATGGGAAGTATCTCTACAAAGAAATAGCTGAAGATGGAGCCTAGCTATTGATGGAATGATCGGACGTAGTTAAAAAAAAAAATCAAAGACTACCAGACAGTGAACCTGACCAAAGAAATGACGCAACCAAAGACCGGAACCAAATCAATGCCCAAAGTCCCAACCTGTGGTGGAGAATTGGCAATGATTGGCTATGCTCTAAGATTGAATATAGCCATAGACCAAACATAGCCAATGATAGGACAAAGCCATAGACCAAACATAGCCAATGATAGGACAAAGCCAACAAAATAACTAAGCCAAAGCCCAAATAGAGGAAATGATTGAATAAAGCAAAAATACAAACAATGGTAATGGCAGAACAAAGTTAAAGACTAAACATACGTAAAGACTGAACATAATCAATGATAGGACAAAATCAAAGTCTGAACATAGTCATTGACAGAATAAAGCAAAAGACCAAACACAGTCAATGATAGAAAACTACCAAAGACTGAACATAGCCAATGGCAGGACAATGCCAAAGACTGAACATAGCTAATGATACGATAAAGCCAAAGACTGAACATAGCTAATGATAAGATAAAGCCAAAGACTGAGTGCAGCCAATGGCAGGATAATGCCAAAGATTGAACATAACCATAGACCAAATATAGTAAATGATAGGACAAAGCCAAAGACCAAATATAGCCAAAGACTGAACATAGCCAATGGTAGGACAAAGCCAAAGACCAATCATAGCCAAAGACTAAATATAGCCAATGATAGAGAAAGCCAATGGGAGAACAAGAAAACACACCACTTTATCAGTCAGAATAAAACAATATTTCTTCAGCAGAAATCTAGTGTTGACCTGCTGAGATTTTCTGTCACAAATTTACATGTTTTTGGTCATTACTCGCAGGATTGTGACGGTGGTCCTTGTTATAATCAGCGTGGTCTGGATTCCCATCCTGCAGAACGCCAACAGCGGGCAGCTCTACGTGTACATCCAGTCCGTCACCAGCTACCTGGCACCCCCGGTCACAGCCGTGTTTGGCTTGGCCGTCTTCTGGAAGAGAGCCAACGAGCAGGTAAACCCCCTCTGTGCCGCCCCTGTACACAACATACTGAACAATAGCCATACCACAATAGGGCGCACCCAGCGAACACAATGTATCCTCACACAATGCACGGAGTCACTTTCAATTCAAGTAAATAAGGTCACTGGTCACAATGAACGAGAACGTGGAGTCTCCCGTCAGAAAAATCACTCTAATGACTTAAATGGGGATGATTGGGGAGTGGATCACGGTTGTGTCATTGTTCTTCGCTTTTATTTGAGAGTTTTCTCTGTTTTCTGGAGGTGGATGTCATTTGTCACATATTAGCGACACTTAATTGCCCTAAAAATACAGGATTTAAGAATAAGTAGACAAAATAGCACAGTCCGTCCTGTCAGGCGGCTCAGTAAGCGATGAAGTCATAGAAAGTCTCATCCACTTGCTTCATATTGAGCTTGTGTTTGCACCGGCTGAGAAGGTCTTAGACATTATGGATGGCACCTTTCTTCTATATGAAGTCTAGGGGTTCACCAAAGTTCATCGAAAGGACAACTGTGGCGGTACATCTGGAGGACAGCCATGTTGGTTAATGGGCATCCTCCAATCAGTGGTGGCACTATAACAGATTGGTTTCACTGACTAGAGGAGGTCATCTGATGAAGAAAACCCCCTTCTTTTAGGATCAAGTGATCAGCTGGTCTCCTAATCCCTTCCTAACCTAAACCTTGTTTCTTGACTACTCTCCAACCAAGCCCCTTGGCTATTACATGTAGCACATGTAGTACCACTCCTGGCTGTTCCTGACTACGTTCCTGACTTCCATTGGCTTGTCGAATCCTGGTAAGAAATCCCGGTTCCGTTCTTGACCTAGGTTCTACTTCCACCATCACCAATATTTGACTATTCTAGAAGAACCCTTCTTCCACAAAGTCTATACCTTTTTCCACGGGGTTACAGGTGAAAAACAGGGAACCCCCGACCCCGATCGAGTCAGGGCCAAACAGAATAAGGCTTATAGAGTCCACATTCTGACCACTGGTCCTTTATGGAGAACCTTCGACCTTCCATTTCTGAGGATGTCTGCAACTTGGAGAAAACAGCAGATCCTTTAGGACTTACTTGGTTGACCTCTAGTTTAGAAAACCCACGTTTGAATACCGTATTAGACATTTCCACCCTAACAGAGGTGGTTTGCGCCTTTAGTTTCCTTATGGAGCGTAGAGCGACTATAGAGAAAGTCTAATCAGCAGCTCTTTGCATGCCATATCATATGCGGCGTCCCGGGAAGTGTCCGTCCTTCAGATTGTCAGCATTTAACAGGCGTTAAAAGCCAGAGGCAAAAGCTCAATAATCCGGCGTTAATGCGACAGGCAGGATCCAGGAGCGCGGAGTGAGAGAGAGTCGTCATCTTCATTTGGGATAATTGCTGCATTGTGAAAGCAGGTGTGTGCAGATTCCAGGGTTCAAAATAAATCCTAATCCTACTATTAATCCCCCCTCCCCTGATAAAAGCGGGAGTCTTACACAATATCTACCCACTAATAACCGCGTCTTGTGGGGGGGGGGGGGTAGAAGACATATCTGGTAAAATTTATTCTTGTTTGTTCTGCCGTTCTCAAATCCTAAGAAATATCAGTATTAATGTTTGTAAACCTTCACATTCCAACAACAATTGTCTCCATGGTTACAGACTACAAACAAACCCTGGGTAGTCTGAGCCTACAGAGGGGGCAGCAACTTTTTCTATTGTCAACCATATAAACTATTTTCTATATATACACACTGGTAACTCAGACCATTCTGTCCCTCTCTCAGTCCTTCCTGGCAATCAGTCATATAAGAGATTCCTCTTTTTCCCATCGCCCTACCTTCCCCCAATACAATCTTGAATGACTTTTACCTGTAGAATAAGACCGATACTTTTCAACATTTTCAAGTCTAATTTCCAGGACAATTTAAGGCTCTGCCCATAAAACTTCCCGGAAAGTTCCACTTTTTTGCCTAAGTCCCTCGCACTTTTTGAACCAGTTCCTGCAAAAAAATGAAAGGGATATACAGGATCGGGTAACCAAATATTTATACGTCCATCAGACCAGAGTCTTCATATATAATCTACTAGTATTTTTTTAAAAGCAAATTGGAAACAAGGAATGCTGGGAAATGTACTCCACTGGTAACAAAGCGAGGGTGGAAGTAGCTAACTTCTCCTCATCATCATTTTTCATCCTTTTCTCTATAATCTGTAGGACAAATAAGAGCAAATCTGTGGTTGGTCACTGAGGAAACGAAATGAGCCCCCTCCATTGTTTCTGTTCCCTTGGTGGGAGGAACATGAAACTAGTCTGAGCAGCAGAGAGAGGCAGTCTACTGTATAGCAGATAGAACTTCCTGTGACCACCAGACAGAGAGTTACTTCGCGTCTTGGCACCCTGAAGAATCTTATCCTGTACAGAAGCATGATGCTGGATAATGTAATGGTGCAATATACGGTATAATACTACGATGTGATGGCGGTATAATCAGCACAAGGTCTACTGCACATGTCACGTCTTGTCGCCTCTTTCTCCTCACAGGGAGCGTTCTGGGGTCTTATGGTGGGCCTGGTGGTCGGATTGGCACGGATGACCCTGGAGTTTGTGTATCCCATCCCCCGCTGTGGCGTTCACGACGAGCGTCCGTCCATCCTGAAGGACATTCATTACCTGCACTTCGCCATCATTTTATGTGCATTGACAGTAGGAGTAGTTGTCGGGATAAGCCTCTTATCGGAGCCGCCCCTGCACTCTCAGGTAGGTGGAAATCTGCGTGACCTTATATGAGACACCAAGAGATCGAGGAGAAAATGGCGTCTTGTGAAAACCGTACGGTGCCTGCGTTACAATTGTCTTGCAGCTATTTTTAGGGTGGGAAAAAAATAAACTTTTGGTATTTAGGGAAATATTATGCAAAGAGAAGACCTATTGGGCGCGCATCAGTCTCCACCATCACTGGTGAGATACAGAACGTGTCGCCATATCCTGCACCAGCGGCGACACCATGACAGAGGGAAGGGACGTGTCCCCGGGTTCTTTACGAGCTGCCGAGTGATGGGGGTGTAATGACGTGGCAGCGTTAGCTCTTTGCGTGTAGTTGCAGAATCTGACACTCTACAAATATGATCCCCCTCCTCCTCCTCCAAAATTTGGGTTCACATAGGTTTGCAGAATGACCCGCATGTTTGGAATATATCAGTCCTCAGGGACACGTTGGGTTTTCTTCTGCTCTCACCTTAGAGCGGAGGATGTGATCAGAGACTGGAGGACGATGGCTCCCCCAATAGCCGATATTAAGGGGCAATTTTGGCAATGTAGGATGATGTCATCGCACATGGCGGAGTCAATTTCCTGTTTTTCATACAGTGTGATGTCATCACACAGCACAGGCTCAATACCAATGCACAGCTCCCGCGCTCTCCTCCACCTCACCATCCATTGCCTAAATAATACTGCCAGACAATGCTCAATAATAAAAGTATCATCCAGCACCTCTCATCTTATCCACCTGCTGCAGCCACAGTTCACTAGCTGGGGAAAGCGTGGTGCCATTGCGTCTTTTGCCCACTCTACAATCTGTATTTTTAGGGGGTTTTGTATTGTATTTTGCTTTATTTCTCCAGTAAAACAAGTAGAAAGCTGCCTTTCTTTTTTATGGCTGCCTGATCCGATGCCAAGAGTATAAGAACTGGTGCCAGGGAAAACAGCGCTATGTTTAATGCCGAAAAACGCTGCCAAAGCCAAACGCTGGTCTTGTTTTGTGAGATAGTAAAGCTGGCTAAAAACAGAAAATATTTCTGACTTTTCTGTTGGTCCTGGCTCAGTGGGTAAGCGGATGTGCCGTGCCCCACAATTAACCAGTTGACGACCATCTGGTGCTCAAGGAGTAAAATATAGAAAGTAAAGGTATAAAGGAAGTCATCAGGACCTGTACTGCGGGAAGGACATTTAAAGGGGTTGTCCAGGACTTAGATATTAATGGCCTCTCCTTAGGGCATTAGTGTCGGATCGGTTGTGGTCCAACACCCGGCACCCCACAGTCAGCTGCGGGTGGATATATAGAGGCAAAACTGCACGGCTCTGTATACCGTGTAGTGGCCATTCTCGGTACTGCAGCTCAGATCACATTCACTTTAATTGGAGCTGACACGCAGTACCCAAGAACGGCCACTACACTGTGCATGGCGCTGTGCTTTTCACGCTCTATATTCTGACCTCAGCAGGAGCTGAGCGGAGGACGGACAGGTGTCGGACCCCCACTCATCTCAAGGACAGGTCATCGTTATACAAGTCCTGGACAACCCCTTTAAGACCAGCAACAATCCGCATATATCTCTCTCTTCTCAACAGGTAAAAAACCTCACCTGGTGGACAATACCCCGAGGAAGAAGCCCACCCGAGATAACATTCAGGAAGGTGTCCACTCGAAGCCACTCAGCCACTGGAGAAATTGATGGTGGGTTCAGTAGGGTGACTTGTGGTTGGGTCGGTTGGTTGGTCGGGCATTCTGGATGCAATTTGATATATATATTGTTTTCATATCTTTGTACAGGACCAGTCAACTGTTCCCCCCGCGGCCGGGCCTGGAGCACAATGTTGTGCAAACCCCCCACAGAACCAGTGGAATCGCCCTCCCCCATTCAACAAAGAAGCATTAAGGAGGATCCATTCTGGGCGCGGGTGTGCTGCATTAATGCCATCATTCTCATGTGCGTCAACGTTTTCTTCTATGCCTATTTTGCATGAAGACCAAGAGGAACGAAAAAAAAAAAAAAAACACTGCAAAAACATTACCTACAAGTGCCCTTAAAATTAACCGTTTCACTGCCAGCCATCAGTACATAATAATGGTTTTGGTTAATCTATTCCAAAGCTAAGGTCATGGAGCGGCCTCCATTGCCAGCGTGTGCCAAGGTGAATCACATGCCCAATGGAGGACGGCTCCGCACATGTACAGAAGGCAGCAGAATAGAGTTTCCTGCCCTTTTAACCTCACACGCCATGACGCATGCTTTTTATACAGGAGCCAAGATGGCGGCCCACCAGCGGCACGTGACATTCCTGACAATGTGCCGTCGTAAAGTACAATTATCGAATAAAAGGTGTTATTAGAGGAGCTGCCTTCTGCCCGTCACTGACAGCGGGGGCTCATACTGACGATGACTTTTTATTGCGATGACTCTCAGAAAATCACCAAGAGTCACAAATAATTCCCTCACTCCAAATACTGAGTCACTGACCGAACGCCGCGAGGAGGGAAGATTAAAGGGAAAAGTCATCGAATCCTATTAGACTACAAAGATCTCTGACCCAGGGGAGGGGAAGAGGCCAACGCTGCCAGTGGCAGAGAAGACGGCGGCGTCCCCCTATAATAGAGATGACCATGGTGCCCCCCCCCATAACAGCGATGATCGCAGCGTCCCCCTATAATAGAGATAACGGCGGCGTCCCCCTATAATAGAGATACCGCGGCGTCCCCCTATAATAGAGATACCGCGGCGTCCCCCTATTATAGAGATGACCATGGTGCCCCCCCATAACAGCAATGATCGCAGTGTCCCCCTATAATAGAGATAACGGCGCCGTCCCCCTATAATAGAGATGACCGCGGCGTCCCCCTGTAATAGAGATGACCGCGGCGTCCCCCTATAATAGAGATGACCGCGGCTTCCCCCCCCATAACAGATGACCGCGGCTTCCCCTTATAATAGAGATGACCACGGCGTCCCCCCCATAACAGTGATGACAGTGCATCCCCAAATAAGAGCGATGACTGAAGTGCCCCCCTCCTCAAAACAAAGAAGAACCACGGCATCCCCGCCTAACAGCGTCCCCTCAAAACAGTGAGAACCACAGTATCACCAATAACAGAGAAGGACAGTTGCGCCCCCCCCATAAAAGAGATAACCACAGCGTAGTGATAACCAAGTGTTGCACTACAGCAGTCGCGGTCAGTGTTGCACTACGGCAGTCGCGGTCAGTGTTGCACTACGGCAGTCGCGGTCAGTGTTGCACTACGGCAGTCGCGGTCAGTGTTGCACTACAGCAATTGCGGTCAGTGTTGCACTACAGCAGTCGCGGTCAGTATTGCACTACGGCAGTCGCGGTCAGTGTTGCACTACGGCAGTCGCGGTCAGTGTTGCACTACGGCAGTCGCGGTCAGTGTTGCACTACGGCAATTGCGGTCAGTGTTGCACTACGGCAGTCGCGGTCAGTGTTGCACTACGGCAGTCGCGGTCAGTGTTGCACTACGGCAGTCGCGGTCAGTGTTGCACTACGGCAGTCGCGGTCAGTGTTGCACTACGGCAGTTGCGGTCAGTGTTGCACTATGGTGGAGTTTACATGTGGCTGTTACTGGGGTTTCCTGTAGTGGCTGTTCAGGAAACGTTCCATGATTTCACCATGACAGACGTGATTGGTGTAATATTTAGATATTGTGGGGCTCTGATTGCGGGGACTTGGTGGCCTGTTTTTCAGGAATGGTCAGTGATCAGAGATCTATAATAGAAATCTATGGGCCCATATTGTACAACTACGTGACAGGAAGTAGTCACCCTCTATACAGTTCAGGTGGAGGTAGGACTCTGTATTATGCGGGTAACCCCTCTATACAGTACAGGTGGAGGTAGGACTCTGTATTATGCGGGTAACCCCTCTATACAGTACAGGTGGAGGTAGAACTCTGTATTATGCGGGTAACCCCTCTATACAGTACAGGTGGAGGTAGAACTCTGTATTATGCGGGTAACCCCTCTATACAGTACAGGTGGAGGTAGGACTCTGTATTATGCGGGTAACCCCTCTATACAGTACAGGTGGAGGTAGGACTCTGTATTATGCGGGTAACCCCTCTATACAGTACAGGTGGAGGTAGAACTCTGTATTATGCGGGTAACCCCTCTATACAGTACAGGTGGAGGTAGAACTCTGTATTATGCGGGTAACCCCTCTATACAGTACAGGTGGAGGTAGAACTCTGTATTATGCGGGTAACCCCTCTATACAGTACAGGTGGAGGTAGGACTCTGTATTATGCGGGTAACCCCTCTATACAGTACAGGTGGAGGTAGAACTCTGTATTATGCGGGTAACCCCTCTATACAGTACAGGTGGAGGTAGGACTCTGTATTATGCGGGTAACCCTCTATACAGTACAGGTGGAGGTAGGACTCTGTATTATGCGGGTAACCCCTCTATACAGTACAGGTGGAGGTAGAACTCTGTATTATGCGGGTAACCCCTCTATACAGTACAGGTGGAGGTAGGACTCTGTATTATGCGGGTAACCCTTCTATACAGTACAGGTGGAGGTAGAACTCTGTATTATGCGGGTAACCCCTCTATACAGTACAGGTGGAGGTAGAACTCTGTATTATGCGGGTAACCCCTCTATACAGTACAAGTGGAGGTAGAACTCTGTATTATGCGGGTAACCCCTCTATACAGTACAGGTGGAGGTAGGACTCTGTATTATGCGGGTAACCCCTCTATACAGTACAGGTGGAGGTAGAACTCTGTATTATGCGGGTAACCCCTCTATACAGTACAGGTGGAGGTAGGACTCTGTATTATGCGGGTAACCCCTCTATACAGTACAGGTGGAGGTAGGACTCTGTATTATGCGGGTAACCCCTCTATACAGTACAGGTGGAGGTAGGACTCTGTATTATGCGGGTAACCCCTCTATACAGTACAGGTGGCGGTAGAACTCTGTATGATGCGGGTAACCCTCTATACAGTACAGGTGGAGGTAGAACTCTGTATTATGCGGGTAACCCCTCTATACAGTACAAGTGGAGGTAGAACTCTGTATTATGCGGGTAACCCCTCTATACAGTACAGGTGGAGGTAGAACTCTGTATTATGCGGGTAACCCCTCTATACAGTACAGGTGGAGGTAGAACTCTGTATTATGCGGGTAACCCCTCTATACAGTACAGGTGGCGGTAGAACTCTGTATGATGCGGGTAACCCCTCTATACAGTACAGGTGGAGGTAGAACTCTGTATGATGCGGGTAACCCTCTATACAGTACAGGTGGAGGTAGAACTCTGTATGATGCGGGTAACCCCTCTATACAGTACAGGTGGAGGTAGGACTCTGTATTAAGCGGGTAACCCCTCTATACAGTACAGGTGGAGGTAGGACTCTGTATTATGCGGGTAACCCCTCTATACAGTACAGGTGGAGGTAGAACTCTGTATTATGCGGGTAACCCCTCTATACAGTACAGGTGGAGGTAGGACTCTGTATTATGCAGGTAACCCCTCTATACAGTACAGGTGGAGGTAGGACTCTGTATTATACAGGTAACCCCCCTATATACAGTACAAATGGAGGCAGGACTCTGTGTTATGCAGATAACTCCCCTATACACAGTGGAGGCAGAGGCAGGACTTTGTATTACGCAGGTAACCCCCCTATATACAGTTCAGGCAGAGGCAGGACTCTGTATTACGCAGGTAACCCCCTATATACAGTGCAGGCAGAGGCAGGACTCTGTATTACGCAGGTAACCCCCCTATATACAGTACAAGTGGAAGCAGGACTCTGTATTGCTCAGATAACTCCCCTATATACAGTGCAGGCAGAGGCTGGACTCTATTACGCAGGTAACTCCCCTATATACAGTTCAGGCGGAGGCAGGACTCTGTATTACACAGGTAACCCCCCTAAATACAGTGCAGGCGGAGGCAGGACTCTGTATTACGCAGGTAACCCCCCCTATATACAGTTCAGGTGGAGGTATGACTCTGTATTAGACAGGTAACCCCCCTATATATAGTACAGGCAGAGGCAGGACTCTGGATTACGCAGGTAACCCCCTATATACAGTGCAGGCAGAGGCAGGATTCTGTATTACGCAGGTAACTCCCCTATATACAGTGCAGGCAGAGGCAGGACTCTGTATTATGCAGGTAACCCCCCTATATACAGTGCAGGTGGTAACCCCCCTATATACAGTGTAGGTGGAGGCAGGACTCTGTATTACGCAGGTAACCACCCTATATACAGTGCAGGTGGAGGCAGGACTCTATTACGCAGGTAACCCCCTACATACAGTTCAGGCAGAGGCAGGACCCTGTATTACGCAGGTAACCCCCTTATATACAGTTCAGGCAGAGGCAGGAATCTGTATTACACAGGTAACCCCCCCTATATACAGTGCAGGTAGAGGCAGGACTCTGTATTACGCAGATAATCCCCCTATATACATTGCAGGTGGAGACAGGACTATGTATTATGCAGGTAACCCCCTATATACAGAAAAAGTGGAAGCAGGACTTTGTATGGCAAAGCACAGATCTGGCCAATGTTACAAAATAATTTCTGTATTACTTAATATTCCTAAGAGCACAGTGGCCTCCATAATCCTTAAATGGAAGAAGTTTGGGACCACCAGAAGTCTTCCTAGACCTGGCCGTCCAGCCAAACTGAGCAATCGTGGGAGAAGAGCCTTGGTGAGAGAGGTAAAGAAGAACCCCAAAATCACTGTGGCTGAGCTCCAGAGATGCAGTAGGGAGATGGGAGAAAGTTCCACAAAGTCAACTATCACTGCAGCAATCCATCAGTCGGGCCTTTATGGCAGAGTGGCCTGACGGAAGTCTCTCCTCAGTGCAAGACATACGAAAGCCCGCATAGAGTTTGCTCAATAACACATGAAGGACTCCCAGACTATGAGAAATAAGATTCTCTGGTCTGATGAGACGAAGACAGAACTTTTTGGTGATAATTATAAGCGCTATGTGTGGAGAAAACTAGGCACTGCTCATCACCTGCCCAATACAATCCCAACAGTGAAACATGGTGGTGGCAGCATCATGCTATGGGGGTGTTTTTCAGCTGCAGGGACAGGACGACTGGTTGCAATTGAAGGAAACATGAATGCGGCCAAGTACAGAGATATCCTGGATGAAAACCTCTTCCAGAGTGCTCTGGACCTCAGACTTGGCCGAAGGTTCACCTTCCAACAAGACAATGACCCTAAGCACACAGCTAAAATAACATAGGAGTGGCTTCAGAACAACTCTGTGACCATTCTTGACTGGCCCAGCCAGAGCCCTGACCTAAACCCAATTGAGCATCTCTGGAGAGACCTGAAAATGGCTGTCCACCAACGTTCACCATCCAACCTGACGGAACTGGAGAGGATCTGCAAGGAAGAATGGCAGAGCATCCCCAAATCCAGGTGTGAAAAACTTGTTGCATCATTCCCAAGAAGACTCATGGCTGTACTAGCTCAAAAGGGGGCTTCTACTCAATACTGAGCAAAGGGTCTGAATACTTATGACCATGTGATATTTCAGTTTCTTTTTTAAAATGTCTACATTTTTGTTTTTTTTTCAGTCAAGATAAGGTGCAGAGTACCCACTGCATACAGTACAGGTGGAGGCAGCACTTTGTATTACGCAGGTAACCCCCCTATATACAGTGCAGGTGGAGGCAGGACTGTGTTACGCAGGTAACCCACCTATATACAGTGCAGGTGGAGGCAAGACTGTATTACGCAGGTAACCTCCCTATATACAGTGCAGGTGGAGACAGGAGTCTGTATTACGCAGGTAACCCCCTATATACAGTGCAGGTGGAGGCAGGGCTCTGTATTACGCAGGTAACCTCCCTATATAAAGTGCAGGTGGAGGCAGGGCTCTGTATTACGCAGGTAACCTCCCTATATACAGTACAGGTGGAGGCAGCACTCTGTATTACGCAGGTAACCCCCTATATACAGTGCAGGTGGAGGCAGGACTCTGTATTACGCTGGTAACCTTCCTATATACAGTGCAGGTGGAGGCAGGAGTCTGTATTATGCAGGTAACCACCCTATATACAGTGCAGGTGGAGGCAGGACTCTGTATTACGCAGGTAACCTCCCTATATACAGTACAGGTGGAGGCAGCACTCTGTATTATGCAGGTAACCCCCTATATACAGTGCAGGTGGAGGCAGGACTCTGTATTATGCAGGTAACCCCCTATATACAGTGCAGGTGGAGGCAGGAGTCTGTATTACGCAGGTAACCTTCCTATATACAGTGCAGGTGGAGGCAGGAGTCTGTATTATGCAGGTAACCACCCTATATACAGTACAGGTGGAGGCAGGAGTCTGTATTATGCAGGTAACCACCCTATATACAGTATAGGTGGAGGCAGGACTCTGTATTACGCAGGTAACCCCCCTACATACAGTGCAGGTGGAGGCAGGAGTCTGTATTACGCAGGTAACCACCCTATATACAGTGCAGGTGGAGGCAGGACTCTGCATTACACAGGTAACTCCCCTATATACAGTGCAGGTGGAGGCAGGACTCTGGATTACGCAGGTAACCCCCCTATATAGAGTACAAGTGGAGGCAGGACTCTGTATTATGTAGGTAACCCCCCTATAAACAGTGCAGTTGGAGGGAGGAGTCTTTATTATGCAGTTAACCATCCTATATACAGTGCAGCTAGAGGCAGGAGTCTGAATTACGCAGGCAACCCCCTATATACAGTACAGGTGGAGGCAGGGCTCTGTATTACGCAGGTAACCTCCCTATATACAGTATAGGTGGAGGCAGCACTCTGTATTATGCAGGTAACCCCCTATATACAGTTCAGGTGGAGGCAGGAGTCTGTATTACGCAGGTAACCCCCTATATACAGTGCAAGTGGAGGCAGGAGTCTGTATTACGCAGGTAACCCCCTATATACAGTGCAGGTGGAGGCAGGAGTCTGTATTACACAGGTAACCCCCTATATACAGTGCAGGTGGAGGCAGGAGTCTGTATTATGCAGGTTAACCCCCTATATACAGTGCAGGCGGAGGCAAGACTGTATTACGCAGGTAACCCCCCTATATACAGTGCAGGTGGAGGCAGCAGTCTGTATTACGTTGGTAACCCCCCTATATACAGTACAAGTGGAGGCAGGAGTCTATTACGTAGGTAACCACCCTATATACAGTGCAGGTGGAGGCAGGAGTCTGTATTACGTAGGTAACCACCCTATATACAGTACAGGTGGAGGTATGACTCTGTATTACGCAGGTAATCCCCCTATATACAGTGCAGGTGGAGGCAGGAGTCTGTATTACGCAGGTAACCCCCTATATACAGTGCAGGTGGAGGCAGGACTCTGTATTATGCAGGTAACCACCCTATATACAGTACAGGTGGAGGCAGGAGTCTGTATTACGCAGGTTATCACCCTATATACAGCACAGGTGGAGGCAGGAGTCTGTATTACGCAGGTAACCACCCTATATACAGTACAGGTGGAGGCAGGAGTCTGTATTACGCAGGTAATCACCCTATATACAGTGCAGGTGGAGGCATGACTCTGTATTACTATATATAAGCAAGTTAGGATATAGAGATTCATCACAGATACAAGTTGCATATGCTTGCAAACAAAATGAGGATAACCAATATCACCTATACTTATTCTCATTCCTCATTGATAAATTTAAATTAGTCAATAAAGAGTACAAATACTTCATAGATATGTTATATCACAAAAAGATTGTTATTACAATAAACAAATAGACACCCCATAAAATATTTTAAAGCCCCTAAAACAGAGAAACCCCATAAAAGATGAGGCAGTGTGGTTTAACCGGTTATACATACAGATTACATAATTGTCATCATGCTGAAATGCAATAAAATTATTATCACAAATTTCTCATATATCAATTATACAGTACAATTAGAGAGTAACAGACCTTATATGGGGTCTAAGAGTTACATGTAACCAGCTATACCTATGCACAGGGTTAAGGCATTTGTTTCCATTACAGATGAACCTTGAAGCTTAATGCTTTTAAAATTGCAAAGGCAGAAGGAAACACTGCTAAGTGCATATAACAATTCCCAAGTGCACAGTACAGATGGTCAGAAGTATATTATACAATAATCCCCAAAGGCAGGTTACATACACACCGGTTACCATGTAGATAGAGAACCACACTGCCTCGTACCCCAACGCGCGTTTCGCGTGCTGCTTCGTCGGGGGGTACAGAGGCAGTGCCAGCTCTGGTCATTTATACCTTGTAGTAGATTCGTCACACCTACACGTCCCGTGCTATTGGGCGCACTCGCACCGTTCACTGCACGTCGCACTCCCTCGGCCGGCGTCCTGGAAGTCAGGCCGCGCATGTGCACGCTGCCTAGACCCCGATTGGACGCCGGGCAAGGGAGGCGAGGCCACAGTGACACGGCGCGTGCGCGCACCACACGGGAACAATGCAGCCACCATTATAGGTTAGGGCAAAATTGCCCATCCACCATGTATCATTATTCCGCATTTAGGACGATCCAATGGGAGTTATGTTCAGTGTTGAAGGTAAGTTGGTTGCACGTTGAATCGAGTAATTCATAATCCAGTCCAAGTTCGGCTGTAGAGTCTTAAAGAGTAGACGATATATAGTAAGGGAAAGTACAGGCAATATACAATACCAGTTAAATAAGAAATGTAAGATTGGGGAATGTACATTTTAAAACATTCAATATACCATATCATAAATGGTCATAATACCTCAGGATAAACCATGTAATATCCAGATTTTCACTCCCCTGTATGATATTAATAATACATCTAACACACCCATAGTTACTACTACATTTATCCCCAACCATATTCATTTAACATAGATTGGGGAATATGACTTGCTGTTAGCAAATTATTATATCTATGCATACCATTAATAGTGGCATAATTAGCCATATCACAAAACATAACCCACCACACAGTATTGATACAGTAAAGGATCAATAGATCCATTATATTTATCCCCAATAAAGTGTGACTATTTAATTTGTGTAAAAACACCAGAGTTCTAGGCATAAATTAATAATTACATGGTATAGAAATATGGGTATGATCACAGAAATGTCATGAAGTTGCATCAGACTACCATTAGTCATGCTAGAAATGGTGCAAAGCTCACTGAGTCATTAAGACCCTTTGGTTTAATAGTATCGAGAATTGTAATCCATTTGGCTTCCATCTTGTATAGCAGGTTCTTGGCATCACCTCCCCTGGCCCCTAGATGAATTTGATCAATTGCACGGAAATTTTTTTTTCTGGATCTGACTGACATGGACCCTGACCTGATTACATTGCTGCTTCAACTGTTACGTTATGTTCTCACACATAATTTCTTCCTATTTAAAGATAGGATATACCTACAGGAGAGGGGCACAGCTATGGGGGCGTCTTGTGCGCCCTCGTATGCGTGTCTCTTCCTGGGTTATTGGGAGCATTACATTGAATTTCCAGACCTGAATGATGGAGCGGTCCATATGTGAAAATCTGGATATTACATGGTTTATCCTGAGGTATTATGACCATTTATGATATGGTATATTGAATGTTTTAAAATGTACATTCCCCAATCTTACATTTCTTATTTAACTGGTATTGTATATTGCCTGTACTTTCCCTTACTATATATCGTCTACTCTTTAAGACTCTACAGCCGAACTTGGACTGGATTATGAATTACTCGATTCAACGTGCAACCAACTTACCTTCAACACTGAACATAACTCCCATTGGATCGTCCTAAATGCGGAATAATGATACATGGTGGATGGGCAATTTTGCCCTAACCTATAATGGTGGCTGCATTGTTCCCGTGTGGTGCGCGCACGCGCCGTGTCACTGTGGCCTCGCCTCCCTTGCCCGGCGTCCAATCGGGGTCTAGGCAGCGTGCACATGCGCGGCCTGACTTCCAGGACGCCGGCCGAGGGAGTGCGACGTGCAGTGAACGGTGCGAGTGCGCCCAATAGCACGGGACGTGTAGGTGTGACGAATCTACTACAAGGTATAAATGACCAGAGCTGGCACTGCCTCTGTACCCCCCGACGAAGCAGCACGCGAAACGCGCGTTGGGGTACGAGGCAGTGTGGTTCTCTATCTACATGGTAACCGGTGTGTATGTAACCTGCCTTTGGGGATTATTGTATAATATACTTCTGACCATCTGTACTGTGCACTTGGGAATTGTTATATGCACTTAGCAGTGTTTCCTTCTGCCTTTGCAATTTTAAAAGCATTAAGCTTCAAGGTTCATCTGTAATGGAAACAAATGCCTTAACCCTGTGCATAGGTATAACTGGTTACATGTAACTCTTAGACCCCATATAAGGTCTGTTACTCTCTAATTGTACTGTATAATTGATATATGAGAAATTTGTGATAATAATTTTATTGCATTTCAGCATGATGACAATTATGTAATCTGTATGTATAACCGGTTAAACCACACTGCCTCATCTTTTATGGGGTTTCTCTGTTTTAGGGGCTTTAAAATATTTTATGGGGTGTCTATTTGTTTATTGTAATAACAATCTTTTTGTGATATAACATATCTATGAAGTATTTGTACTCTTTATTGACTAATTTAAATTTATCAATGAGGAATGAGAATTAGTATGACTCTGTATTACGCAGGTAACCCCCCTATATACAGTGCAGGTGAAGGCAGGAGTCTGTATTACGCAGGTAACCCCCCTATATACAGTGCAAGTGGAGGCAGGAGTCTGTATTACGTAGGTAACGACCCTATATACAGTGCAGGTGGAGGCAGGAGTCTTTATTACGCAGGTAACCCCCTATATACAGTGCAGGTGGAGGCAGGAGTCTGTATTATGCAGGTAACCTCCCTATATACAGTGCAGTTGGAGGAAGGAGTCTGTATTATGCAGGTAACCACCCTATATACAGTACAGGTGGAGGCATGACTCTGTATTACGCACGTAACCCCCTTATATACAGTGCAGGTGGAGGCAGGAGTCAGTATTACGCAGGTAACCCCCTATATACAGTGCACGTGGAGGCAGGAGTCTGTATTATGCAGGTAACCCCCCTATATACAGTGCAGGTGGAAGCAGGAGTCTGTATTACGCAGGTAACCCCCCTATATACAGTGCAGGTGGAGGCAGGAGTCTGTATTACGCAGGTAACCCCGTAAATACAGTGCAGGTGGAGGCAGGACTCTGTATTATGCAGGTAACCTCCCTATATACAG
Organism: Phyllobates terribilis; assembly: GCF_046119375.1. Classification (NCBI taxonomy): domain Eukaryota; kingdom Metazoa; phylum Chordata; class Amphibia; order Anura; family Dendrobatidae; genus Phyllobates; species Phyllobates terribilis. Next base: position 379,625,210 of record NW_027362769.1, on the reverse strand, counting down.
TGCAGTTGGAGGCAGGAGTCTCTATTATGCAGGTAACCACCTGTACTGGTGGAGGCAGGACTCTGTATTACGCAGGTAACCCCCCTATATACAGTGCAGGTGGAGGCAGGAGTCTGTATTACGCAGGTAACCCCGTAAATACAGTGCAGGTGGAGGCAGGAGTCTGTATTACGCAGGTAACCTCCCTATATACAGTGCAGTTCGAGGCAGGAGTCTGTATTATGCAGGTAACCAGCCTATATACAGTACAGGTGGAGGCATGACTCTGTATTACGCAGGTAACCCCCCTATATACAGTACAGGTGGAGGCATGACTCTGTATTACGCAGGTAACCCCCTATATACAAATTGCAAAAAGAACTTTGGCACTCCATACATGAATATATAAGAAATATTGTATCTAGACTGATGTCACTTTACAAAATGAAGTTTTTTTGCGCATAATTTGGCCAGTCTATGTGTGCCCATCAACCACGACAAGGTTACCTTCGTATGATGGGTAACTATGCTACGCTACCACTGGATATGCCACTCTTGGGCTGTAAGCCTGTATGGACAATATGTCTCACCTTGGGCTTTTAACCTACAATGTATGGGCTGGTAGAGCTAGTTAAAACCACCTGTGACTGAATGGGAGGGACACATGGTCATAAAAAAGGCTGTCAAACTTCTAGTAGTGTGAACACGTACCTGCTGCAATGCTCCAGGAGCGGGATCCCAAAAATGATTAATAGAAAAGAGAGAGGGGTCGCTCACTGGTCTATTCGGGTGCTCTGAAGAAAAAAAATAATCTAAATTGCAAAAAGAACTTCGGCACTCCATACATGAATATATGAGAAATATTGTATCTAGACTAATGTCACTTTACAAAATGAAGTTTTTTTGCGCATATACAGTGCCCTATATACAGTGCAGTTGGAGGCAGGAGTCTGTATTACGCAGGTAACCCCCTATATACAGTACAGGTGGAGGCAGGACTCTGTAGTACGTACGTAATCCCCTTATATACAGTGCAGTTGGAGGCAGGAGTCTTTATTATGCAGGTAACTCCCGTATATACAGTGCAGGTGGAGGCAGGACTCTGTATTATGCAGGTAACCACCCTATATACAGTAAAGGCGGAGGAAGGACTCTGTATTACGCAGGTAACCCCCTATATATAGTGCAGGTGGAGGCAGGAGTCTGTATTACGCAGGTAACCCCCTATATACAGTGCAGTTGGAGGCAGGAGTCTGTATTACGCAGGTAACCTCCCTATATACAGTGCAGTTGGAGGCAGGAGTCTGTATTATGCAGGTAACCTCCCTATATACAGTGCAGGTGGAGGCAGGAGTCTGTATTACGCAGGTAACCCCCCTATATACAGTGCAGTTGGAGGCAGGAGTCTGTATTACGCAGGTAACCTCCCTATATACAGTGCAGTTGGAGGCAGGAGTCTGTATTACGCAGGTAACCTCCCTATATACAGTGCAGTTGGAGGCAGGAGTCTGTATTACGCAGGTAACCTCCCTATATACAGTGCAGTTGGAGGCAGGAGTCTGTATTACGCAGGTAACCTCCCTATATACAGTGCAGGTGGAGGCAGGAGTCTGTATTACGCAGGTAACCTCCCTATATACAGTGCAGGTGGAGGTAGAACTCTGTATTACGCAGGTAACCTCCCTATATACAGTGCAGGTGGAGGCAGGAGTCTGTATTATGCAGGTAACCCCCCTATATACAGTGCAGTTGGAGGCAGGAGTCTGTATTACGCAGGTAACCCCCCTATATACAGTGCAGGCAGAGGCAGCGGATTCTGCCTCAGCATTTACCCCTTCTGCACAGATTTGCCCCCTGACAATTAAAGGTTGTGTAACAATGAAGCAGCAGCTGAGTGCGTAATAATAATGTAACGACCTGCGCTGCGAGTGACTGACACAGTGTCACGACCCCGCTGCCGAGAGCGAGAGCTGATAACCTGCGGCCTCATCCAGCAGTGACTGCTTTCTCCAAGTCGACCCGAGTCCGAGTAATTATTACTGTATTAATATTACGGAGCTGCGATATCTTACAACAGAAAACAGCGACCCCGTAATCAGTCATCAGTATTTGTCACCACAGCAATTAGTGGAAACCACAACAATGTGAACTGAAGCTTAAAGGGAAAATTACCTATTGTTTCATTCATTTTTTTTTTTTTACATTTTTGTCAGTTTTCTTTACCTATCACGAATGATTCGTATTAAAAATTATAAATCTTCCGGTTTTCACACTGGCGCAGGGGATTTTTAGTCTCTAAGGCTCTGTGCCCACGATGCAGAAATTTTCCTGAGCGTTTCTGCATCTCCTTGGCAGAATAACACATGCGGATTTTACATGCGGATTTGCATGCGTATTTGCCATGCGTTTTTCCAATGCATTGTATAGGCAAATACGCACAAGAATTAGTCATGTCCGTATTTTTTCTGCGAGTAAAATCCGTGCAGAAAAAATCCTGACCACGTGCACAGAACTTGCAGAATGTCATAGGAAGTCATGGGATAAGGTATGCATTCTGGAGCGTTTCCGCACTGCAAATCCGCACTAAAAAATGCACCAAAAACGCATCGTGGGCGCACAGCCTTAATTCCTGTTATTTCATGAAATTTACATGAACATTAGGAAAACTAAAGAAATAAGCCGGAATATATGTTGGTATCAGTGCAACATCTAGGTGCACATTCACACTATGGCCATTTAACAGATAAAACCTAAAACAAAATGAAGAAAAACCCAGCAGTAAGTAAATAAGCACACAATAATAAATGGAGATAACATGGGATACTTAGTTAACACCATTCTGATCAAAGAAGCGCAAAAGTTCTCCCACCACGACAAGGTGCCCCCATCAGGATGGTCCATAACTCTTGTAGATCCCCACACTGTGTGTCAGCACATATGGGGGCAGAGCAGGACCCAGATCCGACTGTTCAGGCACCTGCCCATGGAAAGCTACATGAACATTAGCAGCAATGAACCAACTCTGACCCTATATTTTGTATTAAAACATTTAATGAGCGTGTGCAAAGGTCATTGTACAGGAGGAGGATGAGGAGGTGAGCTGTGATATCACCTATTGTGAATGGTGGATCCTGTGTTATCTACTGTATATAAAGGTGTTATCAACTAATTGTACAGGAGAGGGAGGAGGTGAGCTGTGACATCACCTATTGTGAATGGTGGATCCTGTGTTATCTACTGTATATAGAGGTGTTATCAATCATTGTACAGGAGGGGGAGGAGGTGAGCTGTGATATCACCTATTGTGAATGGTGGATCCTGTGTTATCTGCTGTATATAGAGGTGTTATCTGTCATTGTACAGGAGGAGGAAGAGGAGAGCTGTGACATCACCTATTGTGAATGGTGGATCCTGTGTTATCTACTGTATATAGAGGTGTTATCTGTCATTGCACAGGAGGAGGAGGAGGAGAGCTGTGACATCACCTATTGTGAATGGTGGATCCTGTGTTATCTACTGTATATAGAGGTGTTAGTCATTGTACAGGAAGAGGAGGTGAGCTGTGATATCACCTATTGTGAATGGTGGATCCTGTATTATCTACTGTATATAGAGGTTATCAGTCATTGTACAGGACGAGGAGGAGGTGAGCTGTGATATCACCTATTGTGAATGGTGGATCCTGTGTTATCTACTGTATATAGAGGTGTTATCAATCATTGTACAGGAGGGGGAGGAGATGAGCTGTGATATCACCTATTGTGAATGGTGGATCCTGTGTTATCTGCTGTATATAGAGGTGTTATCAGTCATTGTACTGGAGGAGGAGGAGGTGAGCTGTGATAGCACCTATTGTGAATGGTGGATCCTGTGTTATCTGCTGTATGTAGAGGTGTTATCAGTTATTGTACAGGAGGAGGAGGAGGTGAGCTGTGACATCACCTATTGTGAATGGTGGATTCTGTGTTATCTACTGTATATAGAGGTGTTATCAGTCATTGTACAGAAGGAGGAGGAGGTTATCAGTCATTGTACAGGATGCCAATGATAAAAGGTAGAGGCAGCAGAGGTGTAAATCCTGAGGAGCAGCCGGTCACACACCCATCATCCATGGCTGCTTAATAATGCTCATGGAAAAGACTTGTATAGGGCTCCAGTCACACAGATACGTGTAGTGCACCATGACGGATGACAGTCTATTTGTTATGCCCATGCTATTAGATCAGGCTAACTGCCCAGCACTATGTAAGTGCACCCCACAAGGACAGACACCCCAGTTCCCCCACTAACACTATGGGGCCTGGCTGCACCCTGCAAAGATAAAAGAGGGATTAGTTGACATTTCAGCCAATAGACTCAAGCTTGCAACCTCTTAGAAGTCCCTACCTAAAATTAAAACCAATTCTCTGAAAAAGACATAAATCCAAAAATCATCACAGAGAAGAAAAGCAGCTGTACTTACCAATACCTGGTCACAATACTAATCTACTGCAGGGTGCAGACAGGCCCCAGTGTAACATGGTGGAAGCAGGACAGGTGCAGAATACTGATTAATTACTCACACACCGGCCATCCATGGATGGGGGCGGCTGTTTAGCATTATAGATGCACACGGATATAACACCAAGCAGCTACCCCCTTCATGGATGGTCGGTGTGCTCATCAGTATTCTGCACCTGTCCTGCCTCCACCATGTAACACTGGGGCCTGTCTGCACCCTGTTTATTGGAACTAGGACCTTTCTTTACAAAACTACTATTTTTTTTTATTTTTTTTAATAAACATCTTATTATGAAAAAAAATATTGTCAAATTAAAATAAAAAATAGATGTAACATAAAAACCTGATTTAAACAATATGTAATTTTCTAATGATACGTTCCCATTAAATGGTAATTGTAGTCTCGAGAAATAAAGGGTGTGTTGAAAAGTTATATCATTTTCCAATATACTTTCTGTATAAATTAAATTATTAATTAAATCGCAGAAAGCAGAGATCTTGGGTATGACGTCCATAGCTGCATCCTTACTGAACCGGACTGTGCGACACTGATACCTAGCAAGGCGGTATCCACGGCCGGACATTGGCATCAGATAACATTTAGTAATGAAAGGATTGTCCGGGATTGCAAAAAAAATGGTTTGTCTTGTTTGTTTTTTTTTTCCAGAAATAGCGCCCCACTAGTCTACAGGCCATGTCTGGTATTGCAGCTCATATTGTCTAGGGTTAAGCTGCACTATCACACAGAGTCCATGAAGAAGGGTGGCACTGTTTGTCAAGAAAAGAAAAACCCCTTTATTCTAACCCTCTAATTTTGGCAGTTACTTTGCATAGAGAATGAAGACAGTGAAAGAGGAAGCTTGGCGGGATTCCAGAAGTCATCACCCCGTCCTTCCCGACAACTCGCCCGCGCAGATGCCGACACCCACACTCTCTCGGGTGCATTCATGGAGCAATGTACTTTCGCTGCACCAGCCAGCCATGACACCCCGATTTTTCCGTATGATACAATATTTTACATTTTTGGCTTCATGTACTTGGGGGCTTCTGGTGGGTTCTGCCTGTAGTAACACGTCTGGGGGCTGGCAGATGATAGAAATCTACTATGCGTCCTTTCATGGTCCAGAAGTATCCGTGTCTCCGGTGGGATACTTTATGGGAACCTGTGGGATGATGCGGTAGAAAAGATTGACGCCCGACATACAAGGAAAAGGCAAGGACTCAAGTTTGCATTAACACAACCTATCAGTTCACAATCAGTAAGACCCCTGCCCTAAATGTGGCGGCACTCCTCGTTTATGGTTGGGTAGTTAAAGTAAAAATATAACCCATAGGATCCATGATAATGTGACACAGCGGCCCTCATCAGATACAATATTTCAGAAGGGGCATAGAAACGACCATAGAGAGGTAGATCACATTGAATCTGATGATTGGAGAGATCTGCCCATTTATTGACCCCCTGATGAACATTATTCTTTCACTATAGATGACTTTTCAACATTTTTGGAAATTTTCCTGGTGCGATTAGTCTGCTATAATTATATAAAAGCCTATACCTAGGTGGCCCAACTTGAGAAAGGCCAATCCTTGAAACTAGAAAGTAGTCTAGTCTTGTCGACAATGAATAAGTAACCAAGTCTAAATCTATAGACCATGTACCCATTATGTACTGATCATTATAAATCTGCAGTTAGAACAGATTTCATAACCACCCCCCAAAATGTAAAATACCCCTTTCTTTTTGAAAGTCTCTTGCGAGAATGAAGAGAAGATATCTTGAGCCCGTACATAATGTTCTCCACCTTATCTAAGTACGGTCTCATCCACTGGACATATGATCCTGACAATGGTGGTCACTGGTGGATCTGGTTGACGTAGCTCCTAGGAAAAAGGCCAGTCCTTCCGGAAATCCTTCCGCTCCACCAATTGGGATCCGAGTTGTCCATGACTTCGATGATATCTCCTCGTTGAAAAGACAGTTCTGATGACTTCTCTGAGATGAAGTTGTACTGAGCCTGAACAAACTGCTTCATTCTCTGCTGGGATAGAAGACAAAACATAACTAGCATCTACGATCCCATCATAAGACATCAGCTTGTGGAATGAACAGCATAGATTAGGGGAAAATTGGGGACAGTCATGGGTGAGAGGTTTGGTTAATCTCAGACACATTAATACATTGTATGCCTTGCTGTATATTTTTAGGTGTAGAAGCTTTTTCTATTTTAGAATTTCTTTTTGCTGTGTGAAAGACACGTGACTCAAGAAAACACAAAAATACTGTTTTTTTCCCAGGGAGCTTAAGGCTATGGCTGCTCCCAGACGTCTTTATCTTTACCTAACACGTGACTACAACCACTCCCTATACATTGAACAGAATCAGCAAAAAATCTACATCAACCAGTCTCCTGCAGAGTTACATAGTCCTATTTTAGCCGGAGGATGGTATGAATCGAAAAGAAAAAATATATATATTTTAGCTGACAACCACCTTATGCATAACCCCGCCTAAAGCTCTCAATACAGGAAATCATTTTTGTTTTTTAATACCAGTTTGCATTGATGATAACAGTAGCAATTTAAATCGGGATTCTGATATAGGAACACAATTAGGGATCCGTGTTTGTGCACAGCATAAAGCTGAATTAAGAAAAAAATTGGGTACCGTAATGGGAGCAAATATCACCCCACAAATTGGAAGAAGCTTACGATGTAAGTTTAGTGGCATTACTAAGTTAAAGGCATCTATTATCCTTAACCCTATATGTATGAAGGCCTACTAGCACTTTTACTGAAATAAAGACTTTCATCTTGGAAAATCTGGTATCTCTCATATTGTTCAGTAGACTGGTAATGGAACCAGACTGATGCCAATTTATAAGGCATTATTATTGGACTACCAGGAAACAGTAATAGAGGAGCTTTAGGAAGAAACCTCAAAATAAAATTTTGCCAGAAAATCTTAACACTTTTTTTCTTCATTTAAAGGGGACAGGATCATATTTATATAGTGATATATGGTGATGAGTTCTCTATCTTAATTGCTTAAGAGGTTGCATCAGATAAAGCATTGTCACTTCATAGCCGTCAGTCTCGGCTCATAACTTTCACAATCCCCGTGTGGCCTGCAGCCCTGTGGCCGGGGAGGGAGCTTCAATTTTCTTCATTATTGTAAATTAATTGATGCTGAAAAACAGTTGTTAAACATTTGATGTCCTGCCAGGTATGAGGTGATTCTGTAGGATGCCAGTTCTAATGAATACGCCTGTTGTTAATAATCCTGCACTTTTATTACACAGGGGCCCTGGAGGGGGGACACGAGGCGATAATCATAGAGCAGGAGCTGCCTAAAACATGTGTATCTGGTCACGTGTGCACAGAATAAAGCGGGGTAAAATCTGCATGAAATGGTGTTGTACATTTTAAGCTCCCATGAGAAAGACGCATGGTGTTATTACGTAAAGGGAAAGTACACCATAATATCACCGCCCACAAATACAGGCCATCAATAGCAAGGTACCCAGTGCCAGCACGGTGCTTATACGGTGTGATTTTTACATGCTGCCCATTGACTAATCCAATAAATTTGATAATCTGACATCAATCAGACTAAATATAATTCATGTAACGCAATATCAGAGTGATATAGAACATGGCAGTGATGAAATAAGAGTTAATACGCTTATCATGCCTGGCTTCCCCCACCTGTGGCCACCACCTGTAAGTTCCCATGAGCGTAACTGGCGGTAGGCGGTGGCTGTACGATACAAGAAGTGAAACTTCACGTATATTTCCATGCATAAATGTCAAAATATGTTTAAAGGGCTCCGCTAAGTTTAGAGTTAGTGAACCTAATACTTGCAGGGGGTGTCCAAGGTGGCATATAGAGTCAATGCATGTATAGTCATAGTTAGGGAGCCCATACAATGGACATAGGTGCCAGATGAAGGTTGCTCATAAGAGACAATTATTATCCACCATGACCAAATTCTTTCCTAAACCCATAGCTCCCTGGTAGTTATAAGACTACAATTCCCATCATGCCCTAAGAACCATGCGAAAAATTAAGGTGCTCATGAACTTTATCAGGATCACCTGTTCTGAATCTATGGCATGTATGAAGCCCAATGTCCCTATGACAACTCTGAGCTGCCAGAGTACAAGAATAGAAAGGGTTGTTATGGGGTCACAATAAGAGAAGCTTTTATGGCAAGAGACCCATCATCAAACAATATTCCTACTGGACAATAAAGGGATGCAATGCTGCACCCCTATGTATAGTAGAAGGAGTTGAAAGCTTTATTCTCCATTCCTTTTTGTTTTGCCGATGTTTACAAGTACATTCCAGGGTGTAATAAAAGCCCTGGCTGCATTGCATTGTCATTATTGTGCTAAAACACCCCAGCCAATCAGATGGCAACATTGGCTTTTATAAGTGACAATCCCTAACAATATAATGCAGGGAGGTATTCAACCACTAAAATCGCAGTGTAATCATTACACTTATTTACATGCTCCAGGCATTGTGACCTGCCCATATTATACATATGCCAGTACACTCGTTGCACACTTTGGTGAAAACATGTTTTTAGACAAATATATTATGTGCATGTAACCTGAGAGCCTAGAGCATTTCTGAGAAAGATTTAAGGTATGCTAGGAATATAGAAAAGGAAATGTCAACCAATATTCTCTGGGCACCTTTATTTATGCAGATTACAAACTAGAAAAAAAACAGGAACCGCAATGGGGTCTACAACTATGCCTCTTGTGTCTTTTGGTTACTACATGGTCAGCATAATCGGTTCATATATTTGTTTGGTCTGAAAGCAATTTATTCCTGACACTGGGTCTTCTCAGAATATATGAAGAAACTAACATTTATGCCTAATGGGAAATTTAGGGGACTACAAATGCTCCCATGCACCCTAGATAAAATCGTACCACAGCTCCATTCTTTGTTAAAAGAAGAATTTTATAGCTGAAACATAACACTGGTGATTAAACAAAACTTTATTTTTCTACACATATCCTCTTCAGTGTCTCCCAACCCAGGTATTATAGTAGTTTGTGCCTGCATGGTAGTAAGACTATACAGGCTATCATGTAGATTGGCACTTGGGGAATATTAGGTGTACCTATCCTTTTTACAATAGGATGTCATATGTGACGATGTACAAGAGGTATAACACATATTACTGGCTGTGGCATGACTTATATTCTGAATATTTCACCAGTTTTCCTCTGTGAAGGCTCTATCTCTAATTTTCATTGGTCTCTGAGCTAGTGGGTAGAAACAAGTTGCTAAGATGTTTTCAATGCACACCACACACAGATGTGATTGATTCCTGCTCTTCTGTTTCTATGTAGCACAAGTTCAGAAGCAGCGGCAGGGAGGGCATTAAAACAGCAGTACTGAGCAGTGTAGCTGTGAATCCATCTCCCCAGTGAGATAAAACACTTACTAGGAAGCTGCAGCACAGGTTTGTGTGCGTCTATGATTCTCTGTCTCTCACTGTGCTTCTCCCTCTTCGCTCCGCATAGACTTTAATAGGCAGCTGTACTCTGTGTGGCTAGTAACAATGGCTACAGAGAATACTGTGATTGCAGCCCCCCACCCAGCATCTCTACCTTCTCCTCCTCGTCTCGTAGGAGCACTTGGTGGGTTTTGGCGATGGAATTAGATTTGTAGTAATCCACCAGTTCATTCAGGGAGCTGAACTTCATCTCCCACAGGTAGTACGTGCCATTCCGCTCCCTCAATACCTTGAAGTGCTGCACATGGTGCCCGTAACTGGAGAGAAAATAGAACACAAACACAAAAAGAGTCAACTTTGGGTGGGTTTTGAATTTACTAAATTAATTTTTCTAACACAATGGCACACTGACTCTTATTCTGTGGAGTTTGGTATCACAATTAGTTTTTCATAAATTTTTCAGATCCTACTAATTTTCCCCCCCAAAATTGTGAAAAATTAACAAGCTGGCACAACTTACCTAAACCACGATACGATCCAAGCTTCGTATAAGGAGCTTATGATCATGGAAACCAGTTCTACTGGAAAGCTAATGACATTATCATACTGGTAATAAGTAAAACAATCAGTACCTGATGGAAAACAAGCAGTAATCGTGCCGCTCTTATCTAGTACGGGTGGCAACCATCTTGTGGTCGTAGTATGTGGTCGTAGTAATGCCTGTGGCTCTGAATCCAAATTTTAGGCATGACAAGCGACCTGTGCCTCTCCTGTCATTGCAAAACTACAACTACCAGCATGTGCTGACAGCTGCCAATGCTGTAGAGGCCACCGCTGTGGAATACAATAGCAAGACCCCAGTAGGTGCGGACCCTATTACGGTTTTGCACTTGGGCCCAGGAGCTTCATATTACACCTTTGGGGGCCAGTTAGTATCGGTATCATCTGCACCCTCGGGTCTCCTCCACGATCTGTACATTATTTGGCCTCCAGCACTTTGTGGTCTTATCGTCACTCATCATTTATCTGTTTTTTAATCATTTTGAGAATATTTCCTTTCCAGGAAGAAACACGAGAACACGATATAAATTATACAGATACTACTAAATATTTAGCACATATATAAAAAAAATAGCTATCATTAACAAGCACACGCCAGGCTGGGCCTCGGGATACCGAAAAAAATATTAAATACAATTTTGTAACAAATATAAAAAACTCATTCTGTAACACAAAATAACATTCTGTAGTAAAAAGAAAAGTCTGTGACACAAAAACACACAACGCGCCTCACAATAACATATTTTTTTTTTTTAAATAAAAGATCATTTCTGTAACACGCTGCCGGCCAATCAAAGGCCAGCATCTGAAGTGGGCGTGCACGTGACTGGGGGTCCATGGCAGTGACGTCATGCTCTCCCATCGCTTGGACACTAAAGTCAGCTGCCGGCTTCAGAAGATGACGCCACACGGCAGGGGAGCGAGGGGAAGGGGACTATAATGGTTTACTTTTATTTCTATGCATTTAAGAACAGCGGCAGAACAGGGGACATATACCAGGATGGAGGATCTATATACCAGGATGGGGGATATATATACCAGGATGGGGGATATATATACCAGGATGGGGGATCTATATACCAGGATGGGGGATATATATACCAGGATGGGGGATATATATACCAGCATGGAGGATATATATACCAGGATGGAGGATATATATACCAGGATGGAGGACATATATACCAGGATGGGGGATATATATATACCAGGATGGGGGATATATATACCAGCATGGAGGATATATATACCAGGATGGAGGATATATATGCCAGGATGGAGGATATATATACCAGGATGGGGGATATATATACCAGGATGGGGGATATATATATATCAGGATGGGGCATATATATACCAGGATGGGGGATATATATATATATATATCAGGATGGGGGATATATATACCAGGATGGGGGATATATATACCAGCATGGAGGATATATATACCAGGATGGAGGATATATATACCAGGATGGAGGATCTATATACCAGGATGGGGGATATATATACCAGGATGGGGGATATATATATACCAGGATGGAGGATATATATGCCAGGATGGAGGATCTATATACCAGGATGGAGGATATATATGCCAGGATGGAGGATATATATACCAGGATGGAGGATATATATACCAGGATGGAGGATATATATGCCAGGATGGGGGACATATATACCAGGATGGAGGATCTATATACCAGGATGGGGGATATATATACCAGGATGGGGGATATATATACCAGGATGGGGGATATATATACCAGCATGGAGGATATATATACCAGGATGGAGGATATATATGCCAGGATGGAGGATATATATACCAGGATGGGGGATATATATATATCAGGATGGGGGATATATATACCAGGATGGGGGATATATATATATATATCAGGATGGGGGATATATATACCAGGATGGGGGATATATATATATCAGGATGGGGGATATATATACCAGGATGGAGGATATATATACCAGGAAGGGGGATATATATATATCAGGATGGGGGATATATATACCAGGATGGGGGATATATATGTAGCACCCTGAGGATTCGGCTGCTACAGGGGTATTGCACTTCAACCCAGAGGTGTGATATTCCACTCCCGGGTAAGGATGGAGTGTGGAACTGAGCTCAGTTAGCTGCATGCACTACACACATCCCATTTCCGAGGAACAGACCAACAGTACTCCCACTTAGAAATGTGCAGGTACGACCGAGTCTGTTCCTGGCTGGAGTGGGAGGGGGGTGGTACATCCCAGTAGTGTAGGGGCAGATAGGGGGAGCAGCCTGGGTAAGGTTAGGAGCTCATTGGGTGCTGGTCACCTGAGCTCACACATAAAGGGAGTATAAAAGGTGGGAACCATCTAAGATCAGGGTCAGTCTGTGAGAGGTCGGTCAGTCTGCCAGAGTGTAACCTGAAGAGAGCAGAGGAGCAGAGCAGCCCAGAGAGAGTGAGAGAGGAGAGCCAGAAAGACCCAGAGGGGGAGACAGAAAGGAACTCTGAGAACCCAAGTACAACCCCAGGGTGAAGAGTTGGCAATAGGGTACCGGATCCCAAACTGGTGGGGGCTAAAGCATACCTCAGCCAGAGACCGGAGGCCGTGGGCAGGATCTGCCACGGCCACCCACCACATCCACCCTGAAGGCAAACCACGTGTAGGGTCAGGGAACCCAAGGCCAAGGGTCTCCCAACAGAAGGCCCGAGGGAGCTGGACCTAGGTGGATCCCTGGTGGGGACGGCCAGAAGAAAGGACAAGAAGGAGGGCTCAGGGACACGCTCCGGACTTGCTTGGGGGTTGGCTGAATCCAGGACCTGGTGGACGCAGCACGGCTCGGGTGGTCACTCAAGGCCGGAGTGACCGGAATATCTGCAGTAAGTAAACACCCTGAACTGCACAACCCGACTCTGTCTTTACTTATCATCTACGCTGCACCACCACAACCCCCATCCTCTGCACCTGACCCCCTGAGGCCATACCCCTCCCGTTGGGGGTTATACTATCTAAAGCTGCACCAACACCATCAGCCTCAGCGGACCCTGCTGCAGCGGCGGCCGTAGTGACCGCAATCCAACGGGTGGCGTAGTCGACATAACGAACTTTGTAACATCTGTAGGACTGCCACATACTCTGAGCTTGACACCCTGGGCACGGACCGGGTCACAGCCACTCGGAGACTACAACCCCCATCTGATCCGGCTCCGGGTATTCCCCTAAAGAATATGGCCCAGGGGGCGCGTCAACTTTGGCGTAGTCGGCAGGATAACGTGCCCGCAACAACCGGGTACTGCGTGCCTGAAGAAAAGAACGAGTTTACCTCAAAAAGAAGTCTCCTGCCGGTTCCGGAGGGTCCCCGCCATCGGACTCCATCACAGATCGATTCTCGCCGGTTGTCCGCCATTAACAGCTTTTTCCCGCCATCTGCAGAGTTTCCCGCCACTGGGAGACGATTCCCGCCATTTCCAAAGATTTCCCGCCTTGGAAAAGCGGACGCCATTATGGGCGTGCCAGAGGGTGGCAAGAGGCCACCTCCCATCGTGGGCCAGGACCGAAAATGGCGCCAAAAGTGGAAACCGCCCCCACCAACAGAGACTGTGATGCTAGAGGTGTCTGTCAGCGTGAAAGAACTGCCCCTGGAGCTGACAATCACCAAGTGGCCCCGGGACCGCCCTCGAAGTGGGAGGACTGAGAAGAAGAGAACAAAGATGGGTGTCGCCTGGAGCAGTCTGGAGAGAGCGCACCCGGAGACAAGAAGCCTAGAGCTGAGTCCAAAAGAAGCTTACCCGGAGATGGGAGAAGAGCAGAGCAGCACCGGCCCGCTGGCCAGGAGCCTGCTGGAGACAACGGAAGGAGAGCAGAGCAGCACCGACCCGTTGGTCAGGAGCCTGCTAGAAGCAACGACCCCACTAGGCTTAGTGGAGGTCTTGGCACAGCTCCCCCGAGATCGGGAGTGTGCGCAGACTGCGCTGGAGGGCCTCGCACGGAGGATGGCCCGGGTGCAACGAGAGACGTTGGCGGAGTGGAGCCGTGAGATGGTCCAGCAGACAAGAACTCGTCAGCGGAGCACGCCACCCGAGACGAGGAGACAGACCGCCTCTGAGGATGGCGCAGGAGGGCTGAAGGCCGGAGACGGCGCCGAGAAGGGAGCCGAACGAAAGGAGGCAGGTAAAGGGGACGTCTCTACCCCAAACCGGGAAACCGCGTACCTGCCCCAGCTCCCCGTCGCAGAGCCCGAAGTACCCCCTGCCGTGCCCGTAACCGCAACGTCACCGCCGCAGACTAGGCCTCAAACGGGAGCCGCGACCCCTGTGACGTCATACGCCTCGACCCCGAGCGTGACCAAGCAGGAAGTACCACCAGCCTGGTCGCAAGGCCTAGTACCCCCGGGCGCCGCAATACCAACAGCGCCCCCTACCTCCGCGGAGCCACCGGCCTGGTCGCAGGGCCAAGTAGCCCAGGGCGCCGCCGTCCTTACGGTGCCCTTCACTTTCCAGGTGCCCCAGGCCTGGCCGCAAGGCCTGGGCAACCCGGGCGCCACCACCACCGCGCCCATAAAACCAAGAGTGCCGCATCTGGGAGAAGATCTGTTCGCCCAACATACGTGCCCGGATGGGCAGCCCTTTATATGGCCACCGGAGTTTCACCATCCCCGACTCCGGAAAGAGAGGCCCCTAGATGAACCCCTGATTCCGGTTCCAAAGCCCGTAAAAAGGACCTCGCCCCCGCTAGAGGAGGCACAGTTTGAGTGGGACCCCACCGGAGAAGACCTCATGGGGTTCACTCAGGAGACCCGGGCAGCTGCAGCGGAGCGTGCAGAGTGCTGCCGGCAGCAGCTCGAGGTCTTTGAGAGGGAGCGGAGAGAGAGGCGGGTCCGGGAACAACAAGCCCAGATAATGAGCGCGGAGCAGAAGAGCCGGGCCAGGAGGAGTCCCCGTGCAGCTCATGGTCCCCCTTCCACCGGGACTGTGATCAAGTTTAATATGCAGCACGGGTGGGGCTTCATCCGAGATCACCGCACCCCAGGCGACGTCTTCGTGACAAGAAGAGACGTTGAGTCCCACCTACCGGAGGGACACAGAGGACGTGACCTGTATATAGGGGACGAGGTCACCTTCACCCGGCACAAGTGTGCCAAAGGACCCTACGCCCTCAATGTGCATCGCCTGACGGAGGAGGAGCTGCGGTGTGAGGAGGAGCAAGAGGACCCGGACGGGTCTGAAGTTAAAGGTAACCACAAAGAAAGAGCAGGAGGACGTCGTCGTTGAGTACAGCAGAGTACAAGCTGTATATAGTTGCCCGTCGGGGCACAGTGAACTGTTGTTGCTATTATAGTCCCCGTTGGGACCAGCAAATTGAACTGTTACCCGTATTTCCCTTAACCCCTCTGACCGAGGACTGAGAGCGGTCATCCCTTTCCTAAATACCTGGCCGAGGACTGAGAGCGGCCATATCCCCTTGTATATAGTTGCGCTTCCTAAAGCGCCCCCTACCGGTTTTATAGGAAGACCATTTTTCTAGAGAAACTGTTGCACTTTTCCCGGGCACACGTTGCACAGTGTCCGGAGGAGGAGTTAGAAGCAAGAAACGACTACGAGAATGTTTTATATGAAAAGTTTTATGATGCTGCTAATATATGTTGTTTTATATGTTTTATATGTTTATGTTTTATGAAAAAAAAAAATGTATGTTTGTGGATGTTTTTATATCTTGCAGCCCGAGGACGTGCTGTGATTTACCAGGGGGGAATGTAGCACCCTGAGGATTCGGCTGCTACAGGGGTATTGCACTTCAACCCAGAGGTGTGATATTCCACTCCCGGGTAAGGATGGAGTGTGGAACTGAGCTCAGTTAGCTGCATGCACTACACACATCCCATTTCCGAGGAACAGACCAACGGTACTCCCACTTAGAAATGTGCAGGTACGACCGAGTCTGTTCCTGGCTGGAGTGGGAGGGGGGTGGTACATCCCAGTAGTGTAGGGGCAGATAGGGGGAGCAGCCTGCGTAAGGTTAGGAGCTCATTGGGTGCTGGTCACCTGAGCTCACACATAGAGGGAGTATAAAAGGTGGGAACCATCTAAGATCAGGGTCAGTCTGTGAGAGGTCGGTCAGTCTGCCAGAGTGTAACCTGAAGAGAGCAGAGGAACAGAGCAGCCCAGAGAGAGTGAGAGAGGAGAGCCAGAAAGACCCAGAGGGGGAGACAGAAAGGAACTCTGAGAACCCAAGTACAACCCCAGGGTGAAGAGTTGGCAATAGGGTACCGGATCCCAAACTGGTGGGGGCTAAAGCATACCTCAGCCAGAGACCGGAGGCCGTGGGCAGGATCTGCCACGGCCACCCACCACATCCACCCTGAAGGCAAACCACGTGTAGGGTCAGGGAACCCAAGGCCAAGGGTCTCCCAACAGAAGGCCCGAGGGAGCTGGACCTAGGTGGATCCCTGGTGGGGACGGCCAGAAGAAAGGACAAGAAGGAGGGCTCAGGGACACGCTCCGGACTTGCTTGGGGGTTGGCTGAATCCAGGACCTGGTGGACGCAGCACGGCTCGGGTGGTCACTCAAGGCCGGAGTGACCAGAATATCTGCAGTAAGTAAACACCCTGAACTGCACAACCCGACTCTGTCTTTACTTATCATCTACGCTGCACCACCACAACCCCCATCCTCTGCACCTGACCCCCTGAGGCCATACCCCTCCCGTTGGGGGTTATACTATCTAAAGCTGCACCAACACCATCAGCCTCAGCGGACCCTGCTGCAGCGGCGGCCGTAGTGACCGCAATCCAACGGGTGGCGTAGTCGACATAACGAACTTTGTAACATCTGTAGGACTGCCACATACTCTGAGCTTGACACCCTGGGCACGGACCGGGTCACAGCCACTCGGAGACTACAACCCCCATCTGATCCGGCTCCGGGTATTCCCCTAAAGAATATGGCCCAGGGGGTGCGTCATATATACCAGGATGGGGGATATATATATATATATATCAGGATGGGGGATATATATACCAGGATGGGGGATATATATATATATCAGGATGGGGGATATATATACCAGGATGGAGGATATATATACCAGGATGGAGGATATATATATATCAGGATGGGGGATATATATACCAGGATGGGGGATATATATATATCAGGATGGGGGATATATATACCAGGATGGAGGATATATATACCAGGATGGAGGATATATATACCAGGATGGAGGATATATATACCAGGATGGAGGACAGATATACCAGGATGGGGGATATATATATATCAGGATGGGGGATATATATACCAGGATGGGGGATATATATACCAGGATGGAGGATATATATACCAGGATGGGGGATATATATACCAGGATGGGGGATATACAGTGGTGGCCAAAAGTATTGGCACTCCTGCAATTCTGTCAGATAATACTCAGTTTCTTCCTGAAAATGATTGCAATCACAAATTCTTTGGTATTATTCTCTTCATTTAATTTGCTTGCAAGGAAAAAAACACAAAAGAGAATGAAGCAAAAATCAAATCATTGATCATTTCACACAAAACTCCAAAAAATGGCCGGACAAAAGTATTGGCACCCTCAGTCTAATACTTGGTTGCACAACCTTTAGCCAAAATAACTGCGAACAACCGCTTCCGGTAACCATCAATGAGTTTCTTACAATGCTCTGCTGGAATTGTAGACCATTCTTCTTTGGCAAACTGCTCCAGGTCCCTGATATTTGAAGGGTGCCTTCTCCAAACTGCCATTTTGAGATCTCTCCACAGGTGTTCTATGGGATTCAGGTCTGGACTAATTGCTGGCCACCTTAGAAGTCTCCAGTGCTTTCTCTAAAACCATTTTATAGTGCTTTTGGAAGTGTGTTTTGGGTCATTGTCCTGCTGGAAGACCCATGACCTCTGAGGGAGACCCAGCTTTCTCACACTGGGCCCTACATTATGCTGCAAAATTTGTTGGTAGTCTTCAGACTTCATAATGCCATGCACACGGTCAAGCAGTCCAGTGCCAGAGGCAGCAAAGCAACCCCAAAACATCCGGGAACCTCCGCCATGTTTGACTGTAGGGACCGTGTTCTTTTCTTTGAATGACTCTTTTTTTTTCCTGTACACTCTATGTTGATGCTTTTTCCCAAAAAGCTCTAGTTTTGTCTCATCTGACCACAGAACATTCTTCCAAAACGTTTTAGGCTTTCTCAGGTAAGTTTTGGCAAACTCCAGCCTGGCTTTTTTATGTCTCGGGGTAAGAAGTGGGGTCTTCCTGGGTATCCTACCATACAGTCCCTTTTCATTCAGACGCCGACGGATAGTACGGGTTGACACTGTTGTACCCTCGGACTGCAGGGCAGCTTGAACTTGTTTGGATGTTAGTCGAGGTTCTTTATCCACCATCCGCACAATCTTGCGTTGAAATCTCTCGTCAATTTTTCTTTTCCGTCCACATCTAGGGAGGTTAGCCACAGTGCCATGGGCTTAACACTTCTTGATGACACTGCGCACGGAAGACACAGGAACATTCAGGTCTTTGAAGATGGACTTGTAGCCTTGAGATTGCTCATGCTTCCTCACAATTTGGTTTCTCAAGTCCTCAGACAGTTCTTTGGTCTTCTTTCTTTTCTCCATGCTCAATGTGGTACACACAAGGACACACGACAGAGGTTGAGTCAACTTTAATCCATGTTAACTGGCTGCAAGTGTGATTTAGTTATTGCCAACACCTGTTAGGTGCCACAGGTAAGTTACAGGTGCTGTTAATTACACGAATTAGAGAAGCATCACATGATTTTTCAAACGGTGCCAATACTTTTGTCCACCCCCTTTTTTAGGTTTGGTGTGGAATTATATCCAATTTGGCTTTAGGACAATTCTTTTTGTGTTTTTTCATTGAAGACAAATTAAATGAAGAGAATAATACAAAAAAATTTGTGATTGCAATCATTTTCAGGAAGAAACTGAGTATTAACTGACAGAATTGCAGGGGTGCCAATACTTTTGGCCAGCACTGTATACATATATATATATATATATATATATATATATATATATATATATATATATATATATATATATATATATATACAGTACAGACCAAAAGTTTGGACACACCTTCTCATTTAAAGATTTTTCTGTATTTTCATGACTATGAAAATTGTACATTCACACTGAAGGCATCAAAACTATGAATTAACACATGTGGAATTATATACTTAACAAAAAAGTGTGAACCAACTGAAAATATGTCTTATATTCTAGGTTCTTCAAAGTAGCCACCTTTTGCTTTGATGACTGCTTTGCACACTCTTGGCATTCTCTTGATGAGCTTCAAGAGGTAGTCACCGGAAATGGTCTTCCAACAATCTTGAAGGAGTTCCCAGAGATGCTTAGCACTTGTTGGCCCTTTTGCCTTCACTCTGCGGTCCAGCTCACCCCAAACCATCTCGATTGGGTTCAGGTCTGGTGACTGTGGAGGCCAAGTCATCTGGCGTAGCACCCCATCACTCTCCTTCTTGGTCAAATAGCCCTTACACAGCCTGGAGGTGTGTTTGGGGTCATTGTCCTGTTGAAAAATAAATGATGGTCCAACTAAACGCAAACCGGATGGAATAGCATGCCGCTGCAAGATGCTGTGGTAGCCATGCTGGTTCAGTATGCCTCCAATTTTGAACAAATCCTCAACAGTGTCACCAGCAAAGCACCCCCACACCATCACACCTCCTCCTCCATGCTTCACGGTGGGAACCAGGCATGTAGAGTCCATCCGTTCACCTTTTCTGCATCACACAAAGACACGGTGGTTGGAACCAAAGATCTCAAATTTGGACTCATCAGACCAAAGCACAGATTTCCACTGGTCTAATGTCCATTCCTTGTGTTCTTTAGCCCAAACAAGTCTCTTCTGCTTGTTGCCTGTCCTTAGCAGTGGTTTCCTAGCAGCTCTTTTACCATGAAGGGCAGCTGCACAAAGTCTCCTCTAAACAGTTGTTGCAGAGATGTGTCTGCTGCTAAAACTCTGTGTGGCATTGACCTGGTCTCTAATCTGAGCTGCTGTTAACCTGCGATTTCTGAGGCTGGTGACTCGGATAAACTTCTCCTCAGAAGCAGAGGTGACTCTTGGTCTTCCTTTCCTGGGGCGGTCCTCATGTGAGCCAGTTTCTTTGTAGCGCTTGATGGTTTTTACAACTGCACTTTGGGACACTTTCAAAGTTTGCCCAATTTTTCGGACTGACTGACCTTCATTTCTTAAAGTAATGATGGCCACTCGTTTTTCTTTACTTAGCTGCTTTTTTCTTGCCATAATACAAATTCTAACAGTCTATTCAGTAGGACTATCAGCTATGTATCCACCAGACTTCTGCACAACACAACTGATGGTCCCAACCCCATTTATAAGGCAAGAAATCATACTTATTAAACCTGACAGGGCACACCTGTGAAGTGAAAACCATTTCCGGTGACTACCTCTTGAAGCTCATCAAGAGAATGCCAAGAGTGTGCAAAGCAGTCATCAAAGCAAAAGGTGGCTACTTTGAAGAACCTAGAATATAAGACATATTTTCAGTTGTTTCACACTTTTTTTTGTTAAGTATATAATTCCACATGTGTTAATTCATAGTTTTGATGCCTTCAGTGTGAATGTACAATTTTCATAGTCATGAAAATGCAGAAAAATCTTTAAATGAGAAGGTGTGTCCAAACTTTTGGTCTGTACTGTATATATATATATATATATATATATGCATATATATACATACAGTACAGACCAAAAGTTTGCTAAGTAAAGAAAAACGAGTGGCCATCATTACTTTAAGAAATGAAGGTCAGTCAGTCCGAAAAATTGGGAAAACTTTGAAAGTGTCCCCAAGTGCAGTTGCAAAAACCATCAAGCGCTACAAAGAAACTGGCTCACATGAGGATCGCCTCAGGAAAGGAAGACCAAGAGTCACCTCTGCTTCTAAGGATAAGTTTATCCGAGTCACCAGCTTCAGAAATCGCAGGTTAACAGCAGCTCAGATTAGAGACCAGGTCAATGCCACACAGAGTTCTAGCAGCAGACACATCTCTACAACAACTGTTAAGAGGAGACTTTGTGCAGCAGGCCTTCATGGTAAAATAGCTGCTAGGAAACCATCGCTAAGGACAGGCAACAAGCATAAGAGACTTGTTTGGGCTAAAGAACACAAGGAATGGACATTAGACCAGTGGAAATCTGTGCTTTGGTCTGAGGAGTCCAAATTTGAGATCTTTGGTTCCAACCACCGTGTCTTTGTGCGACGCAGAAAAGGTGAACGGATGGACTCTACATGCCTGGTTCCCACCGTGAAGCATGGAGGAGGAGGTGTGATGGTGTGGGAGTGCTTTGCTGGTGACACTGTTGGGGATTTTTTCAAAATTGAAGGCATACTGAACCAGCATGGCAACCACAGCATCTTGCAGCGGCATGCTATTCCATCCGGTTTGCGTTTAGTTGGACCACCATTTATTTTTCAACAGGACAATGACCTCAAACACACCTCCAGGCTGTGTAAGGGCTATTGGACCAAGGAGGAGAGTGATGGGGTGCTACGCCAGATGACCTGGCCTCCACAGTCACCAGACCTGAACCCAATCGAGATGGTTTGGGGTGAACTGGACGACAGAGTGAAGGCAAAAGGGCCAACAAGTGCTAAGCATCTCTGGGAACTCCTTCAAGATTGTTGGAAGACCATTTCCGGTGACTACCTCTTGAAGCTCATCAAGGGAATGCCAAGAGTGTGCAAAGCAGTCATCAAAGCAAAAGGTGGCTACTTTGAAGAACCTAGAATATAAGACATATTTTCAGTTGTGTCACACTTTTTTGTTAAGTATATAATTCCACATGTGTTAATTCATAGTTTTGATGCCTTCAGTGTGAATGTACAATTTTCATAGTCATGAAAATACAGAAAAATCTTTAAATGAGAAGGTGTGTCCAAACTTTTGGTCTGTACTGTATATACACTGCTCAAAAAAATAAAGGGAACACTTAAACAACAGAATATAACTCCAAGTAAATCAACTTCTGTGAAATCAAACTGTCCACTTAGGAAGCAACACTGATTGACAATCAATTTCACATGCTGTTATGTAAATGGAATAGACAATAGATGGAAATTATTGGCAATTATCAAGACACCCTCAATAAAGGAGTGGTTCTGCAGGTGGGGACCACAGACCACATCTGAGTACCAATGATTTCTGGCTGATGTTTTGGTCACTTTTGAATGTTGGTTGTGCTTTCACACTAGTGGTACCATGAGACGGACTCCACAACCCACAGAAGTTGCTCAGGTAGTGCAGCTCATTCAGGATGGCACATCAATGCGAGCTGTGGCGAGAAGGTTTGCTGTGTCTGTCAGCGTAGTGTCCAGAGGCTGGAGGCGCTACGAGGAGATAGGCCAGTAACCAGGAGACATGGAGGGGGTCGTAGGTGGGCAACAAAGCAGCAACAGGACCGCTACCTCCACCTTTGTGCAAGGAGGAACAGGAGGAACACTGCCAGAGCCCTGCAAAATCAGGTCTGGGAGGAGATCCCACAGGAGACCATCCGCAGCCTCATCAGGAGCATGCCCAGGCGTTGTAGGGAGGTCATACAGGCACGTGGAGGCCACACACAACACTCAACCTCATCAGGAGCATGTCCAGGCGTTGTAGGGAGGTCATACAGGCACGTGGAGGCCACACACAATACTGAGACTCCTTTTGACTTGTTTTAAGGACATTACATCAAAGTTGGATCAGCCTGTATTGTGTTTTTCCACTTTAATTTTGGGGGTGACTCCAAATCCAGGCCTCCATTGGTTAATAAATGTGATTTCCATTGATGATTTTTGTGTGATTTTGTTGTCAACACATTCAACTTTATACAGAACAAAGTATTCAATGAGAATATTTCATTCATTCAGATCTAGGATGTGTTATTTCAGTGTTCCCTTTAGTTTTTTGAGCAGTGTATATACATACAGCGTATAATATTATTCTGCAACACAATCTATTGTTGTAAGTAAACCCTTGTAATGTGATGTAAGTGATCTGGTGCGATACAGATTATACTTCATCTGCTTCTGTACATGACGTCACTTTGACTCCGGCTCGTCTCATTACATAAAGCTGTAGACAGGTAACATTAATGATCATTAAGCGCAGGGCTGTGACCCGATAATGACGGCTTTATGCGGCTTGTTGTCGGCTCATTAACAAACACCTTTTGGTGATGGTGAAAGACGATACAAATCCTGCGGATTATCTGAGTGGGTGCGGATTGTGCAACTCTGCTACAGTTCTCCATAGACGGATCATGGAAATGGGAGGCCACGAAGCCGAGCTGTGAAGTGATCAACGGCTTATCGCAGGGGAGGACTAACACAATGGATTCTGCAATCACTTGCATAGGACTGCAGCAAGGTTTTGTGACCATGATGGCAATCTGGTGGTTTCCATTCCCTAAAAGTATTTCCTTTATATATTTATTATTTTGTTCAGACAACACAAAAAAGGTGAAAAAGAGCTTCAGTCTACAGTATTGTGCTAGGACGTGTGTGGTACCTACTGAACGTCCCTTAGTTGCTTCAGCACGCTGGGTGCAGCAACGTCTCTCAACAGCAGGTGCCCCCTTAAGAGCATGCAGTAGGATTGCCTAGCTGCAGTCCTATGTAAAAATCAGATTTCTCCATATATTGTAATATGGGCTAAGTATAAGACCCCACGTCTTAATCAACGAATTTCAGATAGTCAATCATTCCCAGTGTATAACATTCAGCCAGGCCCCTCGTCCCCCTGTGTATAACATCCGGCCCCTTGCCCCCGATGTATAACATCCAGCCCCTCGTCCCCCAGTGTATAACATCCGGCCCCTTGCCTCCGATGTATAACATCCGGCCCCTTGCCCCCGATGTATAACATCCGGCCCCTCGTCCCCCTGATGTATAACATCCGGCCCCTTGCCTCCCATCCGGCCCCTCGTCCCCCGATGTATAACATCCAGCCCTTCGCTCCGCTGGTGTATAACATCCGGCCCCTCGTCCCCCGATGTATAACATCCGGCCCCTCGCTCCGCTGGTGTATAACATCCAGCCCCTCGCTCCCCCGGTGTATAACCTCCGCCCCCCCTATACCGTCTGCTGTACTAACATATGACAGCGGTCCTGTAATAGGAGCTACCGGGGGTAACAAGTCCACTCATGACATTTCTTCCCTCCTAAATCTTCCCCCATCACATGTGAGTGATATTACTGAGAAGTGGAAGGAACCGCAGCAGCTCAGCCACAAAGTTGAGACCCCGTAAAGTTACATAGTGGGGGGCCGAGTGCTGAGATGCAGAAAAGTCACCAATGCTCTACTGACCCCAAAACTGCAGAGTCCAGACCTCCTCTGGTATCAGCACAAACACTGCGCCCCCCGCCGGTAGCTTCAAGGCCGAGCAGCTGCATGCAGCCGTACATCACCAAGCACAATGCCGAGCGTCGGATGGAGTGGTGTAAAGCCGCCACCACTGGACACTGGAAGAGATGTGATCTGTGCAGTGACGGATCGCACTTTTCTATCTGCGTCTGATGGAGGGGTCTGGGTTTGGTGATTCCAGGAGGACGTTGCCCCCTGACTGCATTGTGCCTCTATATAGATGGCGGAGGAGGATAATACTATGGGCTGTTATCAGGGGGCGGCCTCGGACCCTTAGTTCTTAATGCTTCTGCACAAGACATTGTGGACAATTGTAGCTTCTTCTTTGTGAGAACAGTTTTGGGAAAACCCTTTCCTGTTCCCCATGACTGCGCCCAGTGCACGAGCTCCATAAAGATGCTGTACAGAGAGTTGTGGGGCTCACAATTGACATTTCGGTATGTTTTCAGAGTGTGGTAGGAAGAAGGAGGACATGGAGGAAGCCCACACAAACTGGAGAAGAACCCAAGGACCCCGGTGCTGAAAGCAATCAGTAAACCCCTGTACCACACGACAAGCTCAGCTCTGCTCTGTAACAGCCATTTTTTATATTCTGACACCTTCCCCCCCGAATCTCATCGCAGAATATTCCCGACCACAAATAAACAGAGGAACCATGGAAATTAATCTGACATGGAGATGATATAACTGTGACATAATAAAGGTAAAGAAGATGTGCGGCTGACAGGACGGATTAGCCGAAAAGCGACGGCTCCTCTTCACTTCCTTGTCTGAAGAGCGTTTCTCAGAACCTTCTACCTGATAGATAATTGATCTTTGATGTGATTCCAGGCAAAGTCAAGGGTGGATAAAGGTCTATGGACGCGCCGGGGGTAACGCTGGGTGTGGGGGGCCTTGCTCGCCTCCCCGTCACGTCCCCTAAATCACTGTAAGGATACAGATTGATTCCCCCCATCATTCACTCTCAATCCCTTCCAGAGTGACTGATTTTCATTTTTACGCTTTTACTTTTTCCTCTCCTTTTCCAAGAGCCATAACTGTTTTATGTCCCCGTCCCCCCCCGACATCCCCATACGAGGGTTAAGTATATAGCGGGACAAAATGTGGTTTTGACACCATTCACATTACCAAAAAAAATTTCCAAGTGGAGGGAAATGATGAAAAAAACGCAATTCTTCCATTATTTTTGGGTTTTGTTTCATTCCGTTCATTGTGCGGTAAATATGAGCCGATAATACGAGTCCTCAGGTCGGGGCGATTACGGCGATACCAAAATGGTGTTTTTTTATTATTTTAGTAGTAAAAGAAATTCTAAACTTTGCAAAAAAAAAAATTAGTTTTGCCAATTTCCAAGACTCGTAACTTTAATTTTCCTGGCAATAGAGCCATGTCAGTGATTGTTTTTTTGCCTGGTGAGCTGACATTTTTTTTTTTAACATCTTTTTGGGGTACAGATGACATTTTGACCCATTTTTATTGCTTTTTCTACTGAAATTCTGGCTTTTCGAATTTCTTTATCGCACGGATTAGATTATTTTATATTCGGAAATACTGAACATAGCTATTTTTTATTTTATTTAATGTCTTTAGGCCCATTTCATTATTGCCTCTGTGCCTTTTTTGTCTAATTTTTGCACCAAATTCTTCTTTTAATTTGCACTTTTTTTTAAAGTCTATTTTATACATGTTCGCCTTTTTGTTTGTTTTTTATGTTCGTCACATCTGGCACGATTTTTCCCCCCATATATTTATGACTGATTCATTAATTGTGACTTTTTAAAAAGTTACAATTTTTTTTTTTATTTGCACAAATGCCCCCCCGTCCCCTCCTCTCCTCAAGTGATTTTATGTAAGACTGGATTTTTTTGTGTTTTAATTTTAGTGGAAAAATGTGTCTTTTTTGCTCTAAAAAGGTGCAAAATTAGGTAAAAAAAAGAAATATATATATATATTTTTTTTTATTTTGTATTTTGCTCAAAATTTTAATTGTGTGCTGCAGAAGGATTTTGCACAAAAAAGTTGATAACTACAACAAGACAAATAAAGAAAATTAATTTCTAAGTTGATTCTAAGTTGCTGTTTTTTTAATGTTTTAGATATTTTTATTTTTTAATGCTTAAGATAATTTTAATCACTTTATTTTTTACTTTTTTTTCAGTCCGAAGATGAATAAATAATGTAACTTCCAAGTTGATTCTACAGATTGGGGTTTTTAATGCATTATATTTTAAGACTCTTTTTTTTTTTTTTTTTTTTTTTTAAGTCCCCTTATGGGACTTGAACTTGATCACATGTTCTATATCAGGGGTCTCAAACATGCGGCCAGCGGGCTGCATGCGGCCCTTCAGGCTGCTTCATGCGGCCCGCAGGCACCATAGACCCCGATCGCAGCCCGGTCCAGGAGCTGCCGACAGCTGGGCTTCAGTTCAGTGTATTGCCGTGTAGAGACCGGCTCTCTGCACCGCAATACCAGTGGCAGCCGCCGGCCTATCAGGCCCCAGCAGCTGACATCTGCGTCCCAGCGCAGCAGCGTATGACGTCACTGACACGCGCAGATGATAGGCCGGCGGCTGGCATTGATATTGCTGTGCAGAGAGCCGGTCTCTACACGGCAATACACTGAACTAAAGCACAGCTGTCGGCAGCTCCTGGACCGGGCCACGATCGTCAAGGGGGCTATGGTGCCTGCGGGCCACGGGTGTAGAAAGGACGCCGAGGGAACGGAGGACAGGTGAGAAGAGTCTTTTCTTTTTTTTTCTTACATGTGGATGTGAAGAACGGCACAAGGGACATTCCTCCAATAGGGGGACAAGGATGGGGACCTTCCTACAAGATGGGGACCAGGATGGGGACATTCCTCCAATATGGGGACCAGGATGGGGATCTTCCTACAAGATGGGACCAGGATGGGGACATTCCTCCAATAGGGGGACAAGGATGGGGACCTTCCTACAAGATGGGGACCAGAATGGGGACATTCCCCCAATATGGGCACCAGGATGGGGATCTTCCTACAAAATGGCGACCAGGATGGGGACATTCCTCCAATATGGGGACCAGGATGGGGACCTTCCTACAAGATGGGGACCAGGATGGGGACATTCCTCCAATATGGGGACCAGGATGGGGATCTTCCTACAAGATGGGACCAGGATGGGGACCTTCCTACAAGATGGGACCAGGATGGGGACATTCCCCCAATATGGGGACCAGGATAGGGACTTCCTACAAGATGGGACCAGGATGGGGACATTCCTACAATATGGGGACCAGGATGGGGACCTTCCTACAAAATGGGGACCAGGATGGGAACATTCCTACAATATGGGGACCAGGATGGGGACATTACTACAAGATGGGGATCAGGATGGGGACATTACTACAAGATGGGGACCTTTCTACAAGATGGGAACAGGATGGGGACCTTCCTACAAGATGGAACCAGGATGGGGACATTCCCCCCATATGGGGATCAGGATGGGGACCTTCCTTCAAGATGGGGACCAGGATGGGGACATTCCTCCAACATGGGGACCAGGATAGGGACATTCCTACAAGAAGGGGACCAGGATGGGGACATTCCTACAAGATGGGGACCAGGATGGGGACATTACTACAAGATGGGGACCAGGATGGGGACATTCCTCCAACATGGGAACCTTCCTACAAGATGGGGACCAGGATGGGAACATTCCTACAATATGGGGACCAGGATGGGGACATTACTACAAGATGGGGACCAGGATGGGGACATTCCTACAATATGGGGACCAGGATGGGGACATTCTTACAATATGGGGACCAGGAAGGGTGCATTACTTCAAGAGGGGGACCAGAATGGGGACCTTTCTACAATATGGGGAACAGGATGGGGACATTCCTACAATATGGGGACCAGAATGGGGACCTTCCTACAAGATGGGGACAAGGATGGGCATATTTCTACAAGATAGGAACCAGGATGGGAACATTCCTACAATATGGGGACCAGGATGGGGACCTTCCTACAAGATAGGGACAAGGATGGGGACCTTCCTACAATATGGGGACCAGGATGGGGACATTCCTCCAAGATGGGGACCAGGATGGGAACATTCCTACAATATGGGGACCAGGATGGGGACATTACTACAAGATGGGGACCAGGATGGGCACATTACTTCAAGCGGGGGACCAGGATGGGGACCTTTCTACAAGATGGGGACCAGTATGGAATATTACGACAAGATGGGGACAAAGATGGGGGACATTACAAGATGCAGACCAGGGTGGGGCACATTACTACAAGATTTTTGACAGAAAAATTTCAAAATAAAGCATGAAAAAATATTTTGCCACTAAAAATGCTGCTTTATATATAAACTAAAGTAAACAAAAAAAGTGCACGTTTATTATCGCCACATTCGTAACGACTCAAGCTATAAAAAATAAAATAAAACAGCAAAAATGTTCAAAAGGTGTATGGAAAAAAAAATGGTATCACTAAAAATGTCACTTTGTCCTGCAAAGAATGCGGCCCCCCAAATAAATTTTTTTTCCGTGTGCGGCCCATATACCCAGCCGAGTTTGAGACCCCTGTTCTATATGGTGCAATACAAATACAGCCTCAGTCAATATGGCTGCCCCCCACTATGACCAGGCAGTGGTACCTGTAGAGGGCGCTGTGTCTGGAGTCTGCGGCATCTAGCAGCTCAGGACAGAGACTTCCTGGTGACTAATCTGCAGCTCGGCCCAGCCTGGATGTTGTTTCAACTCGCTCTGCACCCGCTGTCACTCACAAGGGGAATTTTACTGAATTTCCTTACTCGTGATTTCTATAATTACCGCACATGTCTTACTTCTCCCTGACAGATCTGGGTTAAACATGGCCGTGTGTGGTATGTGGGAGGCCGTATTACTGGATGACAATATCGCTGTAATGTGATCTCTCAGTGATTGCCGATCAGGAGGAAGGAAGCTGCTGTAAAATGGCCGTCGCTCCTTCTTCTATCAAGGATTAGATTGGACAAAAATTGAAATGGTTTTACAATTTTCCCAAAACGTTGCATAATAAAATATCATACAACTTTCCAATATACAACCTCTGCTTGCTGAGGGTAATTTTTAAAGTCAGTTTTTCTTGCGTCTGCGTTGACGTTATTTGTGCCAAATTTATTACATTGTTGTAGGGTGTCTCATAAATTTGTCAAATTTTAAGATGTTAAGGCCCCATCACACTTAGCGACGCTGCAGCGATCCCGACAACAATACGACCTGTCAGGGATCGTTGCTGCGTCGCTATGTTGTCGCTGGCGAGCTGTCAAACAGGCAGGCTCACCAACGATCAGGGGAGCAGCGACATCGTGGAAAGAATCTTTCCACCATGTCCTGCTCCTGGTTACCAGCCTGCTGAAGCAGGAGTAGGCTGGTAACCATGGTAAACATCGGGTTACTAGGGGCACACGCGCACCTAGTAACCTGTTGTTTATCATGGTTACCACTCTGCTACGGTGAGCGGGAGGTTACTGCTCACTTTAGCAGGCTCGTAACCATGATAAACAGCGGGTTACCATGGTTATCAGCCTGATCGCTGCTCCCGCTGGTCACACACAGCGATGTGTGCTGACCAGCGGGAGGGCAACGACCAAAAAATGGTCCAGGACATTCTGCAGTGATCAGCGACCTCACAGCAGGGGTCTGATCGCTGCAAAGTGTCACACATAGCGACATCGCTAGTGAGGTCGCTGTTGCGTCACCAAAACCGTGACACAGCAGCGATCTCGCTAGCGGTCTCCCTATGTGAGACGGGGGCTTAACACTTCTTTCTAAAAAAATTACTCCACATTTTTCACACCAAACTGCTATGGGACCTGGAAGTTTGGATCCTTATGTTCTCAGGGGACACAAGCTGCTCAAAGGGATCTCTGGCAGAAGCCTACTCTCCTCTCCCCCATAGGAAACATATGCATGATTGGCTGAACTGAGTGTGCATCTATATCAGAGGTCAGAAGAGATAGCTGTTGGCTCGAGAGTTGACAGCCAAGAGGACCTGCCCTTGAAGAGTCTCCACTAGAGGTGCTCGGTAATATGAAAGCCATGAGCTGGTCTATGAAGGAATAAGGTTGGATGATGAAGATGACTCACGTAAGTTTCTTGTATCCACGTTTGTTTTTAAGTAAGATGTGTCTGCAACAGAGAGCGGAGGAGAAGAGAAAGCAAAGCTGTAGGCACATGAGGCTCGGGCACCAGCTGCTTCGGCTTTAAAGCATGTTTAAACTATGAGCTCACATGACAGCCTTCATAAATGTTTTATAGGATGTAAAAACACAATGCACAGATTAGTGTCACCATTGATGTGGTTAATCCCTGACATCATGGATCAAAGCCAAGGAGGGAGTACCACCATGTCACATCCAAAGGCAAAAATCTATAACTTCTCACCTCTCGGGTTATGGAGGTGGCAGTAATCGGATGAAGAGCAATTCCACCCAAAATGGGATTAAACATGCCAACCATGGGGCCGCCTGAGGACATGATTCAGGAGGCTACCCGCCATCTATGCAAGTCATGTACAACTATATCAAGATCTAATAGATTATTTGCAAATCCTGAAAGAAATAGACCATAGTAGGAAAGTGATGGGCTCCAAGGCCAACTTTAAGTGGGACTGTCTTCTGCTGAACATTTGAGAATAATTATTGAGTAGGAGCCCACCAGAGGTTCCTCCGATACCCCGAAGGTCCAGCCCAACCTTGGTGACAGCAATCTTCCTGATATAAAGACAGCATTAGAGATTAGAGGTCCCCAGCCTAAACCAAGAATATCTGTTTAGAGGTCAGATTGAATCTCGAGAAGACTGGATAAACACTTCATGGAAATAGAAAGTGAGGATGAGCGTAAAGGGCGATATCTCAGCGTAGTAAGCCAAGCTGGTTGTGGTATAGCACACATACTAGATGCAAATGTTTAGATGTGCATTCAGCTCGGAGATGTCCTCTTGACCAATGGAAAAAGTCACGTTGCAAGCCTCGTTGCCAACACAAGTGTTTTGCCCATTGGGTGGGTGATACGGTGTTATGACGCTGAGAAGTATTGAAAGGCATCTTGTTTGGAGGCAGTCATACAACTCATTTTATCCTGTACCATGTCACATTTTACCTGACGAAGGACCTGGTACAGTGTCAAAACGTCTTATACGACTGCCTCCAATAATGATCTTAACAGAGCCATCATCTTCTTTCATGTTTGTATCACGATGAAGGTCCACAAGTAGCTCCAATAGAAGTTGCCTGTGATGGGGTGTGAGGAGCACAGACAGCAGGCAGATGAACAATCCCACAACCTTTATTGGGACTAGGAGAATATAACACCAAACGTAGCTGTAGTTCCAGAGTCAGTAACACAGAAAGGGACAAATCCGGGGGAGCCACCCGGTAATCCAACGACAAGTACAAAGCAACAACAGTCTCAGACTAAGTCCTCAAATCTAGCAGGGTGGCAAGACATCACAATCCCACGTGGCAACTGATCTCCAATGTCCAATAGTCCAAAGGATCTCCAATAGTCCATACACGGCACCAGGATCTGGCCTCAGCAACAGATCCTAGGCCTTCACACAGCACAGCATCAAGTAACAAAAAAAAACATGCGTCTTATGGTTCTTCTCTTGGGATCAGCCCCCAGGTTGGGCAGAGATACACACACCCCACGCCCCTTAAACATGTACTACAGGTAACTTGAAGAATGAAGAATCTTCTAGAACTCCAGTCTCCAGCAGGTCTGCAGAGTTGTGTATTTAAGGGAAGCCTCATGCAGAAAGGAACAAAGACACTCATGCCCCCACTAGATGTAGGACAGAAAATGCTAATATAGGCCTGAGTCCAGTATGGTCCATGAAAACAGGCTGAGGGGGGGGGGGGGGGGGGGCGACACTCTGTCACATGGCATTCTCCATTATTCACCCCATCATTACTCAGACTGAAGACTTATCATCTCCCGGATGTATTATGTTAGGACCGAACTTATTGTAAAGGAGTCATATACTGGGAGGAGTTGTAAGGAAAAAGTAAAGACAACTGTTAACACCAAAATGGATGGAGACAACAGAAAAAGTCATGAATGCGTCAATGAGAAGCTTCACAACCCAAGGAGTAAATGGGACCTTCTGATGAACCACCATAAGGTCAACGGAAGTTGAGCTAAACAAGAATAAGGTTTCTCACCAGGGACCATAGGCTACAAGACCATAATAAAAGTTGGGATGAGACCCTCCGGTTCATGTCAACCCACCCCTCTATTGTAGGAAAGAAAAGTTTGGCATCTTTTAACTCCAAGGAAAAGAAGGGTGGTGTGACCCTTAGTCACATTCCTCATCCCATGTTTGGGTGCCTATGGAAGTTGGGTCCTGCATTTTTATGGGCTACATACCACTCTTGACCACTGGATCGGCCACATATTTGATCACTGTTGGTTGATGTAGGACATTGTTGTCCTCTAATAAGTTATAGACTCTACAAGAATATTCAAAGTCCATGTATACTAAACTAGGCTACCAGATCACCCTTCAGTGAGCCATGTGGTTTGGTCTTAAGGCCCCGTCACACTTAGCGACGCTGCAACGATCCCGACAACGATACGACCTGTCAGGGATCGTTGCTGCGTCGCTATGTGGTCGCTGGTGAGCTGTCAAACAGGCAGGCTCACCAACGATCAGGGGAGCAGCGACATCGTGGAAAGAATCTTTCCACGATGTCCTGCTCCTGGTTACCAGCCTGCTGAAACAGGAGCAGGCTGGTAACCATGATAAACATCGGGTTACTAGGGGCACACGCGCACCTAGTAACCCGTTGTTTATCATGGTTACCACTCTGCTACGGTGAGCGGGAGGTTACCGCTCACTTTAGCAGGCTCGTAACCATGACAAACAGCGGGTTACTAAGAGCGCGTGTGCCCCTAGTAACCCGATGTTTATCATGGTTACCAGCCTGATCGCTGCTCCCGCTGGTCACACACAGCGATGTGTGCTGACCAGCGGGAGGGCAACGACCAAAAAATGGTCCAGGACACTTTGCAGCGATCAGCGACCTCACAGCAGGGGCCTGATCGCTGCAAAGTGTCACACATAGCGACATCGCTGGTGAGGTCGCTGCTTTCGTCACCAAAACCGTGACACAGCAGCGATCTCACTAGCGATCTCGCTATGTGAGACGGGGGCTTTAATTCGGCTGATGTATATCCAACACCAATACTGCAAAAGAAGATTGCCAAACAATCCTGACAATCCATGATCAAATCTAATTGCCTGCAGCAGGAGCTTTCCCCCGCTGCTATCTTCCAAGCCCCACTCCCTTATTGAGGCTCCACCTTATCAGCTATCTTGAAGGGATTTCTGCAAGATTTCTGCAAGATTGCTCCTTAGCCCCCAGCGAGCCCCGATCCCCCAACGATTCATCCATGGGCCGTAACCCTATTTGACTCCTTGGATTGTTTGTTAGTTTGACAGAGGCCACAATGTATCTTGAGATGACTACAAATATGACTTAACTCTATTTGGCTTGACTTCATCTCCCTTGGAATAACACTTCGCATGTTTATGTTTTATGAAACTTTCCGGTGAGCTAATTACAGTACCTCCTCGATCTGGGGATACGAGCGCTGAGTTTTGGCAGGTGACATGAGGTGGAGTGTGATACATTACAATTTCATCTGCTAGTGAAGGTTCCTAACAGGAGCGAAGAGACGGGAACATTGTGATTGATTATTGTCATTGAGCAACCAGCCTGTGGCGTCAGGACTGGAAGTGACATCGCTGCAGGGAGGAATGAATGGAATTGGATGAAAAAACAATATATGATCGTTGTGTATCGATCACAATGTTTTTAGGAAAAGTCACAAGTCATTACACATGGTTACTCCCACCGCTGGGCAACGCAACCACTGTGCATCAAAACTATGAATTAACACATGTGGAATTATATACTTAACAAAAAAGTGTGAAACAACTGAAAATATGTCTTATATTCTAGGTTCTTCAAAGTAGCCACCTTTTGCTTTGATGACTGCTTTGCACACTCTTGGCATTCTCTTGATAAGCTTCAAGAGGTAGTCACCGGAAATGGTCTTCCAACAATCTTGAAGGAGTTCCCAGAGATGCTTAGCACTTGTTGGTGTAGCGCCCCGAGGGTTCGGCCGCTACAGGGGTATTGCACCTCAGTCCAGAGGTGTGATATTCCACTCCCGGGTAAGGATGGAGTATGGACCAGGGCTCAGTTAGCTGCATACAGCACACACACCCCATTTCCGAGGGACAGCTCAACGGTGCTCCCACTAGACAGAAGTGCAGGCACAACCGACTATGTCCCTGCCTGGAGTGGGGAGGGGGGTGGAACACCCAGTGCTGTAGGGGCAGATAGGGGTTGGTTCCTGAGCGTAGATAGGAGCTCATTGGTTGCTGGTCACCTGGGCTCATGGTCAGAGGGAGGTATAAAAGGTGGGCACCATCTTAGAACAGTGTTCAGTCTGTGAGGAGAGGAGAGCTGACAGGGAGCAGCAGCTCAGGCTGAGTGCTGCTCCAGAGGCAGGCCTAGAGTAGAGGCCGGAGCCTGAGAGGAGAAGGAGAAGTGGGCCTGGAGAAGAGGCCAAGGGAAGGAGGAGAAGACAGAACAGGAAAGAAGGAGAAGAGAGAGAGAAACAGAAGGGCTGAGGAACAAGAAGGTGGAAGGGACCCTAAGAACCCACGAGAATCCAGGGTGAAGGGTCAGGCAGATTAAGGGTACCGGATCCCAAGTTGGTGGAGGAGAAACTACCCTCAGCCAAAGACCGGACGTCGTGATCATTTATTGGTGCGACACCTCATCAAACCTGCTAGGAAGGCACCATATAGGACAGCGGAGGACGGGGCCCACGTTTACCCGCACAAGTCCGCGGCAGCTGGACAAAAGTGGGTCACTGGTGAGGTTGGCCAGAGAAAGGATTAAAGGGGGTCCTGTGCCATGCTCCTGAACTGCCTGGGAGTTGACCGAGCCCCTCACCTGGTGGACGCAGCACGGCTCGGGCAGTCATTCCCTGCAGAAGTGACTTGGATATTAACCGTGAGTAAAGACCCTGGACTGCAGTACGTTGTCTGTGTGCTTTTTCGCTCCTCCGGCACTACCGGTACTGGGACTCTCACCACCATCCACTACACTGCCCTGGGGCCGCACTCTTCCCGTGGGGAGTCACATCATCCCAGCTGCATACATCATCAGCCCCAGCGGTCTGCCCTGCAGCGGCGGTTCCTAACAACCGCAATCCACGGGTGGCGTAGTCGGACATAATCAATAGCACATAACGGACTACCACTGGCCTGACCACCCTGAGCCACAGAACCGGGTTGCCACTACTACTCCCATCGTTCCCTATTGCCTGGATCCGAGTGCCCCACGGCCCAGGGGGCGAGTCATTGGCCCTTTTGCCTTCACACTGCGGTCCAGCTCACCCCAAACCATCTTGATTGGGTTCAGGTCTGGTGACTGTGGAGGCCAGGTCATCTGGCGTAGCACCCCATCACTCTCCTTCTTGGTCAAATAGCCCTTACACAGCCTGGAGGTGTGTTTGGGGTGATTGTCCTGTTGAAAAATAGGTGATGGTCCAACTAAACGCAAACCGAATGGAATAGCATGCCGCTGCAAGATGCTCTGGTAGCCATGCTGGTTCAGTATGCCTTCAATTTTGAATAAATCCCCAACAGTGTCACCAGCAAAGCACCCCTACACCATCACACCTCCTCCTCCATGCTTCACGGTGGGAACCAGGCATGTAGAGTTCATCCATTCACCTTTTCTGAGTCGCACAAAGACACGGTGGTTGGAGCCAAAGATCTCAAATTTGGACTCATCAGACCAAAGCACAGATTTCCACTGGTCTAATGTCCATTCCTTGTGTTCTTTAGCCCAAACAAGTCTCTTCTGCTTGTTGCCTGTCCTTAGCAGTGGTTTCCTAGCAGCTATTTTACCATGAAGGCCTGCTGCACAAAGTCTCCTCTTAACAGTTGTTGAAGAGATGTGTCTGCTGCTAGAACTCTGTGTGGCATTGACCTAGTCTCTAATCTGAGCTGCTGTTAACCTGCGATTTCTGAGGCTGGTGACTCAGATAAACTTATCCTCAGAAGCAGAGGTGACTCTTGGTCTTCCTTTCCTGGGGCGGACCTCATGTGAGCCAGCTTCTTTGTAGCGCTTGATGGTTTTTGCAACTGCACTTGGGGACACATTCAAAGTTTGCCCAATTTTTCGCACTGACTGACCTTCATTTATTAAAGTAATGATGGCCACTCGTTTTTCTTTACTTAGAATTTGCATTATGGCAAGAAAAAAGCAGCTAACAGTCTATTCAGTAGGACTATCAGCTGTGTATCCACCAGACTTCTACACAACACAACTGATGGTCTCAACCCCATTTATAAGGCAAGAAATCCCACTTTTTAAACCTGACAGGGCACACCTGTGAAGTGAAAACCATTTCCGGTGACTACCTCTTGAAGCTCATCAAGAGAATGCCGAGAGTGTGCAAAGCAGTCATCAAAGCAAAGAAGAACCTAGAATATAAGATATATCTTCAGTTGGTTCACACTTTTTTGTTAAGTATATAATTCCACATGTGTTAATTCATATTTTTGATGCCTTCAGTGTGAATGTACAATTCTCAGACTTGAAAATACAGAAAAATCTTTAAATGAGAAGGTGTGTCCAAACTTTTGGTCTGTACTGTATCTATATATATAATCGTCTTATCCCGTCTGTCTGTCTGTCTGTCTGTCTGTCTATCTGTCTGTCTGTCTGTCCTGGAAATCCCGCGTCGCTCATTGGTCCGGCAGCGGCCAATCAGCGCCGCGGGATTTCTGAAAAAAGATGGTGGCCGTTAGCGGCTCATCTGCGGGACGGAGCTCAGCGGCGATGCAGCCGGGAGATGACCGGCGCGAGGCGTTAATCTCCCGGCCGGTACCAGCAGAAGGACCTCGACTGCCGGACCCATCTGCGGGACGGAGATGCAGCCGGGAGATGATCGGCGCGAGGCGCTCATCTCCCGGCCGGTAGCAGCGGAAGGACCCCGACCGCCGGCACCGCTGACCTCCATGCGGAAGGGAGGACCGGGGAGCGGCGCTGCGGGTCGGGATACTTCTGCGAGCGCCCGCTCATGTCCCGGGTTCTCGCAGCGGAAGTACCCGCACAGGCAGCGCCGCTCCCCGGTCCTCACCAAGACGATTCGATGATTGGTCGCGGTCTTCAGACCCGACCAATCACTGATCTTACCGCAAAAGTTAAACACCGCTGTGCTGATTGGTCACGGACGCTGCCCACGACCAATCACCGATTAGGGCGCTACATTTAAATATCGGCCGCGACCAATCACCGATCTTGGCTCCACATTTAAACACCGCTGTGCTGATTGGTCGCCGACGCCGGGCGCGACCAATCACCGATTTTGGCGCCACATTTAAATAGCGTCCGCGACCAATCAGCACAGCGGTGTTTAAATTTGGCGCCAAAATCGGTGATTGGTCGCGGGCAGCGTCCGCGACCAATCAGCACAGTAGTGTTTAACTTTTGCGGCAAGATCAGTGATTGGTCGCGGGCCAAAACCGCGACCAATCACCGATTTGTGCGGCACATTTAAATAGTGGCCACGACCAATTGGATGTCAGCGCCGCTCCCCGGTCCTCCCTTCACACCCTAGGCGCATGGAGCTCAGCGGCGCTGCCTATGCGGATACTTCCGCTGCGAGAACCCGGGACATGAGCGGGCGCTCGCAGCAGAAGTATCCCGACCTGCAGCGCCACTCCCCGGTCCTCCCTCGACACCCTAGCCGCTGATGTCCCCACAGTATCCGCATGGTGTTACAAAGGTCCGGACATTTGTGTTAAAAATCGCTGATTGGTCGCTGGCTCCACATTTAAACACCGCTGTACTCATTGGTCGCGGATGCTATTTAAATGTGGTGCCAAAATCGGTGATTAGTCGCGGCCGATATTTAAATTTGGCGCCCAAATCGGTGATTGGTTGCGGGCAGCGCCAGCGACCAATCAGCGATTTTTAACACAAATGTCCGGACCTTTGTAACACCATGCGGATACTGTGGGGACATCAGCGGCTAGCGTGTCAAGGGAGGACCGTGGAGCGGCGCTGCGGGTCGGGATACTTCTGCTGCAAGCGCCCGCTCATGTCCCGGCTTCTCGCAGCGGAAGTATCCGCACAGGCAGCGGCGCTCCCCAGTCTTCACCAATACGATTCGCTGATTGGTTGCGCTCTCCGCCCGCGACCAATCAGTGATCTTGGCGCTAAAGATAAACACCGCTCTGCTGATTGGTCGCAGCCGCTGCCCGCGACCAATCACCGATTTGGGCGCCACATTTAAATAGCGACCGTGACCAATCACCGATCTTGCCGCCACATTTAAACACTGCTGTGCTGATTGATCGCGGACGCCAGTCACGACCAATCAGCGAGCTTGGCGCCAAATTTAAACAACGCTCTGCTGATTGGTCGCGGACGCCAGCCGCGACCAATCAGCGAGATTGGCGCCAAATTTAAACAACGCTCTGCTGATTGGTCGCGGATGACAGCCGACCTCGACCAATCAGCGAGATTGGCGCCTAATTTAAACAGCGCTATGATCTCCCAACGGCAAGTGTGAACGGAGGACCGAGGAGCGGCGCCGCCAGTCGGGATGCTTCTGCTGCAAGAAGCCGCTCATCTCCCAGCTGCTCGCAGCGGAAGTACCCGCACAGGCAGCGCCGCTCCCCGGTCCTCACTAATACGATGCTGATTGGTTGCGGCCGCCGGCCCCGACCAATCAGCGATTTTGGTGGCAAATTGAAACACCGCTCTGCTGATTAGTCGCTACCGCCAGCCGCGACCAATCAGTGAGATTGGCGCCAAATTTAAACAACGCTCTGCTGGTTGGTCGCGGACGGCAGACGCGACCAATCAGCGAGATTGGCGCCAAATTTAAACAACGCTCTGCTGATTGGTCGCGGTCGCCGGTCGCGAACAATCAGCAGTATTGGCGCAAAATTTAAACCACGCTCTGCTGATTGGTCGCGGTGGCCGGCCGCGACCAATCAGCAATTTTGGTGCCAAATTTAAACAACGCTCTGCTGATTGGTCGCGGTCGCCGGCCGCGACCAATCAGCAGTATTGGTGCCAAATTTAAACACGCTCTGCTTATTAGCCGCGGTCTCCGACCGCGACCAATCAGCAGTATTGGCGCCAAATTTAAACCTCGCTCTGCTGATTAGTCGCAACCACCGGCCGTGACCAATCAGCGATATTGGCGCCAAATTTAAACCTCGCTCTGCTGATTAGTCGCAACCTCCAGCCGTGACCAATCAGCGATATTGGCGCCAAATTTAAACACCGCTCTGCTGATTAGTCGCAACCACCGGCCGTGACCAATCAGCGATATTGGCGCCAAATTTAAACACCGCTTCGCTGATTGGTCGCGGTGGCCAGCCGTGACCAATCAGCGATATTGGCGCCAAATTTAAACACCGCTCTGCTGATTGGTCGCGGCCGTGACCAATCACTATTATTGGCGCCAAATTTAAATACCGCTCTGCTGATGGGTCGCAACCGCCGGCCGCGACCAATCTGCGATATAGGCACCAAATGTAAACACCGCTCTGCTGCTTGCGCCTGGTCGGCCGCATACCTATTCTAGAATACCCGATGCGCTAGAATGGGGCCACCATCTAATCATACACACATACACACATACACACACACACACACACACACACACACACTCCTCAACATTGAAATCGTAACACCAAGAAGGAAAAATTGTGGAATTATGGAAATCAAAGGTTGGATAGACATATTATTGATCTGAAAATAATGGAAATATGTAAAAAAAAAATTAAAAACATTTCGATTTATTCGGTATCTTACAGAAATCTGGGACTTCATTGGTCAGTGATCACACAGGAGCAGCCAGAAGTGGATCTTGATGATTTGCCCTGAACCGTCCAAACTTTTTAATTGTTCCGTCCTCATAGCCGTATGGGTTGTTATGTTTTTTGCCAGACGGGTTGTACTTTGAAATGACACGTTTCATTTTTATCATGCGACGTACTGGAAAGCAATAAAAAAAATTCCAAGTGTGGTAAAATAACTAAAAAAAATGCAATTTTGCAATAGTTTTTTTAAAAAATTTTTATTAACCATATTCACTATACGGTTAAACTGACCTGACAATATGATTCTCCAGGTCAGTACAATTATGCAGATACCAAACATGTATAGGGTTTTCTTTTTATGTAAGTGGTGAAAAAAAAATCAGAAATTTACAAAAAAAAATGTAAAAAAATTCACTTGTGTCGCCATTTTCAGAGACCTGTAACGTTTTCAATTTTCAGTCGATGGGGCTGTGTGAGGGCTTATATTTTGCCCCCCCTGAGCTGACGTTTTTATTGGTACGAAAATTTTGATAGCTTCTTATTGCATATTATTGCAGTGTTGCGGCTGGCGAAAAAGCATAATTCTGGCGTTTTGATTTTTTTTCTCATTACGCCATTTATCCATCGGGTTAATTTTATATTTTGATAGATCAGACTTTTAAGATCGCAACGATATCAAATAAGTGTATTTTTTTTAAATGTCTTTATTTTTAATGGGGGGAATGAATGGTGATTTGAACTTTTATATTTTTTTCATATTTTTAAAAACATTTGTTTTTACTTTCTACTGTATTTAATAGTTCCCTTAGGGGACTTGAACCTGCTATCGTCTGATTGTTTCCACTATACATAGCAATACCACAGTATGAACTATGAACACTGGCTACAGCTGAAGACCCCCGGCCATCATGGCAACCCATCAGCGCCCCTCGATCACGTTACGGGCGCGCTGATGGGCATGTGGAATGATGCTCCCCCCTACCGACGTGAATTAAATGCCACCATCACAGATTTATAGCAGCATTTAACAGGTGTTAACATGAATAAATTGAGATGCTTTGAAATTTTTAGCATTTTTTTTACTTAAGTGCATTGTCAGGTATTCCACAGAGACGACACCGGGGAGATCACGCAATATCTCGCCGTTGCCGTCACTCTGTCAGGATTTTGTCAGGGATACACGTGCACACGATCCCGACTACTCACTATGTAAATATCGGCAAACGACCAGTAAGAGTATGGCGTCACACCTCCAGATTCCAACGCATGAAATATGTGTATATGCCCCCCGTACGGTCACTGTCAGCTTCACAATAGCCCAATTATTATTATTCTCTGCCACCACCGTCAAGATTTGAAACATAATACAGGCCTGTGCGGACACCGGCGTTCTGGTAGCGTATATGGCTTCGGTGGAGGGAATGATTAAAGGATAAAAGAAACAGGACTATTAAATTTTATATTTAATCCAGAAGGGCGGCAGTGTTATGAAAAAGATACAAGATTTTACAAATGGACATTTACAATACAGACTAGACAGTTATATACAATAAACAGGATTACAGAAGAAACTTACTATAGAGTTCGCAGGGAAGAATCAATATAGTTGGAGGAGGGGCTCCCCGATTTGATCTGAGCGTTATCGAACGCGATCAGTTGCTTATAGTATCTACACCCCCCTGGCTAAGAATATGGATCAATCTTCAGTTGGCTCTTTTATGCCGAAGGCAGGGACCGCCCACACACACCCTGTGCTGACATCACGGGGCTGGTCTCCAGCCTGTACATTTTTATTAAGAGATCTGGTTTTTGGGATAACTTATCACTGGTTGATCCCAGAAGCCCAAAAGTGATACCATATTTTCTATTATGATTTTACCTTTATTTAGAGACCACACATGGCGTAGTTGCGATCTGCTATTTTGTTGCTCATGCGGTACAGCTCCCCGGAGAGGCTTACAGCTACGAAAAATAAGCATCTTGTTCCTTGGCTGACCCTGCCACTAAAAATATGGGTCCCCTTATTATCAGAATTATGGAACTTGAGCTATTCCATATTTCGTATCGGTGCCGGGCATCCTGGGACCCTCTCTTTTTAGTCCTTTTAGTTTTTACAGGCTCTTTGATTCCTGCACATTCAACTTTGACAGGCTAAAAAAGGGATAGTTAAATAGGCTATTCTCAAAAAAGGATAGTTAAAGGGGCTAATCTCATTTTTATAAATGGTTATTATCAGATAGTCCTAGTAAATACAACAAATTTTGCAATTCACTGCTTATTAAAATTTTTCAGCCATTCTTGAGATATTAACATTTTTGGTTTTGTTTACAGCTCATTGCCTTGGAGACCGACCACCGCTGCTAGACAGTAAAACATACACAGCACTTACAAGCTCTGTTCTTTTGAGCTTGTAAGCATTATTTTGAAGCTGACCAGGATGGTTGGAGTACTCTGTGACCTCTTAATCCCAGCCAGTGCTTACGAGCTAGATAGCAGCGGTGGTTGGTCTCCTAAGCAATGATATGTAAACAAAAAGAAAAGTGTTAATATCTGAAGAACGGCTGTGGATTTTAATAAACAATAAATTGCAAAAGTTCTCGTTTTTACATGTACTAT
The DNA here is from genome assembly GCF_046119375.1 of Phyllobates terribilis. Taxonomy (NCBI): domain Eukaryota; kingdom Metazoa; phylum Chordata; class Amphibia; order Anura; family Dendrobatidae; genus Phyllobates; species Phyllobates terribilis. The sequence continues at coordinate 379,581,729 of NW_027362769.1, read as the reverse complement.
CCGATAATATCTATGTATGAAGATGGAAAGAAAACCTTTAAAGTGTCACACAGCCCTACAGGATATTATTTACGCCAACAGTTTTTGTATAAAAAGGAGCAGAGTTTATGCTAAGATTTCTGGCAGAAGTATCTGAGTTCCTGGGTGGAAGGGCAGCACCTAAAATGTCCCATGGTTGGGTATAGTAATACTGGTATGTATGTTTATGCAATTTTCTAAAATATTCTCCAAGCCGCAACTCCCCTTTAAGTGAGCATTCCCTTTAATTGGCGCTGCCCAAATAGGAATATGCTATTAAATCATAGGGCAATTAGCATTTTAAACGCAGGACAAGCCCTGTGCTCTATTCTTAGCATTGCTAATGAATAACTCACTGATCTACATGATAAAGGAAAACAACACCTACGAAGATAAGTCCCTTCCCAGCATGGCAGCTCCGCAGCGCAGATCTGTCTCCTGATATCCGCGCTCCACCCCATCTCTAATATATGCAAGGGACATTATTGTCCTGACCCACCTGGAGCCGCGCCAGGCACCACAGCCCGACTCATCGGGCCCTGGTGTGTGGGTGGTCACCATGGGATGGTGCATTTATCAGGGGTTTTGTAATACTGGTTTCCCGCTTTGGTGACTCAGATCTCGTGTTCATGTTGGGACTAGACACCGGCGAACTCCACATGATCAGACAATGAAATGACTATTGGGGAAAACCAACATTTACCAGACATTATCGAAAGCGTTCGGCTTTAGAGCTTATTGGATGGAGGGTGGAGTTCTTTTTTTTCGACACAGAGCTCCAAATCCCCTGCAAAGACAGGGATAGAAATGACAACAATCTGTCTGCCTGCAACCACCACTAGAGGGAGCTTATTGCATACCGAGTGCAATGTATAACAGGGAACTGTGGCTGGCACTGTTATGGGGCACAGTGGCTGGCACTGTTATGGGGCACTGTGGCTGGCACTGCTATGGGCCACTATGGCTGGCACTGTCATGGGGTGCTGTGGCTGGAACTGTTAAGGGGCGCTGTGGCTGGAACTGTCATGGGGCACTGTGGCTGGCACTGTCATGGGGCACTGTGCCTGACATTGTTATGGGGCACTGGCTGGCACTGTGTCTGGCCCTGTCATGGGGCACTGTGGCTGGCACTGTCATGGGGCACTGTGCCTGACATTCTTATGGGGCACTGGCTGGCACTGTGTCTGGCCCTGTTATGGGGCACTGTGTCTGACACTGTTTTCGGGCACTGTGACTGGCACTGTTATGGGGCAGTGTGTCTGACTCGATTATGGGGCACTGTGGCTGGCACTGTTATGGGACACTGTGGCTGGCACTGTTTTCGGGCACTGTGTCTGGCACTGTTTTCGAGCACTGTGGCTGGCACAGTTATGGTGCACTGTGCCTGGCACTGTTTTCGGGCACTGTGGCTGGAACTGTTATGGGGCACTGTGTCTGGCACGGTTTTCGGGCACTGTGGTTGGCACGGTTTTCGGGCACTGTGGTTGGCACTGTTTTCGGGCACTGTGTCCGGCACTGTTTTCGGGCACTGTGTCTGGCACTGTTTTCGGGCACTGTGTCTGGTACTGTTTTTGAGCACTGTGGCTGGCACTGTTTTCGAGCACTGTGGCTGGCACTGTTTTCAGGCAGTGTGGCTGGCACTGTTCTGGTGCACTGTGGCTGGCACTGTTTTTGGGCACTGTGGCTGGCACTGTTTTCGGACACTGTGGCTGGCACTGTTTTCGGACACTGTGGCTGGCACTGTTTTCGGACACTGTGGCTGGCACTGTTATGGTGCACTGTGTCTGGCACTGTTTTCGGGCACTGTGGCTGGCACTGTTATGGGGCACTGGGGCTGGCACTGTTATGGGGCACTGTGGCTGGCACTGTTTTCGAGCACTATGGCTGGCACTGTTATGGTGCACTGTGTCTGGCACTGTGGCTGGCACAGTTTTCGGGCATTGTCTAGCACTGTTATGGTGCACTGTGTCTGGCACTGTTTTCGGGCACTGTGGCTGGCACTGTCTGGCACTGTTATGGTGCACTGTGTCTGGCACTGTTTTCGGGTACTGTGGCTGGCACTGTTTTCGGGCACTGTGGCTGGCACAGTTATGGTGCACTGTGGCTGGCATTGTTATGGTGCACTGTGTCTGGCACTGTTTTCGGGCACTGTGTCTGCTACTGTTTTCGGGCACTGTAGTTGGCACTGTTTTCGGGCATTGTGGTTGGCACTATTTTCGGGCACTGTGGTTGGCACTGTTTTCGGGCACTGTGTCTGGCACTGTTAGGGTAATCGGATTGTGAGGGCAGGTCTCGCCCCGTCTGTAGGGCGCTCGCAGGTTGGGCTGGAGCAGAGCAGTCATTTGCTAATTACATATGGACATTGCTTGTTAACGTGACTGCAATTAATGCCCAATTACATGGCTGCCGCGGTGATCCACTTCATTTACTCCGTGCGACATGAATATGTTGCCTATTTAGACACTGACTCACTGGAAAATGACAGCTAAAATCCTCATTATAATGAATCAGATTGTGGAGTGACATCGGTATGAGATCCGGAGCTAATCCTGACACGCACCGGAGCCTGGCATCAGATCACACTGGGGCGCACGGCGTCACACAATCTCAGCCGTTAATGACCCCTGCTAGCAGAACAGGAGCATCACATGGGTACAAGGGGCAATTACCGCGTGGTCTCCTCCACCACTATGTCTGGTAGGCGGGGTGTTCTCCATGAATTCTCCTGCGTGTGATGGTGGCCGGCTCACAGCGCCAACGTGTCAGCAGACAAGGACCGGTGCTCTGCCGGCTTCTCAGTGCAAGTTACTGGGGCGCAAAACATTTTATTCTTGTTCCAGACTACAAATGCAGAAACTGCTTAAAGAACATGAGAGGACCACCGAAATAACTATACTGGGGGCTAAGGGGGATGTATCATCAGAAAACAAGCTGCTGTTCAATGAGGTTTTTATGTTAAACTTATAATTTTAATTTTTTAGATTTTCCTTATCACTATCTACATAAAAAGAATCTTGCAATCTTCATACTGGCCACTAGGCCCAATAATATGCTCATACTTCCTGTTCTGCGCAGGAGACTTTTCATCAGTCTCAATATCATCACAGACAATGAAAGGTAACACCTATCTATACAGAAAATAACACAGGATCCACCATTCACAATAGGTGATGTCACAGCTCACCTCCTCCACCTGTACAATGACTGGTAACCTCCTCCTCCACCTGTACAATGACTGGTAACACCTCTATATACAGCAAATAACACAGGATCCACCATTCACAATAGGTGATGTCACAGCTCACCTCCTCCTCCTGTACAATAACTGATAACACCTCTATATACAGAAAGTAACACAGGATCCACCATTCACAATAGGTGATGTCACAGCTCACCTCCTCCTCCTGTACAATGACTGATAACACCTCTATATACAGCAAATAACACAGGATACACCATTCACAATAGGTGATGTCACAGCTCACCTCTTCCCCCTCCTGTACAATGACTGATAACATCTCTATATACAGTAGATAACACAGGATCCACCATTCACAATAGGTGATGTCACAGCTCACCTCCTCCCCCTCATGTACAGTACAATGACTGATAACACCTCTATATACAGTAGATAACACAGGATCCACCATTCATAATAGGGGATGTCACAGCTCACCTCCTCCTCCTGTACAATGACTGATAACACCTCTATATACAGCAAATAACACAGGATCCACCATTCAAAATAGGTGATGTCACAGCTCACCTCCTCCTCTTGTACAATGGCTGATAACACCTCTATATACAGTAGATAACACAGGATCCACCATTCACAATAGGGGATGTCACAGCTCACCTCCTCCTCCTGTACAATGACTGATAACACCTCTATATACAGTAGATAACACAGGATCCACCATTCACAATAGGTGATGTCACAGCTCACCTCCTCCTCGTGTCCAATGACTGATAACACCTCTATATACCACAGATAACACAGGATCCACCATTCATAATAGGTGATGCCACAGCTCACCTCCTCCCCCTCCTGTACAATTACCTATTAAATTCAGAACGATCTGACTCAGTCTATTGCTGATAATGTCCATGTCCCCTTGCAGGAACTGTGAGACTAATATTAGACCTGGTGGCCGGGGTGAAAATTACAATTTTTAATCTAGATAGTGATGTGTAAGATAAAAAAGCAAACAAACGTTTTTTTAAAACATTTAATATATAAAATCTACAAACCCGATTTAAACAATAGGTGATTTTCTGATGATACTTTGCGCAGTCGAATAGTGGATTATCAGGCAGATAACATCAAGGCTTTATCTGCACGATATAATACCGCCAAGTGTATATGAAAAATACCGTCAAAAGCCATTAATGACCCCCAACCACTGGTGCCGGTCATCCTTTTGGACCATGCTTAGAGAATCCCACTATGTTTGGAAAATTTGTGGCTGTTTTCTATGTCTTTGGTGCTCGTGTCACAGACTCCACCTAGAGATTGCCCGTGTTCCCATCCTGCCCTCTAGTGGTAGGAACCTGTAATTCTGAATTTCCAGACTGTGCTGTATACTGGGAATGGGTCGTAATCAGCACCCTAATCTATTAGCCGGAGAAGAGAGCAGCTCCAGGAACATCTCTTCCGCTGGAGGACCCGATACTGTGAGATCAGTGTGATTCTATATCTCGCCTGCGGAGGCGCTGCAGGGAGACTGAATACTTCCAGCTGGATGGCACCACAGATGATCGCTGTGATCAGTGATCCTTCTACACTCAAAGTAGAGAAGGCAGGGCAGAGCTCGTGTTTATAGGCAGGGGGTGACTGAGCGGTGAACCCCAACCCCGGGTACAACAAGTAGGACCAGAGGCTTCCTCTCCTGCCCTGGGGGGGGGGGCGTACTCTTTATTATTGCTTTCTTGATGACTTTCCTATCAGTTTTACTCTTGAGGACGAGACGTGGAAAGATCTAACTCCAGAATAATAAAGATTTCCCCAAAATAAATGAAATCCAGAATCCGACTCACTTGACAGAGATGGAGAATTCCCCCGGGGAGCTCTCACTGTCCCTGAGCAGGAAAGCGCCGATAAACCTCCGATTCAGCAGGATTCCTTCAGCCACTTGTCTGGAGATCCGGCCGCTGTACCACCTGTACGGAGAAACACCATAACCCTGTATATAGTCACATGGGGCATGATGGTATAACCTGGGCATCTCCTGGATATAATTATATATGTACAGCTGGTATAACCTGGGCATCTCCTGTATATAATTATATATGTACAGCTGGTATAACCTGGGCATCTCCTGTATATAATTATATATGTACAGCTGGTATAACCTGGGCATCTCCTGTATATAATTATATATGTACAGCTGGTATAACCTGGTATCTCCTGTATATAATTATATATGTACAGCTGCTATAACCTGGTATCTCCTGTATATAATTATATATGTACAGCTGGTATAACCTGGTATCTCCTGTATATAATTATATATGTACAGCTGGTATAACCTGGGCATCTCCTGGATATAATTATATATGTACAGCTGGTATAACCTGGTATCTCCTGTATATAATTATATATGTACAGCTGCTATAACCTGGTATCTCCTGTATATAATTATATATGTACAGCTGGTATAACCTGGGCATCTCCTGGATATAATTATATATGTACAGCTGGTATAACCTGGTATCTCCTGTATATAATTATATATGTACAGCTGGTATAACCTGGGTATCTTCTGCATATAATTATATATGTACAGCTGCTATAACCTGGGCATCTCCTGTATATAATTATATATGTACAGTTGGTATAACCTGGGCATCTACTGGATATAATTATATATGTACAGCTGGTATAACCTGGGTATCTTCTGCATATAATTATATATGTACAGCTGGTATAACCTGGTATCTCCTGTATATAATGATATATGTACAGCTGGTATAACCTGGTATCTTCTGTATATAATTATATATGTACAGCTGGTATAACCTGGGCATCTCCTGGATATAATTATATATGTACATCTGGTATAACCTGGGTATCTTCTGCATATAATTATATATGTACAGCTGGTATAACTTGGGCATCTCCTGTATATAATTATATATGTACAGTTGGTATAACCTGGGCATCTCCTGTATATAATTATATATGTACAGCTGGTATAACCTGGGCATCTCCTGTATATAATTATATATGTACAGCTGGTATAACCTGGTATCTCCTGTATATAATTATATATGTACAGCTGCTATAACCTGGTATCTCCTGTATATAATTATATATGTACAGCTGGTATAACCTGGGCATCTCCTGTATATAATTATATATGTACAGCTGGTATAACCTGGGTATCTCCTGTATATAATTATATATGTACAGCTGGTATAACCTGGGCATCTCCTGGATATAATTATATATGTACAGCTGGTATAACCTGGGCATCTCCTGGATATAATTATATATGTACAGCTGGTATAACCTGGGCATCTTCTGTATATACTTATATATGTACAGCTGGTATAACCTGGGCATCTCCTGTATATAATTATATATGTACAGCTGGTATAACCTGGGCATCTTCTGTATATACTTATATATGTACAGCTGGTATAACCTGGGCATCTCCTGTATATAATTATATATGTACAGCTGGTATAACCTGGGCATCTCCTGTATATAATTATATATGTACAGCTGGTATAACCTGGGCATCTCCTGTATATAATTATATATGTACAGCTGGTATAACCTGGGCATCTCCTGTATATAATTATATAAGTACAGCTGGTATAACCTGCGCATCTTCTGTATATACTGTATGTACAGCTGGTATAACCTGGGCATCTTATGTATATACTTATATATGTACAGCTGGTATAACCTGGGTATCTCCTGTATATAGTTATATATGTACAGCTGGTGTAACCTGGATATCTCTATAATTTATATATGTACAGCTGGTATAACCTGGGCATCTCCTGTATATAATTATATATGTACAGCTGGTTTAACCTGGGCATCTTCTGCATATAATTATATATGTACAGCTGGTATAACCTGGGTATCTTCTGCATATAATTATATATGTACAGCTGGTATAACCTGGACATCTTCTGCATATAATTATATATGTACAGCTGGTATAACCTGGGCATCTCCTGTATATAATTATATATGTACAGCTGGTATAACCTGGGCATCTCCTGGATATAATTATATATGTACAGCTGGTATAACCTGGGTATCTCCTGTATATAATTATATATGTACAGCTGGTATAACCTGGGTATCTTCTGCATATAATTATATATGTACAGCTGGTATAACCTGGGCATCTCCTGTATATAATTATATATGTACAGCTGGTATAACCTGGGCATCTCCTGTATATAATTATATATGTACACCTGGTATAACCTGGGTATCTCCTGTATATAATTATATATGTACAGCTGGTATAACCTGGGCATCTCCTGGATATAATTATATATGTACAGCTGGTATAACCTGGGCATCTCCTGGATATAATTATATATGTACAGCTGGTATAACCTGGGCATCTTCTGTATATAATTATATAAGTACAGCTGGTATAACCTGCGCATCTTCTGTATATACTGTATGTACAGCTGGTATAACCTGGGCATCTTATGTATATACTTATATATGTACAGCTGGTATAACCTGGGCATCTCCTGTATATAATTATATATGTACAGCTGGTTTAACCTGGGCATCTTATGCATATAATTATATATGTACAGCTGGTATAGCCTGGGTATCTTCTGCATATAATTATATATGTACAGCTGGTATAACCTGGGCATCTTCTGCATATAATTATATATGTACAGTTGGTATAACCTGCGCATCTCCTGTATATTATATATGTACAGCTGGTATAACCTGGGCATCTTATGTATATACTTATATATGTACAGCTGGTATAACCTGGGTATCTTCTGCATATAATTATATATGTACAGCTGGTATTACCTGGGCATCTTCTGCTTATAATTATATATGTACAGCTGGTATAACCTGGGCATCTTATGTATATACTTATATATGTACAGCTGTTATAACCTGGGCATCTCCTGTATATAATTATATATGTACAGCTGGTATAATCTGGGTATCGCCTGTATATAATTATATATGTACAGCTGGTATAACCTGGATATCTCCTGTATATAATTATATATGTACAGCTGGTATAACCTGGGCATCTCCTGTATATAATTATATATGTACAGCTGGTATAACCTGGATATCTCCTGTATATAATTATATACATACAGCTGGTATAACCTGGGCATCTCCTGTATATAATTATATATGTACAGCTGGTATAACCTGGATATCTCCTGCATATAATTATATATGTACAGCTGGTATAACCTGGATATCTCCTGCATATAATTATATATGTACAGCTGGTATAACCTGGGCATCTCCAGTATATAATTATATATGTACAGCTGGTATAACCTGGATATCTCCTGTATATAATTATATATGTACAGCTGGTATAACCTGGGTATCTCCAGTATATAATTATATATGTACAGCTGGTATAACCTGGGCATCTCCAGTATATAATTATATATGTACAGCTGGTATAACCTGGGTATCTCCTGCATATAATTATATATGTACAGCTGGTATAACCTGGGTATCTCCAGTATATAATTATATATGTACAGCTGGTATAACCTGGGCATCTCTAGTATATAATTATATATGTACAGCTGGTATAACCTGGATATCTCCTGCATATAATTATATATGTACAGCTGGTATAACCTGGGCATCTCCAGTATATAATTATATATGTACAGCTGGTATAACCTGGATATCTCCTGTATATAATTATATATGTACAGCTGGTATAACCTGGGCATCTCCAGTATATAATTATATATGTACAGCTGGTATAACCTGGATATCTCCTGTATATAATTATATATGTACAGCTGGTATAACCTGGGTATCTCCAGTATATAATTATATATGTACAGCTGGTATAACCTGGGCATCTCCAGTATATAATTATATATGTACAGCTGGTATAACCTGGGTATCTCCTGCATATAATTATATATGTACAGCTGGTATAACCTGGGTATCTCCAGTATATAATTATATATGTACAGCTGGTATAACCTGGGCATCTCCTGTATATAATTATATATGTACAGCTGGTATAACCTGGATATCTCCTGTATATAATTATATATGTACAGCTGGTATAACCTGGGCATCTCCAGTATATAATTATATATGTACAGCTGGTATAACCTGGGTATCTCCTGCATATAATTATATATGTACAGCTGGTATAACCTGGATATCTCCTGTATATAATTATATATGTACAGCTGGTATAACCTGGGCATCTCCAGTATATAATTATATATGTACAGCTGGTATAACCTGGATATCTCCTGCATATAATTATATATGTACAGCTGGTATAACCTGGGCATCTCCAGTATATAATTATATATGTACAGCTGGTATAACCTGGGTATCTCCAGTATATAATTATATATGTACAGCTGGTATAACCTGGGCATCTCCAGTATATAATTATATATGTACAGCTGGTATAACCTACGCAACTCCTGTATATAATTATATATGTACAGCTGGTATAACCTGGGCATCTCCTGTATATAATTATATATGTACAGCTGGTATAACCTGGATATCTCCTGTATATAATTATATTTGTACACTGAAATTTCAACACCAGGAAGGAAAAGTCTTGGAGTTCTTGGAGACGTTACTGATTTGCAAATGATGGAAAAATGGAAGCAAAGTTTGACATCGTGTGGATTATTCAGTCTGATCCTGGTGCAGAAGTCCCGTCACTATCAGCCCCGGCTGCTCTCAGTGAGGTCATTAATGGTCGTCCGATGAATAGAAGAGCCGGGATTTCTGCTCCAGACTGAATAATCCAGATGGCGTGAAACTTTGCTTCCATCATTAACTGATCAGTCACCTGTCTCCATCCTGTGGTTCCCAGACTTGATGAACAGACTGCAGCAGCTCTGCTCGTCCTCGCTATAGAGAACATAGGCTGCACGGCTCCTTGTGGTTTCAGTTTCCTATTCATGACATCTGCGACTTCAGGGAAATACAGCAGAAAAGGAGGAGCCGGGGTCGGGGAAGGATGGATGCGGACAGGTACATGAGATAAAGAGATAAAGGGAAGGATGGATGCGGACAGGTACATGAGATAAAGAGATAAAGGGAAGGATGGATGCGGACAGGTGCATGAGATAAAGAGATAAAGGGAAGGATGGATGCGGACAGGTACATGAGATAAAGAGATAAAGGGAAGGATGGATGCGGACAGGTGCATGAGATAAGGAGATAAAGGGAAGGATGGATGCGGACAGGTGCATGAGATAAGGAGATAAAGGGAAGGATGGATGCGGACAGGTGCATGAGATAAAGAGATAAAGGGAAGGATGGATGCGGACAGGTACATGAGATAAAGAGATAAAGGGAAGGATGGATGCGGACAGGTGCATGAGATAAGGAGATAAAGGGAAGGATGGATGCGGACAGGTGCATGAGATAAGGAGATAAAGGGAAGGATGGATGCGGACAGGTGCATGAGATAAAGAGATAAAGGGAAGGATGGATACGGACAGGTGCATGAGATAAAGAGATAAAGGGAAGGATGGATGCGGACAGGTGCATGAGATAAAGAGATAAAGGGAAGGATGGATGCGGACAGGTGCATGAGATAAGGAGATAAAGGGAAGGATGGATGCGGACAGGTGCATGAGATAAGGAGATAAAGGGAAGGATGGATGCGGACAGGTGCATGAGATAAAGAGATAAAGGGAAGGATGGATACGGACAGGTGCATGAGATAAAGAGATAAAGGGAAGGATGGATGCGGACAGGTGCATGAGATAAAGAGATAAAGGGAAGGATGGATGCGGACAGGTGCATGAGATAAAGAGATAAAGGGAAGGATGGATGCGGACAGGTGCATGAGAGAACGAGATAAAGGGAAGGATGGATGCAGACAGGTGCATGAGATAAGGAGATAAAGGGAAGGATGGATGTGGACAGGTGCATGAGATAAAGAGATAAAGGGAAGGATGGATGCGGACAGGTGCATGAGAGAACGAGATAAAGGGAAGGATGGATGCGGACAGGTGCATGAGATAAGGAGATAAATGGAAGGATGGATGCGGACAGGTGCATGAGAGAACGAGATAAAGGGAAGGATGGATGCGGACAGGTGCATGAGATAAGGAGATAAAGGGAAGGATGGATGCGGACAGGTGCATGAGATAAGGAGATAAAGGGAAGGATGGATGCGGACAGGTGCATGAGATAAGGAGATAAAGGGAAGGATGGATGCGGACAGGTGCATGAGATAAAGAGATAAAGGGAAGGATGGATACGGACAGGTGCATGAGATAAAGAGATAAAGGGAAGGATGGATGCGGACAGGTGCATGAGATAAAGAGATAAAGGGAAGGATGGATGCGGACAGGTGCATGAGAGAACGAGATAAAGGGAAGGATGGATGCGGACAGGTGCATGAGATAAGGAGATAAAGGGAAGGATGGATGTGGACAGGTGCATGAGATAAAGAGATAAAGGGAAGGATGGATGCGGACAGGTGCATGAGAGAACGAGATAAAGGGAAGGATGGATGCGGACAGGTGCATGAGATAAAGAGATAAATGGAAGGATGGATGCGGACAGGTGCATGAGAGAACGAGATAAAGGGAAGGATGGATGCGGACAGGTGCATGAGATAAGGAGATAAATGGAAGGATGGATGCGGACAGGTGCATGAGAGAACGAGATAAAGGGAAGGATGGATGCGGACAGGTGCATGAGATAAGGAGATAAAAGGAAGGATGGATGCGGACAGGTGCATGAGATAAAGAGATAAAGGGAAGGATGGATGCGGACAGGTGCATGAGATAAAGAGATAAAGGGAAGGATGGATGCGGACAGGTGCATGAGATAAGGAGATAAAGGGAAGGATGGATGCGGACAGGTGCATGAGATAAAGAGATAAAGGGAATGATGGATGCGGACAGGTGCATGAGATAAAGAGATAAAGGGAAGGATGGATGCGGACAGGTGCATGAGATAAAGAGATAAAGGGAAGGATGGATGCGGACAAGTGCATGAGATAAGGAGATAAAGGGAAGGATGGATGTGGACAGGTGCATGAGATAAAGAGATAAAGGGAAGGATGGATGCGGACAGGTGCATGAGATAAGGAGATAAAGGGAAGGATGGATGCGGACAGGTGCATGAGATAAAGAGATAAAGGGAAGGATGGATGCGGACAGGTGCATGAGATAAGGAGATAAAGGGAAGGATGGATGCGGACAGGTGCATGAGATAAGGAGATAAAGGGAAGGATGGATGCGGACAGGTGCATGAGATAAAGAGATAAAGGGAAGGATGGATGCAGACAGGTGCATGAGATAAGGAGATAAAGGGAAGGATGGATGCGGACAGGTGCATGAGATAAAGAGATAAAGGGAATGATGGATGCGGACAGGTGCATGAGATAAAGAGATAAAGGGAAGGATGGATGCGGACAGGTGCATGAGATAAAGAGATAAAGGGAAGGATGGATGCGGACAAGTGCATGAGATAAGGAGATAAAGGGAAAGATGGATGCGGACAGGTGCATGAGAGAACGAGATAAAGGGAAGGATGGATGCGGACAGGTGCATGAGATAAGGAGATAAAGGGAAGGATGGATGCGGACAGGTGCATGAGATAAGGAGATAAAGGGAAGGATGGATGCGGACAGGTGCATGAGATAAGGAGATAAAGGGAAGGATGGATGCGGACAGGTGCATGAGATAAGGAGATAAAGGGAAGGATGGATGCGGACAGGTGCATGAGATAAGGAGATAAAGGGAAGGATGGATGCGGACAGGTGCATGAGATAAGGAGATAAAGGGAAGGATGGATACGGACAGGTGCATGAGATAAAGAGATAAAGGGAAGGATGGATGCGGACAGGTGCATGAGATAAGGAGATAAAGGGAAAGATGGATGCAGACAGGTGCATGAGATAAGGAGATAAAGGGAAGGATGGATGCGGACAGGTGCATGAGATAAGGAGATAAAGGGAAGGATGGATGCGGACAGGTGCATGAGATAAGGAGATAAAGGGATAGATGGATGCGGACAGGTGCATGAGATAAAGAGATAAAGGGAAGGATGGATGCGGACAGGTGCATGAGGTAAGGAGATAAAGGGAAGGATGGATACGGACAGGTGCATGAGATAAAGCGATAAAGGGAAGGATGGATGCGGACAGGTGCATGAGATAAAGAGATAAAGGGAAGGATGGATGCGGACAGGTGCATGAGATAAGGAGATAAAGGGAAGGATGGATGCGGACAGGTGCATGAGATAAGGAGATAAAGGGAAGGATGGATGCGGACAGGTGCATGAGATAAGGAGATAAAGGGAAGGATGGATGCGGACAGGTGCATGAGATAAAGAGATAAAGGGAAGGATGGATACGGACAGGTGCATGAGATAAAGAGATAAAGGGAAGGATGGATGCGGACAGGTGCATGAGATAAAGAGATAAAGGGAAGGATGGATGCGGACAGGTGCATGAGAGAACGAGATAAAGGGAAGGATGGATGCGGACAGGTGCATGAGATAAGGAGATAAAGGGAAGGATGGATGTGGACAGGTGCATGAGATAAAGAGATAAAGGGAAGGATGGATGCGGACAGGTGCATGAGAGAACGAGATAAAGGGAAGGATGGATGCGGACAGGTGCATGAGATAAGGAGATAAATGGAAGGATGGATGCGGACAGGTGCATGAGAGAACGAGATAAAGGGAAGGATGGATGCGGACAGGTGCATGAGATAAGGAGATAAAGGGAAGGATGGATGCGGACAGGTGCATGAGATAAGGAGATAAAGGGAAGGATGGATGCGGACAGGTGCATGAGAGAACGAGATAAAGGGAAGGATGGATGCGGACAGGTGCATGAGATAAAGAGATAAAGGGAAGGATGGATACGGACAGGTGCATGAGATAAAGAGATAAAGGGAAGGATGGATGCGGACAGGTGCATGAGATAAAGAGATAAAGGGAAGGATGGATGCGGACAGGTGCATGAGAGAACGAGATAAAGGGAAGGATGGATGCGGACAGGTGCATGAGATAAGGTGATAAAGGGAAGGATGGATGTGGACAGGTGCATGAGATAAAGAGATAAAGGGAAGGATGGATGCGGACAGGTGCATGAGAGAACGAGATAAAGGGAAGGATGGATGCGGACAGGTGCATGAGATAAGGAGATAAATGGAAGGATGGATGCGGACAGGTGCATGAGAGAACGAGATAAAGGGAAGGATGGATGCGGACAGGTGCATGAGATAAGGAGATAAAAGGAAGGATGGATGCGGACAGGTGCATGAGATAAAGAGATAAAGGGAAGGATGGATGCGGACAGGTGCATGAGATAAAGAGATAAAGGGAAGGATGGATGCAGACAGGTGCATGAGATAAAGAGATAAAGGGAAGGATGGATGCGGACAGGTGCATGAGATAAAGAGATAAAGGGAATGATGGATGCGGACAGGTGCATGAGATAAAGAGATAAAGGGAAGGATGGATGCGGACAAGTGCATGAGATAAGGAGATAAAGGGAAGGATGGATGCGGACAGGTGCATGAGATAAAGAGATAAAGGGAATGATGGATGCGGACAGGTGCATGAGATAAAGAGATAAAGGGAATGATGGATGCGGACAGGTGCATGAGATAAAGAGATAAAGGGAAGGATGGATGCGGACAGGTGCATGAGATAAAGAGATAAAGGGAAGGATGGATGCGGACAAGTGCATGAGATAAGGAGATAAAGGGAAGGATGGATGCGGACAGGTGCATGAGATAAGGAGATAAAGGGAAGGATGGATGCGGACAGGTGCATGAGATAAAGAGATAAAGGGAATGATGGATGCGGACAGGTGCATGAGATAAAGAGATAAAGGGAAGGATGGATGCGGACAGGTGCATGAGATAAAGAGATAAAGGGAAGGATGGATGCGGACAAGTGCATGAGATAAGGAGATAAAGGGAAGGATGGATGCGGACAGGTGCATGAGATAAAGAGATAAAGGGAAGGATGGATGCGGACAGGTGCATGAGATAAGGAGATAAAGGGAAGGATGGATGCGGACAGGTGCATGAGATAAAGAGATAAAGGGAAGGATGGATGCGGACAGGTGCATGAGATAAGGAGATAAAGGGAAGGATGGATGCGGACAGGTGCATGAGATAAGGAGATAAAGGGAAGGATGGATGCGGACAGGTGCATGAGATAAAGAGATAAAGGGAAGGATGGATGCAGACAGGTGCATGAGATAAGGAGATAAAGGGAAGGATGGATGCGGACAGGTGCATGAGATAAAGAGATAAAGGGAATGATGGATGCGGACAGGTGCATGAGATAAAGAGATAAAGGGAAGGATGGATGCGGACAGGTGCATGAGATAAAGAGATAAAGGGAAGGATGGATGCGGACAAGTGCATGAGATAAGGAGATAAAGGGAAAGATGGATGCGGACAGGTGCATGAGAGAACGAGATAAAGGGAAGGATGGATGCGGACAGGTGCATGAGATAAGGAGATAAAGGGAAGGATGGATGCGGACAGGTGCATGAGATAAGGAGATAAAGGGAAGGATGGATGCGGACAGGTGCATGAGATAAGGAGATAAAGGGAAGGATGGATGCGGACAGGTGCATGAGATAAGGAGATAAAAGGAAGGATGGATGCGGACAGGTGCATGAGATAAGGAGATAAAGGGAAGGATGGATGCGGACAGGTGCATGAGATAAGGAGATAAAGGGAAGGATGGATGCGGACAGGTGCATGAGATAAGGAGATAAAGGGAAGGATGGATGCGGACAGGTGCATGAGATAAGGAGATAAAGGGAAGGATGGATGCGGACAGGTGCATGAGATAAAGAGATAAAGGGAAGGATGGATGCGGACAGGTGCATGAGAGAAGGAGATAAAGGGAAGGATGGATGCGGACAGGTGCATGAGATAAGGAGATAAAGGGAAGGATGGATGCGGACAGGTGCATGAGATAAAGAGATAAAGGGAAGGATGGATGCGGACAGGTGCATGAGATAAGGAGATAAAGGGAAGGATGGATGCGGACAGGTGCATGAGATAAAGAGATAAAGGGAAGGATGGATGCGGACAGGTGCATGAGATAAGGAGGTAAAGGGAAGGATGGATGAGGACAGGTGCATGAGATAAGGAGATAAAGGGAAGGATGGATGCGGACAGGTACATGAGATAAGGAGATAAAGGGAAGGATGGATGCGGACAGGTGCATGAGATAAGGAGATAAAGGGAAGGATGGATGCAGACAGGTGCATGAGATAAGGAGATAAAGGGAAGGATGAATGCGGACAGGTGCATGAGATAAGGAGATAAAGGGAAGGATGGATGCGGACAGGTGCATGAGAGAAGGAGATAAAGGGAAGGATGGATGCGGACAGGTGCATGAGATAAGGAGATAAAGGGAAGGATGGATGCGGACAGGTGCATGAGATAAGGAGATAAAGGGAAGGATGGATGCGGACAGGTGCATGAGATAAGGAGATAAAGGGAAGGATGGATGCGGACAGGTGCATGAGATAAGGAGATAAAGGGAAGGATGGATGCGGACAGGTGCATGAGATAAGGAGATAAAGGGAAGGATGGATGCGGACAGGTGCATGAGATAAGGAGATAAAGGGAAGGATGGATGCGGACAGGTGCATGAGATAAAGAGATAAAGGGACAAACGCTACTTACGGATGGGGCTTCACTCTGATGTAATTTTTTGGAACAAAACCTTCAATGCCACAAAATTCTGCCTTGTACCAATTCTGGTCATCCTCCATATTAAGAATCTGAAAGAGAAGGAGTTAACAAATATTAAGGCTACGGAGCATAAATCTTCTATCTATTATCTATCTATTATCTATCTATCTATTATCTATTATCTATCTATTATCTGTCTATTATCTGTCTATTATCTATCATCTATCTATTATCTATCTATTATCTATCTATCTATCTATTTATCTATCATCTATCTATCATCTATTATCTATCTATCTATTATCTATCATCTATCTATTATCTATCATCTATTATCTATCTATTATCTATCTATCGATCTAAGTGAGGTATATATCAGATCATCCATTTGTAGGACAATTATATTATAAAGTGCAACATGCAAAGTGCGCAATCAGCAGAGCGTTGTTTAAATTTGGCGCCAATATCGCTGATTGGTCGCGGCCGGCGGGCGCGACCAATCATCACAGCGGTGTTTCAATTTGGCGCCAATATCGATGATTGGTCGCAGCCGGCAGCCGCGACTAATCAGCAAAGCAGTGTTTAAATGGGTTGTGCACTACTTTAGATTAACCCCCCAATGTATCCCCCCGGGCCCCTAATGAATTTTGGAGGACCGGGGAGTGAGGCCGCCTGTCGGGGTACTTCTGCTGCGAGCAGCCGGGAGATGACTGGCTAGCACAGGGTGAGCGTATAAGGGAGATGACCGGCTAGCACAGTGTGAGCGTGTGAGGGTGAGCGTGGGAGAGTGTGAGGGTGAGCGTGGGAGCGGTTGAGCGTGGGAGGGTGAGAATGTGAGGGTGTGAGGGTGAAAGTGGGAGCGGGTGAGCGTGGGAGAGGGTGTGAGGGTGAGCGTGGGAGCATGTGAGGGTGAGCGTGGGAGAGTGTGAGGGTGAGCGTGGAAGCGTGAGAATGTGAGCGTGAGAATGAGAGTGTGTGAGGGTGAGCGTGTGAGGGTGAGCGTCCGAGGGTGAGCGTCCGAGGGTGAGCGTCCGAGGGTGAGCGTCCGAGGGTGAGCGTCCGAGGGTGAGCGTCAAAGCATGAGCGTGAGTGTCTGAGCGTGAGCGTCCGAGCGTGAGCGTCTGAGCATCCGAGCGTGAGCGTCAGAGCGTGAGTGTGAGCGTCCGAGCGTGAGCGTCCGAGCGTGAGCGTCAGAGCGTGAGCGTCCGAGCGTGAGCGTCTGAGGGTGAGTGTCAGAGCGTGAGCGTCTGAGCGTGAGCGTCAGAGCGAGAGCGTCAGAGCTTGATCATCAGAGCGTGAGCGTCCGAGCGTGAGGATCAGAGCGTGAGCGTCAGAGCGTGAGCGTGAGCGTCCGAGCGTGAGCGTGTGAGCGTGAGCGTCAGAGCATGAGCGTCAGAGCGTGAGCGTCTGAGCGTGAGCGTCAGAGCGTGAGTGTGAGCGTCCGAGCGTGAGCGTCCGAGCGTGAGCGTCTGAGGGTGAGTGTCAGAGCGTGAGCGTCAGAGCGAGAGCGTCAGAGCGAGAGCGTCAGAGCTTGATCATCAGAGCGTGAGGATCAGAGCGTGAGCGTCAGAGCGTGAGCGTGAGCGTCCGAGCGCGAGCGTGTGAGCGTGAGCGTCAGAGCATGAGCGTCAGAGCGTGAGCGTCTGAGCGTGAGCGTCAGAGCGTGAGTGTGAGCGTCAGAGCGTGAACGTCCGAGCGTGAGCGTCAGAGCGTGAGTGTGAGCGTCAGAGCGTGAACGTCCGAGCGTGAGCGTCAGAGCGTGAGCATGTGAGCGTCAGAGTGTGAGCGTCAGCGTGAGCGTCAGAGCGTGAGCGAGAGCGTGAGCGTCAGAGCGTGAGCGAGAGCGTGAGCGTCAGTGTGTAAGCGTGAGCGTCAGAGTGTGAGCGAGAGCGTGAGCGTCAGTGTGTAAGCGTGAGCGTCAGAGCGTGAGCGTCCGAGCGTGAGCGTCAGAGCGTGAGCCTGAGCGTCAGAGCGTGAGCGTCAGAGCGTGAGCGTCAGAGCGTGAGCCTGAGCGTCAGAGCGTGAGCGTCCGAGCGTGAGTGTCAGAGCGTGAGCGTCAGAGCGTGAGCGTCAGTGTGTGAGAGTGAGCGTCAGAGCGTGAGCGAGAGCGTGAGCGTCAGAGCGTGAACGAGAGCGTGAGCGTCAGTGTGTGAGCGTGAGCGTCAGAGCGTGAGCGTGTGAGCGTGAGCGTGTGAGCGTGAGCGAGAGCGTGAGCGTCAGTGTGTGAGCGTGAGCGTCCGAGCGTGAGCGTCAGAGCGTGAGCCTGAGCGTCAGAGCGTGAGCGTCAGAGCGTGAGCCTGAGCGTCAGAGCGTGAGCGTCCGAGCGTGAGCGTCAGAGTGTGAGCGTCTGAGGGTGAGTGTCAGAGCGTGAGCATCTGAGTGTGAGCGCCCGAGCGTGAGCGTGAGAGCGTGAGCGTCAGAGCGTGAGCATCAGTGCATGAGCGTGAGCGTCAGTGCGCGAGCGTGAGCGGCAGAGCGTGAGCGGCAGTGCGTGAGCGTGAGCGTGCGTGTCCGAGCGTGAGCGTCCGAGCGTGAGTGTGAGCGTCCGAGCGTGAGCGTCCGAGCGTGAGCGTCTGAGGGTGAGTGTCAGAGCGTGAGCGTCAGAGCGAGAGCGTCAGAGCGAGAGCGTCAGAGCTTGATCATCAGAGCGTGAGGATCAGAGCGTGAGCGTCAGAGCGTGAGCGTGAGCGTCCGAGCGCGAGCGTGTGAGCGTGAGCGTCAGAGCATGAGCGTCAGAGCGTGAGCGTCTGAGCGTGAGCGTCAGAGCGTGAGTGTGAGCGTCAGAGCGTGAACGTCCGAGCGTGAGCGTCAGAGCGTGAGTGTGAGCGTCAGAGCGTGAACGTCCGAGCGTGAGCGTCAGAGCGTGAGCATGTGAGCGTCAGAGTGTGAGCGTCAGCGTGAGCGTCAGAGCGTGAGCGAGAGCGTGAGCGTCAGAGCGTGAGCGAGAGCGTGAGCGTCAGTGTGTAAGCGTGAGCGTCAGAGTGTGAGCGAGAGCGTGAGCGTCAGTGTGTAAGCGTGAGCGTCAGAGCGTGAGCGTCCGAGCGTGAGCGTCAGAGCGTGAGCCTGAGCGTCAGAGCGTGAGCGTCAGAGCGTGAGCGTCAGAGCGTGAGCCTGAGCGTCAGAGCGTGAGCGTCCGAGCGTGAGTGTCAGAGCGTGAGCGTCAGAGCGTGAGCGTCAGTGTGTGAGAGTGAGCGTCAGAGCGTGAGCGAGAGCGTGAGCGTCAGAGCGTGAACGAGAGCGTGAGCGTCAGTGTGTGAGCGTGAGCGTCAGAGCGTGAGCGTGTGAGCGTGAGCGTGTGAGCGTGAGCGAGAGCGTGAGCGTCAGTGTGTGAGCGTGAGCGTCCGAGCGTGAGCGTCAGAGCGTGAGCCTGAGCGTCAGAGCGTGAGCGTCAGAGCGTGAGCCTGAGCGTCAGAGCGTGAGCGTCCGAGCGTGAGCGTCAGAGTGTGAGCGTCTGAGGGTGAGTGTCAGAGCGTGAGCATCTGAGTGTGAGCGCCCGAGCGTGAGCGTGAGAGCGTGAGCGTCAGAGCGTGAGCATCAGTGCATGAGCGTGAGCGTCAGTGCGCGAGCGTGAGCGGCAGAGCGTGAGCGGCAGTGCGTGAGCGTGAGCGTGCGTGTCCGAGCGTGAGCGTCCGAGCGTGAGCATGAGCGTCAGAGCGTGAGCATCTGAGCGTGAGCGTCTGAGCGTGAGCGTCAGAGCGTGAGCGTCTGAGCGTAAGCGTGAGAGCATGAGCGTCAGAGCGTGAGCGTGAGCGTCTGAGCATGAGCGTCAGAGCGTGAGCGTCCGAGCGTGAGCGTGTGAGCGTGAGCGTCAGAGCATGAGCGTCAGAGCGTGAGCGGCAGTGCGTGAGCGTGAGCGTGCGTGTCCGAGCGTGAGCATGAGCGTCCGAGCGTGAGCGTCCGAGCGTGAGCATCTGAGTGTGAGCGTCAGAGCGTGAGCGTCAGAGCGTGAGCGTGTGAGCGTGAGCGTGAGAGCATGAGCGTCAGAGCGTGAGCGTCAGAGCGTGAGCGTCCGAGCGTGAGCGTCAGAGCGTGAGCGTCAGAGCGTGAGTGTCAGAGCGTGAGTGTGAGCGTCAAAGCGCGAGAGTCAGTGCGTGAGCGTCATTATTTTACACACTAGTGCCCAATCTGGACAGTCCCTTTAAGTTTTGGGTTCGGGTTGTCTCCAGCACCCATGATGTGCCTCTATACATTTCGGGTGCGATCACCAGACTAAACAAGGCAGGTAAACACAATAGAAAGCATCTAAGAATACCACGGCTGTGTACTGACCCAGGGAGGAAAAGAAACATCCTGTTTGTGCGGATATTCTATATTTTTGGCCCACGTCTTGAAGTGGACTCCTCCTTGTAATTAACCGGTTAGATGCCACACCTTCAAAGCTGCAAAGAAACCACTTTTGACAATTCTGCAGCATCTTGGAAGGATGGAGACAATGTGTAGTCCGTAGTCTCCAGTTCCTTTCACAGGACACCGATAAAGCTGCTGAACTGGGCGGAAGCCATAGCCAATATCATGGCAGATCCTGAAGAAGGCAGCTGGATTTGCCCACTGCACCCTGTGCCACTACCAGCCACATTATTTTATGATTTACTGCACATATCACTGTTGATCCTTACATGATTCACCAACAATCTAATATTAATGAGAAATGGCTGACGGACTTCCATTGGCAAAAATTGACAATAAAGGATGGACAATAGGCATCCCAAAAGAGTTTGGCTCATTTTGCAATAACATAGACCTTCAAATAACCTGGGAGCGAGTGTTTAAAGGAGAACTGTCACCAAATCAAAAGTGACCAGTTTTTGCTCTTATTTAATTCTCACTGATCCCCAGATTACTGCACTTTTTGCTTTATTAAAATCTGCCGTACGGTTCCAGAGATATAGACATTTTTTTTAGTATAAATTTTTATGGTATGTACTAAGGGGATGTGACTCACAGGGTAATTATGCAGTGACACGCCCCCAGACAACCCTGTGAGCCACACCCCCCTTGTGAAGATCTTAAAAATTAGAACTTAGTTAAAAGGTTTATATCTCTGGAACAGTAAGTCGGATTTTAAAAAAACAAAAAACGCAATAATCTGGGGAGCAGCGAGAGTAAGACAAGAAGAAAAACTCACTACTTTTGTCCTGGGGACATGTGCCCTTTAAAAGGGAATTCTAACAAAAGTCATCACTTGATATATTGCCGATCTCCAAAATAAGAGTGCAAACTCCTTTGACACCGCACAGAGTCTTCGGATACTGGAAGTCTTATCTATAGCATATTACAAGATCAATATGACTATATATTCCCTTTAAAGGGATAACAGCTGCTCCTTTTCTAACACTTTTTTTTTTACACTATACACATATCCTTGCATGCTGGGAGTTGTGGTTTCCCAACAGCTAGATAGTCACAACTTGGATCAGATCAATCATCCGATACAAATCACAAAGTCATATGGAGTCTTAGGGAGTGCCCCTTTATATTTAGGACCTACAATTTAATCCTGGACTCTACATCTTGGAAATATCTAATCGATATGATGATCTTACCTTCAAAGTGTCTCCCTTGCTGAATGGCAGCTCGTCCCTTTCGGTGGTCTTAAAGTTGTACATGGCCATAGCCTCCATGTCTTCTAGTCGGGGAACCTATGACTGCCGCTCTGTGGGTTAAGTGACCACTAGCAGCAGATGACTTGCACTGGTGGAAAATCCGTGGGTGGGTGGCAGCCTCCCCTGGGCTCTCAAATGGTGAGGAAGCGAGCAGAGCTCTTGATAGTGGAAACCAAGTCATGCATGTCTAAGACCGAAGGTCGGGCCTCGGAAATTCATAGGGGGCCACCTATGTCGGGTGATGTACCAGTCGCCAGCCCCTACCTAGAATAAAAGAAAAAATTACATTAGTAGAGTAGCAATTCCCAAGAGGAGGTTGGGGACCACTGGCCCTGTGGGCGAGGGAAAGTACTTGGCTTAAAAGTGTACAGACATCACGTAGAGCACCTGTAGGATGGTCATAAAAGCCGAAAACATCACAGTCAGGGTAAAATTAATGCACAGGTCACATGCAGGATCGCACTCACCGCACGGACCTCCGGTACAACTCACCCAAGCAGCCGCTCTCAGGCCTCCTCTGATGAGAACGTGAAATCTCAAGCGTTAGCCACAGTTTTATCTCTGCTCTGCTGAGTCTGCAAAGGAAGAGGCTCTTCTCTCACAAAGTCTTCAACTTTTTTTTTTTTTTGCAGATAAAGGCAAACAGGATGTTAGTGTAAAACACTCCGACAAAACACACGGCCTCATGACAGCCCAGCATAGCCTGCACTGAGGGTCCATAACAAGAGACCCCTAACAGCGGGGTCACCGCAAAATCTCCCAGTGTTATGTCTCACTGAAATACCGCAATGCCAACATCAATTCATTACCTACATATAATAATCATGATTAGTGTTATAGTAGTTTTATGTTTCTACAGTAGTGGCAGTATTATAGTAGTATATATTCTTGTACATAGGAGCAGTATTATAGTAGTTATATTCTTGTACATAGGGGCAGTATTATAGTAGTTATATTCTTGTACATAGGGGGCAGTATTATAGTAGTTATATTCTTGTACATAGGGGGCAGTATTATAGTAGTTATATTCTTGTACATAGGAGCAGTATTATAGTAGTTATATTCTTGTACATAGGAGTAGTATTATAGTAGTTATATTCTTGTACATAGGAGCAGTATTATAGTGGTTATATTCTTGTACATAGGGGCAGTATTATAGTAGTTCTATTCTTGTACATAGGGGGCAGTATTATAGTAGTTATATTCCTGTACATAGGGGCAGTATTATAGTAGTTCTATTCTTGCACATAGGGGCAGTATTATTGTAGTTCTATTCTTGTACATAGGGGGCAGTATTATAGTAGTTCTATTCTTGTACATAGGGGCAGTATTATAATAGTTATATTCCTGTACATAGGGGCAGTATAATAGTATTTATATTCTTGTACATAGGGGCAGAATTATATTAGTTATATTCCTGTACATAGGGGCAGTATTAAAGTAGTTATATTATTGTACATAGGGGGCAGTAATATAGTAGTTATATTATTGTACATAGGGGGCAGTATTATAGTAGTTATATTCTTGTACATAGGGGCAGTATTATAGTAGTTATATTCTTGTACATAGGGGCAGTATTATAGTAGTTATATTCTTGTACATAGGGGCAGTATTATAGTAGTTATATTCTTGTACATAGGGGGCAGTATTATAGTAGTTATATTCTTGTACATAGGGGCAGTATTATAGTAGTTATATGCTTGTACATAGGGGGCAGTATTATAGTAGTTATGTTCTTGTACATAGGGACAGTATTATAGTAGTTATATTCTTGTACATAGGGGCAGTATTATAGTAGTTCTATTCTTGTACATAGGGGCAGTATTATTGTAGTTCTATTCTTGTACATAGGGGGCAGTATTATAGTAGTTCTATTCTTGTACATAGGGGGCAGTATTATAGTAGTTCTATTCCTGCACATAGGGGCAGTATTAAAGTAGTTATATTCTTGTACATAGGAAGCAGTATTATAGTAGTTATATTCCTGTACATAGGGGGCAGTATTATAGTAGTTATATTCCTGTACATAGGGGCAGAATTATAGTAGTTATATTCCTCTACATAGGGGCAGTATAATAGTAGTTATATTCTTGTACATAGGGGCAGTATTATATTAGTTATATTCTTGTACATAGGGGCAGTATTATAGTAGTTATATTCTTGTACATAGGAGCAGTATTATAGTAGTTATATTCTTGTACATAGGGGCAGTATTATAGTAGTTATATTCTTGTACATAGGGGGCAGTATTATAGTAGTTATATTCTTATACATAGTGGCAGTATTATAGTAGTTATATTCTTGTACATAGGGGGGCAGTATTATAGTAGTTATATTTTTGTACATAGGGGCAGTATTATAGTAGTTATTTTCTTGTACATAGGGACAGTATTATAGTAGCTATATTCTTGTACATAGGGGGTAGTATTATAGTAGTTATATTCTTGTACATAGGGACAGTATTATAGTAGTTATATTCTTGTACATAGGGGCAGTATTATAGTAGTTCTATTCTTGTACATAGGGGGCAGTATTATTGTAGTTCTATTCTTGTACATAGGGGGCAGTATTATAGTAGTTCTATTCTTGTACATAGGGGGCAGTATTATAGTAGTTCTATTCCTGCACATAGGGGCAGTATTAAAGTAGTTATATTCTTGTACATAGGAAGCAGTATTATAGTAGTTATATTCTTGTACATAGGGGGCAGAATTATAGTAGTTATATTCCTGTACATACGGACAGTATTATAATAGTTATATTTTTGTACATAGGGGGCAGTATTATAGTAGTTATATTCCTGTACATAGGGGCAGAATTATAGTAGTTATATTCCTCTACATAGGGGCAGTATAATAGTAGTTATATTCTTGTACATAGGGGCAGTATTATATTAGTTATATTCTTGTACATAGGGGCAGTATTATAGTAGTTATATTCTTGTACATAGGAGCAGTATTATAGTAGTTATAGTCTTGTACATAGGGGCAGTATTATAGCAGTTATATTCTTGTACATAGGGGGCAGTATTATAGTAGTTATATTCTTATACATAGTGGCAGTATTATAGTAGTTATATTTTTGTACATAGGGGGGCAGTATTATAGTAGTTATATTCTTGTACATAGGGGCAGTATTATAGTAGTTATTTTCTTGTACATAGGGGCAGTATTATAGTAGTTATATTCTTGTACATAGGGGGCAGTATTATAGTAATTATATTCTTGTACATAGGGGCAGTATTATAGTAGTTCTATTCTTGTACATAGGGGGCAGTATTATTGTAGTTCTATTCTTGTACATAGGGGGCAGTATTATAGTAGTTCTATTCTTGTACATAGGGGCAGTATTATAATAGTTATATTCCTGTACATAGGGGCAGTATAATAGTAGTTATATTCTTGTACATAGGGGCAGTATTATATTAGTTATATTCCTGTACATAGGGGCAGTATTAAAGTAGTTATATTATTGTACATAGGGGGCAGTAATATAGTAGTTATATTATTGTACATAGGGGGCAGTAATATAGTAGTTATATTATTGTACATAGGGGGCAGTATTATAGTAGTTATATTCTTGTACATAGGGGGCAGAATTATAGTAGTTATATTCCTGTACATACGGACAGTATTATAATAGTTATATTCTTGTACATAGGGGGCAGTATTATAGTAGTTATATTCCTGTACATAGGGGCAGAATTATAGTAGTTATATTCCTCTACATAGGGGCAGTATAATAGTAGTTATATTCTTGTACATAGGGGCAGTATTATATTAGTTATATTCTTGTACATAGGGGCAGTATTATAGTAGTTATATTCTTGTACATAGGAGCAGTATTATAGTAGTTATATTCTTGTACATAGGGGCAGTATTATAGTAGTTATATTCTTGTACATAGGGGGCAGTATTATAGTAGTTATATTCTTATACATAGTGGCAGTATTATAGTAGTTATATTCTTGTACATAGGGGGGCAGTATTATAGTAGTTATATTCTTGTACATAGGGGCAGTATTATAGTAGTTATTTTCTTGTACATAGGGGCAGTATTATAGTAGTTATATTCTTGTACATAGGGGGCAGTATTATAGTAGTTATATTCTTGTACATAGGGGCAGTATTATAGTTGTTATATTCTTGTACATAGGGGCAGTATTATAGTAGTTCTATTCTTGTACATAGGGGGCAGTATTATTGTAGTTCTATTCTTGTACATAGGGGCAGTATTATAGTAGTTCTATTCTTGTACATAGGGGCAGTATTATAATAGTTATATTCCTGTACATAGGGGCAGTATAATAGTAGTTATATTCTTGTACATAGGGGCAGTATTATATTAGTTATATTCCTGTACATAGGGGCAGTATTAAAGTAGTTATATTATTGTACATAGGGGGCAGTGATATAGTAGTTATATTATTGTACATAGGGGGCAGTATTATAGTAGTTATATTCTTGTACATAGGGGCAGTATTATAGTATTTATATTCTTGTACATAGGGGCAGTATTATAGTAGTTATATTCTTGTACATAGGGGGCAGTATTATAGTAGTTCTATTCCTGTACATAGGGGTAGTATTAAAGTAGTTATATTCTTGTACATAGGAAGCAGTATTATAGTAGTTATATTCTTGTACATAGGGGGCAGAATTATAGTAGTTATATTCCTGTACATACGGACAGTATTATAATAGTTATATTCTTGTACATAGGGGGCAGTATTATAGTAGTTATATTCCTGTACATAGGGGCAGAATTATAGTAGTTATATTCCTCTACATAGGGGCAGTATAATAGTAGTTATATTCTTCTTCATAGGGGCAGTATTATATTAGTTCTATTCTTGTACATAGGGGCAGTATAATAGTAGTTATATTCTTGTACATAGGGGCAGTATTATAGTAGTTATATTCTTATACATATGGGCAGTATTATAGTTGTTATATTCTTGTACATAGGGGGCAGTATTATAGTAGTTATATTCTTGTACATAGGGGGCAGTATTATAGTAGTTATATTCTTGTACATAGGGGGCAGTATTATAGTAGTTATATTCTTGTACATAGGGGGCAGAATTATAGTAGTTATATTCCTGTACATAGGGACAGTATTATAATAGTTATATTCCTGTACATACGGGCAGTATAATAGTAGTTATATTCTTGTACATAGGGGCAGTATTATATTAGTTATATTCCTGTACATAGGGGCAGTATTATAGTAGTTATATTCTTGTACATAGGGGACAGTAATATAGTAGTTATATTCTTGTACATAGGGGGCAGTATTATAGTAGTTATATTCCTGTACATAGGGGCAGAATTATAGTAGTTATATTCCTCTACATAGGGGCAGTATAATAGTAGTTATATTCTTGAACATAGGGGCAGTATTATATTAGTTATATTCCTGTACATAGGGGCAGTATAATAGTAGTTATATTCTTGTACATAGGGGCAGTATTATAGTCGTTATATTCTTGTACATATGGGCAGTATTATAGTTGTTACATTCTTGTACATAGGGGGCAGTATTATAGTAGTTATATTCCTGTACATAGGGGGCAGTATTATAGTAGTTATATTCTTGTACATAGGGAGCATTATTATAGTAGTTATATTCTGGTACATAGGAGTGGTATTATAGTAGTTATATTCTTGTACATAGGGGGTAGTATTATTGTAGTTTTATTCTTGTACGTAGGGGGCAGTATTATAGTAGTTCTATTCTTGTCCATAGGAGAGGATAGACGTGTGCTTGAGAGCTCTCAGCAGGGCGGAGGCATGGCTTCTGACCCAGGTGGAGGGGAGGGGAGCTGGGCTGATGATCCAGGGAAAGCCCCTGGTCTGGAGTCTGGCCTGCAGCATGCACCTGATGGTAATGGAAAGCTGGAGATGGTGGCTGGTGAGTCTTCTAAACCTGCTTGTTATGTTGGAGGATTAAGTGCTAAAGTTACAAGGCAGAGTATATTTAAGCTGGAATTGCATATCAGCAAACTAAAAGAAGAAATTAAGAAAGAGACTGATCCTAAGGTAAAGCTGATGAAGTGCGAGCGTCTGGATGATTGCAGCCGAGAGCTGCTGATCAGGAAAGAAAAACTGGAGAAAGGTTTAATCTCTGTGCCCAGAAAGGAGACTTGGGCTAAAGAGAAAAAAAAGAATCCAGAGCCCAGACTGTGAGCAGAAAACGCTTCATAGGGAATAAGGACATTAAATATAAAACTGTGTACAGCATTGTGGAGCAAGGAATCCCAGTGAGAACTGCAGCGCTGATATCAGGGGCACAATGTGAGGGGTCCGAGACACCAGAAAGTGCTGCAGAGGAAAGTGTGCCAGCAAACGAGGGGTTAACTGCATTGACCTCTCTATGCAGCAATGAAGTGAGCTCAGCTGCTGAGAGTGAGAAAGAAAGTGCACCCTGTACTGATACTGTGAGTGAGACCCCCCTCAGCGCTGTGAGTGAGACCCCGCTCACTGGTGCTAGTGAATGTCTGTCTGCAACAGATAATACAAATATTATAATGGATTCTGAACCATCCATGTCAGTGAATGGAGATAATACTGTGCAGCAATTAGTGGTAATGGACTCTATGTCAGGTATGTCAGCGGATGGAGACCACACTGCAGTGGTAATGGACTCTGAACCATCCATGTCAGTGAATAGAGACAATACTGTGCAACCATCAGTAGTAGATCTGGGTGTTGTTGCAGCATAGTCAGGTGTCAGTAATCATGGAGCTAGGGAGAGCTCCAGCACTAATCCTCCAGCAGCGGTGGAGATCTCCAGCACTGTTCCACCTGCGGCTGGTGAAAGCTCCGGCACTGACCCATCTGTGGCTGGTGAAAGCTCCGGCACTGACCCATCTGCGGCTGGTGAAAGCTCCGGCACTGACCCATCTGCTGACCATCAGTTCAGGAGACTGTTCTCTAATGTCACCAGACCAGTGAACCCCCCGCCTCAGAGGAGAAACGCAGTCAGGATAAAATACACAGGACCAGAGGAGAACATCCCATCCAGAATTTACATTGGGAAAGTTCTCCTAAAAGACTTCATGAAGTTCAATGCGTCTGAGGTCTACGCTCTGATCCATATCCCATCCAGCAGGATCTATGACATCAGCTTTAAGCTCCAGTGCGATCTGGATTTGTTCTGGAACATCTATAATGACACCAGAGAAGATGAGATCTGGGATCACCTCCATTGTATCCAGCTGTCTAAGCCGCAGGAGATAACGGCCACTGTCCTGTTCCAGTCTGAGGTGGTGGCGGTGGCGGATCTGCAGCACTGGCTGAACCGGCAGTGCATAGTGAGAAGTCATCCTGACAAGATCTATGATGAGGAGCAGATATGGAATGGAGGATATACACTGAAAATCCAGCTGATACAAGAGAGCGGTGTGACCAGACTGCCGCACTCCTTCTACCTGGGCTCAGAGAGGGGGATATGCTACTACCCTGGTCAGCCACGTCTGTGCCATAGATGTAGGGGCCGGCATCTCGCCATAAACTGCTCTCGTATCACATGCTCATTATGTGGACAGTCAGGTCATACAAAGGACAAATGCACAGGACCCGTCATCTGTAATCTGTGCTCAGAACCAGGGCATACGTTCCGGGATTGCCGGCATGCAGAACACAATAAATATAATGGCCAGACCTCCTCAGAAGTTATTCAGGAAGATGTCACCAGAGGTTCTGATGTCCCAGAAGCTGGTATGGATGAGGACAGAAGTCACAGTATCAGTGAACCTGCTCCAGAGTCTGAGGTACTAACGGATGCTGCACTACTAGGACCACCAGCCACTGAAGAACCACCTAAAGGCCCACCAGCCACTAAAGAAAGACCTAAACCGCCATCAGCCAATATAATAAGACCTAAGCTTCGATCAGCCACTAAAGTAGGGCCTAAAATGCCAGTTGTTAAAGAGAGGCCTAAGGTGTCCAGAAAGCCTGTCACCAAACCATCCAAGCATCAGCCCAGTACATCTGTGGAAGCAGTTAGTCCGCCTGCACTGTCCAGTGTGGATGAGGAAGGCTTTGTGACCGTAAAAAGAAAAAATGCATCTGTGGATCCCACCAGAAAAGTCACAAGAGTACAGAAAACCTCTGAGCCTCCAGTGATGGCGATAAGTCCTGGACGTTACAATGTGCTGGGAGAAGACCAAGAAGAAGAGGCACAAATGGAGCAAAGTCCTTCATGCGTCCTAGAAAACGTCTCTGATGAGGGGGATCCTGACCCTCCCGTGTCCACAAAGAGATGGGGCACTACAGGTGACAGCAGTGGAAGGAGGAAGAAGACCAAAAAGTCTAAGTGATCAGGATGCGGCTGAGAATAAGCTCCATTAATGTGAACAGTGTGAGGACTGTGAGCCGGCGGCAGGCGATTTACCAGCGTTTGTCTGACGAGAGATCTGACGTCTTCTTCTTGCAGGAGACGTATTTGAAGAGCAATGCTCATGTGTATGCAGCCAAGAGAGACTGGAGACTTGGGCCGTCATACTGGTCCTTCGGTCTGGAGAGAAATGACGGTGTGGGGGTCCTCTTTAATACCATGAATGTCCAGGTGGACAGAGTCCTGGAGATCTGTCCGGGTCGCTGTCTGATGCTGGACTTTACATTGGACTCCATCCATTATAGAGCGATAAACATTTATGCTCCGCAGACCAGGAAAGAGCGGAGGGAACTATTTGACCACATGAAACCATATTGCTTTACATCTAAAGTATTTATATTGTGTGGGGACTTTAATAATGTGTCCTGTAATGTGGACAGATCCAGCAGTCATAAGCAACTAAGATATGATGAGACGTTCCTTAATAATATAGTCCAGCAGGCCCACCTAGTAGAACCCTATGGGTCTCATCATACCAGTAAGACGTACACTTACCATAAGGGTGGTAATGCCAGTAGGATAGACCGGGTGTATATAAAGAGGGAGGTGAGATGCTCTCAGTACAGGATCAGCCCCCTGGAGTATTCGGACCATTGTATGGTGAGTGTGACGCTGGATCTGGCCCAAGCTGTGGTCTGTGTAAAGGGGTACTGGAAGGTGAACAGCTCTGTGGTCCAAGATCCTCGGTTCAGAGAGGCCTTCACCACATTCTATAATGAACGTAGGACCACCCAGTGTATGTGTGATGACACAGCTGAGTGGTGGGAGATCATGAAGAGTGACATCAAGCAGTTTATTATACGAGCAGCCAGGAGACGTAGTAATATGGATTATATGAGATACACAGCCCTGAGACTGCACCTCAGCCGGCTATACAGCAGGATGAATGGTGGTGAGGAGGTGGACGGACGGAGCGTCAGCCATATAAAGCAGCGGATGAGGGAGCTGCAGTACGATCGCCTCAAGTCTCTCAAGGCGGAGGGACAGTTTGATAGTTGGGGCATCCATAACCCAGATCCCTTTATTGCCTGTAAGAACAGGGTTAGTAAGAAGCTGATCACTGGCTTGTTAGATGAGAATGGGGTGGAGCAGTCAGAGCCGGAGAAAGTCCACAGGATCATTGGAGATTATGACGCGCCCCTGGGCCTGTGTCGCGCTGCGTTGCGCACGCGGGAGCTTACCCGGAGCCGGATCTCTTGAGGGTTGTAGTCTCGTGGCGGTGATCCGGTCCGTGCCCAGGGAGTCAGACTAAGTGGCGCTGTATTAGCGGTAGATGTTGGACGACTACGCCACCCGTTGAGTACAGCTAAGGAGCTGCTGCTGCAGGGAAGACCGCTGAGGCCGGTGGTAGGATTGTGCAGCGTGATAGTATAACCCCCAACGGGAGGGGTATGGCCTCAGGGCAGCCGACGTGGATGATGGGGGTAGCAGGAACCACTCAGAGACGGTACGGTGTAGTTCAGGGTCTTTACTGGTGACAACGATAGACCCTCCCGGAGTACTGGCTAGCGATTGGGGCCTGGTCAGTCCTTGAGCAGATGGGATCTCCCCTGGCCAGGCGGAGTTGTAGGCCACCCAAACTGACTGTACTCTTCTGGCTACCTTGCTAGAGGCGGGTATAAGTAGCCCACGTCCCTGAGTGTACCGTGTGGTGCTCACCCGTATGGCCGGTGACTCGGGGCCTTCTAGTAGCTTCCGCTCCACGACGGCGGTGCTGGTCCCATGCGTGTGACCGTGCCTTCGGGTTTCTTGGCCAGAGGACCTGGAATCCCCTGCCTGACGGATTCTGCTGCTGGGTAGGAGTTAGTCCCCACAGCCTCGGACTCCGGGTCCGGTAAGAAATCTTCTCAGTCAGGGCGAGCTCTGCAGCTGCCAGCCCCTGACTCCTTGTAGCACTGCTCCCACAGAGCTCCTGATGTTCTTTTCCTATATCTGCTTCTCTGTCTCTACTTCTTCTCTACTCACTAACCCTGCCTCAGCCCTAGGTTTATATAGGGGAAGTTCTTCCCCTCCCAGGACTGGGCAGGAGGTGTGGCATGCACAGGATCCCTGACCAAGAGACCTCCCACCTGCTCTCAGACATAACATTGCCGTTACTGTGGAAACCAGACCCCTGGGGTGCCACAATTATTATAGAGATCTGTATAAAGGGGCTCATATTAATAAGGATGACATTAAAGCTTATCTGAAGGGGGTGTCCCTACCAACGTTGGACCTGGTGCAGGCAGATAGTATGGCCGATCCCATAACTGAGGATGAGGTGAAGAGGAGCATTGACTCCTTAAAGGCCAACAAGAGCCCAGGACTGGACGGCCTGACCAGCGAGTTTTACAAAGAGTTCAGGGACTTGTTGGCTCCGGACCTGGTGCAGGTCTATAATGATTGCCTCTCTGCAGGGAAGCTCCTACAGTCCCAGTATAGATCTGTTCTGGTTCTCTTAGCAAAGAAGGGAAATCTAAAAGATGTAAAGAACTGGCGTCCACTGTCTTTGCTAAACACTGACTATAAAATCCTGGCCAAGATCTTGTATTATCGGCTGAGTGAGGTGGCGGGTGTGCTGATCATCGCCAACCAGACGTGTGGTGTGAAGGGTCGGACGATAGAGGACTCATTGCTGCTGGTGAGAGAAGCTGTGGCATACATTAAGCAGCACAATGTGGGGGCGTATATTGTGGGCTTAGACCAGAGTAAAGCCTTTGATAGAGTCCATCATGACTACCTGTACCAGGTGTTGTTACACTATGGCCTCCCGGTGCGGTTTGTGCAGTGGCTGCAGGTTGTGTATAAGGAGGCTGTAAGCCTGCCGCTGATTAATGGTCACTTGGCTGAGCCCTTCAAGATCATGTCAGGGGTGAGGCAGGGCTGTCCTCTCAGCCCATTGTTGTATGTCTTTAGTCTGGATCCTTTCCTCTGAAAAGTGCAGGATCATAGAGGTTTCACAGGGCTGAGGTGTTGCCTGCAGAGTACAGTGGAGGATGTAAAGTTCTGCGCCTATGCGGATGACGTGTCGGTGGTGGTGTCTTCTAGAGAAGACTGTACGGCTCTACAGCAGGAGATGACAGCCTTCTCCAATGTGTCTAACTCCTCTGTGAACATGGAGAAGAGCGAGGCGTTGTGGTTGGGGGGTGACAGTGATGTCTTCTCTGTGCCCTTCAGAACAGTTCAGGGTCAGATAAAGGTTTCGGGAGTAGTGTTTGGAGCTGTAGATGATGGGAAGGTGAACTGGGAGGAGAAGCTGGTGGTGTGTGAGCAGAAGGTGCAGAGCTGGAGACACTGGAAGCTGACGTATCTGGAGAAGGTCCGCCTGCTGAAGACCTTCCTGCTCCCGCTCTTCCTCTATATCAGTGTGGTGTTCCCTGTGCCCGATGCGTTACTCCCCAGACTTACCAATGTCTTCTTTCACTTCTTGTGGGGTAACAGAGTGAATGTGGTCAGGAGAAACATTGTCTATCTCCCCTATAAGGAGGGTGGTCTCTCCATGCCCTGTCCTGAGCTCTTCTTTAATCTCATGTTTCTTATGAAGAATTTCTCTTTTTGTAAGAATTCAGAGAAGACGCCATGCTGTACGGAGACTTCCAGCCTGAGCTCAGGGCTTATAACCGAAGCTCACTATATGTAATAAATGTGGTGACCATCTATCATCTGTGGTGTGCACGGTGCTGCCTGCTCATCAATAAGGAGGTCCTGTCCTGTGATAGTGTCAGGTATAAGATCCTGGAAAGTCTCAAGTCAGTGTATAAGAAGGATATAAAGATTAACTCAGGTAATGTGAACTGGAGGAACATTCATGTGGCGGGATTTATCAATGTTATCTAATATTATTGTGTAAGTGATGTAACAACACAGTATTTATTTTCTTTAATATTTATTATTTTGTGATTTTAATGTAATTATTCTGTAATATTTGGTTGTCAGTTTTAAATAAAAAGATCATAATAGTAGTTATATTCCTGTACATAGGGGGCAGTATAATAGTAGTTATATTCTTGTACATAGGGGGCAGTATTATAGTAGTTATATTCTTGTACATAGGGGCAGTATTATAGGAGTTATATTCTTGTACATAGGGGCAGTATTATAGTAGTTATATTCTTGTACATAGGGGCAGTATTATAGTAGTTATATTCTTGTACGTAGGAGCAGTATTATAGTAGTTATAGTCTTGTACATGGGGCAGTATTATAGTAGTTATATTCTTGTACATAGGAGCAGTATTATAGTAGTTATATTCTTGTACATAGGGGCAGTATTATAGGAGTTATATTCTTGTACATAGGGGTAGTATTATAGTAGTTATATTCTTGTACATAGGGGCAGTATTATAGTAGTTATATTCTTGTACATAGGGGCAGTATTATAGTAGTTATATTCTTCTACATAGGGGTAGTACTATAGTAGTTATATTCTTGTACATAGGGGCAGTATTACAGTAGTTATATTCTTGTACATAGGGGCAGTATTATAGTAGTTATATTCCTGTACATAGGGGGCAGTATTATAGTAGTTATATTCTTGTACATAGGGGGCAGTATTATAGTAGTTATATTATTGTAGATAGGGGCAGTATTATTGTAGTTTTATTGCTGTAAAAAGGGGGCAGTATTATAGCAGTTATATTCTTTTACATAGGGAGCAGTATGATAGTAGTTATATTCTTGTACATAGGAGCAGTATTACAGTAGTTATATTCTTGTACATAGGGGCAGTATTATAGTAGTTATATTCCTGTACATAGGGGGCAGTATTATAGTAGTTATATTCTTGTACATAGGGGGCAGTATTATAGTAGTTATATTATTGTAGATAGGGGCAGTATTATTGTAGTTTTATTGCTGTAAAAAGGGGGCAGTATTATAGCAGTTATATTCTTTTACATAGGGAGCAGTATGATAGTAGTTATATTCTTGTACATAGGAGCAGTATTACAGTAGTTATATTCTTGTACATAGGAGCAGTATTATAGTAGTTATTTTCTTGTACATAGGGGGCAGTATTATAGTAGATATATTCTTGTACATAGGAACAGCATTATAGTAGTTATATTCTTGTACATTGAATCAGTATTATAGTAGTTATATTCTTGTACATAGGGATAGTATTATAGTAGTTATATTCTTGTACATAGAAGCAGTATTACAGTAGTTATATTCTTCTAAATAGGGAGCAGTATTATAGTAGTTATATTCTTCTACATAGGGGCAGTATTATAGTAGTTATATTCTTTTACATAGGGGGCCGTATTATAGTAGTTATAATCTTGTACATAGGGGCAGTAGTATAGTAGTTATATTCTTTTACATAGGGGGAAGTATTCTAGTAGTTATATTCTTCTACATAGGGGCAGTATTATAGTAGTTATATTCTTTTACATAGGGGGCCGTATTATAGTAGTTATAATCTTGTACATAGGGGGAGTATTATAGGAGTTATATTCTTGTACATAGGGGGAAGTATTCTAGCAGTTATATTCTTGTACATAGCGGTAGTATTTTAGTAGTTAAGTTATATTCTTGTACATAGGAGCAGTATTACAGTAGTTATATTCTTGTATATAGGGGCAGTATTATAGTAGTTATATTCTTGTACATAGGAGCAGTATTATAGTAGTTATATTCTTGTACATAGAACCAGTATTACAGTAGTTATATTCTTCTAAATAGGGAGCAGTATTATAGTAGTTATATTCTTCTACATAGGGGGCCGCATTATAGTAGTTATAATCTTGTACATAGGGGCAGTAGTATAGTAGTTATATTCTTTTACATAGGGGGAAGTATTCTAGTAGTTATATTCTTCTACAAAGGGGCAGTATTATAGTAGTTATATTCTTTTACATAGGGGGCCGTATTATAGTAGTTATAATCTTGTACATAGGGGGAGTATTATAGGAGTTATATTCTTGTACATAGGGGGAAGTATTCTAGTAGTTATATTCTTGTACATAGCGGTAGTATTTTAGTAGTTCAGTTATATTCTTGTACATAGGAGCAGTATTACAGTAGTTATATTCTTGTACATAGGGGCAGTATTATAGTAGTTATATTCTTGTACATAGGAGCAGTATTATAGTAATTATATTCTTGTACGTAGGGGGCAGTATTATAGTAGTTATATTCTTGTACATAGGGGGCAGTATTATAGTAGTTATATTCTTGTACATAGGGGGAAGTATTCTAGTAGTTATATTCTTGTACATAGCGGTAGTATTTTAGTAGTTAAGTTATATTCTTGTACATAGGGGCAGTATTAGAAGAGTTATATTCTTGCACATAGGGGTAGTATTATAGTAGTTATATTCTTGCACATAGGAGCAGTATTACAGTAGTTATATTCTTGAACATAAGAGCAGTATTATAGTAGTTATATTCTTGTACATAGGGGGCAGTATTATAGTAGTTATATTCTTGTACATAGGGGCAGTATTATAGTAGTTATATTCTTGTACATAGGGGCAGTATTATAGTAGTTATATTCTTGTACATAGGAGCAGTATTACAGTAGTTATATTCTTGTACATAGGAGCAGTATTATAGTAGTTATATTCTTGTACATAGGGGGCAGTATGAAAGTAGTTAAATTATTATACATAGGGAGCAGTATTAGAGTAGCTATTCTTGCACATAGAGGCAGTATTATAGTAGTTATATTCTTGTACATAGGGGCACTATTATAGTAGTTATATTCTTGTACATAGAAGCAGTATTATAGTAGTTATATTCTTGTCCATAGGGGCAGTATTATAGTAGTTATATTCTTGTACATAGGGGGCAGTATTATATTAGTTATATTCTTGTACATAGGGGCAGTATAATAGTAGTTATATTCTTGTACATAGGGGCAGTATTATAGTCGTTATATTCTTGTACATAGGGGCAGTATTTTAGCTGTTATATTCTTGTACATAGGGGGCAGTATTATAGTAGTTATATTCCTGTACATAGGGGGCAGTATAATAGTAGTTATATTCTTGTACATAGGGGCAGTATTATATTAGTTATATTCTTGTACATAGGGGCAGTATAATAGTAGTTATATTCTTGTACATATGGGCAGTATTATAGTAGTTATATTCTTGTACATAGGGGGCAGTATTATAGTAGTTATATTCTTGTACATAGGAAGCAGTATTATAGTAGTTATATTCTTGTACATAGGGGGCAGAATTATAGTAGTTATATTCCTGTACATAGGGGCAGTATAATAGTAGTTATATTCTTGTACATAGGGGCAGTATTATAGTAGTTATATTCTTGTACATACGGGACAGTAATATAGTAGTTATATTCTTGTACATAGGGGGAAGTATTATAGTAGTTATATTCCTGTACATAGGGGCAGAATTATAGTAGTTATATTCCTCTACATAGGGGCAGTAAAATAGTAGTTATATTCTTGTACATAGGGGCAGTATTATATTAGTTATATTCTTGTACATAGGGGCAGTATAATAGTAGTTATATTCTTGTACATAGGGGCAGTATTATAGCCGTTATATTCTTGTACATATGGGCAGTATTATAGTTGTTATATTCTTGTACATAGGGGGCAGTATTATAGTAGTTATATTCCTGTACATAGGGGGCAGTATTATAGTAGTTATATTCTTGTACATAGGGGGCAGTATTATAGTAGTTATATTCTTGTACATAGGGGGCAGTATTATAGTAGTTATACTCTTGTACATAGGGGCAGTATTATAGTAGTTATATTCTTCTACATAGGGGCAGTATTATATTCCTGTACATAGGGGGCAGTATTATAGTAGTTATATTCTTGTACATAGGAGCAGTATTATAGTAGTTATATTCTTGTACATAGGGGCAGTATTATAGTAGTTATATTCTTGTACATAGAAGGCAGTATTATAGTAGTTATATTCTTGTACATAGTGGCAGTATTATAGTAGTTATATTCTTGGACATATGGGCAGGATTATAGTAGTTATAATCTTGTACATAGGGGACAGTATTATAGTAGTTATATTCTTGTACATAGGGGGCAGTATTATAGTAGTTATATTCTTGTCCATAGGGGGCAGTATTATAGTAGTTATATTCTTGTACATAGGAGCAGTATTATAGTAGTTATATTCTTGTACATAGGGGCAGTATTATAGTAGTTATATTCTTGTACATAGAGGGCAGTATTATAGTAGTTATATTCTTGTACATAGTGGCAGTATTATAGTAGTTATATTCTTGGACATATGGGCAGGATTATAGTAGTTATAATCTTGTACATAGGGGACAGTATTATAGTAGTTATATTCTTGTACATAGGGGGCAGTATTATAGTAGTTATATTCTTGTCCATAGGGGGCAGTATTATAGTAGTTATATTCTTGTACATAGCGGTAGTATTTTAGTAGTTAGGTTATATTCTTGTACATAGGGGGAGTATTATAGTAGTTATATTCTTGTACATAGGAGCAATATTATAGTAGTTATTTTCTTGTCCATAGGGGGCAGTATTATAGTAGTTATATTCTTGTACATAGCGGTAGTATTTTAGTAGTTAGGTTATATTCTTGTACATAGGAGCAGTATTATAGTAGTTATATTCTTGTACATAGGGGCAGTATTATAGTAGTTATATTCTTGTACATAGGGGGCAGTATTATAGTAGTTATATTCTTGTACATAGGGGGCAGTATTATAGTAGTTATATTCTTGTACATAGGAAGCATAATTATAGTAGTTATATTCTTGTACATAGGGGGCAGAATTATAGTAGTTATATTCCTGTACATAGGGACAGTATTATAATAGTTATATTCCTGTACATAGGGGCAGTATAATAGTAGTTATATTCTTGTACATAGGGGCAGTATTATATTAGTTATATTCCTGTACATAGGGGCAGTATTATAGTAGTTATATTCTTGTACATACGGGACAGTAATATAGTAGTTATATTCTTGTACATAGGGGGAAGTATTATAGTAGTTATATTCCTGTACATAGGGGCAGAATTATAGTAGATATATTCCTCTACATAGGGGCAGTAAAATAGTAGTTATATTCTTGTACATAGGGGCAGTATTATATTAGTTATATTCTTGTACATAGGGGCAGTATAATAGTAGTTATATTCTTGTACATAGGGGCAGTATTATAGTCGTTATATTCTTGTACATATGGGCAGTATTATAGTTGTTATATTCTTGTACATAGGGGGCAGTATTATAGTAGTTATATTCCTGTACATAGGGGGCAGTATTATAGTAGTTATATTCTTGTACATAGGGGGCAGTATTATAGTAGTTATATTCTTGTACATAGGGGGCAGTATTATAGTAGTTATACTCTTGTACATAGGGGCAGTATTATAGTAGTTATATTCTTGTACATGAGGGGCCGTATTATAGTAGTTATATTCTTGTACATAGGGGCAGTATTATAGTAGCTATATTCTTCTACATAGGGGCAGTATTATAGTAGTTATATTCTTTTACATAGGGGCAGTATTTTATTCCTGTACATAGGGGGCAGTATTATAGTAGTTATATTCTTGTACATAGGAGCAGTATTATAGTAGTTATATTCTTGTACAATAGGGGCAGTATTATAGTAGTTATATTCTTGTACATAGGGGGCAGGATTATAGTAGTTATATTCTTGTACATAGTGGCAGTATTATAGTAGTAATATTCTTGGACATAGGGGGCAGAATTATAGTAGTTATATTCCTGTACATACGGACAGTATTATAATAGTTATATTCTTGTACATAGGGGGCAGTATTATAGTAGTTATATTCCTGTACATAGGGGCAGAATTATAGTAGTTATATTCCTCTACATAGGGGCAGTAAAATAGTAGTTATATTCTTGTACATAGGGGCAGTATTATATTAGTTGTATTCTTGTACATAGGGGCAGTATAATAGTAGTTATATTCTTGTACATAGGGGCAGTATTATAATCGTTATATTCTTGTACATAGGGGCAGTATTATAGCTGTTATATTCTTGTACATAGGGGGCAGTATTATAGTAGTTATATTCCTGTACATAGGGGGCAGTATAATAGTAGTTATATTCTTGTACATAGGGGCAGTATTATATTAGTTTTATTCTTGTACATAGGGGCAGTATAATAGTAGTTATATTCTTGTACATAGGGGCAGTATTATAGTTGTTATATTCTTGTACATAGGGGCAGTATTATAGTAGTTATATTCTTGTACATAGGGGGCAGTATTATAGTAGTTATATTCTTGTACATAGGGGGCAGTATTATAGTAGTTATATTCTTGTACATAGGAAGCAGTATTATAGTAGTTATATTCTTGTACATAGGGGGCAGAATTATAGTAGTTATATTCCTGTACATAGGGACAGTATTATAATAGTTATATTCCTGTACATAGGGGCAGTATAATAGTAGTTATATTCTTGTACATAGGGGCAGTATTATATTAGTTATATTCCTGTACATAGGGGCAGTATTATAGTAGTTATATTCTTGTACATACGGGACAGTAATATAGTAGTTATATTCTTGTACATAGGGGAAAGTATTATAGTAGTTATATTCCTGTACATAGGGGCAGAATTATAGTAGTTATATTCCTCTACATAGGGGCAGTAAAATAGAAGTTATATTCTTGTACATAGGGGCAGTATTATATTAGTTATATTCTTGTACATAGGGGCAGTATAATAGTAGTTATATTCTTGTACATAGGGGCAGTATTATAGTCGTTATATTCTTGTACATATGGGCAGTATTATAGTTGTTATATTCTTGTACATAGGGGGCAGTATTATAGTAGTTATATTCCTGTACATAGGGGGCAGTATTATAGTAGTTATATTCTTGTACCTAGGGGGCAGTATTATAGTTGTTATATTCTTGTACATAGGGGGCAGTATTATAGTAGTTATACTCTTGTACATAGGGGCAGTATTATAGTAGTTATATCCTTGTACATAGGGGCAGTATTATAGTAGTTAAATTCTTGTACATGAGGGGCCGTATTATAGTAGTTATATTCTTGTACATAGGGGCAGTATTATAGTAGCTATATTCTTCTACATAGGGGCAGTATTATAGTAGTTATATTCTTGTACATAGGGGCAGTATTATATTCCTGTACACAGGGGGCAGTATTATAGTAGTTATATTCTTGTACATAGGGAGCATTATTATAGTATTTATATTCTGGTACATAGGAGAGGTATTATAGTAGTTAAAGTCTTGTACATAGGGGGTAGTATTATTGTAGTTTTATTCTTATACATAGGGTGCACTATTAAAGAAGTTATATTCTTGTACATAAGGGCAGTAGTATAGTAGTGATATTCTTGTATATAGGGGGCAGTATTATAGTAGTTATATTCTTGTACATAGGGGCAGTATTATAATAGTTATATTCTTGTACATAGGGGCAGTATTATATTAGTTATATTCTTGTACATAGGGGCAGTATTATAGTAGTTATATTCTTGTATATAGGGGCAGTATTATAGTAGTTATATTCTTGTACATAGGGGCAGTATTATAGTAGTTATATTCTTTTACATAGGGAGCAGTATTAGAGTAGTTATTCTTGCACATAGAGGCAGTATTATAGTAGTTATATTCTTGTACATATGGGCAGGATTACAGTAGTTATAATCTTGTACCTAGGGGACAGTATTATAGTAGTTATATTCTTGTACATAGGGGGCAGTATTATAGTAGTTATATTCTTGTCCATAGGGGGCAGTATTATAGTAGTTATATTCTTGTACATAGGGGCAGTATTATATTCCTGTACACAGGGGGCAGTATTATAGTAGTTATATTCTTGTACATAGGGAGCATTATTATAGTATTTATATTCTGGTACATAGGAGAGGTATTATAGTAGTTAAAGTCTTGTACATAGGGGGTAGTATTATTGTAGTTTTATTCTTATACATAGGGGGCACTATTAAAGAAGTTATATTCTTGTACATAAGGGCAGTAGTATAGTAGTGATATTCTTGTATATAGGGGGCAGTATTATAGTAGTTATATTCTTGTACATAGGGGCAGTATTATATTAGTTATATTCTTGTACATAGGGGCAGTATTATATTAGTTATATTCTTGTACATAGGGGCAGTATTATAGTAGTTATATTCTTGTATATAGGGGCAGTATTATAGTAGTTATATTCTTGTACATAGGGGCAGTATTATAGTAGTTATATTCTTTTACATAGGGAGCAGTATTAGAGTAGTTATTCTTGCACATAGAGGCAGTATTATAGTAGTTATATTCTTGTACATATGGGCAGGATTACAGTAGTTATAATCTTGTACCTAGGGGACAGTATTATAGTAGTTATATTCTTGTACATAGGGGGCAGTATTATAGTAGTTATATTCTTGTCCATAGGGGGCAGTATTATAGTAGTTATATTCTTGTACATAGGGGCAGTATTATATTCCTGTACACAGGGGGCAGTATTATAGTAGTTATATTCTTGTACATAGGGAGCATTATTATAGTATTTATATTCTGGTACATAGGAGAGGTATTATAGTAGTTAAAGTCTTGTACATAGGGGGTAGTATTATTGTAGTTTTATTCTTATACATAGGGGGCACTATTAAAGAAGTTATATTCTTGTACATAAGGGCAGTAGTATAGTAGTGATATTCTTGTATATAGGGGGCAGTATTATAGTAGTTATATTCTTGTACATAGGGGCAGTATTATATTAGTTATATTCTTGTACATAGGGGCAGTATTATATTAGTTATATTCTTGTACATAGGGGCAGTATTATAGTAGTTATATTCTTGTATATAGGGGCAGTATTATAGTAGTTATATTCTTGTACATAGGGGCAGTATTATAGTAGTTATATTCTTTTACATAGGGAGCAGTATTAGAGTAGTTATTCTTGCACATAGAGGCAGTATTATAGTAGTTATATTCTTGTACATATGGGCAGGATTACAGTAGTTATAATCTTGTACCTAGGGGACAGTATTATAGTAGTTATATTCTTGTACATAGGGGGCAGTATTATAGT
Organism: Phyllobates terribilis; assembly: GCF_046119375.1. Lineage (NCBI taxonomy): Eukaryota > Metazoa > Chordata > Amphibia > Anura > Dendrobatidae > Phyllobates > Phyllobates terribilis. The sequence goes on along the minus strand of NW_027362769.1, from coordinate 379,537,802 downwards.
AGTTATATTCTTGTCCATAGGGGGCAGTATTATAGTAGTTATATTCTTGTACATAGCGGTAGTATTTTAGTAGTTAGGTTACATTCTTGTACATAGGGGCAGTATTATAGTAGTTATATTCTTGGACATAGGGGCGGTATTATAGTAGTTATATTCTTGTCCATAGGGGGCAGTTTTATAGTAGTTATATTCTTGTACATAGCGGTAATATTTTAGTAGTTAGGTTATATTCTTGTACATAGGAGCAGTATTATAGTAGATATATTCTTGTATATAGGAGCAGTATTATAGTATTTATATTCTTGTACATAGGGGCAGTATTATAGTAGTTCTATTCTTGTACATAGGGGGCAGTATTATTGTAGTTCTATTCTTGTACATAGGGGGCAGTATTATAGTAGTTCTATTCTTGTACATCGGGGCAGTATTATAATAGTTATATTCCTGTACATAGGGGCAGTATAATAGTAGTTATATTCTTGTACATAGGGGCAGTATTATATTAGTTATATTCCTGTACATAGGGGCAGTATTAAAGTAGTTATATTATTGTACATAGGGGGCAGTAATATAGTAATTATATTATTGTACATAGGGGGCAGTATTATAGTAGTTATATTCTTGTACATAGGGGGCAGTATTATAGTAGTTGTATTATTGTACATAGGGGGCAGTTTTATAGTAGTTATATTCTTGTACATAGCGGTAGTATTTTAGTAGATAGGTTATATTCTTGTACATAGGGGCAGTATTATAGTAGTTATATTCTTGTATATAGGAGCAGTATTATAGTAGTTATATTCTTGTACATAGGGGCAGTATTATAGTAGTTCTATTCTTGTACATAGGGGGCAGTATTATTGTAGTTCTATTCTTGTACATAGGGGGCAGTATTATAGTAGTTCTATTCTTGTACATAGGGGCAGTATTATAATAGTTATATTCCTGTACATAGGGGGCAGTATTATAGTAGTTATATTCTTGTACATAGGGGCAGTGTTATAGTAGTTATACTCTGTACATAGGAGCAGTATTATAGTAGTTATATTCTTGTACATAGGAGCAGTATTATAGTAGTTATATTCTTGTACATAGGAGCAGTATTATAGTAGTTATATTCTTGTACATAGGGGGGCAGTATTATAGTAGTTATATTCTTGTACATAGGGGGCAGTATAATAGTAGTTATATTCTTGTACATAGGGGCAGTATTATATTAGTTATATTCCTATACTTAGGGGCAGTATTAAAGTAGTTATATTATTGTACATAGGGGGCAGTAATATAGTAATTATATTATTGTACATAGGGGGCAGTATTATAGTAGTTATATTCTTGTACATAGGGGGCAGTATTATAGCAGTTATATTCTTATACATAGTGGCAGTATTATAGTAGTTATATTCTTGTACATAGGGGCAGTATTATAGTAGTTATATTCTTGTACATAGGGGGCAGTATTATAGTAGTTATATTCTTGTACATAGGGGCAGTATAATAGTAGTTATATTCTTGTACATAGGGGCAGTATTATAGTAGTTATATTCTTGTACATAGGGGGCAGAATTATAGTAGTTATATTCTTGTACATAGGGGTAGTATTATAGTAGTTATATACTTGTACATAGGGGGCAGTATTATAGTAGTTATATTCTTGTACATAGGGGCAGTATTATAGTAGTTATATTCTTGTACATAGGGGCAGTATTATAGTAATTCTATTCTTGTACATAGGGGGCAGTATTATTGTAGTTCTATTCTTGTACATAGGGGGCAGTATTATTGTAGTTCTATTCTCGTACATAGGGGGCAGTATTATAGTAGTTCTATTCCTGTACATAGGGGCAGTATTAAAGTAGTTTTATTCTTGTACATAGGAAGCAGTGTTATAGTAGTTATATTCTTGTACATAGGAAGCAGTGTTATAGTAGTTATATTCTTGTACATAGGGGGCAGAATTATAGTAGTTATATTCCTGTACATAGGGGCAGAATTATAGTAGTTATATTCTTCTACATAGGGGCAGTATAATAGTAGTTATATTCTTGTACATAGGGGCTGTATTATATTAGTTATATTCTTGTACATAGGGGCAGTATAATAGTAGTTATATTCTTGTACATAGGGGCAGTATTATAGTAGTTATATTCTTGTACATATGGGCAGTATTATAGTTGTTATATTCTTGTACATAGGGGGCAGTATTATAGTAGTTATATTCTTGTACATAGGGGGCAGTATTATAGTAGTTATATTCTTGTACATAGGGGGCAGTATTATAGTAGTTATATTCTTGTACATAGGGGCAGTATCATAGTAGTTATATTCTTGTACATAGGGGGCCGTATTATAGTAGTTATATTCTTGTACATAGGGGTTGTACTATAGTAGTTATATTCTTGTCCATAGGGGCAGTATTACAGTAGTTATATTCTTGTACATAGGGGCAGTATTATAGTAGTTATATTCCTGTACATAGGGGGCAGTATTATAGTAGTTATATTCTTGTACATAGGGGGCAGTATTATAGTAGTTATATTCTTGCACATAGGGGGCAGTATTATAGTAGTTATATTCTTGTACATAGGGGCAGTATTATAGGAGTTATATTCTTGTACATAGGGGCAGTATTATAGGAGTTATATTCTTGTACATAGGAGCAGTATTATAGTAGTTATATTCTTGTACATAGGGGCAGTATTATAGTAGTTATATTCTTGTACATAGGGGGCCGTATTATAGTAGTTATATTCTTGTACATAGGGGTAGTACTATAGTAGTTATATTCTTGTCCATAGGGGCAGTATTACAGTAGTTATATTCTTGTACATAGGGGCAGTATTATAGTAGTTATATTCCTGTACATAGGGGGCAGTATTATAGTAGTTATATTCTTGTACATAGGGGGCAGTATTATAGTAGTTATATTCTTGTACATAGGGGCAGTATTATAGTAGTTATATTCTTGTACATAGGGGCAGTATTATAGTAGTTATATTCTTGTACATAGGGGCCGTATTATAGTAGTTATATTCTTGTACATAGGGGTAGTACTATAGTAGTTATATTCTTGTACATAGGGGCAGTATTACTGTAGTTATATTCTTGTACATAGGGGCCGTATTATAGTAGTTATATTCTTGTACATAGGGGTAGTACTATAGTAGTTATATTCTTGTACATAGGGGCAGTATTACTGTAGTTATATTCTTGTACATAGGGGCAGTATTATAGTAGTTATATTCCTATACATAGGGGGCAGTAAAATAGGAGTTATATTCTTGTACATAGGGGCAGTATTATATTAGTTATATTCTTGTACATAGGGGCAGTATAATAGTAGTTATATTCTTGTACATAGGGGCAGTATTATAGTCGTCATATTCTTGTACATATGGGCAGTATTATAGTTGTTATATTCTTGTACATAGGGGGCAGTATTATAGTAGTTATATTCCTGTACATAGGGGGCAGTATTATAGTAGTTATATTCCTGTACATAGGGGGCAGTATTATAGTAGTTATATTCTTGTACCTAGGCGGCAGTATTATAGTAGTTTTATTCTTGTACATAGGGGGCAGTATTATAGTAGTTATACTCTTGTACATAGGGGCAGTATTATAGTAGTTATATTCTTGTACATAGGGGCAGTATTATAGTAGTTAAATTCTTGTACATGAGGGGCCGTATTATAGTAGTTATATTCTTGTACATAGGGGCAGTATTATAGTAGCTATATTCTTCTACATAGGGCCAGTATTATAGTAGTTATATTCTTGTACATAGGGGCAGTATTATATTCCTGTACATAGGGGGCAGTATTATATTAGTTATATTCTTGTACATAGGGAGCATTATTATAGTAGTTATATTCTGGTACATAGGAGAGGTATTATAGTAGTTAAAGTCTTGTACATAGGGGGTAGTATTATTGTAGTTTTATTCTTATACATAGGGGGCACTATTAAAGAAGTTATATTCTTGTACATAAGGGCAGTAGTATAGTAGTGATATTCTTGTATATAGGGGGCAGTATTATAGTAGTTATATTCTTGTACATAGGGGCAGTATTATATTAGTTATATTCTTGTACATAGGGGCAGTATTATATTAGTTATATTCTTGTACATAGGGGCAGTATTATAGTAGTTATATTCTTGTATATAGGGGCAGTATTATAGTAGTTATATTCTTGTACATAGGGGCAGTATTATAGTAGTTATATTCTTATACATAGGAAGCAGTATTATAGCAGTTATTCTTGCACATAGGGACAGTATTATAGTAGTTATATTCTTGTACATATGGGCAGTATTATAGTAGTTATATTCTTGTACATAGGGGGCAGTATTATAGTAGTTATATTTTTGTACATAGGGGGCAGTATTATAGTAGTTATATTCTTGTACATAGGGGCAGTATTATAGGAGTTATATTCTTGTACATAGGGGCAGTATTATAGAAGTTATATTCTTGTACATAGGAGCAGTATTATAGTAGTTATATTCTTGTACATAGGGGCAGTATTATAGTAGTTATATTCTTGTACATAGGGGGCCGTATTATAGTAGTTATATTCTTGTACATAGGGGTAGTACTATAGTACTTATATTCTTGTCCATAGGGGCAGTATTACAGTAGTTATATTCTTGTACATAGGGGCAGTATTATAGTAGTTATATTCCTGTACATAGGGGGCAGTATTATAGTAGTTATATTCTTGTACATAGGGGGCAGTATTATAGTAGTTATATTCTTGTACATAGGGGCAGTATTATAGGAGTTATATTCTTGTACATAGGGGCCGTATTATAGTAGTTATATTCTTGTACATAGGGGCAGTATTACTGTAGTTATATTCTTGTACATAGGGGCAGTATTATAGTAGTTATATTCCTGTACATAGGGGGCAGTATTATAGTAGTTATATTCTTGTACATAGGGGCAGTATTAATGTAGTTATATTCTTGTACATAGGGGCAGTGTTATAGTAGTTATATTTTTGTACATAATGGGCCGTATTATAGTAGTTATATTCTTGTACATAGGGGCAGTATTATAGTAGTTATATTCTTGTACATAGGGGGCAGTATGAAAGTAGTTAAATTATTATACATAGGGAGCAGTATTAGAGTAGTTATTCTTGCACATAGAGGCAGTATTATAGTAGATATATTCTTGTACATATGGGCAGGATTATTGTAGTTATATTCTTATACATAGGGGGCAGTATTATAGTAGTTATATTCTTGTACATAGCGGTAGTATTTTAGTAGTTAGGTTACATTCTTGTACATAGGGGCAGTATTATAGTAGTTATATTCTTGTACATAGGGGCAGTATTATAGTAGTTATATTCTTGTCCATAGGGGGCAGTATTATAGTAGTTATATTCTTGTACATAGCGGTAGTATTTTAGTAGTTAGGTTATATTCTTGTACATAGGTACAGTATTATAGTAGTTATATTCTTGTACATAGGAGCAGTGTTATAGTAGTTATATTCTTGTACATAGGGGCAGTATTATAGTAGTTCTATTCTTGTACATAGGGGGCAGTATTATTGTAGTTCTATTCTTGTACATAGGGGGCAGTATTATAGTAGTTCTATTCTTGTACATAGGGGCAGTATTATAATAGTTATATGCCTGTACATAGGGGCAGTATAATAGTAGTTATATTCTTGTACATAGGGGCAGCATTAACGTAGTTATATTATTGTACATAGGGGGCAGTAATATAGTAGTTATATTATTGTACATAGGGGGCAGTATTATAGTAGTTATATTCCTGTACATAGGGGCAGAATTATAGTAGTTATATTCCTCTACATAGCGGCAGTATAATAGTAGTTATATTCTTGTACATAGAGGCAGTATTATATTAGTTATATTCTTGTACAAAGGGGCAGTATAATAGTAGTTATATTCCTGTACATAGGGGCAGTATTCTAGTCGTTATATTCTTGTACATATGGGCAGTTTTACAGTTGTTATATTCTTGTACATAGGGGGCAGTATTATAGTAGTTATATTCCTGTACATAGGGGGCAGTATTATAGTAGTTAAATTCTTTTACATAGGGGGCAGTATTATAGTAGTTATATTCTTGTACATATGGGCAGTATTATAGTAGTTATATTCCTGTACAAAGGGGGCAGTATTATAGTAGTTATATTCTTTTACATAGGGAGCAGTATTATAGTAGTTATATTCTTGTACATAGGAGCAGCATTATAGTAGTTATATTCTTGTACATAGGGGCAGTATTATAGTAGTTATATTCTTGCACATAGGGGGCAGTATTATAGTAGTTATATTCTTGTACATAGGGGCAGTATTATAGTAGTTATATTTTTGTACATAAGGGGCCGTATTATAGTAGTTATATTCTTGTACATAGGGGCAGTATTATAGTAGTTATATTCTTGTACATAGGGGGCAGTATGAAAGTAGTTAAATTATTATACATAGGGAGCAGTATTAGAGTAGTTATTCTTGCACATAGAGGCAGTATTATAGTAGTTCTATTCTTGTACATAGGGGGCAGTATTATTGTAGTTCTATTCTTGTACATAGGGGGCAGTATTATAGTAGTTCTATTCTTGTACATAGGGGCAGTATTATAATAGTTATATTCCTGTACATAGGGGCAGTATAATAGTAGTTATATTCTTGTACATAGGGGCAGTATTATATTAGTTATATTCTTGTACATAGGGGGCAGTATTATAGTAGTTATATTCTTGTACATAGGGGGCAGTATTATAGTAGTTATATTCTTGTACATAGGGGGCAGTATTATAGTAGTTATATTCTTGTACATAGGGGGCAGTATTATAGTAGTTAAATTCTTGTACATAGGAAGCAGTATTATAGTAGTTATATTCTTGTACATAGGGGTCAGAATTATAGTAGTTATATTCCTGTACATAGGGCCAGTATTATAATAGTTATATTCCTGTACATAGGAGCAGTATTATAGTAGTTATATTCTTGTACATAGGGGACAGTAATATAGAAATTATATTCTTGTACATAGGGGTCAGTATTATAGTAGTTATATTCCTGTACATAGGGGCAGAATTATAGTAGTTATATTCCTCTACATAGGGGCAGTATAATAGTAGTTATATTCTTGTACATAGGGGCAGTATTATATTAGTTATATTCCTGTACATAGGGGCAGTATTATAGTAGTTATATTCTTGTACATAGGGGACAGTAATATAGAAATTATATTCTTGTACATAGGGGTCAGTATTATAGTAGTTATATTCCTGTACATAGGGGCAGAATTATAGTAGCTATATTCCTCTACATAGGGGCAGTATAATAGTAGTTATATTCTTGTACATAGGGGCAGTATTATATTAGTTATATTCCTGTACATAGGGGCAGTATAATAGTAGTTATATTCTTGTACATAGGGGCAGTATTATAGTAGTTCTATTCTTGTACATAGGGGGCAGTATTATTGTAGTTCTATTCTTATACATAGTGGCAGTATTATAGTAGTTATATTCTTGTACATAGGGGGCAGTATTATAGTAGTTATATTCTTGTACATAGGGGGCAGTATTATAGTAGTTATATTCTTGTCCATAGGGGGCAGTATTATAGTAGTTATATTCTTGTACATAGCGGTATTATTTTAGTAGTTAGGTTACATTCTTGTACATAGGGGCAGTATTATAGTAGTTATATTCTTGTACATAGGGGCAGTATTATAGTAGTTATATTCTTGTCCATAGGGGGCAGTTTTATAGTAGTTATATTCTTGTACATAGCGGTAGTATTTTAGTAGTTAGGTTATATTCTTGTACATAGGAGCAGTATTATAGTAGTTATATTCTTGTATATAGGAGCAGTATTATAGTAGTTATATTCTTGTACATAGGGGCAGTATTATAGTAGTTCTATTCTTGTACATAGGGGGCAGTATTATTGTAGTTCTATTCTTGTACATAGGGGGCAGTATTATAGTAGTTCTATTCTTGTACATAGGGGCAGTATTATAATAGTTCTATTCCTGTACATAGGGGCAGTATAATAGTAGTTATATTCTTGTACATAGGGGCAGTATTATATTAGTTATATTCCTGTACATAAGGGCAGTATTAAAGTAGTTATATTATTGTACATAGGGGGCAGTAATATAGTAATTATATTATTGTACATAGGGGGCAGTATTATAGTAGTTATATTCTTGTACATAGGGGGCAGTATTATAGTAGTTATATTATTGTACATAGGGGGCAGTTTTATAGTAGTTATATTCTTGTACATAGCGGTAGTATTTTAGTAGTTAGGTTATATTCTTGTACATAGGGGCAGTATTATAGTAGTTATATTCTTGTATATAGGAGCAGTATTATAGTAGTTATATTCTTGTACATAGGGGCAGTATTATAGTAGTTCTATTCTTGTACATAGGGGTCAGTATTATTGTAGTTCTATTCTTGTACATAGGGGGCAGTATTATAGTAGTTCTATTCTTGTACATAGGGGCAGTATTATAATAGTTATATTCCTGTACATAGGGGCAGTATAATAGTAGTTATATTCTTGTACATAGGGGCAGTATTATAGTAGTTATATTATTGTACATAGGGGGCAGTAATATAGTAATTATATTATTGTACATAGGGGGCAGTATTATAGTAGTTATATTCTTGTACTTAGGGGGCAGTATTATAGTAGTTATATTCTTATACATAGTGGCAGTATTATAGTAGTTATATTCTTGTACATAGGGGGCAGTATTATAGTAGTTATATTCTTGTACATAGGAGGCAGTATTATAGTAGTTATATTCTTGTACATAGGGGCAGTATAATAGTAGTTATATTCTTGTACATAGGGGCAGTATTATAGTAGTTATATTCTTGTACATAGGGGGCAGTATTATAGTAATTATATTCTTGTACATAAGGGTAGTATTATAGTAGTTATATGCTTGTACATAGGGGGCAGTATTATAGTAGTTATATTCTTGTACATAGGGGCAGTATTATAGTAGTTATATTCTTGTACATAGGGGCAGTATTATAGTAATTCTATTCTTGTACATAGGGGGCAGTATTATTGTAGTTCTATTCTTGTACATAGGGGGCAGTATTATTGTAGTTCTATTCTCGTACATAGGGGGCAGTATTATAGTAGTTCTATTCCTGTACATAGGGGCAGTATTAAAGTAGTTATATTCTTGTACATAGGAAGCAGTGTTATAGTAGTTATATTCTTGTACATAGGAAGCAGTGTTATAGTAGTTATATTCTTGTACATAGGGGGCAGAATTATAGTAGTTATATTCCTGTACATACGGACAGTATTATAATAGTTATATTCTTGTACATAGGGGGCAGTATTATAGTAGTTATATTCCTGTACATAGGGGCAGAATTCTAGTAGTTATATTCCTCTACATAGGGGCAGTATAATAGTAGTTATATTCTTGTACATAGGGGCTGTATTATATTAGTTATATTCTTGTACATAGGGGCAGTATAATAGTAGTTATATTCTTGTACATAGGGGCAGTATTATAGTAGTTATATTCTTGTACATATGGGCAGTATTATAGTTGTTATATTCTTGTACATAGGGGGCAGTATTATAGTAGTTATATTCTTGTACATAGGGGGCAGTATTATAGTAGTTATATTCTTGTACATAGGGGGCAGTATTATAGTAGTTATATTCTTGTACATAGGGGGCAGTATTATAGTAGTTATATTCTTGTACATAGGGGGCAGTATTATAGTAGTTATATTCTTGTACATAGGAAGCAGTATTATAGTAGTTATATTCTTGTACATAGGGGTCAGAATTATAGTAGTTATATTCCTGTACATAGGGACAGTATTATAATAGTTATATTCCTGTACATAGGAGCAGTATTATAGTAGTTATATTCTTGTACATAGGGGACAGTAATATAGAAATTATATTCTTGTACATAGGGGTCAGTATTATAGTAGTTATATTCCTGTACATAGGGGCAGAATTATAGTAGTTATATTCCTCTACATAGGGGCAGTATAATAGTAGTTATATTCTTGTACATAGGGGCAGTATTATATTAGTTATATTCCTGTACATAGGGGCAGTATTATAGTAGTTATATTCTTGTACATAGGGGACAGTAATATAGAAATTATATTCTTGTACATAGGGGTCAGTATTATAATAGTTATATTCCTGTACATAGGGGCAGAATTATAGTAGCTATATTCCTCTACATAGGGACAGTATAATAGTAGTTATATTCTTGTACATAGGGGCAGTATTATATTAGTTATATTCCTGTACATAGGGGCAGTATAATAGTAGTTATATTCTTGTACATAGGGGCAGTATTATAGTAGTTCTATTCTTGTACATAGGGGGCAGTATTATTGTAGTTCTATTCTTATACATAGTGGCAGTATTATAGTAGTTATATTCTTGTACATAGGGGGTAGTATTATAGTAGTTATATTCCTGTACATAGGGGCAGAATTATAGTAGTTATATTCCTCTACATAGGGGTAGTATTATAGTAGTTATATGCTTGTACATAGGGGGCAGTATTATAGTAGTTATATTCTTGTACATAGGGGCAGTATTATAGTAGTTATATTCTTGTACATAGGGGCAGTATTATAGTAATTCTATTCTTGTACATAGGGGCAGTATTATTGTAGTTCTATTCTTGTACATAGGGGGCAGTATTATTGTAGTTCTATTCTCGTACATAGGGGGCAGTATTATAGTAGTTCTATTCCTGTACATAGGGGCAGTATTAAAGTAGTTATATTCTTGTACATAGGAAGCAGTGTTATAGTAGTTATATTCCTGTACATAGGAAGCAGTGTTATAGTAGTTATATTCTTGTACATAGGGGGCAGAATTATAGTAGTTATATTCCTGTACATACGGACAGTATTATAATAGTTTTATTCTTGTACATAGGGGGCAGTATTATAGTAGTTATATTCCTGTACATAGGGGCAGAATTATAGTAGTTATATTCCTCTACATAGGGGCAGTATAATAGTAGTTATATTCTTGTACATAGGGGCAGTATTATAGTAGTTCTATTCTTGTACATAGGGGGCAGTATTATAGTAGTTATATTCTTGTACATAGGGGCAGTATTATAGTCGTTCTATTCTTGTACATAGGGGGCAGTATTATTGTAGTTCTATTCTTGTACATAGGGGGCAGTATTATTGTAGTTCTATTCTTGTACATAGGGGGCAGTATTATAGTAGTTCTATTCTTGTACATAGGGGCGGTATTATAATAGTTATATTCCTGTACATAGGGGCAGTATAATAGTAGCTATATTCTTGTACATAGGAGCGGTATTATAATAGTTATATTCCTGTACATAGGGGCAGTATTAAAGTAGTTATATTATTGTACATAGGGGGCAGTAATATAGTAGTTATATTATTGTACATAGGGGGCAGTATTATAGTAGTTATATTCTTGTACATAGGGGCAGTATTATAGTAGTTATATTCTTGTACATAGGGGCAGTATTATAGTAGTTATATTCTTGTACATAGGGGGCAGTATTATAGTAGTTATATTCTTGTACATAGGGGCAGTATTATAGTAGTTAAATGCTTGTACATAGGGGGCAGTATTATAGTAGTTATATTCTTGTACATAGGGGCAGTATTATATTAGTTATATTCTTGTACATAGGGGCAGTATTATAGTAGTTCTATTCTTGTACATAGGGGGCAGTATTATTGTAGTTCTATTCTTGTACATAGGGGGCAGTATTATGGTAGTTCTATTCTCGTAGATAGGGGGCAGTATTATAGTAGTTCTATTCCTGTACATAGGGGAAGTATTAAAGTAGTTATATTCTTGTACATAGGAAGCAGTATTATAGTAGTTATATTCTTGTACATAGGGGGCAGAATTATAGTAGTTATATTCCTGTACATACGGACAGTATTATAATAGTTATATTCTTGTACATAGGGGGCAGTATTATAGTAGTTATATTCCTGTACATAGGGGCAGAATTATAGTAGTTATATTCCTCTACATAGGGGCAGTATAATAGTAGTTATATTCTTGTACATAGGGGCAGTATTATATTAGTTATATTCTTGTACATAGGGGCAGTATAATAGTAGTTATATTCTTGTACATAGGGGCAGTATTATAGTTGTTATATTCTTGTACATAGGGGGCAGTATTATAGTAGTTATATTCTTGTACATAGGGGGCAGTATTATAGTAGTTATATTCTTGTACATAGGGGGCAGTATTATAGTAGTTATATTCTTGTACATAGGGGGCAGTATTATAGTAGTTATATTCTTGTACATAGGAAGCAGTATTATAGTAGTTATATTCTTGTACATAGGGGGCAGAATTATAGTAGTTATATTCCTGTACATAGGGACAGTATTATAGCAGTTATTCTTGTACATAGGGGGCAGTATTAAAGAAGTTATATTCTTGTACATAGGGGCAGTAGTATAGTAGTGATATTCTTGTACATAGGGGGCAGTATTATAGTAGTTATATTCTTGTACATAGGGGCAGTATTATATTAGTTATATTCTTGTACATAGGGGCAGTATTATATTAGTTATATTCTTGTACATAGGGGCAGCATTATTGTAGTTATATTCTTGCACATAGGGGCAGTATTATAGTAGTTATATTCTTGTACATAGGGGGCAGTATTATAGTAGTTATATTCTTATACATAAGAAGCAGTATTATAGCAGTTATTCTTGCACATAGGGGCAGTATTATAGTAGTTATATTCTTGTACATAGGGGTCAGAATTATAGTAGTTATATTCCTGTACATAGGGACAGTATTATAATAGTTATATTCCTGTACATAGGAGCAGTATTATAGTAGTTATATTCTTGTACATAGGGGACAGTAATATAGAAATTATATTCTTGTACATAGGGGTCAGTATTATAGTAGTTATATTCCTGTACATAGGGGCAGAATTATAGTAGTTATATTCCTCTACATAGGGGCAGTATAATAGTAGTTATATTCTTGTACATAGGGGCAGTATTATATTAGTTATATTCCTGTACATAGGGGCAGTATTATAGTAGTTATATTCTTGTACATAGGGGACAGTAATATAGAAATTATATTCTTGTACATAGGGGTCAGTATTATAGTAGTTATATTCCTGTACATAGGGGCAGAATTATAGTAGCTATATTCCTCTACATAGGGGCAGTATAATAGTAGTTATATTCTTGTACATAGGGGCAGTATTATATTAGTTATATTCCTGTACATAGGGGCAGTATAATAGTAGTTATATTCTTGTACATAGGGGCAGTATTATAGTAGTTCTATTCTTGTACATAGGGGGCAGTATTATTGTAGTTCTATTCTTATACATAGTGGCAGTATTATAGTAGTTATATTCTTGTACATAGGGGGCAGTATTATAGTAGTTATATTCCTGTACATAGGGGCAGAATTATAGTAGTTATATTCCTCTACATAGGGGTAGTATTATAGTAGTTATATGCTTGTACATAGGGGGCAGTATTATAGTAGTTATATTCTTGTACATAGGGGCAGTATTATAGTAGTTATATTCTTGTACATAGGGGCAGTATTATAGTAATTCTATTCTTGTACATAGGGGCAGTATTATTGTAGTTCTATTCTTGTACATAGGGGGCAGTATTATTGTAGTTCTATTCTCGTACATAGGGGGCAGTATTATAGTAGTTCTATTCCTGTACATAGGGGCAGTATTAAAGTAGTTATATTCTTGTACATAGGAAGCAGTGTTATAGTAGTTATATTCTTGTACATAGGAAGCAGTGTTATAGTAGTTATATTTTTGTACATAGGGGGCAGAATTATAGTAGTTATATTCCTGTACATACGGACAGTATTATAATAGTTTTATTCTTGTACATAGGGGGCAGTATTATAGTAGTTATATTCCTGTACATAGGGGCAGAATTATAGTAGTTATATTCCTCTACATAGGGGCAGTATAATAGTAGTTATATTCTTGTACATAGGGGCTGTATTATATTAGTTATATTCTTGTACATAGGGGCAGTATAATAGTAGTTATATTCTTGTACATAGGGGCAGTATTATAGTAGTTATATTCTTGTACATATGGGCAGTATTATAGTTGTTATATTCTTGTACATAGGGGGCAGTATTATAGTAGTTATATTCTTGTACATAGGGGGCAGTATTATAGTAGTTATATTCTTGTACATAGGTGGCAGTATTATAGTAGTTATATTCTTGTACATAGGGGGCAGTATTATAGTAGTTATATTCTTGTACATAGGGGGCAGTATTATAGTAGTTATATTCTTGTACATAGGGGGCAGTATTATAGTAGTTATATTCTTGTACATAGGAAGCAGTATTATAGTAGTTATATTCTTATACATAGGGGTCAGAATTATAGTAGTTATATTCCTGTACATAGGGACAGTATTATAATAGTTATATTCCTGTACATAGGAGCAGTATTATAGTAGTTATATTCTTGTACATAGGGGACAGTAATATAGAAATTATATTCTTGTACATAGGGGTCAGTATTATAGTAGTTATATTCCTGTACATAGGGGCAGAATTATAGTAGCTATATTCCTCTACATAGGGGCAGTATAATAGTAGTTATATTCTTGTACATAGGGGCAGTATTATATTAGTTATATTCCTGTACATAGGGGCAGTATAATAGTAGTTATATTCTTGTACATAGGGGCAGTATTATAGTAGTTCTATTCTTGTACATAGGGGGCAGTATTATTGTAGTTCTATTCTTATACATAGTGGCAGTATTATAGTAGTTATATTCTTGTACATAGGGGGCAGTATTATAGTAGTTATATTCTTGTACATATTGGGCCGTATTATAGTAGTTATATTCTTGTACATAGGGGTAGTACTATAGTAGTTATATTCTTGTCCATAGGGGCAGTATTACAGTAGTTATATTCTTGTACATAGGGGCAGTATTATAGTAGTTATATTCCTGTACATAGGGGGCAGTATTATAGTAGTTATATTCTTGTACATAGGGGGCAGTATTATAGTAGTTATATTCTTGTACATAGGGGCAGTATTATATGAGTTATATTCTTGTACATAGGGGTAGTATTATAGTAGTTATATTCTTGTACATAGGAGCAGTATTATAGTAGTTATATTCTTGTACATAGGGGCAGTATTATAGTAGTTATATTCTTGTACATAGGGGCCGTATTATAGTAGTTATATTCTTGTACATAGGGGTAGTACTATAGTAGTTATATTCTTGTACATAGGGGCAGTATTACTGCAGTTATATTCTTGTACATAGGGGCAGTATTATAGTAGTTATATTCCTATACATAGGGGGCAGTAAAATAGGAGTTATATTCTTGTACATAGGGGCAGTATAATAGTTATATTCTTGTACATAGGGGCAGTATTATAGTCGTCATATTCTTGTACATATGGGCAGTATTATAGTTGTTATATTCTTGTACATAGGGGGCAGTATTATAGTAGTTATATTCCTGTACATAGGGGGCAGTATTATAGTAGTTATATTCCTGTACATAGGGGGCAGTATTATAGTAGTTATATTCTTGTACCTAGTGGGCAGTATTATAGTAGTTATATTCTTGTACATAGGGGGCAGTATTATAGTAGTTATACTCTTGTACATAGGGGCAGTATTATAGTAGTTATATTCTTGTACATAGGGGCAGTATTATAGTAGTTAAATTCTTGTACATGAGGGGCCGTATTATAGTAGTTATATTCTTGTACATAGGGGCAGTATTATAGTAGCTATATTCTTCTACATAGGGCCAGTATTATAGTAGTTATATTCTTGTACATAGGGGCAGTATTATATTCCTGTACATAGGGGGCAGTATTATATTAGTTATATTCTTGTACATAGGGAGCATTATTATAGTAGTTATATTCTGGTACATAGGAGAGGTATTATAGTAGTTAAAGTCTTGTACATAGGGGGTAGTATTATTGTAGTTTTATTCTTATACATAGGGGGCACTATTAAAGAAGTTATATTCTTGTACATAAGGGCAGTAGTATAGTAGTGATATTCTTGTATATAGGGGGCAGTATTATAGTAGTTATATTCTTGTACATAGGGGCAGTATTATATTAGTTATATTCTTGTACATAGGGGCAGTATTATATTAGTTATATTCTTGTACATAGGGGCAGTATTATAGTAGTTATATTCTTGTATATAGGGGCAGTATTATAGTAGTTATATTCTTGTACATAGGGGCAGTATTATAGTAGTTATATTCTTATACATAGGAAGCAGTATTATAGCAGTTATTCTTGCACATAGGGACAGTATTATAGTAGTTATATTCTTGTACATATGGGCAGTATTATAGTAGTTATATTCTTGTACATAGGGGCAGTATTATAGGAGTTATATTCTTGTACATAGGGGCAGTATTATAGGAGTTATATTCTTGTACATAGGAGCAGTATTATAGTAGTTATATTCTTGTACATAGGGGCAGTATTATAGTAGTTATATTCTTGTACATAGGGGCAGTATTATAGTAGTTATATTCTTGTACATAAGGGGCCGTATTATAGTAGTTATATTCTTGTACATAGGGGTAGTACTTTAGTACTTATATTCTTGTCCATAGGGGCAGTATTACAGTAGTTATATTCTTGTACATAGGGGCAGTATTATAGTAGTTATATTCCTGTGCATAGGGGGCAGTATTATAGTAGTTATATTCTTGTACATAGGGGGCAGTATTATAGTAGTTATATTCTTGTACATAGGGGCAGTATTATAGGAGTTATATTCTTGTACATAGGGGCCGTATTATAGTAGTTATATTCTTGTACATAGGGGCAGTATTACTGTAGTTATATTCTTGTACATAGGGGTAGTATTATAGTAGTTATATTCCTGTACATAGGGGGCAGTATTATAGTAGTTATATTCTTGTACATAGGGGCAGTATTAATGTAGTTATATTCTTGTACATAGGGGCAGTGTTATAGTAGTTATATTTTTGTACATAATGGGCCGTATTATAGTAGTTATATTCTTGTACATAGGGGCAGTATTATAGTAGTTATATTCTTGTACATAGGGGGCAGTATGAAAGTAGTTAAATTATTATACATAGGGAGCAGTATTAGAGTAGTTATTCTTGCACATAGAGGCAGTATTATAGTAGATATATTCTTGTACATATGGGCAGGATTATTGTAGTTATATTCTTATACATAGGGGGCAGTATTATAGTAGTTATATTCTTGTACATAGCGGTAGTATTTTAGTAGTTATATTCCTCTACATAGGGGCAGTATAATAGTAGTTATATTCTTGTACATAGGGGCAGTATAATAGTAGTTATATTCTTGTACATAGGGGCAGTATTATAGTAGTTCTATTCTTGTACATAGGGGGCAGTATTATAGTAGTTATATTCTTGTACATAGGGGGCAGTATTATAGTAGTTATATTCTTGTACATAGGGGCAGTATTATAGTCGTTCTATTCTTGTACATAGGGGGCAGTATTATTGTAGTTCTATTCTTGTACATAGGGGGCAGTATTATTGTAGTTCTATTCTTGTACATAGGGGGCAGTATTATAGTAGTTCTATTCTTGTACATAGGGGCGGTATTATAATAGTTATATTCCTGTACATAGGGGCAGTATAATAGTAGCTATATTCTTGTACATAGGAGCGGTATTATAATAGTTATATTCCTGTACATAGGGGCAGTATTAAAGTAGTTATATTATTGTACATAGGGGACAGTAATATAGAAGTTATATTATTGTACATAGGGGGCAGTATTATAGTAGTTATATTCTTGTACATAGGGGCAGTATTATAGTAGTTATATTCTTGTACATAGGGGCAGTATTATAGTAGTTATATTCTTGTACATAGGGGGCAGTATTATAGTAGTTATATTCTTGTACATAGGGGCAGTATTATAGTAGTTAAATGCTTGTACATAGGGGGCAGTATTATAGTAGTTATATTCTTGTACATAGGGGCAGTATTATATTAGTTATATTCTTGTACATAGGGGCAGTATTATAGTAGTTCTATTCTTGTACATAGGGGGCAGTATTATTGTAGTTCTATTCTTGTACATAGGGGGCAGTATTATGGTAGTTCTATTCTCGTACATAGGGGGCAGTATTATAGTAGTTCTATTCCTGTACATAGGGGCAGTATTAAAGTAGTTATATTCTTGTACATAGGAAGCAGTATTATAGTAGTTATATTCTTGTACATAGGGGGCAGAATTATAGTAGTTATATTCCTGTACATACGGACAGTATTATAATAGTTATATTCTTGTACATAGGGGGCAGTATTATAGTAGTTATATTCCTGTACATAGGGGCAGAATTATAGTAGTTATATTCCTCTACATAGGGGCAGTATAATAGTAGTTATATTCTTGTACATAGGGGCAGTATTATATTAGTTATATTCTTGTACATAGGGGCAGTATAATAGTAGTTATATTCTTGTACATAGGGGCAGTATTATAGTTGTTATATTCTTGTACATAGGGGGCAGTATTATAGTAGTTATATTCTTGTACATAGGGGGCAGTATTATAGTAGTTATATTCTTGTACATAGGGGGCAGTATTATAGTAGTTATATTCTTGTACATAGGAAGCAGTATTATAGTAGTTATATTCTTGTACATAGGGGGCAGAATTATAGTAGTTATATTCCTGTACATAGGGACAGTATTATAGCAGTTATTCTTGTACATAGGGGGCAGTATTAAAGAAGTTATATTCTTGTACATAGGGGCAGTAGTATAGTAGTGATATTCTTGTACATAGGGGGCAGTATTATAGTAGTTATATTCTTGTACATAGGGGCAGTATTATATTAGTTATATTCTTGTACATAGGGGCAGTATTATATTAGTTATATTCTTGTACATAGGGGCAGCATTATTGTAGTTATATTCTTGCACATAGGGGCAGTATTATAGTAGTTATATTCTTGTACATAGGGGGCAGTATTATAGTAGTTATATTCTTATACATAGGAAGCAGTATTATAGCAGTTATTCTTGCACATAGGGGCAGTATTATAGTAGTTATATTCTTGTACATAGGGGTCAGAATTATAGTAGTTATATTCCTGTACATAGGAACAGTATTATAATAGTTATATTCCTGTACATAGGAGCAGTATTATAGTAGTTATATTCTTGTACATAGGGGACAGTAATATAGAAATTATATTCTTGTACATAGGGGTCAGTATTATAGTAGTTATATTCCTGTACATAGGGGCAGAATTATAGTAGTTATATTCCTCTACATAGGGGCAGTATAATAGTAGTTATATTCTTGTACATAGGGGCAGTATTATATTAGTTATATTCCTGTACATAGGGGCAGTATTATAGTAGTTATATTCTTGTACATAGGGGACAGTAATATAGAAATTATATTCTTGTACATAGGGGTCAGTATTATAGTAGTTATATTCCTGTACATAGGGGCAGAATTATAGTAGCTATATTCCTCTACATAGGGGCAGTATAATAGTAGTTATATTCTTGTACATAGGGGCAGTATTATATTAGTTATATTCCTGTACATAGGGGCAGTATAATAGTAGTTATATTCTTGTACATAGGGGCAGTATTATAGTAGTTCTATTCTTGTACATAGGGGGCAGTATTATTGTAGTTCTATTCTTATACATAGTGGCAGTATTATAGTAGTTATATTCTTGTACATAGGGGGCAGTATTATAGTAGTTATATTCCTGTACATAGGGGCAGAATTATAGTAGTTATATTCCTCTACATAGGGGTAGTATTATAGTAGTTATATGCTTGTACATAGGGGGCAGTATTATAGTAGTTATATTCTTGTACATAGGGGCAGTATTATAGTAGTTATATTCTTGTACATAGGGGCAGTATTATAGTAATTCTATTCTTGTACATAGGGGCAGTATTATTGTAGTTCTATTCTTGTACATAGGGGGCAGTATTATTGTAGTTCTATTCTCGTACATAGGGGGCAGTATTATAGTAGTTCTATTCCTGTACATAGGGGCAGTATTAAAGTAGTTATATTCTTGTACATAGGAAGCAGTGTTATAGTAGTTATATTCTTGTACATAGGAAGCAGTGTTATAGTAGTTATATTTTTGTACATAGGGGGCAGAATTATAGTAGTTATATTCCTGTACATACGGACAGTATTATAATAGTTTTATTCTTGTACATAGGGGGCAGTATTATAGTAGTTATATTCCTGTACATAGGGGCAGAATTATAGTAGTTATATTCCTCTACATAGGGGCAGTATAATAGTAGTTATATTCTTGTACATAGGGGCTGTATTATATTAGTTATATTCTTGTACATAGGGGCAGTATAATAGTAGTTATATTCTTGTACATAGGGGCAGTATTATAGTAGTTATATTCTTGTACATAGGAAGCAGTATTATAGTAGTTATATTCTTGTACATAGGGGTCAGAATTATAGTAGTTATATTCCTGTACATAGGGACAGTATTATAATAGTTATATTCCTGTACATAGGAGCAGTATTATAGTAGTTATATTCTTGTACATAGGGGACAGTAATATAGAAATTATATTCTTGTACATAGGGGTCAGTATTATAGTAGTTATATTCCTGTACATAGGGGCAGAATTATAGTAGCTATATTCCTCTACATAGGGGCAGTATAATAGTAGTTATATTCTTGTACATAGGGGCAGTATTATATTAGTTATATTCCTGTACATAGGGGCAGTATAATAGTAGTTATATTCTTGTACATAGGGGCAGTATTATAGTAGTTCTATTCTTGTACATAGGGGGCAGTATTATTGTAGTTCTATTCTTATACATAGTGGCAGTATTATAGTAGTTATATTCTTGTACATAGGGGGCAGTATTATAGTAGTTATATTCTTGTACATAGGGGGCAGTATTATAGTAGTTATATTCTTGTACATAGGGGCAGTATTATAGTCGTTCTATTGTTGTACATAGGGGGCAGTATTATTGTAGTTCTATTCTTGTACATAGGGGGCAGTATTATTGTAGTTCTATTCTTGTACATAGGGGGCAGTATTATAGTAGTTCTATTCTTGTACATAGGGGCGGTATTATAATAGTTATATTCCTGTACATAGGGGCAGTATAATAGTAGCTATATTCTTGTACATAGGGGCGGTATTATAATAGTTATATTCCTGTACATAGGGGCAGTATTAAAGTAGTTATATTATTGTACATAGGGGGCAGTAATATAGTAGTTATATTATTGTACATAGGGGACAGTATTATAGTAGTTATATTCTTGTACATAGGGGCAGTATTATAGTAGTTATATTCTTGTACATAGGGGCAGTATTATAGTAGTTATATTCTTGTACATAGGGGCAGTATTATAGTAGTTAAATGCTTGTACATAGGGGGCAGTATTATAGTAGTTATATTCTTGTACATAGGGGCAGTATTATAGTAGTTATATTCTTGTACATAGGGGCAGTATTATAGTAGTTCTATTCTTGTACATAGGGGGCAGTATTATTGTAGTTCTATTCTTGTACATAGGGGGCAGTATTATGGTAGTTCTATTCTCGTACATAGGGGGCAGTATTATAGTAGTTCTATTCCTGTACATAGGGGCAGTATAGTTATATTCTTGTACATAGGAAGCAGTATTATAGTAGTTATATTCTTGTACATAGGGGGCAGAATTATAGTAGTTATATTCCTGTACATACGGACAGTATTATAATAGTTATATTCTTGTACATAGGGGGCAGTATTATAGTAGTTATATTCCTGTACATAGGGGCAGAATTATAGTAGTTATATTCCTCTACATAGGGGCAGTATAATAGTAGTTATATTCTTGTACATAGGGGCAGTATTATATTAGTTATATTCTTGTACATAGGGGCAGTATAATAGTAGTTATATTCTTGTACATAGGGGCAGTATTATAGTTGTTATATTCTTGTACATAGGGGGCAGTATTATAGTAGTTATATTATTGTACATAGGGGGCAGTATTATAGTAGTTATATTCTTGTACATAGGGGGCAGTATTATAGTAGTTATATTCTTGTACATAGGGGGCAGTATTATAGTAGTTATATTCTTGTACATAGGAAGCAGTATTATAGTAGTTATATTCTTGTACATAAGGGGCAGAATTATAGTAGTTATATTCCTGTACATAGGGACAGTATTATAGCAGTTATTCTTGTACATAGGGGGCAGTATTAAAGAAGTTATATTCTTGTACATAGGGGCAGTAGTATAGTAGTGATATTCTTGTACATAGGGGGCAGTATTATAGTAGTTATATTCTTGTACATAGGGGCAGTATTATATTAGTTATATTCTTGTACATAGGGGCAGTATTATATTAGTTATATTCTTGTACATAGGGGCAGCATTATTGTAGTTATATTCTTGCACATAGGGGCAGTATTATAGTAGTTATATTCTTGTACATAGGGGGCAGTATTATAGTAGTTATATTCTTATACATAGGAAGCAGTATTATAGCAGTTATTCTTGCACATAGGGGCAGTATTATAGTAGTTATATTCTTGTACATAGGGGTCAAAATTATAGTAGTTATATTCCTGTACATAGGGACAGTATTATAATAGTTATATTCCTGTACATAGGAGCAGTATTATAGTAGTTATATTCTTGTACATAGGGGACAGTAATATAGAAATTATATTCTTGTACATAGGGGTCAGTATTATAGTAGTTATATTCCTGTACATAGGGGCAGAATTATAGTAGTTATATTCCTCTACATAGTGGCAGTATAATAGTAGTTATATTCTTGTACATAGGGGCAGTATTATATTAGTTATATTCCTGTACATAGGGGCAGTATTATAGTAGTTATATTCTTGTACATAGGGGACAGTAATATAGAAATTATATTCTTGTACATAGGGGTCAGTATTATAGTAGTTATATTCCTGTACATAGGGGCAGAATTATAGTAGCTATATTCCTCTACATAGGGGCAGTATAATAGTAGTTATATTCTTGTACATAGGGGCAGTATTATATTAGTTATATTCCTGTACATAGGGGCAGTATAATAGTAGTTATATTCTTGTACATAGGGGCAGTATTATAGTAGTTATATTCTTGTACATAGGGGGCAGTATTATTGTAGTTCTATTCTTATGCATAGTGGCAGTATTATAGTAGTTATATTCTTGTACATAGGGGGCAGTATTATAGTAGTTATATTCTTGTACATAGGGGGCAGTATTATAGTAGTTATATTCTTGTACATAGGGGCAGTATTATAGTCGTTCTATTCTTGTATATAGGGGGCAGTATTATTGTAGTTCTATTCTTGTACATAGGGGGCAGTATTATTGTAGTTCTATTCTTGTACATAGGGGGCAGTATTATAGTAGTTCTATTCTTGTACATAGGGGCGGTATTATAATAGCTATATTCCTGTACATAGGGGCAGTATAATAGTAGCTATATTCTTGTACATAGGGGCGGTATTATAATAGTTATATTCCTGTACATAGGGGCAGTATTAAAGTAGTTATATTATTGTACATAGGGGGCAGTAATATAGTAGTTATATTATTGTACATAGGGGGCAGTATTATAGTAGTTATATTCTTGTACATAGGGGCAGTATTATAGTAGTTATATTCTTGTACATAGGGGCAGTATTATAGTAGTTATATTCTTGTACATAGGGGGCAGTATTATAGTAGTTATATTCTTGTACATAGGGGCAGTATTATAGTAGTTAAATGCTTGTACATAGGGGGCAGTATTATAGTAGTTATATTCTTGTACATAGGGGCAGTATTATTGTAGTTCTATTCTTGTACATAGGGGGCAGTATTATAGTAGTTCTATTCTCGTACATAGGGGGCAGTATTATAGTAGTTCTATTCCTGTACATAGGGGCAGTATTAAAGTAGTTATATTCTTGTACATAGGAAGCAGTATTATAGTAGTTATATTCTTGTACATAGGGGGCAGTATTATAGTAGTTATATTCTTGTACATAGGGGGCAGTATTATAGTAGTTATATTCTTGTACATAGGGGGCAGTATTATAGTAGTTATATTCTTGTACATAGGGGGCAGTATTATAGTAGTTATATTCTTGTACATAGGGGGCAGTATTATAGTAGTTATATTCTTGTACATAGGAAGCAGTATTATAGTACTTATATTCTTGTACATAGGGGGCAGAATTATAGTAGTTATATTCCTGTACATAGGGACAGTATTATAGCAGTTATTCTTGTACATAGGGGGCAGTATTAAAGAATTTATATTCTTGTACATAGGGGCAGTAGTATAGTAGTGATATTCTTGTACATAGGGGGCAGTATTATAGTAGTTATATTCTTGTACATAGGGGCAGTATTATATTAGTTATATTCTTGTACATAGGGGCAGTATTATATTAGTTATATTCTTGTACATAGGGGCAGCATTATTGTAGTTATATTCTTGCACATAGGGGCAGTATTATAGTAGTTATATTCTTGTACATAGGGGGCAGTATTATAGTAGTTATATTCTTATACATAGGAAGCAGTATTATAGCAGTTATTCTTGCACATAGGGGCAGTATTATAGTAGTTATATTCTTGTACATATGGGCAGTATTATAGTAGTTATATTCTTGTACATAGGGTGCAGTATTATAGTAGTTATATTCTTGTACATAGGGGCAGTATTATAGTAGTTATATTCTTGTACATAGGGGGCAGTATTATAGTAGTTATATTCTTGTACATAGGGGCAGTATTATAGTAGTTAAATGCTTGTACATAGGGGGCAGTATTATAGTAGTTATATTCTTGTACATAGGGGCAGTATTATAGTAGTTCTATTCTTGTACATAGGGGGCAGTATTATTGTAGTTCTATTCTTGTACATAGGGGGCAGTATTATAGTAGTTCTATTCTCGTACATAGGGGGCAGTATTATAGTAGTTCTATTCCTGTACATAGGGGCAGTATTATAATAGTTATATTCTTGTACATAGGGGCAGTATTATAGTAGTTATATTCTTGTACATAGGGGCAGTATTATAGTAGTTCTATTCTTGTACATAGGGGGCAGTATTATTGTAGTTCTATTCTTGTACATAGGGGGCAGTATTATAGTAGTTCTATTCTCGTACATAGGTGGGCAGTATTATAGTAGTTCTATTCCTGTACATAGGGGCAGTATTAAAGTAGTTATATTCTTGTACATAGGAAGCAGTATTATAGTAGTTATTTTCTTGTACATAGGGGGCAGAATTATAGTAGTTATATTCCTGTACATACGGACAGTATTATAATAGTTATATTCTTGTACATAGGGGGCAGTATTATAGTAGTTATATTCCTGTACATAGGGGCAGAATTATAGTAGTTATATTCCTCTACATAGGGGCAGAATTATAGTAGTTATATTCCTCTACATAGGGGCAGTATAATAGTAGTTATATTCTTGTACATAGGGGCAGTATTATATTAGTTATATTCTTGTACATAGGGGCAGTATTATAGTAGTTATATTCTTGTACATATGGGCAGTATTATAGTTGTTATATTCTTGTACATAGGGGGCAGTATTATAGTAGTTATATTCTTGTACATAGGGGGCAGTATTATAGTAGTTATATTCTTGTACATAGGGGGCAGTATTATAGTAGTTATATTCTTGTACATAGGGGGCAGTATTATAGTAGTTATATTCTTGTACATAGGAAGCAGTATTATAGTAGTTATATTCTTGTACATAGGGGCAGTAGTATAGTAGTGATATTCTTGTACATAGGGGGCAGTATTATAGTAGTTATATTCTTGTACATAGGGGCAGTATTATATTAGTTATATTCTTGTACATAGGGGCAGTATTATATAAGTTATATTTTTGTCCATAGGGGCAGCATTATTGTAGTTATATTCTTGCACATAGGGGCAGTATTATAGTAGTTTTATTCTTGTACATAGGGGGCAGTATTATAGTAGTTATATTCTTATACATAGGAAGCAGTATTATAGCAGTTATTCTCGCACATAGGGGCAGTATTATAGTAGTTATATTCTTGTACATATGGGCAGTATTATAGTAGTTATATTCTTGTACATAGGGGGCAGTATTATAGTAGTTATATTCTTGTACATAGGGGGCAGTATTATAGTAGTTATATTCTTGTACATAGGGGGCAGTATTATAGTAGTTATATTCTTGTACATAGCGGTAGTATTTTAGTAGTTAAGTTATATTCTTGTACATAGGGGCAGTATTATAGGAGTTATATTCTTGTACATAGGGGCAGTATTATAGGAGTTATATTCTTGTACATAGGGGTAGTATTATAGTAGTTATATTCTTGTACATAGGAGCAGTATTATAGTAGTTATATTCTTGTACATAGGGGCAGTATTATAGTAGTTATATTCTTGTACATAGGGGGCAGTATTATTGTAGTTCTATTCTTGTACATAGGGGGCAGTAATATAGTAGTTATATTATTGTACATAGGGGGAAGTATTATAGTAGTTATATTCTTGTACATAGGGGCAGTATAATAGTAGTTATATTCTTGTACATAGGGGCAGTATTATAGTAGTTATATTCTTGTACATAGGGGGCAGTATTATAGTAGTTATATTCTTGTACATAGGGGCAGTATTATAGTAGTTATATGCTTGTATATAGGGGGCAGTATTTAGTAGTTATATTCTTGTACATAGGGGCAGTATTATAGTAGTTCTATTCTTGTACATAGGGGCAGTATTATAGTAGTTCTATTCTTGTACATAGGGGGCAGTATTATTGTAGTTCTATTCTTGTACATAGGGGGCAGTATTATAGTAGTTCTATTCTCGTACATAGGGGGCAGTATTATAGTAGTTCTATTCCTGTACATAGGGGCAGTATTAAAGTAGTTATATTCTTGTACATAGGAAGCAGTATTATAGTAGTTATATTCTTGTACATAGGGGGCAGAATTATAGTAGTTATATTCCTGTACATACGGACAGTATTATAATCGTTATATTCTTGTACATAGGGGGCAGTATTATAGTAGTTATATTCCTGTACATAGGGGCAGTATAATAGTAGTTATATTCTTGTACATAGGGGCAGTATTATATTAGTTATATTCTTGTACATAAGGGCAGTATAATAGTAGTTATATTCTTGTACATAGGGGCAGTATTATAGTAGTTATATTCTTGTACATATGGGCAGTATTATAGTTGTTATATTCTTGTACATAGGGGGCAGTATTATAGTAGTTATATTCTTGTACATAGGGGGCAGTATTATAGTAGTTATATTCTTGTACATAGGGGGCAGTATTATAGTAGTTATATTCTTGTACATAGGAAGCAGTATTATAATAGTTATATTCTTGTACATAGGAAGCAGTATTATAGTAGTTATATTCCTGTACATAGGGACAGTATTATAATAGTTATATTCCTGTACATAGGGGCAGTATAATAGTAGTTATATTCCTGTACATAGGGGCAGTATTATAGTAGTTATATTCTTGTACATAGGGGACAGTAATATAGAAATTATATTCTTGTACATAGGAGGCAGTATTATAGTAGTTATATGCTTGTATATAGGGGGCAGTATTTAGTAGTTATATTCTTGTACATAGGGGCAGTATTATAGTAGTTCTATTCTTGTACATAGGGGCAGTATTATAGTAGTTCTATTCTTGTACATAGGGGGCAGTATTATTGTAGTTCTATTCTTGTACATAGGGGGCAGTATTATAGTAGTTCTATTCTCGTACATAGGGGGCAGTATTATAGTAGTTCTATTCCTGTACATAGGGACAGTATTAAAGTAGTTATATTCTTGTACATAGGAAGCAGTATTATAGTAGTTATATTCTTGTACATAGGGGGCAGAATTATAGTAGTTATATTCCTGTACATACGGACAGTATTATAATAGTTATATTCTTGTACATAGGGGGCAGTATTATAGTAGTTATATTCCTGTACATAGGGGCAGTATAATAGTAGTTATATTCTTGTACATAGGGGCAGTATTATATTAGTTATATTCTTGTACATAGGGGCAGTATAATAGTAGTCATATTCTTGTACATAGGGGCAGTATTATAGTAGTTATATTCTTGTACATATGGGCAGTATTATAGTTGTTATATTCTTTTACATAGGGGGCATATTATAGTAGTTATATTCTTGTACATAGGGGGCAGTATTATTGTAGTTATATTCTTGTACATAGGGGGCAGTATTATAGTAGTTATATTCTTGTACATAGGGGGCAGTATTATAGTAGTTATATTCTTGTACATAGGAAGCAGTATTATAGTAGTTATATTCTTGTACATAGGGGCAGTATTATAGTAGTTATATTCTTGTACATAGGAAGCAGTATTATAGTAGTTATATTCCTGTACATAGGGACAGTATTATAATAGTTATATTCCTGTACATAGGGGCAGTATAATAGTAGTTATATTCTTGTACATAGGGGCAGTATTATATTAGTTATATTCCTGTACATAGGGGCAGTATTATAGTAGTTATATTCTTGTACATAGGGGACAGTAATATAGAAATTATATTCTTGTACATAGGGGGCAGTATTATAGTAGTTATATTCCTGTGCATAGGGGCAGAATTATAGTAGTTATGTTCCTCTACATAGGGGCAGTATAATAGTAGTATTATTCTTGTACATAGGGGCAGTATTATATTAGTTATATTCCTGTACATAGGGGCAGTATAATAGTAGTTATATTCTTGTACATAGGGGCTGTATTATAGTAGTTCTATTCTTGTACATAGGGGGCAGTATTATTGTAGTTCTATTCTTGTACATAGGGGGCAGTATTATAGTAGTTCTATTCTCGTACATAGGGGGCAGTATTATAGTAGTTCTATTCCTGTACATAGGGGCAGTATTAAAGTAGTTATATTCTTGTACATAGGAAGCAGTATTATAGTAGTTATATTCTTGTACATAGGGGGCACAATTATAGTAGTTATATTCCTGTACATACGGACAGTATTATAATAGTTATATTCTTGTACATAGGGGGCAGTATTATAGTAGTTATATTCCTGTACATAGGGGCAGAATTATAGTAGTTATATTCCTCTACATAGGGGCAGTATAATAGTAGTTATATTCTTGTACATAGCGGTAGTATTTTAGTAGTTATATTCTTGTACATAGGGGCAGTATTATATTAGTTATATTCTTGTACATAGGGGCAGTATAATAGTAGTTATATTCTTGTACATAGGGGCAGTATTATAGTAGTTATATTGTTGTACATAGGGGTCAGTATTATAGTAGTTATATTCTTGTACATAGGGGGCAGTATTATAGTAGTTATATTCTTGTACATAGGAAGCAGTATTATAGTAGTTATATTCTTGTACATAGGGGGCACAATTATAGTAGTTATATTCTTGTACATAGGGGGCACAATTATAGTAGTTATATTCCTGTACATAGGGACAGTATTATAGCAGTTATTCTTGTACATAGGGGGCAGTATTAAAGAAGTTATATTCTTGTACATAGGGGCAGTAGTATAGTAGTGATATTCTTGTACATAGGGGGCAGTATTATAGTAGTTATATTCTTGTACATAGGGGCAGCATTATTGTAGTTATATTCTTGCACATAGGGGCAGTATTATAGTAGTTATATTCTTGTACATAGGGGGCAGTATTATAGTAGTTATATTCTTATACATAGGAAGCAGTATTATAGCAGTTATTCTTGCACATAGGGGCAGTATTATAGTAGTTATATTCTTGTACATATGGGCAGTATTATAGTAGTTATATTCTTGTACATAGGGGGCAGTATTATAGTAGTTATATTCTTGTACATAGGGGGCAGTATTATAGTAGTTATATTCTTGTACATAGCGGTAGTATTTTAGTAGTTATATTCTTGTACATAGGAGCAGTATTATAGTAGTTATATTCTTGTACATAGGGGCAGTATTATAGTAGTTATATTCTTGTACATAGGGGGCAGTATTATAGTAGTTATATTCTTGTACATAGCGGTAGTATTTTAGTAGTTATGTTATATTCTTGTACATAGGGGCAGTATTATAGGAGTTATATTCTTGTACATAGGGGCAGTATTATAGGAGTTATATTCTTGTACATAGGGGTAGTATTATAGTAGTTATATTCTTGTACATAGGAGCAGTATTATAGTAGTTATATTCTTATACATAGGGGCAGTATTATAATAGTTATATTCTTGTACATAGGGGGCGGTATTATAGTAGTTATATTCTTGTACATAGGGGTAGTATTATAGTAGTTATATTCTTGTACATAGGGGCAGTATTACAGTAGTTATATTCTTGTACATAGGGGCAGTATTATAGTAGTTATATTCCTGTACATAGGGGGCAGTATTATAGTAGTTATATTCTTGTACATAGGGGGCAGTATTATAGTAGTTATATTCTTGTACATAGGGGCAGTATTATTGTAGTTTTATTCCTGTACAAAGGGGGCAGTATTAAAGTAGTTATATTATTTTACATAGGGAGCAGTATGATAGTAGTTATATTCTTGTACATAGGGGCAGTATTATAGTCGTTATATACTTGTACATAGGAGCAGTATTACAGTAGTTATATTCTTGTACATAGGAGCAGTATTATAGTAGTTATATTCTTGTACTTAGGGGGCAGTATTATAGTAGCTATATTCTTGTACATAGGGGGCAGTATTATAGTAGTTATATTCTTGTACATAGGGGGAAGTATTCTAGTAGTTATATTCTTGTACATAGCGGTAGTATTTTAGTAGTTAAGTTATATTCTTGTACATAGGGGTAGTATTATAGTAGTTATATTCTTGTACATAGGAGCAGTATTACAGTAGTTATATTCTTGTACATAGGGGCAGTATTATAGTAGTTATATTCTTGTACATAGGGGCAGTATTATAGTAGTTATATTCTTGTACATAGGGGGCAGTATTATAGTAGTTATATTCTTGTACATAGGGGCAGTATTATAGTAGTTATATTCTTGTACATAGGAGCAGTATTACAGTAGTTATATTCTTGTACATAGGGGCAGTATTATAGTAGTTATATTCCTGTACAAAGGGGGCAGTATTATAGTAGTTATATTCTTTTACACAGGGAGCAGTATGATAATAGTTATATTTTTGTACATAGGGGCAGTATTATAGTAGTTATATTCTTGTACACAGGGGTAGTATTATAGTAGTTATATTCTTGTACATAGGAGCAGTATTACAGTAGTTATATTCTTGTACATAGGAGCAGTATTATAGTAGTTATATTCTTGTACATAGTGGGCAGTATTACAGTAGATATATTCTTGTACATAGGAACAGCATTATAGTAGTTATATTCTTGTACATTGGAGCAGTATTATAGTAGTTGTATTCTTTTACACAGGGAGCTGTATGATAAAAGTTATATTTTTGTACATAGGGGCAGTATTATAGTAGTTATATTCTTGTACACAGGGGTAGTATTATAGTAGTTATATTCTTGTACATAGGAGCAGTATTACAGTAGTTATATTCTTGTACATAGGAGCAGTATTATAGTAGTTATATTCTTGTACATAGTGGGCAGTATTACAGTAGATATATAGTACATAGGAACAGCATTATAGTAGTTATATTCTTGTACATTGGAGCAGTATTATAGTAGTTATATTCTTGTACATAGGGATAGTATTATAGTAGTTTAATTCTTGTACATAGAAGCAGTATTACAGTAGTTATATTCTTGTACATAGGGAGCAGTATTATAGTAGTTATATTCTTGTACATAGGGGCAGTATTATAGTAGTTATAATCTTTTACATAGGGGGCCGTATTATAGTAGTTATAATCTTGTACATAGGGGCAGTAGTATAGTAGTTATATTCTTGTACATAGGGGGAGTATTATAGGAGTTATATTCTTGTATATAGGGGTAGTATTATAGTAGTTATATTCTTGTACATAGGAGCAGTATTAGTGTAGTTATATTCTTGTACATAGGAGCAGTATTATAGCAGTTATATTCTTGTACGTAGGGGACATTATTATAGTAGTTATATTCTTGTACATAGGGGGCAGTGTTATAGTAGTTATATTCTTGTACATAGGGCAGTGTTATATTAGTTATATTCTTGTACATAGCGAGCAGTATTATAGTAGTTATATTCTTGTACATAGGGGGCAGTATTATAGTAGATATGTTCTTGTACATAGGAGCAGTACTATAGTAGTTATATTCTTGTACATAGGGCAGTTTTATAGTAGTTATATCCTTGCACATAGGGGCAGTATTATAGTAGTTATATTCCTGTACATAGGAGCAGTATTATAGTAGTTATATTCCTGTACATAGGAGGCAGTATTATAGTAGTTATATTCTTGTACATAGGGGCAGAATTATAGTAGTTATATTCCTGTACATAGGAGGCAGTATTATAGTAGTTATATTCTTGTACATAGAAGCAGTATTATAGTAGTTATATTCCTGTACATAGGAGGCAGTATTATAGTTGTTATATTCCTGTACATAGGAGGCAGTATTATAGTAGTTACATTCTTGCACATAGGAGCAGTATTATAGTATTTATATTCTTGTACATAGTGGGCAGTATTATAGTAGTTATATTCTTGTACATAGGGAGCAGTATAATAGTAGTTATATTTTTGTACATAGGAGCACTATTATAGTAGTTATATTCTTGTACATAGGAGCATTATTATGGTAGTTATATTCTTGTACATAGGGGGCAGTATTATAGTAGTTATATTCTTGTACATAGGAGCAGTATTATAGTAGTCATATTCTTGTCCAAAGGGAGCAGTATAATTGTAGTTATATTCTTGTACAAAGGGGGCAGTATTATTATAGTTATATTTTTGTACATAGGAGGAAGTATTATTGTAGTTATATTCTTGTACATAGGAGAAGTATTATAGTAGTTATATTCTTGTACATAGGGGGCAGTATTATAGTAGTTATATTCTTGTACATAGGAGCAGTATTATAGTAGTTATATTCTTGCACATAGAAGCAGTATTATAGTAATTATATTCTTGTACATAGGGGGCAGTATTATAGTAGTTCTATTCTTGTACATAGGGACAGTATTATAGTAGTTATATTGTTGTACATAGGGGGCTATAATTGTAGTTAAATTCTTGTACATAGGGGGCAGTATTATTATAGTTATATTTTTGTACATAGGAGGAAGTATTATTGTAGTTATATTCTTGTACATAGGAGAAGCATTATTGTAGTTATATTCTTGTACATAGGAGCAGGATATTAGTAGTTATATTCTTGTACATAGGGAGCAGTATTATTGTAGTTATATTCTTGTACATAGGAGCAGTATTATAGTAGTTATATTCTTGTACATAGGGAGCAGTATTATTGTAGTTATATTCTTGTACATAGGAGCAGTATTATAGTAGTTATATTCTTGTACATAGGAGGCAGTATTATAGTAGTTATATTTTTGTACATAGGAGCAGTATTATAGTAGATATATTCTTGTACATAGGAGCAGTATTATAGTAGTTATATTCTTGTACATAGGGAGCAGTATTATAGTAGTTATATTCTTGTACATAGGGGGCAGTATTATTATAGTTATATTTTTGTACATAGGAGGAAGTATTATTGTAGTTATATTCTTGTACATAGGAGCAGGATTATAGTAGTTATATTCTTGTACATAGGGAGCAGTATTATTGTAGTTATATTTTTGTACATAGGAGCAGTATTATAGTAGTTATATTCTTGTACATAGGGGGCAGTATTATAGTAGTTATTTTCTTGTACATAGGAGGCAGTATTATTGTAGTTATATTCTTGTACATAGGAGCAGTATTATTATAGTAGTTATATTCTTGTACAAAGGCGCAGTATTATAGTAGTTCTATTCTTGTACATAGGGGGCACAATTATAGTAGTTATATTCCTGTACATACGGACAGTATTATAATAGTTATATTCTTGTACATAGGGGGCAGTATTATAGTAGTTATATTCCTGTACATAGGGGCAGAATTATAGTAGTTATATTCCTCTACATAGGGGCAGTATAATAGTAGTTATATTCTTGTACATAGCGGTAGTATTTTAGTAGTTATATTCTTGTACATAGGGGCAGTATTATATTAGTTATATTCTTGTACATAGGGGCAGTATAATAGTAGTTATATTCTTGTACATAGGGGCAGTATTATAGTAGTTATATTGTTGTACATAGGGGGCAGTATTATAGTAGTTATATTCTTGTACATAGGGGGCAGTATTATAGTAGTTATATTCTTGTACATAGGAAGCAGTATTATAGTAGTTATATTCTTGTACATAGGGGGCACAATTATAGTAGTTATATTCTTGTATATAGGGGGCACAATTATAGTAGTTATATTCTTGTACATATGGGCAGTATTATAGTAGTTATATTCTTGTACATAGGGGGCAGTATTAAAGAAGTTATATTCTTGTACATAGGGGCAGTAGTATAGTAGTGATATTCTTGTACATAGGGGGCAGTATTATAGTAGTTATATTCTTGTACATAGGGGCAGCATTATTGTAGTTATATTCTTGCACATAGGGGCAGTATTATAGTAGTTATATTCTTGTACATAGGGGGCAGTATTATAGTAGTTATATTCTTATACATAGGAAGCAGTATTATAGCAGTTATTCTTGCACATAGGGGCAGTATTATAGTAGTTATATTCTTGTACATATGGGCAGTATTATAGTAGTTATATTCTTGTACATAGGGGGCAGTATTATAGTAGTTATATTCTTGTACATAGGGGGCAGTATTATAGTAGTTATATTCTTGTACATAGGGGGCAGTATTATAGTAGTTATATTCTTGTACATAGCGGTAGTATTTTAGTAGTTATATTCTTGTACATAGGAGCAGTATTATAGTAGTTATATTCTTGTATATAGGGGCAGTATTATAGTAGTTATATTCTTGTACATAGGGGGCAGTATTATAGTAGTTATATTCTTGTACATAGCGGTAGTATTTTAGTAGTTAAGTTATATTCTTGTACATAGGGGCAGTATTATAGGAGTTATATTCTTGTACATAGGGGCAGTATTATAGGAGTTATATTCTTGTACATAGGGGTAGTATTATAGTAGTTATATTCTTGTACATAGGAGCAGTATTATAGTAGTTATATTCTTGTACATAGGGGCAGTATTATAATAGTTATATTCTTGTACATAGGGGGCGGTATTATAGTAGTTATATTCTTGTACATAGGGGTAGTATTATAGTAGTTATATTCTTGTACATAGGGGCAGTATTACAGTAGTTATATTCTTGTACATAGGGGCAGTATTATAGTAGTTATATTCCTGTACATAGGGGGCAGTATTATAGTAGTTATATTCTTGTACATAGGGGGCAGTATTATAGTAGTTATATTCTTGTACATAGGGGCAGTATTATTGTAGTTTTATTCCTGTACAAAGGGGGCAGTATTAAAGTAGTTATATTATTTTACATAGGGAGCAGTATGATAGTAGTTATATTCTTGTACATAGGGGCAGTATTATAGTCGTTATATACTTGTACATAGGAGCAGTATTACAGTAGTTATATTCTTGTACATAGGAGCAGTATTATAGTAGTTATATTCTTGTACGTAGGGGGCAGTATTATAGTAGCTATATTCTTGTACATAGGGGGCAGTATTATAGTAGTTATATTCTTGTACATAGGGGGAAGTATTCTAGTAGTTATATTCTTGTACATAGCGGTAGTATTTTAGTAGTTAAGTTATATTCTTGTACATAGGGGTAGTATTATAGTAGTTATATTCTTGTACATAGGGGCAGTATTACAGTAGTTATATTCTTGTACATAGGGGCAGTATTATAGTAGTTATATTCCTGTACATAGGGGGCAGTATTATAGTAGTTATATTCTTGTACATAGGAGCAGTATTACAGTAGTTATATTCTTGTACATAGGGGCAGTATTATAGTAGTTATATTCCTGTACAAAGGGGGCAGTATTATAGTAGTTATATTCTTTTACACAGGGAGCAGTATGATAATAGTTATATTTTTGTACATAGGGGCAGTATTATAGTAGTTATATTCTTGTACACAGGGGTAGTATTATAGTAGTTATATTCTTGTACATAGGAGCAGTATTACAGTAGTTATATTCTTGTACATAGGAGCAGTATTATAGTAGTTATATTCTTGTACATAGTGGGCAGTATTACAGTAGATATATTCTTGTACATAGGAACAGCATTATAGTAGTTATATTCTTGTACATTGGAGCAGTATTATAGTAGTTATATTCTTTTACACAGGGAGCAGTATGATAAAAGTTATATTTTTGTACATAGGGGCAGTATTATAGTAGTTATATTCTTGTACACAGGGGTAGTATTATAGTAGTTATATTCTTGTACATAGGAGCAGTATTACAGTAGTTATATTCTTGTACATAGGAGCAGTATTATAGTAGTTATATTCTTGTACATAGTGGGCAGTATTACAGTAGATATATTGTACATAGGAACAGCATTATAGTAGTTATATTCTTGTACATTGGAGCAGTATTATAGTAGTTATATTCTTGTACATAGGGATAGTATTATAGTAGTTTAATTCTTGTACATAGAAGCAGTATTACAGTAGTTATATTCTTGTACATAGGGAGCAGTATTATAGTAGTTATATTCTTGTACATAGGGGCAGTATTATAGTAGTTATAATCTTTTACATAGGGGGCCGTATTATAGTAGTTATAATCTTGTACATAGGGGCAGTAGTATAGTAGTTATATTCTTGTACATAGGGGGAGTATTATAGGAGTTATATTCTTGTACATAGGGGTAGTATTATAGTAGTTATATTCTTGTACATAGGAGCAGTATTAGTGTAGTTATATTCTTGTACATAGGAGCAGTATTATAGCAGTTATATTCTTGTACGTAGGGGACATTATTATAGTAGTTATATTCTTGTACATAGGGGGCAGTGTTATAGTAGTTATATTCTTGTACATAGGGGGCAGTATTATAGTAGTTATATTCTTGTACATAGGAAGCAGTATTATAGTAGTTATATTCTTGTACATAGGGGGCACAATTATAGTAGTTATATTCTTGTATATAGGGGGCACAATTATAGTAGTTATATTCTTGTACATATGGGCAGTATTATAGTAGTTATATTCTTGTACATAGGGGGCAGTATTAAAGAAGTTATATTCTTGTACATAGGGGCAGTAGTATAGTAGTGATATTCTTGTACATAGGGGGCAGTATTATAGTAGTTATATTCTTGTACATAGGGGCAGCATTATTGTAGTTATATTCTTGCACATAGGGGCAGTATTATAGTAGTTATATTCTTGTACATAGGGGGCAGTATTATAGTAGTTATATTCTTATACATAGGAAGCAGTATTATAGCAGTTATTCTTGCACATAGGGGCAGTATTATAGTAGTTATATTCTTGTACATATGGGCAGTATTATAGTAGTTATATTCTTGTACATAGGGGGCAGTATTATAGTAGTTATATTCTTGTACATAGGGGGCAGTATTATAGTAGTTATATTCTTGTACATAGGGGGCAGTATTATAGTAGTTATATTCTTGTACATAGCGGTAGTATTTTAGTAGTTATATTCTTGTACATAGGAGCAGTATTATAGTAGTTATATTCTTGTACATAGGGGCAGTATTATAGTAGTTATATTCTTGTACATAGGGGGCAGTATTATAGTAGTTATATTCTTGTACATAGCGGTAGTATTTTAGTAGTTAAGTTATATTCTTGTACATAGGGGCAGTATTATAGGAGTTATATTCTTGTACATAGGGGCAGTATTATAGGAGTTATATTCTTGTACATAGGGGTAGTATTATAGTAGTTATATTCTTGTACATAGGAGCAGTATTATAGTAGTTATATTCTTGTACATAGGGGCAGTATTATAATAGTTATATTCTTGTACATAGGGGGCGGTATTATAGTAGTTATATTCTTGTACATAGGGGTAGTATTATAGTAGTTATATTCTTGTACATAGGGGCAGTATTACAGTAGTTATATTCTTGTACATAGGGGCAGTATTATAGTAGTTATATTCCTGTACATAGGGGGCAGTATTATAGTAGTTATATTCTTGTACATAGGGGGCAGTATTATAGTAGTTATATTCTTGTACATAGGGGCAGTATTATTGTAGTTTTATTCCTGTACAAAGGGGGCAGTATTAAAGTAGTTATATTATTTTACATAGGGAGCAGTATGATAGTAGTTATATTCTTGTACATAGGGGCAGTATTATAGTCGTTATATACTTGTACATAGGAGCAGTATTACAGTAGTTATATTCTTGTACATAGGAGCAGTATTATAGTAGTTATATTCTTGTACGTAGGGGGCAGTATTATAGTAGCTATATTCTTGTACATAGGGGGCAGTATTATAGTAGTTATATTCTTGTACATAGGGGGAAGTATTCTAGTAGTTATATTCTTGTACATAGCGGTAGTATTTTAGTAGTTAAGTTATATTCTTGTACATAGGGGTAGTATTATAGTAGTTATATTCTTGTACATAGGGGCAGTATTACAGTAGTTATATTCTTGTACATAGGGGCAGTATTATAGTAGTTATATTCCTGTACATAGGGGGCAGTATTATAGTAGTTATATTCTTGTACATAGGAGCAGTATTACAGTAGTTATATTCTTGTACATAGGGGCAGTATTATAGTAGTTATATTCCTGTACAAAGGGGGCAGTATTATAGTAGTTATATTCTTTTACACAGGGAGCAGTATGATAATAGTTATATTTTTGTACATAGGGGCAGTATTATAGTAGTTATATTCTTGTACACAGGGGTAGTATTATAGTAGTTATATTCTTGTACATAGGAGCAGTATTACAGTAGTTATATTCTTGTACATAGGAGCAGTATTATAGTAGTTATATTCTTGTACATAGTGGGCAGTATTACAGTA
Source organism: Phyllobates terribilis (assembly GCF_046119375.1). Taxonomy (NCBI): domain Eukaryota; kingdom Metazoa; phylum Chordata; class Amphibia; order Anura; family Dendrobatidae; genus Phyllobates; species Phyllobates terribilis. The sequence goes on along the minus strand of NW_027362769.1, from coordinate 379,498,682 downwards.
GATATATTCTTGTACATAGGAACAGCATTATAGTAGTTATATTCTTGTACATTGGAGCAGTATTATAGTAGTTATATTCTTTTACACAGGGAGCAGTATGATAAAAGTTATATTTTTGTACATAGGGGCAGTATTATAGTAGTTATATTCTTGTACACAGGGGTAGTATTATAGTAGTTATATTCTTGTACATAGGAGCAGTATTACAGTAGTTATATTCTTGTACATAGGAGCAGTATTATAGTAGTTATATTCTTGTACATAGTGGGCAGTATTACAGTAGATATATTGTACATAGGAACAGCATTATAGTAGTTATATTCTTGTACATTGGAGCAGTATTATAGTAGTTATATTCTTGTACATAGGGATAGTATTATAGTAGTTTAATTCTTGTACATAGAAGCAGTATTACAGTAGTTATATTCTTGTACATAGGGAGCAGTATTATAGTAGTTATATTCTTGTACATAGGGGCAGTATTATAGTAGTTATAATCTTTTACATAGGGGGCCGTATTATAGTAGTTATAATCTTGTACATAGGGGCAGTAGTATAGTAGTTATATTCTTGTACATAGGGGGAGTATTATAGGAGTTATATTCTTGTACATAGGGGTAGTATTATAGTAGTTATATTCTTGTACATAGGAGCAGTATTAGTGTAGTTATATTCTTGTACATAGGAGCAGTATTATAGCAGTTATATTCTTGTACGTAGGGGACATTATTATAGTAGTTATATTCTTGTACATAGGGGGCAGTGTTATAGTAGTTATATTCTTGTACATAGGGCAGTGTTATATTAGTTATATTCTTGTACATAGCGAGCAGTATTATAGTAGTTATATTCTTGTACATAGGGGGCAGTATTATAGTAGATATGTTCTTGTACATAGGAGCAGTACTATAGTAGTTATATTCTTGTACATAGGGCAGTTTTATAGTAGTTATATCCTTGCACATAGGGGCAGTATTATAGTAGTTATATTCCTGTACATAGGAGCAGTATTATAGTAGTTATATTCCTGTACATAGGAGGCAGTATTATAGTAGTTATATTCTTGTACATAGGGGCAGAATTATAGTAGTTATATTCCTGTACATAGGAGGCAGTATTATAGTAGTTATATTCTTGTACATAGAAGCAGTATTATAGTAGTTATATTCCTGTACATAGGAGGCAGTATTATAGTTGTTATATTCCTGTACATAGGAGGCAGTATTATAGTAGTTACATTCTTGCACATAGGAGCAGTATTATAGTATTTATATTCTTGTACATAGAGGGCAGTATTATATTAGTTATATTCTTGTACATAGGGAGCAGTATAATAGAAGTTATATTTTTGTACATAGGAGCACTATTAAAGTAGTTATATTCTTGTACATAGGAGCATTATTATGGTAGTTATATTCTTGTACATAGGGGGCAGTATTATAGTAGTTATATTCCTGTACATAGGGGGCAGTATTATAGTAGTTATATTCTTGTACATAGGAGCAGTATTATAGTAGTCATATTCTTGTCCATAGGGAGCAGTATAATTGTAGTTATATTCTTGTACAAAGGGGGCAGTATTATTATAGTTATATTTTTGTACATAGGAGGAAGTATTATTGTAGTTATATTCTTGTACATAGGAGAAGTATTATAGTAGTTATATTCTTGTACATAGGGGGCAGTATTATAGTAGTTATATTCTTGTACATAGGAGCAGTATTATAGTAGTTATATTCTTGCACATAGAAGCAGTATTATAGTAGTTATATTCTTGTACATAGGGGGCAGTATTATAGTAGTTCTATTCTTGTACATAGGGACAGTATTATAGTAGTTATATTGTTGTACATAGGGGGCTATAATTGTAGTTAAATTCTTGTACATAGGGGGCAGTATTATTATAGTTATATTTTTGTACATAGGAGGAAGTATTATTGTAGTTATATTCTTGTACATAGGAGAAGCATTATTGTAGTTATATTCTTGTACATAGGAGCAGGATAATAGTAGTTATATTCTTGTACATAGGGAGCAGTATTATTGTAGTTATATTCTTGTACATAGGAGCAGTATTATAGTAGTTATATTCTTGTACATAGGGAGCAGTATTATTGTAGTTATATTCTTGTACATAGGAGCAGTATTATAGTAGTTATATTCTTGTACATAGGAGGCAGTATTATAGTAGTTATATTTTTGTACATAGGAGCAGTATTATAGTAGATATATTCTTGTACATAGGAGCAGTATTATAGTAGTTATATTCTTGTACATAGGGAGCAGTATTATAGTAGTTATATTCTTGTACATAGGGGGCAGTATTATTATAGTTATATTTTTGTACATAGGAGGAAGTATTATTGTAGTTATATTCTTGTACATAGGAGCAGGATTATAGTAGTTATATTCTTGTACATAGGGAGCAGTATTATTGTAGTTATATTCTTGTACATAGGAGCAGTATTATAGTAGTTATATTCTTGTACATAGGGGGCAGTATTATAGTAGTTATTTTCTTGTACATAGGAGGCAGTATTATTGTAGTTATATTCTTGTACATAGGAGAAGTATTATTATAGTAGTTATATTCTTGTACATAGGTGCAGTATTATAGTAGTTCTATTCTTGTACATAGGAGAGAATAGACTTGTTATTGTGAGCTCCCAGCAGGGCGGAGGCATGGCTTCTGACCCAGGTGGAGGGGAGGGGAGCTGGGCTGATGATCCAGGGAAAGCCCCTGGCCTGGAGTCTGGCCTGCAGCCTGCACCTGATGGTAATCGGAAGCTGGAGATGGTGGCTGATGAGTCTTCTAAACCTGCTTGTTATGTTGGAGGATTAAATGATAAAGTTACAAGGCAAAGTTTATTTAAGCTGGAATTGCAAATCAGCAAACTAAAAGAAGAAATTAAGAAAGAGACTGATCTTAAGGTAAAACTGATGAAGTGTGAGTGTCTGGATGATTGCAGCCGAGAGCTGCTGATCAGGAAAGAAAAACTGGAGAAAGGTTTAAACTCTGTGCCCAGAAAGGAGACTTGGGCTAAAGAGAAAAAGAAAGAATCCAGAGCCCAGTCTGTGAGCAGAAAACGCTTTATTGGGAATAAGTACATTAAATATAAAACTGTGTACAGCATTGTGGAGCAAGGAAGCCCAGTGAGAAGTGCTGCACTGATATCAGGGGCACTATGTGAGGGGTCCGAGACACTAGAAAATGCTGCAGAGGAAAGTGTTCCAGCAAACGAGGGGTTAACTGCAGTGACCTCTGTATGCAGCAATGAAGTGAGCACAGCTCCCGAGAGTGAGAAAGAAAGTGCACCCTGTACTGATACTGTGAGTGAGACCCCCCTCAGCGCTGTGAGTGAGACCCCGCTCACTGGTGCTAGTGAATGTCTGTCTGGAACAGATAATACAAATATTATAATGGACTCTGAACCCTCCATGTCAGAGAATGGAGACAATACTGTGCAGCAATCAGTGGTAGATCTGGGCGTTGTTGCAGCACAGTCAGGTGTCAGTAATCATAGGACTGGGGAGAGCTCCAGCACTGATCCTCCAGCAGCGGTGGAGATCTCCAGCACTGATCCACCTGCGGCTGGGGAAAATTCCAGCACTGATCCACCTGCTGACCATCAGTTCAGGAGACTGTTCTGTAATGTCACCAGACCAGTGAACCCCCCAAACGCAGTCAGGATAAAATGCGTCTGAGGTCTACGCTCTGATCCATATCCCATCCAGCAGGATCTATGACATCAGCTTTAAGCTCCAGTGCGATCTGGATTTGTTCTGGAAGATCTATAATGACACCAGAGAAGATAAGATCTGGGATCATCTGCATTGTATCCAGCTGTCTAAGCCGCAGGAGATAACGGCCACTGTCCTGTTCCAGTCTGAGGTGGTGGCGGTGGCGGATCTGCAGCACTGGCTGAACCAGCAGTGCATAGTGAGAAGTCATCCCGACAAGATCTATGATGAGGAGCAGATATGGAATGGAGGATATACAGTGAAAATCCAGCTGATACAAGAGAGCGGTGTGACCAGACACCTGCCGCACTCCTTCTACCTGGCCTCAGAGAGGGGGATCTGCTACTACCCAGGTCAGCCACGGCTGTGCCATAGATGTGGGGGCCGGCATCTCGCCATAAACAGCTCTCGTATCACATGCTCATTGTATGACCTGACTGTCCACATAAAAGACAAATGCACAGGACCCGTCATCTGTAATCTGTGCTCAGAACCAGGGCATACGTTCCAGGATTGCCGGTATGCAGAACACAATAAATATAATGGCCAGACCTCCTCAGAAGTTATTCAGGAAGATGTCACCAGAGGTTCTGATGTCCCAGAAGCTGGTATGGATGAGGACAGAAGTCACAGTATCAGTGAACCTGCCCCAGAGTCTGAGGTACTAATGGATGCTGCAATTTGAGCCGACAATTTGTTAGCGGATATCATGTTGCATTTGGAGAGTCCCTGTGTGCCCAAACATTGGAGCTCCCCCACAAGTGACCCCATTTTGGAAACTAGACCCCCCAAGGCACCTATCTAGATTCATAGTGAGCACTTGGAACCCCAGGTGCTTCACAAATTGATTCATAAAAATGAAAAAGTGTTTTTTTTTTCACTTTTTCATTTTTACGAATCAATTTGTGAAGCACCTGGGGATTTCAAGTGCTCACTATGCATCTAGATAGGTGCCTTGGGGGGTCTAGTTTCCAAAATGGGGTCACTTGTCGGGGAGCTCCAAAGTTTGGGCACAGAGGGGCTCTCCAAACGCAATGTGGTGTCCGCTAACAATTTGAGCCGATTTTCCATTCAATTTGTTAGCGGATACCATGTTGCATTTAGAGAGTCCCTGCGTGCCCAAACATTGGAGCTCCCCCACAAGTGACCCCATTTTGGAAACTAGACCCCCCAAGGCACCTATCTAGATGCATAGTGAGCACTTGGAACCCCCAGGTGCTTCACAAATTGATTCGTAATAATGTTGGGCACACAGGGGCTCTCCAAACGCAACATGGCGTCCGCTAACAATTTGAGCCGATTTTCCATTCAATTTGTTAGCGGACACCATGTCGTGTTTGGAGAGCCCGTGATGTGCCTAAACAGTGGAGCTCCCCCACAAGTGTCCCCATTTTGGAAACTATACCCCTCAAGGATTTTATTAAGGTGTATAGTGAACATTTTGAACCCAGAGGTACGGCACAGAATTTGTTTACATTAGGTCATCATATTGAATAAGTTGTCATTATTCTTGAGCGCAAGTGCTCGCTACTTGAGTTTGCATCGGGTACTCAGGTATGCACCATGTACAGCGTGTGCTCGAGTGACATGCTCGAGTCCCTGCTCCGCATGTTTCACGGTTATTAGACACCCAAAAAAAAACATGCGGGGATCGCTCGTGCATGGCAGGCAATCCCCGTAAAGTTTTTTGGCCGCGAAGCATATGGGGCAGAGACTCGAGCATGTCACTCAAATACCCACGATACTCAATGCATACCAGAGCACCCGATGCAAACTCAAGTAGCGAGCACTTGCTCTCAACACTAGTCGCCATATCGTCATCTTTTTTTCTTACTTTTGAAAAAAATCCCAACCCCAGCCCTAGCCCTAGCACAACCCTAGCCCTAGCACAACCCTAACCCTAGCACAACCCTAGCCCCAGCACAACCCTAGCCCCAGCACAACCCTAGCCCCAGCACAACCCTAGCCCCAAACCTAGCCCAATCCTAACCCAAGAGTTTATTTTTGACGCCGTTCCTTGTGCGGTATAAGTGATTAGACGACTTTATTCTTCGGGTCGGTGTGATTACAGCAATGCCAGAGTCATATGGGGTTTTTATGACTGACAGCTGTCACACACTAAAAGACGCATTTTTTGTAAAATCTAGTTTTTGCATCGCCATATTTTGAGAGCTATAATTTTTCCAGATTTTGGCAGACAGTCATGTGACGGCTCGTTTTTTGCGGGATGACTTGACGTTCTTATTGGTGCCATTTTCAGGCACGTAACATTTTTTGATCGCTTTCTATTCCGATTTTTGGGAGGCAGAATAAACAAAAACCAACAATTCAGGAATTGTTTTTTTTTTTTTTTTTTATTCTGTTCCGCGTGTGGTAAAATTGATGAGGTAGCTTTATTCTTCGGGTCAGTACGTTTACAGCGGTACCACATTTGTATCATTTTTCTATGTTTTGGCGCTTATACACAATAAAAGCTATTTTATAGAAAAAAATATTTTTTAGTATCGCTTTATTCTGAGAGCTATAACTTTTTTATTTTTCGGCTGATGGAGGTGTATGGCGGCTTGTTTTTTGCGGGACGAGATGACGTTTTCAGCGGTATCATTTTTATTTATATGCGTCTTTTTGATCGCGTGTTATTCTACTTTTTGTTTGGCGGTATGGTGATAAAGCATTGTTTTTTTTTGTTTTTTTTTACCGTGTTCACTGAAGGGGTTAACTAGTGGGACAGTTTTATAGGTCAGGTTGTTCCGGACGCGGCGATACCAAATATGTGTTCTTTTATTGTTTTTTTTTTGTTTTTTTTATAATAATATTTATTGATGGGTACATTATATTTTTATTTTTGGTGTATTATTTTTTTTATTTTTTTATAATATTTTTGCACATTTTTTTTTTTTTTTCCCACTTTCACACAGTTTATACACTTTATTACTTTGTCCCACTCTGGGACTTTCACTTTTTTTTTTCTGATCGCCTGCATGGCACAGGAATGGAGCACCATCCCTATGCCATGAAGGCTGTCAGAAGTGCACAGTGTGAAGATTGCTTGGAGATGCACTGCGCATGTCCAAGCAATCTTCCTGCTCTCTGGTGACCCGGATGTTGTCATGACGACATCGGGTCGTCATGGCAACACCCGGGAAGCCTTTGCAGACTGCGCTGGAAGCCGGAAGAGGAGGTGAGTATCGCCGATCACCTCCCCTTGCCCCCGCAATGCCGCGATCGACTTCGATCGCGGGGGTTAATGTGCTGGGAGCGGTGCAGGACCGCTCCCTGCACATAGTACCGGGTGTCAGCTGTGACAATCAGCTGACACCCGGCGGCGATCGCGCCCGCACAGCCTGTGTGCGCGCGCGATCGCAATGACGTACTAATACGGGTCTGGCTCTTAAGTCCCAGGGCACAGACGCGTATTAGTACGTCAGATGTTATTAAGGGGTTAAGGGCCAGATCCAGCAGTTTGTGTCCGTGTGGTCAGTAGGGGACCCCATCAAGAGAATCTCAAGCCGACTAAAGAATAATGTTTCTTGGTATGGTGTCCATGTAATAAGTAAGGTCATTAGATGGAGGATCCTGTATGAGGACATCAGGCAGCTCAGTAGGAAGGAGCTGTATAAGAACGTTCTGTCATCTCACTTTAGTGTCCATGTACAACTGAGGGGCGCCCCAAGTATAAGTGTAAAACAGGCTGCAAAAAATGTGCTAGATCCCAGAGTCCCCCCTCATATGAGAGACGTGACGTGGCTGGGGCTCCATTGTAAGATGTACGTCAGAGACAACCTAAAGTGCAGGAATGTATCAGACAGATCCTGTCCTAGAGAAGAGTGTCCCCATATACAGGAGACCATGGAACATCTGCTTCTAGAGTGTCCCTTCAGTATGCAGGTATGGGAGTGTGTGTCCTTGTCCCTAAAGTTACCGCACCTGGTGGGACAGTCGTATGGTCAGCTGCTGTACGGAGACTTCCAACCTGAGCTCAGGGCGTATAACAGAAGCTCACTATATGTAATAAATGTGGTGACCATCTATCATCTGTGGTGGGCACGGTGCTGCCTGCTCATCAATATGGAGGTCCTGTCCTGTGATACTGTCAGGTATAAGATCCTGGAAAGTCTCAAGTCAGTGTATAAGAAGGATATAAAGATTAACTCAGGTAATGTGAACTGGAGGAACATTCATGTAGCCGGATTTATCAATGTTAGCTAATATTGTGTAAGTGATGTAACAACACAGTATTTATTTTCTGTAATATTTATTATTTTGTGATTTTAATGTAATTATTCTGTAATATTTGGATGTCAGTTTTTAAATAAAAAGATCTTTATAGTAGTTATATTCTTGTACATAGGAGCAGTATTATAGTAGTTATATTCTTGTACATAGGAGCAGTAGTATAGTAGTTATATTCCTGTACATAGGGGGCAGTATTATAGTAGTTATATTCTTATACATAGGAGCAGTAGTATAGTAGTTATATTCTTGTACATAGGGGGCAGTATTATAGTAGTTATATTCTTGGACATAGGAGCAGTATTATAGTAGTTATATTCTTGTACATAGGGGGCAGTATTATAGTAGTTATATTCTTATACATGGGAGCAGTAGTATAGTAGTTATATTCTTGTACATAGGGGGCAGTATTATAGTAGTTATATTCTTGTACATAGGAGCAGTATTATAGTAGTTATATTCTTGTATATAGGAGCAGTATTATAGTAGTTATATTCTTATACATAGGAGGCAGTATTATAGTAGTTATATTCTTGTACATAGGAGCAGTATTATAGTAGTTATATTCTTGTACAAAGGGGCAGTATTATAGTAGTTATATTCTTGTACATAGGAGGCAGTATTATAGTAGTTATATTCTTGTACATAGGAGCAGTATTACAGTAGTTATATAGTCACATACATAGTCACTCCTATGTGTGATCTATCCTGAAAACTGCCTTGTTCCTCCATGCAATGCTCTGCAGCCTTTCACTGGTATATATTTCTCCCTCCTCTACATTGTTTAATCCATGATACTTTAAGGTCATCACACTTACTTTAAAATTTTATGATCCATGTAGAGTTGCCAGTCTGTTTTTTTGGTTTCCTGCAGTTTATGGTCTCCTGTTGTCTTAACCTAGTGATTGATTGCTAATGAGTTAAATCTGTGTAGATCTAAGCAGATACGTCCCTATATATTGAGACATAGTCAAGGGGCAGCATTTATGCGGGGGCATTTATGCATATAACATTTATGCATACTTTATCGAAGTGCCATAATTTATCAAAGTGCCGCGGCAGTTAGAAGATAGCAGTTGGACAGGGCAGGAGACAAATAAGACATGCAAGACAATTAAACAAACTTGCTTCCAGGTCATCTTTTTGGCAAACAGTATTCACCATTTGTATCTGTGCCATTTATATTCTGGCTGCTACAATCATCCACATCCACCCTTCTCCCACAAATTCTGCACACTTCATCCATATTAACCCCTCTCTCCTCTCTTCTCCTATGTACAGTTGTCATGCTCTCTTCACAATGTTATACCACGCAGATCCATTCATTCCCACCATACAACACAGGAAACGCTCTCACAAATCACTCAACCATCTGCTCACTCTCTGTATCTTCCTTCTATTAGTCGCAGGTGATATTTCTCAAAACCCAGGACCCTCCAGTAATAATAACACTAACGCTTTCCCTGTTACATTCAGAAACCCTGCTAATCTCATAATATTCCCTGCATATCTTCTGTCTCATTTGACTGTGCCCTTTGGAATGCGCACTCAGCATGTAATAAACTCTCTTACATCCATGACTTTTTCCTCTCTAATTCCCTCAACCTTCTGGCTCTCACTGAAACCTGGATCCAGCAGTCGGACACCACCGCCGCGGCAGCTCTCTGCTATGGTGGCCTACACTTCTCTCATACCCCGCGACCTGACAACAGATCAGGGGGAGGTGTTGGTCTGCTTCTTTCAACAAAATGTACTTTTCAGGTTATCCCCCCTGTACCCTCCCTTATCTTCCCGTCTTTTGAGGCCCACACAGTAAGACTCTACCGGCCCTTCGCCCTGCGAGTGGCGGTTGTCTATCGCCCTTCAGGTCGCCCCCGTCAATTCCCGGATCACTTTGCTGCCTGGCTTCCAAATTTTCTATCCTGCGACATCCCCACGATAATCATCGGAGATTTTAACATCCCAATTGGCGAGTCACTTTCCCCATCTGCCGCTCACCTTTTATCACTATCCTCCTCCTTCGGCCTTTCACAGCTTGCTAATTCTCCTACACATGAAGACGGGAACACATTGGACCTGATCTTCTCCCGGCTTTGCTCAGTACATGACTTTACTAACTCTCCCCTTCCACTCTCTGACCATAATCTTCTTTCATTCTCTGTCAAGAACTGTGACTCTACTCAAGACACTCCCACCGTCCACACTTATAGAAATTTACGCGCCATTAACACCCAGAAATTTATAAAAAGGTTTCAATCCTCATTGGCCCCAATCTCCTCCCTATCATGTCCCGACTCTGCATTGAAGCATTATAACAAAATAATGCTATGCGCCCTGGATGAAGCCGCACCTCCTACACAAAGAAAAATTCAGAATAGACGGCGACAACCCTGGCACACGCCTCAAACACGTCTTCTCCAGAGGTACTCCAGGTGCGCTGAACGGCTGTGGAGAAAATCAAATCTGCCTGAAGATTTCCTCCATTATAAATTTATGCTGAAAACATATAACTCTGCGCTTCACCTCTCCAAACAAACCTACTTTAACAACCTCATCATCTCACTTTCCAATAATCCTAAACGACTCTTTGACACGTTTCATTCTCTCCTCAATCAAACAACACAGGCCCCGACCACCGACCTCAGCGCTGACCATCTGGCCAATTATTTCAAAGAAAAAATTTACCATATCCGACAGGAAATTTTCTCCCAATCCCCAAATGTTATGCATGCTCTCCCCCGCCACATTGTATCCTGCTCACTTTCTGACTTCGAACCAGTCACGGAAGATGAAGTGATCAGGCTCCTTGCATCTTCTCGCCCTACCACCTGCACCAGTGACCCTATTCCCTCACATCTCCTTCAGTCCCTTGCTCCAGCTGTCACCACTCACCTAACAAAAATTTTCAACCTTTCCCTCTCATCTGGTATCTTTCCCTCTTCTTTTAAACACGCCAGCATACAACCATTACTTAAAAAACCATCCCTTGACCAGAACTGCACGGCCAACTACAGACCTGTTTCCAATCTTCCCTTTATCTCTAAACTCCTGGAACGTCTGGTCCACTCCCGTCTCATCAACTATCTCTCAGACAACTCTCTTCTTGACCCTTTACAATCTGGTTTCCGCTCTTTACATTCTACTTGAATCTGCCCTCACTAAAGTCTCTAATGATTTACTAACAGCTAAATCCAAAGGTCACTACTCCCTGCTGATTCTCCTGGATCTCTCCGCAGCATTCGACACTGTGGATCACCAGCTCCTCCTCACTATGCTCCGCACTATTGGCCTCAAGGACACTGTTCTCTCCTGGTTCTCCTCCTACCTCTCTCACCGCTCCTTCACTGTGTCTTTTGCCGGCTCCTCTTCCTCTCCCCTTCCCCTTATTGTCGGGGTCCCTGAAGGATCAGTCCTAGGCCCCCTTCTTTTCTCCTTATACACCGCTCCTATTGGACAAACAATCAGCAGATTCGGTTTTCAGTACCATCTCTATGCTGATGACACCCAATTATACACCTCTGCTCCGGACATCACCCCTGCATTACTACAAAAGACCAGTGATTGTCTTTCTGCTGTGTCTAACACTATGTCCTCCCTCTACCTAAAACTGAATCTGTCAAAAACTGAACTACTTGTATTTCCTCCCTCCACTAACCTACCTGTGCCCGATATTGCCATTTCTGTTTGTGGCTCGACCATTACTCCCCAGCAACAAGCCCGCTGTCTTGGGGTCATTTTTTATTCAGATCTTTCTTTCACTCCTCACATCAAATCACTCTCTCGTTCATGTCATCTACACCTCAAAAACATCTCAAGAATCAGGACTTTTCTCACCTTTGACTCGGCAAAAACTCTTACTGTAGCTCTTATTCATTCTCGTCTTGACTATTGCAACGCTCTACTAATCGGTCTCCCTCTTACTAAACTCTCCCCTCTCCAATCCGTCCTTAACGCAGCAGCCAGGATCATATTCCTCGCCAACCGCTACACCGATGCCTCTTCCCTGTGCCAGTCATTGCATTGGTTGCCCATCCAATATAGAGTTCAATTTAAACTTATCACTAGTGTTGAGCATTCCGATACTGTAATATCGGGTATCGGCCGATATTCGCGGTATCGGAATTCCGATACTTAATTCCGATACTTTTACAATATCGGATACCGGAATCGGAAGTTCCCATAATGCCTGCGCTCTGCAGTGTCTGTGAAGGATGACAAGTTGGATGGCAGCGCGATCCAGCCTGTCATCAGAATGCCATCCCAGTGGGGGAGAATTCTCCTGATTGTTTAAAAGCCGGCGCGCGGTAAAAAGCCGCCGGCTTTTAAACAATCACACAGCCCCATACTGCTTCCCCGCAGCCTCCGACCCCGATCCTCCGCTCCCCTCGCCACCTCCCATCCCGATCGTAAGTTAGGACCGGGCGGGGAGCGCAGCACCAAGGAGCGGGGAGTGAAGGACCCGGGCGGGGAAGCCGGCAGTGAAAAGACTTCACCGCTGGCTTTCCCGTTCTGTGCTGCACTTTCCCGCCGGTTATTTCAAATGAACAGCTGAGGTATCAGGTGATGCCGATCAGCTGTTCATTTGAAGTCGCCGCGTTGCCCTCAGAGGGTTCATGTGAGTTCATGCTTGACTGCATGAACTCACATGAACTTTCCCACGGCCGCACAGGTCAGCCTCACCTCCCAGACCCGTCATGATTAGTGTGTGTGCGGGGTGTGTGTGCGGGTGTGCGCGGTGTCTGTGCGATGTGTGCGGGTGTGTGCGTGCAGGCAGACATAGGCCGATGTGACACTACTACTCCCATCGGCCTATGTCTGTCCCCCGTCCACTCCTGCCAGCAGGATCAGCTCGATGGGAGCAGTAGTTCCCATCAGCCTGATCCTGCTATTTAAATTGCCCTACTGTGTCCCCAATAAATGTTAAATACACGTCATTGGTGGCCAGTGGTTACCTACAATAAATTAGTTCATACATTACCTGTCCCCGCCGATCGCCACCTAAAATAAAGTAAAAAATAAAAAACTACACCTATACTCACCTAGACACCTAATTCCCCGAAGCCATCGATCTCCTGTAATAAAATATAAAATAATAAACCACAACCTTATCCTTACCCCTCCGTAGCAGTCCACGAGTGTCCCACGAAGATCTCCAGTTCAGAGCAGCCACATAGAATGTGACCGCTCTGAACCGCTGCCGCCGCTAGAATGACGGGGCCGTAAGGGTTCACCGGAGTTCAGGCAGCGCTGCTCCGGTTAGCTCCTTTACGGCCCTGCTGTATCGTGAGAAATTCCCACGGTACAGCAGTGCCGTAAAGGAGGTCTCCGGAGCTGCGCTGCCTGAATGCACTCCGGTGACCTCAGTCAGTGGCTCCCGCTGCCGGGAGCGGACGTGTTCCCGGCAGCGTGAGCTTACAGCAGCCATGCACAGCTGTCACCATCTCCAGATGTGACAGCTGTGCATGGGAGATCAGCGCAGGAACGTGGACAGGTAACTATTATTTTTAGTAAACTAAGAATTAAATAAAATTGTGTGTTTTATTTCAAATAAATTATTTTTTTCTGGGTGTAGTGTGTTTTTTCTTTTTAACACTTTGTAGGTTAGTAATGGGGGTGTCTTATAGACGCCCATCATTACTAACCTGGGCTTCATGGCAGCTTTCGCTGACATGAACCCCACCACTATTACCCCCTGCCACCGCACCAGGGCAGCGTGGAAGAGCGAGGCTAAGTGCCAGAGTTGGCGCATCCTATGGATGCGCCATTTCTGGGGCAGCTGACGACTGGTGTTTCTAGCCTGGGAGGGGGCCAATATTCATGGCACCCTTCCTGGGCTATTAATATCAGCCCCCAGCTGTCTGCCTAGCCTTTGCTAGCTATTAAAATAGGGGGGACCCCACGTCATTTTTTTGGGGGGGGGTCCCCCATTTTAATAGCTAGTAAAGGCTAGGTATTCAGCTGGGGGCTGATATTAGTAGCCTGGGAAGCTCCGTGGGTTTTACCCCCTTCCCAGGCTTCAAACATCTGCCCCAGCCGTCTGCTTAACCTCCGCTAGAGACTAAAATTATGGGGGATCCCACGCCATTTTTTTTTTAAATAAATCCTTTATTTTAACACTAAATGACATTTGAGGAGTTAATAAAGATGCAGTCCCTAAATTATTATTTATTTTTTAATTAATTTTTCCCAAAACTTTTGACGTGGGCTTCGCCATATTTTTGTATGCCAGCCAGGTACAGCATCCAGCTTCTATGAACGCGCCATTTTCCGGGGCGGCTGCGGACTGCAATTTTCAGGGGGGGGGGGGGCAGAAAGATTGGGCCTCCCTGCGCTGCAGATTCCATCCCCCAGCTGCCTAGTTGTACCTGGCTGGACACAAAAATAGGGAGAAGCTCCACGTTTTTTTTTTTTTAATTATTTCATGAAATTCATGGAATAATTAAGAAAAAAAGGGCTTCCCTATATTGTTGTGTCCAACCAGGTACAAATAGGCAGCTGGTGGTTGGGGGCAGCCCGTTCCTGCCTGCTGTACCTGGCTGGACCCAAATATAGTGCAAAGCCCCACGTCAATTTTTTTTAAATTATTTCAGGAAATTCAGGAAATAATTAAAAAAAAATTATGTGGGGCTTCGCCCTATATTTGTGTCCAGTCAGGTACAGCAGGCAGGAACGGGCTGCCCCCAACCACCAGCTGCCTATTTGTACCTAGCCGGACACAACAATATAGGGAAGCCCTTTTTTTCTTAATTATTCCATGAATTTCATGAAATAATTAAAAAAAAAAATACGTGGGGCTTCGCCCTATTTTTGTGTCCAGCCAGGTACAACAAGGCAGCTGGGGGCTGGAATCCGCAGCGCAGGGAGGCCCAAGCTTTCTGGGCCCCACCCGCTGCAAATTGCAGTCCGCAGCCGCCCCGGAAAATGGCGCGTTCATAGAAGCGCCATCTTCTGGCGCTGTACCCAACTCATCCAGGGCCCTGGTGCGGTGGCTCACTGGGTAATAAAGGGGTTAAGGCCAGCTTGGCATTATCAGCTGGCCCTAAGCCCGAAATTCATGGGGTCACGCCAATATTAGACATGACCACCATGAATTTCTAGTAAAGTATTTAAAAAAAACACAAACACCCAGAAAAAAGTCCTTTAATTGAAATAAAGACACAATTCTTTATTGTTCTAAATTAAACCATACTTACAGTCACGCCCATTCCAGCTGAAGCCAACGATCTCCTGCAATAAAAGTAAAATAATAAAGCAACCTCATCCTTACCTTTCCATGGTTCCCAGGACAGCTTCAGCTCTGCTACATCGAGATGACAGGCTGGACCGCAGCAGAACGCTGCCATCCAGCCTGTCATCCCACAGACACTGAGAAGCGCAGGCATGCTTGCGCTCCTCAGTGTCTCGCTGTGACGGCATAAAGATGAGCCGAGGTCATGTCCAATGAACTCAGCTCACCTCATGCACGTCACTGACAGCGTGGGAAAATTCTCCTGCACTCAGCGCTTCAGCGTGAGAATTCTCCCACGCTGTCAGTGACGTGCATGAGGTGCGCCGAGTTCATTGGACATGACCTCACCTCATGCACGTCACTGACAGCGTGGGAAAATTCTCACGCTGAAGCGCTGAGTGCAGGAGAATTCTCCCATGCTGTCAGTGACGTACATGAGGTGAGCCGAGTTCATTGTCGGCTCATCTGAATGCCGTCACAGCCAGACACTGAGGAGTGGAAGCATGCCTGCGCTTCTCAGTGTCTGCGGGATGACAGGCTGGATGGCAGCGTTCTGCTGCGGTCCAGCCTGTCATCTCGATGTAGCAGAGCTGGAGCCGTCGTGGGAGCCATGGAAAGGTAAGGATGAGGTTGCTTTATTATTTTTCTTTTATTGCAGGAGATCGTTGGCTTCAGCTGGAATGGGCGTGATGGTAAGTATGGTTTAATTTAGAACAATAAAGAATTGTGTGTTTATTTCAATTAAAGGACTTTTTTCTGGGTGTTTGTGTTTTTTTTAAATACTTTACTAGAAATTCATGGCGGTCATGTCTAATATTGGCGTGACCCCATGAATTTCGGGCTTAGGGCCAGCTGATAATGCCAAGCTGGCCTTAACCCCTTTATTACCCAGTGAGCCACCGCACCAGGGCCCTGGATGAGTTGGGTACAGCGCCAGAAGATGGCGCTTCTATGAACGCGCCATTTTCGGGGGTGGCTGCGGACTGCAATTTGCAGCGGGGGGGGGCCCAGAAAGCTTGGGCCTCCCTGCGCTGCAGATTCCAGCCCCCAGCTGCCTAGTTGTACGTGGCTGGACACAAAAATAGGGCGAAGCTCCACGTTTTTTTTTTTTAAATTCATGAAATTCATGGAATAATTAAGAAAAAAAGGGCTTCCCTATATTGTTGTGTCCGGCTAGGTACAAATAGGCAGCTGGTGGTTGGGGGCAGCCCGTTCCTGCCTGCTGTACCTGACTGGACACAAATATAGGGCGAAGCCCCACGTCAATTTTTTTTAAATCATTTCAGGAAATTCATGAAATGATTTAAAAAAAATTGACGTGGGGCTTCGCACTATATTTGTGTCCAGCCAGGTACAGCAGGCAGGAACGGGCTGCCCCCAACCACCAGCTGCCTATTTGTACCTGGTTGGACACAACAATATAGGGAAGCCCTTTTTTTCTTAATTATTTCATGAATTTCATGAAATAATTAAAAAAAAAAAATACGTGAAGCTTCTCCCTATTTTTGTGTCCAGCCAGGTACAACTAGGCAGCTGGGGGATAGAATCTGCAGCGCAGGGAGGCCCAAGCTTTCTGCCCCCCCCCCGCTGAAAATTGCAGTCCGCAGCCACCCCGGAAAATGGCGCGTTCATAGAAGCTGGATGCTGTACCTGGCTGGCATACAAAAATATGGCGAAGCCCACGTCAAAAGTTTTGGGAAAAATTAATTAAAAAATAAATAATAATTTAGGGACTGCATCTTTATTAACTCCTCAAATGTCATTTAGTGTTAAAATAAAGGATTTATTTTAAAAAAAATTGACGTGGGGCTTCGCACTATATTTGTGTCCAGCCAGGTACAGCAGGCAGGAACAGGCTGCCCCCAACCACCAGCTGCCTATTTGTACCTGGTTGGACACAACAATATAGGGAAGCCCTTTTTTTCTTAATTATTCCATGAATTTCATGAAATAATTAAAAAAAAAATGCGTGGGGCTTCGCCCTATTTTTGTGCCCAGCCAGATACAACTAGGCAGCTGGGGGCTGGAATCCGCAGCGCAGGGAGACCCAAGCTTTCTGGGCCACCCCCGCTGCAAATTGCAGTCCGCAGCCGCCCCAGAAAATGGCGCGTTCATAGAAGCGCCATCTTCTGGCGCTGTACCCAACTCATCCAGGGCCCTGGTGCGGTGGCTCACTGGGTAATAAAGGGGTTAAGGCCAGCTTGGCATTATCAGCTGGCCCTTAGCCCGAAATTCATGGGGTCACGCCAATATTAGACATGACCACCATGAATTTCTAGTAAAGTATTTAAAAAAACACAACACCCAGAAAAAAGTCCTTTAATTGAAATAAACACACAATTCTTTATTGTTCTAAATTAAACCATACTTACCATCACGCCCATTCCAGCTGAAGCCAACGATCTCCTGCAATAAAAGTAAAATAATAAAGCAACATCATCCTTACCTTTCCATGGCTCCCACGACACATCAGCTCTGCTACATCGAGATGACAGGCTGGACCGCAGCAGAACGCTGCCATCCAGCCTGTCATCCCGCAGACACTGAGAAGCGCAGGCATACTTCCACTCCTCAGTGTCTGGCTGTGACGGCATCCAGATGAGCCGAGGTCATGTCCAATGAACTCAGCTCACCTCATGTACGTCACTGACAGCGTGGGAAAATTCTCCTGCACTCAGCACTTCAGCGTGAGAATTTTCCCACGCTGTCAGTGACGTGCATGAGGTGAGCTGAGTTCATTGGACATGACCTCACCTCATGTATGTCACTGACAGCGTGGGAGAAGTCTCACGCTGAAGCGCTGAGTGCAGGAGAATTCTCCCACACTGTCAGTGACGTGCATGAGGTGAGCTGAGTTCATTGGACATGAACTCGGCTCATCTGGATGACGTCACAGAGAGACACTGAGGAGCGCAAGCATGCCTGCGCTTCTCAGTGTCTGCGGGATGACAGGCTGGATGGCAGCTTTCTGCTGTGGTCCAGCCTGTCATCTCGATGTAGCAGAGCTGGAGCCGTCGTGGGAGCCATGGAAAGGTAAGGATGAGGTTGCTTTATTATTTTTCTTTTATTGCAGTAGATCGTTGGCTTCAGCTGGAATGGGCGTGATGGTAAGTATGGTTTAATTTAGAACAATAAAGAATTGTGTCTTTATTTCAATTAAAGGACTTTACTCTGGGTGTTTGTGTTTTCTTTTAACTTTGACTATGGGGTTAGTAATGGGGGTGTCTTATAGACGCCTCTCCATTACTAACCTGGGCTTGATGTCAGCTGGCATTATAAGCTGACATCAACCCCAACCCTATTACCCCCTGCCACCGCACCAGGGCAGCGTGGAAGAGCGAGGCTAAGTGCCAGAATTGGCGCATCCTATGGATGCGCCATTTCTGGGGCGGCTGACGGCTGGTGTTTCTAGCCTGGGAGGGGGCCAATATTCATGGCACCCTTCCTGGGCTATTAATATCAGCCCCCAGCTGTCTGCCTAGCCTTTGCTAGCTATTAAATTAGGGGGGACCCCACGTTATTTTTTTGGGGGGGTTCCCCCATTTTAATAGCTAGTAAAGGCTAGGTATTCAGCTGGGGGCTGATATTAGTAGCCTGGGAAGCTCCGTGGGTATTACCCCCTTACCAGGCTTCAAACATTTGCCTAAGCTGTCTGCTTAACCTCCGCTAGAGCCTAAAATTAAGGGGAACCCCACGCAAATTTTTTTTAAATAAATCCTTTATTTTAACACTAATTGACAAGTACAGTAATCAACACTGTCACTGTACTTCTTATATATGTGACTGACATGTTTCTATCTATCTAATCTATGTGTGATTCTCTATTCTTTCTATTCTAAATTGTCGGGTACAGATGCTGAATTGCCGGCCGGCTTTTTTAAAGAGACGGTGCATGAAAACACTATTATTTTTTTAAATAAATCCTTTACACTAAATGACAAGTACAGTAAGCAACACTGTCACTGTACTTCATATATATGTGACTGACATGTTTCTATCTATCTAATCTATGTGTGAAGCTCTATTCTTTCTGTTATAAATTGTCGGGTACCGCTGCTGAATTGCCGGCCGGCTTTTTTAAAGAGACGGTGCACGAAAACACTAATATTTTTTTTAATAAATCCTTTACACTAAATGACAAGTACAGTAAGCAACACTATCACTGTACTTCATATATATGTGACTGACATGTTTCTATCTATCTAATCTATGTGTGAAGCTCTATTCTGTCTGTTATAAATTGTCGGGTACCGCTGCTGAATTGCCGGCCGGCTTTTTTAAAGAGACGGTGCATGAAAACACTAATATTTTTTTTAATAAATCCTTTACACTAAATGACAAGTACAGTAAGCAACACTATCACTGTACTTCATATATATGTGACTGACATGTTTCTATCTATCTAATCTATGTGTGAAGCTCTATTCTGTCTGTTATAAATTGTCGGGTACCGCTGCTGAATTGCCGGCCGGCTTTTTTAAAGAGACGGTGCATGAAAACACTAATATTTTTTTTAATAAATCCTTTACACTAAATGACAAGTACAGTAAGCAACACGGTCACTGTACTTCATATATATGTGACTGACATGTTTCTATCTATCTAATCTATGTGTGAAGCTCTATTCTTTCTGTTGTAAATTGTCGGGTACCGGTGTATGCCGCTGATGAATTGCCGGCTTTTCATGTCATTCTACATTATTCTTAGTTGTTTTACTTCATGTAGAATTAACCTACAAGGAAAGAAAGGGTTTATTTTCATTCCGATATTTGTGTCCCATTGACTTGCATTGGTTTCCGGTATCGGAATCGGCGATATCCGATACTTTTTGGGTATCGGCCCGATCCAATCCGATACGATATTTCCTGATATCGGAAGGTATCGCTCAACACTACTTATCACGCTTACCCACAAAGCGCTCCATGCTTCAGTACCCCCCTACATCTCCTCTCTTGTCTCAGTCTACCATCCTACACGTGCCCTCCGTTCTGCAAATGACTTAAAACTAAAATCCTCCATAATCCGAACTTCCCACTCCCGTCTCCAAGATTTCTCACGTGCTGTTCCAATTCTTTGGAATGCACTACCCAGGACAGTTCGATTAATTCCCAATACCCACAGTTTCAAGCGAACCCTAAAAACACATTTCTTTAGACTGGCGTATCGCCTAAACACACTATCTGTCCATCCCAGTTGTCCGTCCCAGTTTTCCCCCATATTAAAATCTTCTTCAACTTCAAGTTCATACCAACCATGCACTCAATAGCCTCTGTCAGGACTGTACACATACTGGCTGGCGACCAGTCCATGTATTATTATTTATCCTATTTAGTATATCAAGGCTGCATTATACAATATATGTACTTTTTACCTTTTGTGTCTCCCCCATTTCCTCATAGACTGTAAGCTTGCGAGCAGGGCCCTCACTCCTTTCGATATGAGATATGCTTATTCTGTATTGTCTGTATATGTCCCCCCAAAAATTTGTAAAGTGCTGCGGAATATGTTGGCGCTATAAAAATAAAAACTATTATTATTATTATAGTTATATTCTAGTACATAAGAGCAGTATTATAGTAGTTATATTCTTGTACATAGGAGCAGTATTATAGTAGTTATATTCTTGTATATAGGGGCAGTATTATAGTAGTTATATTCTTGTACATAGGGGGCAGTATTATAGTAGTTATATTCTTGTACATAGGGGCAGTATTATAGTAGTTATATTCTTGTACATAGGAGCAGTATTATAGTAGTTATACTCTTGTACATAGGGGCAGTATTATAGTAGTTATATTCTTGTACATAGGGGCAGTATTATAGTAGTTATATTCTTGTACATAGGGGGCCGTATTATAGTAGTTATATTCTTGTATATAGGGGCAGTATTATAGTAGTTATATTCTTGTACATAGGAGCAGTATTATAGTAGTTATACTCTTGTACATAGGGGGCAGTATTATAGTAGTTATAGTCTTGTATATAGGGACAGTATTATAGTAGTTATACTCTTGTACATAGGGGCAGTATTATAGTAGTTATATTCTTGTACATAGGGGCAGTATTATAGTAGTTATATTCTTGTATATAGGGGCAGTATTATAGTAGTTATATTCTTGTACATAGGGGGCCGTATTATAGTAGTTATATTCTTGTACATAGGAGCAGTATTATAGTAGTTATACTCTTGTACATAAGGGCAGTATTATAGTAGTTATATTCTTGTACATAGGGGGCAGTATTATAGTAGTTATATTCTTGTATATAGGGGCAGTATTATAGTAGTTATATTGTTGTACATAGGGGGCAGTATTATAGTAGTTATATTCTTGTACATAGGGGCAGTATTATAGTAGTTATATTCTTGTACATAGGGAGCAGTATTATAGTAGTTATATTCTTGTACATAGGAGCAGTATTATAGTAGTTATATTCTTGTATATAGGGGCAGTATTATAGTAGTTATATTCTTGTACATAGGGGGCAGTATTATAGTAGTTATATTCTTGTACATAGGGGCAGTATTATAGTAGTTATATTCTTGTACATAGGGGGCAGTATTATAGTAGTTATATTCTTGTACATAGGAGCAGTATTATAGTAGTTATATTCTTGTACATAGGGAGCAGTATTATAGTAGTTATATTCTTGTACATAGGAGCAGTATTATAGCAGTTATATTCTTGTACATAGGGGCCGTATTATAGTAGTTATATTCTTGTACATAGGAGCAGTATTATAGTAGTTATACTCTTGTACATAGGGGCAGTATTATAGTAGTTATATTCTTGTACATAGGGGGCAGTATTATAGTAGTTATATTCTTGTACATAGGGGGCAGTATTATAGTAGTTATATTCTTGTACATAGGGGGCAGTATTATAGTAGTTAAATTCTTGTACATAGGAGCAGTATTATAGTAGTTATATTCTTGTACATAGGGGCAGTATTATAGTAGTTATATTCTTGTACACAGGGGGCAGTATTATTGTAGTTATATACTTGTACATAGGAGCAGCATTATAGTAGTTATATTCTTATACATAGGGGGCAGTATTATAGTAGTTATATACAGAAATCTCACAGAAATCTCAGACACCTGGACCTACACTCACTCTCTGAATCCCTCCTCCCTCTTACAGACATTAGTTCCTTACATGATGCAGATGTTGCTGCCACTTTATACAACACCACAACAGCTGCAGCTCTAGATTCGGTCGACCCCCTCACACATACCAAAGCTCGCACAATCAACAGACAACCCTGGCACACCAGCCTAACTAAAGAACTGCGACGGGCCTCCAGGGTTGCCGAGCGTAGATGGAAAAAGTCCCACTCCAATGAGCACTTCATTGCATTCAAACAATCCCTCACTACCTTCAAGTCCACACTCACTGCAGCAAAACAAACATACTTCGCATCCCTCATATCCTCCGTGTCTCACAACCCCAAACAACTATTCAACACCTTCAATTCTCTCCTCCGTCCCCCAGTGCCTCCTCCCTCTCCTCTTATTTCAGCGGAAGACTTTGCCTCATTCTTCAAGCAGAAGATTGACACCATCAGACAAAGCTTTTGCCTAAAGCCCCCACAGCTCCTCCCCACACCTACTCAACCCTCTTCCTCCAAAACCACTTTCTCCACCATTTCTGAAGATCAACTTTCCTCTTTACTCTCCAAATCACACCTCACCACCTGTAAACTTGACCCAATCCCGTCCCACCTCATCCCAAACCTTACCACTATCTTCATCCCAGCCCTAGCCCACCTCTTCAACCTGTCACTAACAACTGGTGTCTTCCCCTCATGCTTCAAACATGCCTCAATCACACCCATCCTCAAAAAGCCCTCCCTTGACCCATCCTCTCTGTCTAGCTACCACCCCATATCACTTCTCCCCTATGCCTCAAAACTACTGGAACAACACGTCCATTCTGAACTGTCCTCCCACCTCTCCTCCTGCTCCCTCTTTGACCGCCTACAATCTGGTTTCCGACCGCACCATTCTATTGAAACTGCCCTGACTAAAGTCACAAACGACCTACTAACCGCCAAATCCAAGCGACACTACTCTGTCCTCCTCCTCCTAGACCTGTCATCTGCCTTCGACACAGTGGACCATTCCCTCTTCCTACAAACTCTCTCATCTCTCGGCATCACAGACTTGGCCCTATCCTGGATCTCCTCATACCTAACAGACAGGACATTCAGTGTCTCCCACTCACACACCACCTCCTCATCTCGCCCCCTATCTGTCGGTGTCCGCCAAGGTTCAGTCCTGGGACCTCTGCTCTTCTCCATCTACACCTTAGGCCTGGGGCAGCTCATAGAGTCCTATGGCTTTCATTATCACCTCTATGCTGACGACACACAGATCTACCTCTCTGTACCCGATATCACCTCCCTACTAACCAAAATCCCACAATGTCTGTCCGCCATTTCATCCTTCTTCTTTGATAGATTTCTAAAACTTAACATGGACAAAAGAGAATTCATAATCTTTCCGCCATCCCATTCACCCCCCCCCAACTGACCTATCTATCAATGTCAATGGCTGTCCACTCTCCCCAGTCCCACAAGCTCGCTGCCTTGGGGTAACCCTGGACTCTGATCTCTCCTTCACACCACATATCCAAGCCCTTTCCACTTCCTGCCGACTCCAACTCAAAAATATCTTCCGGATCCGCACATTCCTCAACCATGAATCTTCAAAAACACTAGTGCATGCCTTCATCATCTCCCGCCTCGACTACTGCAACCTCCTGCTCTGTGGCCTCCCTTCTACCACTCTTGCACCCCTCCAATCTATCCTAAACTCTGCTGCCCGACTAATCCACCTGTCCCCCCGCTATTCCCCGGCCTCTCCTCTTTGTCAATCTCTTCACTGGCTCCCCATTGCTCAGAGACTCCAGTTCAAAACCCTAACCATGGCATACAAAGCCATCCACAACCTGTCTCCTCCATACATCTCTGACCTAGTCTCCCGTTACATACCCGCACGTAACCTCCGATCCTCCTGCTCTACTCCCCTCTTATCTCCTCTTCCCACAATCGCATACAAGATTTCTCCCGTGCTTCCCCCCTACTCTGGAACTCTCTACCCCAAAACATCAGACTCTCGTCGACCGTGGAAACCTTCAAAAGGAGCCTGAAGACCCACCTCTTCCGACAAGCCTACAACCTGCAGTAACCACCGCTGCACGACCAGCTCTACCCTCACCTACTGTATCCTCACCCATCCCTAATAGATTGTGAGCCCTCACGGGCAGGGTCCTCGCTCCTCCTGTACCAGTCGCTGTCACATTGTGTTCAAGATTATTGTACTTGTTTTTGCTATGTATACCCCTTTTCACATGTAAAGCGCCATGGAATAAATGGCGCTATAATAATAAATAATAATAATAATACTTGTACATAGGTGACAGTATTATAGTAGTTATATTCTTGTACATAGGGTCAGTATTATAGTAGTTATATTCTTGTACATAGGGGTCAGTATTATAGTAGTTATATTCTTGTACATAGGGGGCAGTATTATAGTAGTTATATTCTTGTGCATATGAGCAGTATTATAGTAGTTATATTCTTGTACATAGGGGTCAGTATTATAGTAGTTATATTCTCGTACATAGGGGCAGTATTATAGTAGTTTTATTCTTGTACATAGGAGCAGTATTATAGTAGTTATATTCTTGTATATAGGGGGGCAGTATTATAGTAGTTATATTCTTGTACATAGGAGCAGTATTATAGTAGATATATTCTTGTACATAGGGGCAGTATTATAATATATTCTTGTATATAGGAGCAGTATTATAGTAGTTATATTCTTGTACATAGGGGCAGTATTATTGTTGTGTTATTCTTGTACATAGGGGGCAGTATTATAGTATATCTATTCTTGTACATAGGGGCAGTATTATAGTAGTTATATTCTTGTACATAGGGGCAGTATTATAGTAGTTATATTCTTGTACATAGGGGGCAGTATTATAGTAGTTATATTCTTGTACATAGGAGCAGTATTATAGTAGATATATTCTTGTACATAGGGGCAGTATTATAATATATTCTTGTATATAGGAGCAGTATTATAGTAGTTATATTCTTGTACATAGGGGCAGTATTATTGTTGTGTTATTCTTGTACATAGGGGGCAGTATGTTAAACTATTATGTGACTATATTATCAAGTATTATATGAATGTCTCATCTTTATTCATTTTGTAATGTCCCAGAAGTGATTTTTAGTACCATTGCTAGGCTGAGGATATCCTCTACCTATTTGACATCGTAGCTTTTTGCTTATACAAAGAGCGTATTCACTGAGGAAGAGAACTGGGTTTTTAGTACCACCTCTTGGAGGCAGCAATCTTAGATGTAAATATCAACTCTTCAATCTTTTATAAGATTTTTTTATGTTTCAGAAGTCTTAGAATTACAAGCAGATCGATGATGATCCAGGTCCTGAGAACGCCACAGACAACCAGCGCGGTATGCACAGATCAGCGTACAGATTTGGATCCTGTGCTTTTTATTGAATCCGGCAGGAGCTTGAGCTGTGTACATTTTAGGATGAGGGGAGTTGGGATTTGAGAGATTGGTGGGGCTTTCAGGACCTGGACCACTACTGGTCTCTTTGTAATTATGAGGGTAATTAATACGAAGAAAGGTCTTTAAATCACATGTTCTATTTAACAAGAAAAGATTACCTTTTGCCGCCATCTAGTGACATTTACTTGGTACTGCAACAGAACTTCATTGTTCTCATCTTGCAACATGAACATTCCATCCATTCTCTGGTCAAGAAAATTAGAACCACTGGTTCTTTAGCCCTCAGATGCCTTGAATGCCTTCACCTTGGTCCCTTACTTTTCTAATGTGTTTTACAACATAATTTCCCGTAGATGACAAGTCTACAGAATGACAATCTAAATTAAGGCCAACAATTGTTATTCTCATTATTTTCACTTATGAGGCAGCAACAACAACAAGCTCATGTAAAGTTTCCTTCAGTGTAAACCGTTCCACTCTCATGTGGACATTTTTCTTTAATATATGCAGCACCTGTTTTTGACCACTAGGGAGCGCTCTGTGATTAATATTTACTTATGGCATGCGTCAATCTGCAGCTCCCAGACCTGGCAGCGTTTTTGCCAGCTACTTACCAGCCTTGCGCTCAGGTTTTTCCATGGTATTAAAGCCATGTGCTGTCACATAAATTCAGGGATCTGCACTAATCCTTTCCAGACTCGTTGAATATCTATTTTTATGAATGTGATTCATAATATATCGGAAATATGCTCTTGTGCTGCAGAAAGGAACAATACGGAGTCAGTGTATATAATGTTCATTCTAAGCCACATGCATAAACCCACATAGTACTATAATACAACGCCTAAACTGTATTGCAAAAAAGTACACTCATAGTACACTGTAACACAATGCATAAAATTATACTACAGTGCCCACATAGTACTGTAACCTAAAGCCTGTATAGTACTGTAACCTAAAGCCTGTATAAAACTGCAATACAGTGACTATATAATACTACAAGGTCTACAAAACACAGTGCCCACATACTCCAATACTGTACCCATATATATTATATATTCTGTATTATAATACTGGAACAGAGTGGCTATGTAATACCGCAAAACAGTGCCCATGTAATTCTGGGAAAGAGTGAACATAGTACTGTAATACAGTACACATCTAATTTCACAATATGGCATCCACATACTGCTGTGATACAATACTCACATAATACTATAATAGTGCACCCACATAATACTGCAATATAGCACTCTCATAATACTCCTGTACAGAGTCCACAGAATACCACTATACCGTGCCTACATAATATTGCAGCACAGTACTCACATTACACAGGGAGACAGTGATCCTATAATACTGTAATAAAGAGTCAAAATACTACCGCAATAGAGTGCCAACATAGTATCTCAATATGGAATCCACATAATACCTCAATACAACACCCACATAAATACTGCAATACTGCACCCTCATAATACTCCTGTTCAGAATCAACAGAATACCACTATACCGTGCCTACATAATATTGCAACACAGTACCCACATTACACAGGGAGGCAGTGATCAAATAATACTGTAATAAAGAGTCAAAATACTACCGCAATAGAGTGCCAATATAATATTTCAATATAGAATCCATATAATACCGCAATACAACAGTCACATACATACATCTGTTCTTACAAAGGCCACATAATACCGCAATACAACACCCTCATAATACTTCTGTATAGAATCAACAAAATTTCCACTATACTGTGCATACATAATATTACAGCACAGTACCCACGTTACACAGGGAGACAGTGATCATATAATACTGTAATAAAGAGTCAAAATACTACCGCAATAGAGTGCCAATATAATATCTCAATATGGAATTCACATAATACTGCAATACAACACCCACATAAATACTGCAATAGAGCACCTACTGTACGTACATCTATACTTACAAAGTCCGCATGATACAGCACCGAAATAATACTGCAATACAGTACACACGCATTATATTGCAATATAGTGCTATAATACCACCAAGCACAGATAATACCACCAGAACGTAGCACAACCTTGCAGTGTTTGTAGCAGCTCTGGGGTAGTAACAGTGGGCCGTGTGTGACGGGCCAGGGTTGTGATTATGACTCAGATACATATTGGAGGGTTTCTTGTTTCTCTTCCATCAGCTGATGCCAATTTCCCAACATGAGGGTTGCAACATTTTAAGGGGCCATAAGCCACCAAATTCCTGCCCCTTGTGAAATATCCTTCTGACCATTGATCAATCTGATGTCACCGCCATCTCCACAGGAGCTGCTGATGGCAATGTTTTTTTTTTTTTTCCATTATCTTGTCCGATAAATAAACCTAATAATAAATGATCTAAGTGCCGCTAAGAACATGATGTCATGTGCTGGCCCCGGGGTCCCAGGGGGTTACACTGACAGTAAGTGAATAATTTTAGCAGCTAATGATGGGTGTGAATAATACAGGAGATCAGACGTGTGCAGGTCCCTGGAGGGGGCGACCAGCTGAGGCTTGGTGACCTACGGTTGTGCTAAGTGAAGTCTGCAATCAATGCGCTGGGTCAGGAGGACCAGGGGCCACAGGCGTAGGGCCTGAAGTGGTCGGACGTTCAGGGGGTCACATCTCTACATCCAGATGATCCTGGTGACTTTTTGCCATCTTTTATAGGATTTGGGAACTCTTCCAAGAGCGCTGGAGGTCTCTCCATTTTCAGGAACTTCAAGGTTGATTGGAGAGAGCTGGCAGGAATTCCAATGTTGTAGGCAAGGGTGTACCTGTATGCAGTTGTGCTCACAACATTGGATGTACAGTGGGGAAAATAAGTATTTGATACACTGACAATTTTGCAAGTTTTCCCACCTACAAAGAATGGAGAGGTCTGTAATTTTTATCGTAGCTACACTTCACCTGTGAGAGACAGAATCTAAATATAAAATCCAGAAAGTCACATTGTATGATTTTTACATAATTAATTTGCATTTTATCACATGAAATAAGTATTTGATACAATAGAAAAACAGAACTTAATATTTGGTCCAGAAACCTTTGCAATTACACAGGTCAGACGTTTCCTGCAGTTCTTGACCAGGTTTGCACACACACTGCAGCAGGGATTTTGGCCCCCTCCTCCATACAGATCTTCTCCAGATCTTTCAGGTTTCGGGGCTGTTGCTGGGCAACATTGAGTTTCAGCTCCCTCCAAAGATTTTCTATTAGGTTCAGGTCTAGAGACGGGCTAGGCCACTCCAGGACTTTGAAATGCTTCTTACGGAGCCATTCCTTAGTTGCCGTGGCTGTGTGTTTTGGGTCATTGTCATGCTGGAAGACCCAGCCACGACCCATCTTTAATGCTCTTACTGAGGGAAGGAGGTTGCTGGCCAAAATCTCACGGATACATGACCCCATCTATCTTCCCTTTAATATAGCGCAGTCGTTCTGTCCCCTGTGCAGAAAAGCACCCCCAAAGTATGATGTTTCCCCCACCATGCTTCACGGTTGGGATGGTGTTCTTGGGGTTGTACTCATCCTTCTTCTTCCTCCAAACACGGTGAGTGGAGTTGATATCAAAAAGTTCTATTTTGGTCTCATCTGACCACATGACCTTCTCCCATGCCTCCTCTGGATCATCCAGATGGTCATTAGGGAACTTCAAATGGACCTGGACATGTGCTGGCGTAAGCAGGAGGACCTTGCGTGTCCTGCAGTATTTTAATCCATGACGGCGTAGTGTGTTACTAACGGTAATGTTTGAGACACTGGATCCAGCTCTCTTCAGGTCTCCCGTGTAGTTCTGGGCTGATTCCTGACCTTTCTCAGAATGATCCTTAACCCACGATGCGAGATCTTGCATGGAGCCCCAGACTAAGTAAGATTGACAATCATCTTGTGTTTCTTCCATTTTCTAATAATTGCGCCAACAGTTCTTGCCTTCTCACCAAGCTGCTTGCCTATTCTCCTGTAGCCCATCCTAACCTTGTGCAGGTCTACAATTTTGTCCCTGGTGTCCTTAGACAGCTCTTTGGTATTGGCCATGGTGGAGAGGTTGGTGTGTGTTTGATTGAATGTGTGGACAGGTGTCTTCTGTAGGAGGTAACGAGTTCAAACAGGTGCAGTTAATACATGTAATGAGTGCAGAGTTAGAGGGCTTCGTAAAGAAAAACTAACAGGTCTGTGAGAGCCAGAATTCTTGCTGGTTGGTCGGTGATCAAATACTTATTTCATGCAATAAAATGCAAATTAATTATGTAAAAATCATACAATGTGATTTTCTGGTTTTTATTTTTAGATTCTGCCTCTCACATGTGAAGTGACCTATGATAAAAATTACAGACCTCTCCATTCTTTGAAGGTGGGAAAACTTGCAAAATCGGCAGCATATCAAATCCTCATTTTCCCAACTGTAGATAGATTGTGATGAAGAACATTATAAAGGTCATACATAGCAAGAATGCTGCTAGCAATGTTGACTAAAAAAAGTAACTCTCAAACTAATGATAATTTGAGACTGTAGTGCTGGCTCTGAAAGGGTTAAGTTGCATGGCTTCTTCTCTGAGTTATGTGTTTACATTGAAGCGCCCAAGAATGCGGCACACCTGCTCCCTCTATTGTTGTGCTGGAGCAGTGCGGCCTATGGAGGATTGGGTGTGTCTCCTGAGTGACACACCCGGCCGCGGTGTATATATGCCTGGGGGTGCAGTAATCACACTGACATCCATTGTCACATTCATGTGTAATTCACCAAGTGCAGTCATTGTTAGGACATGATTACAGGAACTTGCTGCCAGCGCAAAGGTGAAACATACAAAATGGGCTAGACGCTGTCAACAGTGAGGTAGAAGAACAGCGCCGGCATAAAGACCCTCTAATCGCATGTCTATTTTACTTAAAGGGCTTCTACCATAAACAAAATATATCACCTACACATAATATAGATGATAGATGTGTGATAGCAGGTGATTCAGAGGCTGAGACCCTCACCAATTGCAAAAACAGGTCCCCTGTGTAAATGAAGCAGCAATGAGCATGTGTGACCACCCCTGTACTCAGTGAAGAGAGCAGTGGTCGCACATGCTTACTACCACTTTATACACAGTGGACCTTGATACAATAATTTTAATGAATTGTGGTGGTCCCAGAAGTTGCAGCCCAATCATTTGTGACTTCTAGCACTTGATCTTCCATGATCTCTTCTATCTCCTTATCTTCCTTCTTGACCTCTTCCACGACCCAGTCTTCCAACATGACCATTTCCAGTTTCTGCTCTTCCAACACGACCTTTTCCAGTTGATGCTCTTCTAACATGACCTCTTCTAGTTTCTGCTCTTCCAACATGACCTCTTCCAGTTTCTGCTCTTCAGTTCCAACATGACCTCTTCCAGCTCCTGATCTTCCAACATGAGCTCTTTCAGCTCCTGATCTGCCATCATGACCTCTTCCAGCTCCTAATATGCCAACATGACCTCTTCCAGCTCCTAATCTGCCAACATGACCTCTTTCAGCTCCTGATCTGCCACCATGACCTCTTCCAGTTTCTGCTCTTCAGTTCCAACATGACCTCTTCCAGCTCCTGATCTTCCAACATGACCTCTTTCAGCTCCTGAACTGCCACCGGGACCTCTTTCAGCTCCTGATCTGCCACCATGACCTCTTCCAGCTCCTAATATGCCAACATGACCCCTTTCAGCTCCTGATCTGCCACCATGACCCCTTTCAGCTCCTAATCTGCCAACATGACCTCTCCAGCTCCTGATCTGTCAATGTAACCTCTTCCAGCTCTTGATCTGCCAACATGACCTCTTCCAGGTCTTGGTCTTCCAGCTCCTGATCTGCCAACATGATCTCTTAAAGCTCTTAATCTGCCAACATGACCTCTTTCAGCTCTTGGCCTTACAGCTCCTGATCTGGCAACATGATCTCTTCCAGCTACTGATATGCCAAAATGACCTCTTCCAGCTCCTGGTCTCCCAACTCCTGATCTATCAACACGATCTCTTCCAGCTCCTGATCTGCCAACATGACCTCTTCCAGATCTTGGCCTTCCAGCTTCTGATCTGCCAACATTACCTCTTCTAACTTCCAATTTTCAAAAATGACCTTTCACTCGATCTTCTAAAATGACGTCTTAGCAGATAGTGCTTAAAATGTTAACATATACAGTACAGACCAAAAGTTTGGAAACACCTTCTCATTTAAAGCTTTTTCTGCATTTTCATGACTTTGAAAATTGTACATTCACACTGAAGGCATCAAAACTATGAATTAACACATGTGGAAATATATATTTAAAAAAAAAGTGTGAAACAACTGAAAATATGTCTTATATTCTAGGTTCTTCAAAGTAGCCACCTTTTGCTTTGATGACTGCTTTGCACACTCTTGGCATTCTCTTGATGAGCTTCAAGAGGTAGTCACCGGAAATGGTTTTCACTTCACAGGTGTGCCCTGTCAGGTTTAATAAGTGGGATTTCTTGGTTTATAAATGGGATTGGAACCATCAGTTGTGTTGTGCAGAAGTCAGGTATATACACAGCTGATAGTCCTACTGAATAGACTGTTAGAATTTGTATTATGGCAAGAAAAAAGCAGCTAAGTAAAGAAAAACTAGTGGCCATCATTACTTTAAGAAATGAAGGTCAGTCAGTGCAAAAAATTGGGCAGACTTTGAAAGTGTCTCCAAGTGCAGATGCAAAAGCCATCAAGCGCTACAAAGAAACTGGCTCACATGAGGACGGCACCAGGAAAGGAAGACCAAGAGTCACCTCTGCTTCTGAGGATAAGTTTATCCGAGTCACCAGCCTCAAAATCACAAGTTAACAGCAGCTCAGATTAGATACCAGGTCAATGCCACACAAGGTTCTAGCAGCAGACACATCTCTACAACAACTGTTAAGAGGAGACTTTGTGCAGCAGGCCTTCATGGTAAAATAGCTGCTAGGAAACCACTGATAAGGACAGGCAATAAGCAGAAGAGACTTGTTTGGGCTAAAGAACACAAGGAATGGACATTAGACCAGTGGAAATATGTGCTTTGGTCTGATGAGTCCAAATTTGAGATTTTTGGTTCCAACCACCGTGTCTTTGTGCGACGCAGAAAAGGTGAACGGATGGACTCTACATGCCTGGTTCCCACCGTGAAGCATGGAGGAGGTGTGATAGTGTGGGGGTGCTTTGCTGGTGACACTGTTGGGGATTTATTCAAAATTGAAGGCATACTGAACATGCATGGTTACCACAGCATCTTGCAGCGGCATGCTATTCCATCCGGTTTGCGTTTAGTTGGACCATCATTTATTTTTCAACAGGACAATGACCCCAAACATACCTCCAGGCTGTGTAAGGGCTATTTGACCAAGATGGAGAGTGATATGGTGCTACACCAGATGACCTGGTCTCCACAGTCACCAGATCTGAACCCAATGAGGTGGTTTGGGGTGAGCAGGACCGCAGAGTGAAGACAAAGGGGCCAACAAGTGCTAAGCATCTCTGGGAACTCCTTCAAGATTGTTGGAAGACCATTTCCAGTGACTACCTCTTGAAGCTCATCAAGAGAATGCCAAGAGTGTGCAAAGCAGTCATCAAAGCAAAAGGTGGCTACTTTGAAGAACCTAGAATATAAGACGTATTTTCAGTTGTTTCACACTTTTTTGTTAAGTATATAATTCCACATGTGTTAATTCATGGTTTTGATGCCTTCAGTGTGAATGTACAATTTTCATAGTCATGAAAATACAGAAAAATCTTTAAATGAGGTGTGTCCAAACTTTTGGTCTGTACTGTACATGTTCTCTAACATAACCTTTTCCACTTCCACACCTTCCAACAAGACCTCTTTCTGCTCTCAAATTTCCGAAATGACCCCTTCCACTACCCAATCTTCCAACATGACCTTTCCTCCTCTCAATCTAAGTCTTCCATTTTTCAGCATGGCACCTTCCAATAATATGTAGGTTATAGTCGGGCATTCTTTTACATGGAAATTACCTCTGTCTGGTCTAGACCCACATACGCTACCGATCCTATGTTTCCTTGCTAGAGAACACTCATGTTGTTTTCCAGTTTAGTTATTTCCAAAACATGACCAAACCCAACTTCAACCTAGAAGTAGACCTGTTGCTTTTTCAAAATGACCTCCTTGATATACCAGGTACTTCATGCCTTACACATCAGAGATATCGCTACTTATTGTGAACTTCCAAGATGTCAGGTTGACTCATAAACAAATTTCCGCTGTGATTCTATATTATATCACAGTTTGGTAACCACTCATTTCCAGTAGAAATAACAGTCATCAGAAATTGGGAATGGGTCTGTTCCATGCACGTGGGTGGATGACAAGTCCTGGCATAACAAACTGTCTACTACTTTGTTTAGCCTCTAGCAATTATTTGTTGGTACTTCTCGTGCATTTACACGCACCTACGTACACAGGATGCCAGAACAGGGTAAAATGAGAGTCACAAAGTATCTCATAATATTTCATCATATTTATCCTCTATTTATAGTTGTCTGTCAGTGGCAGTATTATAGTAGTTATATTCTTGTACATGGGAGCAGTATTATAGTAGTTATATTCCTGTACATAGGAGCAGTATTATAGTAGTTATATTCTTGTACATAGGGAGCAGTATTATAGTAGTTATATTCTTGTACATAGGAGCAGTATTATAGTAGTTATATTCTTGTACATAGTGGGCAGTATTATTGTAGTTATATTCTTGTACATAGGAGCAGTATTATAGTAGTTATATTCTTGTACATAGGAGCAGTATTATAGTAGTTATATTCTTGTACATAGGAGCAGTATTATAGTAGTTATATTCTTGTACATAGGGAGCAGTATTATAGTAGTTATATTCTTGTACATAGGGGCAGTATTATAGTAGTTATATTCCTGTACATAGGGGGCAGTATTATAGTAGTTATATTCTTGTACATGGGAGCAGTATTGTAGTAGTTATATTCTTGTACATAGGGGGCAGTATTATAGTAGTTATATTCTTGTACATAGGGGCAGTATTATAGTAGTTATATTCTTGTACATAGGAGCAGTATTATAGAAGTTATATTCTTATACATAGGGGCAGTATTATAGTAGTTATATTCTTGTACATAGGGGCAGTATTATAGTAGTTATATTCTTGTACATAGGAGCAGTTTTATAGTAGTTATATTCTTGTACATAGGAGCAGTATTATAGTAGTTATATTCTTATACATAGGAGGCAGTATTATAGTAGTTATATTCTTGTACATAGGGGGCAGTATTATAGTAGTTATATTCTTGTACATAGGAGCAGTATTATAGTAGTTATACTCTTGCACATAGGGAGCAGTTTTATAGTAGTTATATTCTTGTACATAGGAGGCAGTATTATAGTAGTTATATTCTTATACATAGGAGGCAGTATTATAATAGTTATATTCTTATACATAGGAGGCAGTATTATAGTAGTTATATTCTTGTACATAGGGGGCAGTATTATAGTAGTTATATTCTTGTACATAGGAGCAGTATTATAGTAGTTATATTCTTGTACATAGGGGGCAGTATTATAGTAGTTATATTCTTATACATAGGAGGCAGTATTATAGTAGTTATATTCTTGTACATAGGGGCAGTATTATAGTAGTTATATTCTTGTACATAGGAGCAGTATTATAGTAGTTATACTCTTGCACATAGGGAGCAGTTTTATAGTAGTTATATTCTTGTACATAGGAGCAGTATTATAGTAGTTATATTCTTATACATAGGAGGCAGTATTATAGTAGTTATATTCTTGTACATAGGGGGCAGTATTATAGTAGTTATATTCTTGTACATAGGAGCAGTATTATAGTAGTTATACTTTTGCACATAGGGAGCAGTTTTATAGTAGTTATATTCTTGTACATAGGAGGCAGTATTATAGTAGTTATATTCTTATACATAGGAGGCAGTATTATAATAGTTATATTCTTATACATAAGAGGCAGTATTATAGTAGTTATATTCTTGTACATAGGGGGCAGTATTATAGTAGTTATATTCTTGTACATAGGAGCAGTATTATAGTAGTTATATTCTTGTACATAGGGGGCAGTATTATAGTAGTTATATTCTTATACATAGGAGGCAGTATTATAGTAGTTATATTCTTGTACATAGGGGCAGTATTATAGTAGTTATATTCTTGTACATAGGAGGCAGTATTATAGTAGTTATATTCTTGTACATAGGGGCAGTATTATAGTAGTTATATTCTTGTACATAGGAGCAGTATTATAGTAGTTATATTCTTATACATAGGAGGCAGTATTATAGTAGTTATATTCTTATACATAGGAGGCAGTATTATAGTAGTTATATTCTTATACATAGGAGGCAGTATTATAGTAGTTATATTCTTGTACATAGGGAGCAGTATTATAGTAGTTATATTCTTGTACATAGGGGGCAGTATTATAGTAGTTATATTCTTGTACATAGGAGCAGTATTATAGTAGTTATATTCTTGTACATAGGGGGCAGTATTATAGTAGTTATATTCTTATACATAGGAGGCAGTATTATAGTAGTTATATTCTTGTACATAGGGGCAGTATTATAGTAGTTATATTCTTGTACATAGGAGGCAGTATTATAGTAGTTATATTCTTATACATAGGAGGCAGTATTATAGTAGTTATATTCTTATACATAGGAGGCAGTATTATAGTAGTTATATTCTTATACATAGGAGGCAGTATTATAGTAGTTATATTCTTGTACATAGGGGGCAGTATTATAGTAGTTATATTCTTATACATAGGAGGCAGTATTAGTTATATTCTTATATATAGGAGGCAGTATTATAGTAGTTATATTCATATACATAGGAGGCAGTATTATAGTAGTTATATTTTTATACATAGGAGGCAGTATTATAGTAGTTATATTCTTGTACATAGAAGCAGTATTATAGTAGTTATATTCTTGTAAATAGGGGGCAATATTATAGTAGTTATATTCTTGTACATAGGAGCAGTATTATAGTAGTTATATTCTTGTACATAGGAGCAGTATTATAGTAGTTATATTCTTGTACATAGGGGGCATAGTTACATAGTTTATAAGGCCGAAAAAAGACAAGCGTCCATCCAGTTCAGCCTATTTCTTGTGCACTGCAGCTATTCCGCTATTCCTATACCATGCAGTATAGGCCAATTTACATCATTGAGGAAAAATTCACTTCCTGACTCCAATCTGGCAGTCAGATTAAATCCCTGGATTAATTAACTATCACTAAGCATAAGATGTAATTTTATTGTTCTCAAGAAAGGCGTCCAGGCCTCTCTTGAACTCATTAAGTGAGTTGGACATCACCACTTCCTCTCCCAGAGAGTTCCAGAGTCTCACGGCTCTGACCGTAAAGAATCCCCTTCTATGCTGGTGCAGGAACTTCCTTTCCTCCAGACGCATAGTGTGCCCCCTCGTCTTTGTCACCATCCTTGGTATAAACAGGTCATGGGAGAGATCTCTGTACTGCCCCCTGATGTATTTATACATGTTTATGAGGTCTCCCCTAAGCCTTCTCTTTTCCAATGTAAATAGGCCTAATTTTGACAACCTCTCTGGGTATTCTAGTCCCTCCATTCCCTTTATTACCTTAGTCGCCCTCCTTTGTACCCTCTCTAGCTCCAATATGTCTTTCCTGAGCACCGGAGCCCAGAACTGTGCACAATATTCTAAGTGCGGCCTTACCAGCGCTTTATACAGAGGAAGAACAATGTTCTCATCATATGCCCCTATTCCTCTTCTGATGCATGCCATGACTCTATTTGCCTTCGCAGCTGCTGCCTGACACTGGGCACTCCAATTTAATTTGCTGTTAACCAAGACGCCCAGGTCCTTCTCCATGTCAGATTTCCCCAATGGTTTCCCATTTAATATGTATGGGTGACTGCTGTTTTTCTTTCCCATGTGCATGACCTTACATTTATCGGCATTGAACCCCATTTGCCATTTTTTGGCCCAACTCCCCAATTTATCTAAATCTTCCTGTAGCTGTGCCCTATCCTCATCTGTATTAACTACTTTACAAAGTTTAGTATCATCTGCAAATATTGCTATTTTACTAGGCAACCCTTCCACTAGATCATTAATAAATATATTAAATAACATAGGGCCCAAGACAGACCCTTGAGGCACCCCGCTAGTAACCCTGACACCCCCTGAGCTTACTCCATTGATAACCACCCTCTGCTTTCTATCACTCAGCCAGCTATTTACCCACTTGCACACATTATCCCCCAGACCAAGCATTCTCATTTTATATACCAACCTTTTGTGTGGCACGGTATCAAACGCTTTGGAGAAGTCAAGGTATACAACATCCACTGACTCTCCCCGGTCCAGCTGTGAGCTCACCTCCTCGTAGAAGGCCATCAGGAGCGATCCCTCATGAATCCATGCTGATATGGAGTTAGACAGTTATTATCATTAAGATATTCTACAATAGCATCTCTAAGAAATCCTTCAAACAATTTACCCACAACAGACGTTAAGCTGACTGGTCTATAGTTCCCAGGGTCACTTTTAGACCCCTTTTTGAATATTGGTGCCACATTTGCTTGGCGCCAGTCTAGTGGGACAGTCCCTGTCCATAAAGAGTGCTTGAATATAAGATACAGCGGTCTGTCTATCACATTACTTAATTCTTTTAGTACCCGGGGGTGTATGCCATCTGGGCCTGGTGACTTGTCTATTTTGATATTATTTAGGCGTTTCTGAACTTCCTCCTGGGTTAAGTGGGTGATATTTAGCGGAGGGTTTACTTTATCACTCTGCATTTCCTCCGATAAATTGTTTTCTTTTGTGAAAACAGTGGAGAAGAAGCTATTGAGTAGGTTTGCTTTACCCTCATCGCCCTCTATGATTTTACCCAGGTTATTTTTCAATGGGCCAACGCCATCAGTTTTAATCCTTTTACTGTTTATATAGTTAAAGAACAGTTTGGGATTCGTTTTACTTTCCTTGGCAATTAGTCTCTCTGTCTCCTCTTTTGCTATTCTTATTTGTTTCTTACAGATTTAGTTTTTTCCCTATAAGATATTAGCGCTTCCTCGCTGCCTTCTTGTTTAAGTTTACCGAAAGCCCTTTTTTTGTTTTTCATTGCCCTCTTGACTCCTTATTTAGCCACATTGGCTTCCTCCTATTCCTAGCCCTTTTATTCCCATAAGGTATGTACCTTCTACAGTGACTATGTAGGACTGTTTTGAAAATTTTCCATTTTCTATCCGTGCTCCTATTACTGAAGATACTATCCCAGTCTATAAGGTGAAGGGCATCTCTTAGCTGATCAAACTTTGCCCTCCTGAAGTTCAGTGTTTTTGTGACTCCCTTGCTGGGCACCTACTGAAGCACATGTGGAATTGTATCATGTTGTGGTCACTATTTCCCAGGTGCCCCCCGACCTGCACCTCAGTTATTCTGTCTGGCCTGTTAGTTAATATTAAGTATAAAAGGGCCGTCCCTCTAGTTGGTTCCTGCACAAGTTGTGACAAATAATTGTCTTTGATAATTGACAGAAACCTGTTTCCTTTCTGAGATCTACAGCTTTCGGTTTCCCAGTCTATATCGGGGTAGTTGAAGTCCCCCATAATAATCACCTCGTTATTTTTTGCTACTTCGTCTATTTGTCTCATTAATAGACTTTCCGTGGCTTCTGCTATATTTGGTGGTTTATAACAGACTCCTATGATAATTTTGTTATTGTTTTTTGCCCCATGTATCTCCACCCATAAGGACTCGACCTCCTCATTTCCCTCCCATACATCCTCCCGTATTGTAGGCTTTAGACTCGTCTTTACATATAGACAGACTCTACCCCTTTCCGATTTCTTCGATCCCTTCTAAACAGACTGTAACCCTGTAAGTTAACTGCCCAGTCATAGCTTTCATCTAACCATGTCTCGGTTATTCCCACTATGTCATAGTTACCTGTAGATATTTCTGCTTCCAGTTCATCCATCTTGTTTGTCAGGCTTCTGGCATTTGCTAGCACGCAGTTTACACAATTTTGTTTTGTTCCAATCTTCTCCCTGTGGATTGTATTAGAAATTTTCATACCTCCCTTCCAAGTATCTAGTCTTGGACCTTCTTTGTCGCACTTCATATCTTTCATTAGTATGTTCTCTGGTTGCATGTTCATGTCCGGCGTTTTTCTTCCCATCCCCTCTTCTTCTAGTTTAACGCCCTCCTGATGAGTGTTGCAAGTCTCCAGGCGAATGTGTGTTTCCCGGGTTTGTTGAGGTGTAGTCCGTCTCTGGCAAGGAGTCCGTCATAGAGGTAATTCACACCGTGGTCCAGGAATCCAAATCCTTGTTGTCTGCACCATCGTCTCAGCCAGTTGTTCACATCAAGGATCCTGTTCCATCTCCTGACGCCATGCCCGTCTACTGGAAGGATAGAAGAAAAAACTACCTGCGCATCCAGTTCTTTTACTTTCTTCCCCAATGCTTCAAAGTCCTTGCAGATTGTCGGTAGGTCCTTCCTTGCCGTGTCATTGGTGCCAACATGTATCAGAAGAAATGGGTGGACATCCTTGGAACTGATGAGCTTCGGTATCCTATCGGTAACATCCTTGATCTTCGCCCCTGGGAGGCAGCATACTTCTCTTGCGGTTATGTCTGGTCTGCAGATAGCTGCTTCTGTTCCTCTCAGTAGTGAGTCTCCCACCACCACCACTCTTCTTCCCTTCTTGGCTGTCCTTTTTCTTGTCGCTTCTGGGTGTTTCTGGGTGCTCTTTCCTTTTTTGCTTGCTGGTAGTTCCTCATCCTTAGGTGTGCCATCTTCGTCCTCCACAAGTCCTTGGAATCTGTTTCTCAGTTGTGTGGTTGGTGGTGTCTCCATGGTCTTCTTGTTTCTTTTGGTCACTTGCCTCCACTTGTCTGCCTCTGGAGGTTCTCTGACGCTTCATTCACTTTCCGTGACCAGTAGTGACGCTTCTGTTCTGTCCAGAAAGTCTTCATTTTCCTTGATGAGTTTTAATGTGGCAATTCTTTCTTCCAGTCCCCGCACCTTTTCTTCTAAAAGAGCCAGTAGTCTACACTTCTGGCAGGTGAAGTTGGTATCATCTTCTGGTCGATCTGTGAACATGTAGCACATGTTGCAGCTCACCATGTAGGTTGTCACATCTGCCATGCTGCTCCTTGTTCCTGCTGACTTGATGTCTGTCTTCTTTCTTGTGATACCCTAGGATAAACAAATACGCGCGACGTCAGGCGCGCGGTTTGGCGATGCTTTCCAAGCAGCTGGTCCCGGCTGTACCCAACGATCTTCTAGCTGAGGGAGACTCTTCGCTTTTCCCAGAAGGCACCTGGAATATGCAAATTGTCCTCTTCAAGCTTCAATCCCTGGCAGTATTATAGTAGTTATATTCTTGTACATGGGAGCAGTATTATAGTAGTTATATTCTTGTACATAGGGGGCAGTATTATAGTAGTTATATTCTTGTTCACATGAGCAGTATTATAGCAGTTATATTCTTGTACATAGGGTGCAGTATTATAGTAGTTATATTCTTGTACATAGGAGCAGTATTATAGTAGTTATATTCTTGTACATAGGAGCAGTATTATGGTAGCTATATTGTTGTACATAGGGGGCAGTATTATAGTAGTTATATTCTTGTACATAGGAGGCAGTATTATAGTAGTTATATTCTTGTTCACATGAGCAGTATTATAGCAGTTATATTCTTGTACATAGGGTGCAGTATTATAGTAGTTATATTCTTGTACATAGGGTGCAGTATTATAGAAGTTATATTCTTGTACATAGGGTGCAGTATTATAGTAGTTATATTCTTGTACATAGGGTGCAGTATTATAGTAGTTATATTCTTGTACATAGGGTGCAGTATTATAGTAGTTATATTCTTGTACATAGGGTGCAGTATTATAGTAGTTATATTCTTGTACATAGGGTGCAGTATTATAGTAGTTATATTCTTGTACATAGGAGCAGTATTATAGTAGTTATATTCTTGTACATAGGAGCAGTATTATAGTAGTTATATTCTTGTACATAGGGGCAGTATTATAGTAGTTATATTCTTGTACATAGGGGGCAGTATTATAGTAGTTATATTCTTGTACATAGAAGCAGTATTATAGTAGTTATATTCTTGTACATAGGAGCAGTATTATAGTAGTTATATTCTTGTACATAGGGGCAGTATTATAGTAGTTATATTCTTGTACATATTGGCAGTATTATAGTAGTTATATTCTTGTACATAGGGGGCCGTATTATAGTAGTTATATTCTTGTACATAGAAGCAGTATTATAGTAGCTATATTGTTGTACATAGGGGGCAGTATTATAGTAGTTATATTCTTGTACATAGGAGGCAGTATTATAGTAGTTATATTCTTGTTCACATGAGCAGTATCATAGCAGTTATATTCTTGTACATAGGGTGCAGTATTATAGTAGTTATATTCTTGTACATAGGGTGCAGTATTATAGTAGTTATATTCTTGTACATAGGGGCAGTATTATACTAGTTATATTCTTGTACATAGGGGCCGTATTATAGTAGTTATATTCTTGTACATAGGGTGCAGTATTATAGTAGTTATATTCTTGTACATAGGGGCAGTATTTTAGTAGTTATATTCTTGCTAAGCATATACACCCTAATTCATCAAGCAGTTTTCAACAGAATTCTGGGGTAAAACTGCATGAAATGTCACAAAATATTTGTGCAACTCAAAGCTACACAAAAACATTAAGCTCTGCCAACTTTTAGAAATGTAGTTGGAGCTTGGGTGTGGTTTATGCGTTTGACAAATTCATCATAACTGGCATACATTTCTCTATTGGGGGCGCACATCAATTTAAAGATGTGCCAAATTGATTAAGACCCACCCGTCTTTTAATTAATTAGTTGCATCTTACTCCAGCGCTCCCTTCATTAAGGCTGTCATACAAATTGCCAGTTTTAAAGATTAAGGCTCATAGAGCGCTCCATGCTATTACTCCAACATAATACACTAAAAAGGGGGATCGCAAAAATTTGAGTCTAGGCCTACGCTTCTGCCAGGGCAATGAGTTTATTGGTTCACGAATAGAATGCAAGCCCCACAGTGAAAACTGACAAACAGTGGGAGAAAGGAGCAGGGTGAGTGCAACCTAGCATAGGAATACAGGTCCATGTCACCCTCTTTTGTGTTTTTTTTATTTTCTAGTGAATTGCTCTCATACCTTATAACACGTCAGCAGTTGGGAACTGCAAAATAATTTTCTTATGTTTATAGGTCACAGACGTTAAGAGCGCGCTCAGAAGTAGTGACAAGTGATGTGTGAGAGGAGGCACAAATTGTAGGTTGCGAGGGGACGCGCCCCTGCGACCGCTGACAGATGTCACCACACTGCTTCCTGCGCTGGGTCTTGGCTGACATGGTGAGTGATTGTTATTCTACTCGCTGCTGTGCTGCACCACTGGGGTCCTCATAGGCCATTTTTTATTTTTTTGCACTGTTTTACAGCAGACTGTTCCCAGGGAAGGACAGCGGTGACCAGTGCACGTCCCAGGGACGCACGCCATGGCCTGACGAGTCGGCGGCAGCTGTCACCTCTGAAACAAGGTGGCGGCTAAATATAGACTGGCACTTCACAAGTCATCTGCTGTAAACCTGCCGGCGGTGGCGGCGGAGGACGGTGAGTGCCTCTATTATTCTTATTGATAAATTCTGCTGATCAGTTTTCACTTACCAGCAAAATCACAACTGTTACGGTTGGGTATGAATAAAAGTTTGGTGACTGAAAAGTTTTGCAACTTTTTTAAAAGACTTTGAATTTGAATTCTTCACCATTTTCAAGCTCTCTGCTTCCTGTCTGCAAATTGGAACTTTTGTTTTACAAAGGGTTTAAAATCTGTCCTGATTATATACAGCTCGTTACAGTGTGTCACATCTCTGCTCTTGGTCCGTATGTCGTCCGTGTATCATACTGACAGACAGCTCATGAAACAGGGTATGTCTGATGTGTGCCTTGG
The DNA here is from genome assembly GCF_046119375.1 of Phyllobates terribilis. NCBI lineage: Eukaryota > Metazoa > Chordata > Amphibia > Anura > Dendrobatidae > Phyllobates > Phyllobates terribilis. The sequence goes on along the minus strand of NW_027362769.1, from coordinate 379,454,875 downwards.
ATCTTTCCAGCGGCTCTCCGGTCCAGATCTGCCATCTTGTGACCACAATCTATCTATCAATAAAAGGCTACTAGAGCCACGTTCTGCCCTCGTTCTGGCTCTCATAGATGTTCTGGCTCTCATTCACACATCCGATTTTCTTGTATGAGAGCTGTCCCTGGTTTTCGCGGATAGCACTCGTACCTGTGATAGTCTATGAAGCCATTCACATGTCCGATTTTTTTTTTCCTCGGCCCGAGTGGTCCGCGAAAAATATTGGAGTCACATCAGATTTTGAGTCGAGGGTCGTCTCAAAAATTGGCAATGCAATTATATGGGTCAGTGAAAAAAATTGGATCGCACTTGGATGACATCTGATCTTCATGGAGAAGTATTGAGCTTTCAGATGAGCGGTTACTTACACCAAGCACCGTCCGGAGCTGTCGGTGCGTGATGGACAGCAGGCGGCCACAGATTGTGGGAATGCATACTGGTGTCCTGTGAAGTCCAAGATTGCTCATGGGGTCCAAGGTTGCTTGAGAGCAAGCGGCAATTGAAGCGAATGGGAGGCAGAAGACGGGTCTGGCACAGCCAGATGGATAGCAAACTGGAGGTAGACGGCGTGTACTGGAAGGAGCGTGATGTCACTCTGTATGGAAAATCCAAAAGGCCAAAAAGCAAACCAACGCATTTCGGGGAATACTTGGTCCCCCTTCGTCAGGGTATGGGCTCCAGATGAAACAGGGAGCTCTTTAAGGGCACTCAACTCCGCCTTCCTTCCTGAATGTCCAACTTATCCTCCCAAATTGCTTAATTTCAAACATCTGATGGTATATGAATACTATATTGAACCTAGTGGGATCAGAACTCCACCGGCAGAGCCGCACACTACGGTGGAAGGCGGAATTGAGTCGCCTCCTGCCTCCCGCTCCCTTCAATTGCCGCTTGCTCACAAGCAACCTTGGACCCCACAAGCAATCTTGGACTCCACAGGACACCATCTTGCATTCCCGCAATCTGTGGCCGCCTGCTGTCCATCACCCGCCGACCGCTCCGGATGGAGCTTGCAGTAAGTAACCGCTCATCTGAAAGCTCATTCGTCCCTCTGACAACTTGGCTGCACGGGTAACTATTCAATTACACTATTTAATGGTTTTCTTTATGATAAACACTCCAAAATAGCGACCACCCTATACCTTATCTGGACGCTTTTCTCTAACATCCAACTGGAGAACACCAAGGACTTTTTGGACTTTTTATTCATTGATGAACTGCTATTATGAACTTTGATATTAGGGATCCTTTTATTATTTCATATCATATTGATGAGAAAAATGGACATACCGCTGTACAAATGGATGAAAACTTGATTTTTCCACAGGCTCATCTGAAACTGGTCTAAGACCTCATTCACATGTCCGTTTTTGGCGTACTTACACTGACACATTTCATTCTATGGGGCTTTGTTTTTGCTGCCTGAAGTTCCGCATTCAGACGTCCATTTTTTTACTTTCTTTCTATCTGTGTTTTTCACTGATGGAGCAGTACCTATTATAGTCGTTGGCGATGTGTTCTTGTGTCCGGGTTTTTTAGTGTCTGTAAAAAAAATTAAAAAAAAGTGTGTGTTTTTTTCACTGCCTGTTTGCTAGGAGAAGCTTGAGAAACCTTCTTCACATGAGAAAAGCTGATACATTGGTGAAAATCTGATCCAGCGCATGGATGGAAATCTCAGAGACGTGTCCTACTTTGATGCACCAAACTCACCTATTTCAAGGGAACGGACCCAAAAAAGAAATATCCTGTGCGCTCATAGGCAACATGCTTCAGACCTGCATGGTCCTTTGGAGCATGCAGGTTTGAAACAGGTTGCCTATGAGCGCAGAGGATATTTCTTTTCTGCCTTTTTAATTTTTGTGCTGTTGTATTCAACCATTTTTTGTACCTTTTATACTATTGGATCAATAAAACAATTCTTTTAAGAAGATGCGAGTGCTGGCTATCGCTTTGACTATTGCTATTACTGGAGTGTTTTGCTGATTGCTCCTTTTTCACATAGGTGTGTACTGCTCTATTGCACCTTGCTCCATCTATTCTGCCGGTGTCAGTCTTTACTGTATTTCTAGCGTTTTACTCTTGATTCAGGATGACAATTCCACTCGGACTATCTGATACTATTCTACAGTCATGAAACTGCGGTAGATTTTCTACTCATAAGATCCTTCTCCGTGCAGATATTGTCATGATCAGGAGAAGGTGACGTTATGTGAAAGAGGACGGACACGAAGATTATTGTGGACTCTCCCCGGTCATTCACGGTTGTTTCCATATGGGCTGAACTGTAGAAAAAAAAGGCTCCGCAAGTTGCCAACACAGATGGGGGGTGACTCATTCAGGACCACAGGTTTTTTGGAAGAGGGAGTCAGGAAGGAAGGGAGAGAAATAATAGGTCTTCCTGAGGCATCGGCGGCTTTCAGCCGTCCATTTTCCTGCACAGAATCTCTATAGATAAGCAGGCGGTGGACGAGAGACTGGGAACGCTGCCAGGGCTGCCCATGATTCCTGGTTACGCCAGACACTAATTGGGCATCTGGTTAATCTGTCAGAAGCCAAGGGCCGCTCTGTAAATGCACAATTCATTAATGAAAGGGGAAGGAGGAATAGACCCAGGTGGGTGGCACAGATATTAGGCACATGAATGGTGCACAGTCTGCGGAGAAAATACCTATATTGGCCATGAATGCCCACCTGCTTATAGGGCTGCATTCCCAGACGCCAATATTCTGATGCATTAACCTCTTACTTACTAATAATGCTGGTATTACTGGGCATGTGGGGATGAGGGATGCCAGAGAATACATGGGCATTGATGCCAAGACCAGAGCTGCGATCAATTGTTGTAGCTGTTTTTATACCTTTGGAATAAAAGGTGATAGGGACAGTTTGCATTGCTAACTCCCAAGGTTTTGTGGGCTATCATGTAACCTCTCCTAATTCACTATGGAGTAAAACTCAAGCATTTTGTCAGTGTTATACCTGTAACGTATGCCATGGTATAGGCATAGCGTGGCTTATGTTGCCATAGGGTCTCATGGCACAAATTGTATGTCCTTTTGTAGTGGCCTATAGCATAGTATATGTTGCCATAGGGTCTCATGGCACAAATTATATGTCTTTTTGTAGTCGCCTATAGCATAGCATATGTTGCCATAGGGTCTCATGGCACAAATTGTATGTCGTTTTGTAGTGGCCTATAGCATAGCATATGTTGCCATAGGGTCTCATGGCACAAATTATATGTCTTTTTGTAGTCGCCTATAGCATAGCATATGTTGCCATAGGGTCTCATGGCACAAATTGTATGTCGTTTTGTAGTGGCCTACAGCATAGCATATGTTGCCATAGGTTCTCATGGCACAAATTATATGTGTTTTTGTAGTCGCCTATAGCATAGCATATGTTGCCATAGGGTCTCATGGCACAAATTGTATGTCCTTTTGTAGTGGCCTATAGCATAGCATATGTTGCCATAGGGACTCATGGCACAAATTATATGTCTTTTTGTAGTGGCCTATAGCATAGCATATGTTGCCATAGGGTCTCATGGCACAAATTATATGTCTTTTTGTAGTGGCCTATAGCATAGCATATGTTGCCATAGGGTCTCATGGCACAAATTATATGTCTTTTTGTAGTGGCCCTCCGTATAACTAAGCTCAGCCTGCTGCACTTTCCTTTACCTATAAAAATAATATGCCAAGAAAAGCTGATAAAATTATTTGCAGGACCCAGCAGCCATATCAGTGGTCCATGACAAGCCTCCTCCTACCTGCCGGCTTCTTTAGCTCCTCTTTTAATTAGTCGGCGGTCACTAGTCGCTCCCCATCGCTACGATGGAGGTCCACAAGGCTCAGGTCTCAACCTTTGTAGTCTGTGGCTGTTAGATCAGGATTCTGAAAATCTTTTGGCTCAGTGTGCCGACCCGACTGCCCCAACAGAGCCAAAGGGACACTCATATGGGGTCCCGTGAGAACGAGCCATAAGCAAGCTCCGATCAGCTTGTCTATAGTCGATCTTCTCTCATCAATGGGCCCATACCGGCCTTTAATCTCATGGTCACGAGAGAAGTAAGTAAATTTCTTCTCTCTATGTAATCTCCATGATTTCTTTCTCATTGTATTACAAGGCTTTTATCTCTACTTCCATGGGCAGGGAGCTGACTGTGCACAGATATACAATGCACAGTGGTGGGAAGCTTCTCGGTGTGATGACCTTACTGTTCGCTTTATCTGCGTTGTTGGGGGGGGGGGGGGAGATGAATGGTGGGACAAGAAGATTAGGATTATCACCCAGAAGCAGCACACTCGTTATTATACGTACAGTATATTATGAGCAACAACGATGCTACTACTTCTTTTTTCTACAGACATAATAAATATGGTCCTGTAGTTTGTAACTATTGTAGGCGACCATTGTTCTTGGAGACTATGCCTTAGAGTGCAGTCAGACGGCCGTATAACATGGACGACGATCGCATCGCCAGGAGAGCCGCCGGCCAGTCCGTGCATTGCGATGCGATTGTTGTCCGTGTTATATGTCTGACTGCACCCTTAGATAGCGGCTCAAGTTAGTTCGGCTAAGCTCAGTTTACACCCTGGGCCTGGCCTGGTTTTTTTTTCACTGGGGATTATGGTAAAATAAATCCCATATTGTGGAAAGAGGAACTAGAAGCCGCTTTATAAACACAAGCGGGCCCTAAAAGGAGACCTGGCATGTGTTAATCTTATGGCATGAGACCCAAATGTAAATGATATGTCAGTGTCACTGAGCCGCCTGGCAGAGGGCGAGAGGGGCCTGTGGTCAGAGGACTGCAGATATAAGGTGCCATGGTAGCTGAGCTGGGATTTCCTTCTCCACCCCCACCCTACATCTGCAGAAACTATTGGATCACACGTACTTACAAACATATGTGTGCAATTCTCTGGGACACATTCTTGCATTAATGCAACGCTGGACACAGTGGCTTAGGCAGGGCTGCAATCATCAGCTGGACATTAAAAACTTATCAGACATGGCGATGTCTGCACGGTATTATTAATTTGATATTTTACTGCTCGTTGCCTGGGTTACTGGTCACTGCTGCAGTTTACCAGAAGTGGCCAGTTTCCTTGACTAGTAGCACAGGGCTTGCAAGCGCTTCTCTGAAGCTGGAGCGCTGGATCCAAGCTGGAGCGCACAGTACAGGACAGCGGCACAGCCTTCTGCACCGCTCCTCTACCTCCCAGCTTCCAGTTTGCCGGGGCGGGTGCACTCCTGAAGTCACATAGCGAAACAACCCCTTTAATGCCTTCATGACCAGGCATTTTTTTTAATTTTTGAGCTGTCATTTTTTGCCTACCCCTTCTTCCAATACCCATAACTTTGTTTTTTATTTTTCCATCGACATATGATGGCTTGTTTTTTTGTGGGACAAGTTGTACTTTTAAATGACGATACTCATTTTACCATATTTGGTACATGAAAATAGGAAGATTGAAAAAAAAAAAAATAATCAACATTTTTTTTCTTTTGTTCACGGCGTTCATTGTGCAGTAAAAAAATATTTGCGTGCCAAGCTGTCGTTTTTATTGGCACCATTTTGATCAATGTTTTGATCGGCGCTGGCACCAGAGGGGAGTATAAGCTGTTGGTTTTTCATATAATGGGGAATATAGCAGTTGAGAAGGGGTTGTATGAGTAATGGACAGCCATTTTAATTAATTTTACATTTTCAAAGATCGGACTTCTTGGAGGCGGCAAAAGCATATATTTTTTAAAACTTTTTTTTAATTAATATTTACTTTCTTTTTATTTCCATAGGGGATTTGAGCATGAGTTTGTTTGAGCGCTTGCTCCATATAGTGCAATATTGCAATATATAGAAGAAATGACCATGTCCTATTCTTGGGAGTACAAAGATGGCAGCTATGGGTTGTGGATTTTGTTGCAGATTTTCCACGGATTTATATAGAAATTCTCAATAGTTATTTTCATATTGAAGACATAATTGTGCCATATAGTGCTAATATAGTAGTGCCGTAATAAAAGTATATAAATAATACCTCCACAATGCAGAGAAACTATACCATGAGGTTTAGCTTCAGACGAGCCACCAAGGCAGATTTTTCGATCAGTGGTGACTGGGCGTTGGAGACCGCAAGGAAGGGAATATGTCTTGAATTTGGATCATCCCCAAAAATTGCTGAAAAACATAACAATGACAAATTTATGCCAAATAATTTTAGATAAATTCTGTGCCCTTGAGCTTCCCCCATCCAATACAGTCCATGTGTTCGACATACCAGTTATAATACACGGTCCCATGCTACCGGCCCTGTATCCTGTTTCCTGAGGGGCACAGCTGTTTGATGCGAATCCGCTGGCCCCTGAGTGCCCCCCTAAGCAGACCACTTTATGACCGCAGGCCTTTTATCAAATCCTCCATTGCACACAGTTACCAGGAGGTCAATGCGGCAGCTCCATCTCCTTCCCGGCCTCCGCTGTCTGATTTTATTATATTTCCATTAGTTCAAAATGCTGGCGACATCTATTCACTGTCATTCTCTATTGTCTGGGAAGTGAGGAAATAAAAACAGGCTAATGATGGTCTGGGGGGTCCCTGAGAGACCCCTTCCCCTCCCCCCGGATAATCAGACTTGGCATTACCGCTTGGATTATACACGATTTTATGTCCAATGAGTCAATTTGTCTGCCGCTTGTCAACAAATAGAAAAGAAAGGTGAAGAAAATTAAAGGGGAAGTCCACTTTAACAACATTAATCTATTACCGCCAATGTTTGCTTCTTTGCGCTTTCGTTTCTTTTCCTCCCTTTCTTCCATAAGCTACAACTTTTCTATTTTTTGTCCCCATAGCCATATGAGGGCTTCATTTTTTTTTGTGGACTGACTTGTAGTGTTGAATGATGCCATTCATTTTACCTTATAATATACTGGAAAAATAATCCAAATTGAGTTAAATGGGGAAAAAAAACAAAATCCCACCTTTGTTTTTCGCATTTTGTTTTTACGGCGTTCATTCTACAGTAATAAAAGATCCAGTAATATTATTCTTCGGGAAAGTACAATTATGGCGATAGCAAACTTGTATACTTTGCTTTGTAATTTATGCAAAAAGAAAAAAATCAGAAATTTGTAAAAAAAAAAAAAAAAGAAATAAAAAATTGGTTTGTGTCTCCAATTTCTGAGACCCTTAACTTTGTGTTTCTGTCAATGGAGCGGAGTGAGGGTTTTTTTTTTTACACGCCGAGCTGACGTTTTTATCGATACCATTTTGGGGTAGATTCAATGATAATGATAATTTTTTATTGCATTTTGAGATTGACGGGGAGTGAAGACCAAAAAGTGTTTCTTTCTGGGGGTGTTTTGATGTGATACCAAATATGTTTTTATTATTATTATTTATTATTTTATTATTTTTGTTTCTTTTTTTACATTTCTTTATTCAAATTTTTATGATCTTTTTTTAATATTGAACTTTTTTTCTACCTTTTTACTTTTTTCAAGTCTCACCAGAGGACTTGAACCTGCAATTGTTTGATTGCAGCATATATATGTATGTATGTATGTATCTATCTATCTATAGATAGATAGATACAGTATATATATATGGTATATATTTTGCAGTATAGCACAAAAACCTACTAAACCAAACCTGTGGCAGTGATAGGATCAGGTTGCTGGCTGCCATGGCAATCCATTGGCACCCCGCGATCGTTTCATGGAGGAAGAGGCTGATGGGCACCCGAATTGGCGCCACTTTAAGCCATTTAAGGAGTCAAACAAAAGCGATAGGTCAAAACTAATATGGCGGCCATTTAGTCTTTCAAAAGGGTTGCCAGCCACCTGAATGGCAAATCTGCCTAATCATACATCTCTCACTTCCATACTGGGGCATGATTATATATCATGTAGAATCTAAGCAAAGGCGCGTGATCACATTTCCATGAAAGGTTTGCTCTGGCAAACTACAGAAACAAAGGCCTCACTTGCCTCAGAGGAGAAGAGACCTCGTTACCCATAGCAACCAATCAGCGATCAGCTTACATTTGTTCAGTGAAGTTTACAAAATGAGAGCTGATTTCTGATTGGTTGCTAGGAGCAACAGGCTCTGATTTAGTCTGAGGCCTAGTAATTGTCAAATCAAACCACTAGACATTTCCTTAGTAACGATTTGTAAGAAAGGAGTATTATAATTCTATTTTATATGATTGTGGGCCCCCTGACAGGGCCTAGCTATTGGGGGTACCAAATGCATAAATTGTAGGTCTGACTTCAAAGCAAAAATTGGTGGTAGGGTTCCTCTCCACCAAAACAGATGCCTTATAACATGGCAAAGACAAAGAGGTCTTTTGGGCCCTTTCGAGTACCGAGACCTGGGTATAACTGCTACCTGTGCACCCCGTATAGCTATGTCTCTGATGGGTGCAGTGGTAGAAGTCACACCTGGCCCCTAAAGGGACCCATGGGCCCCTCTGTCACATAAAAGGATATTAATATTATAAAAGGCATTTGCCACCCACCGTTCCCAATGGTTGGACCCCCACTGATGACTACACTGGAGGGGCTAATCATTTTGTTTGCTTACGACCTAATGCTGCATCTGGACATGCACAGGCTAGGTAAAGAAAGAGGGGCATTAGCAATTCAAAGTCGAAGCCCCATTGTTCAAGGTCTCTGACCAGTAAGTTATTTATAGAATAATTACTCAATACTTATAGTGGGTAAACCCCTATTGACCCCATTGTTAGGTCGCAGCCATATTGTGCAATTTGCTGCAAAAATCCTAAGGCCATGTTCAGACAACTATAATTGTGCTGCATTCTTATGATCCAATTTTCCAAAATCTTTGTAAGGCCTCCATTACATGTCCATGTTTCCAGTACGTGTGGTATCCAGTTTTCCTCACGGATACCACACGTACCCATTATAACTTATGGTGCTATGCACAAGTCCATGTTTTTACATGGTTCGTGTGTCCATGAAAAACACAAGGAGACATGTCCGTTTTTTTCCGGCAGCATGGATGACAAGGGCCAATACAAGTCTATGGGTCCGTGAAAAAAATGGCATCCGTGTGCCATCCATGTGCTGTCCGTTTTAACTTTGCAAAGTATAGGAGAAGCTTAGTAATTTAATTCTTTATTTATCCATACCAGAAAAACACTGATGGTAAAAATAGACACAAGAATGACAAACTGATGGAAAACACTGATGACACCGGTACCGGTTTTTCATGAACGTGTTCTATACGGACGTGTGAAGGAGACCTAATATAGCTGCAATTTTGTAAAATCTCTGCTGAAAAAGCAACACGCTTACAACATGTGAACGTGGCCTAAGACAATGTTCCCACGTAGGACAAGCCACTGATTTTTTTTTTTCTCCAGAAAATCGGCTACATTTAACAGTCCAAGCAAAGTGGATGTGATGTAATGAAAACAAACGCTCATTGTGTGTTTAATAAAGTTGATATGGAACTTTGTGTTTTTTGGTAATTTTTCCCTGTAGGATTCTATTGACTCTTAGCAGTTCTGCAGTAAAAAATGCATTAAAAAACGCTGTCAAATTCCCACCAAGAAAGGGAAAAATGCATAAAAAATGCAATAATCAGAATAGATTGCTCTTGTGTATTTTGGCAAAAAAAAAACAGCAGAAAAAAACCCCCGCAGCGATTCCGCTCATGGGAACATCTCCATTATCTAACATTATCATCCTGCCCACGTCGTGTTTTATTATATTTGCCATTAAATAATAATCTCATAAAGTGAAGGTATTGGCCTATAAAACGTGTTTGGATAAGGCAGAGTAACCTTGGTGAGCGATCGGATAGCAGATGGGGATTAAAGTAGCGGGCCGGCCTGCCAGAGCACAAGCATTTACTGGAGCGCCTTCCAATTGAAAGGGACATTTATCTTGGTGGGGAGGGTCTGGTTTTCATTACTTGGGAAAAAGTTTCAATTTTCTACCCAAGACCTGTATCTAAATACCCTAGCGAAGTTCGGAGTGGTTTGTTGGTACCCCATTGGCACCCAGCACTGGGGTATATATGCCCTGCCCCCCTAACTACTCCACCACCGCCTTGTACAGTAATTTCCCTTTATGCAGCGCACAGATATTGGTGCAATGTCCCATGAGATGCTCATTATAATGATGATTACGGTTTTATGGTCACATAATGCAACAATTGTCAATGTTCTGGGTGCATGGGCAGTTTCAGACTTGGCAGTACCAGGACAGCTGGCATGCCACTGGTGCCCTACAAGGCTCTGGCACTGTTATAGTGTATTTACATAATATCTCTCCTTCTGCAGTGTCACTTTTGTAATCCTCTGTGACACCACAATGCCAAGTGCAATGCTCTGCAGCCTCACTCTATACATCAGTTTATCTGCAGAGCAGCCCTATGAGCTGATACATAGTAACAGTACAGTATGACTGGCACCCCAGGGGGGGTGTATGGAATTAGGACCCCTAAGCACTTGCTCTCCCTTCCTCCTCCCTGCTCTTCCCCTCCCTTCCTTGCAGGCTCTTGTTTCTCCCTCCTTCCTTCTCTCCTCCCCTTATCCTTCCCTGGCTGCCTCACATCTCCCTGCCGCCCGTCTGGGGCTCACTAGACACCCGATCCCTCCTAACCAGTGGCCCTCTGAGGTCTCACCCTGAGCTGGGAGGGGTGGGGGGAGAGGAGCACCCTCCCTGCCCCCTCTGTACACAGTCACAGGAGACCCTGCTTGGCACAGAGAAGACCCCAATAGGAAGGAGAGAGTCCAGTGGGGTGAGTGTGGGGGGCTTTTCCTTTTTTTAGGGTGTGTGGGTGGGGGTGTTTACATGCAGGTATGGGGGAAGGAGTGGGCCCTCACCCACTCTGCCACCCTGCAGATGCCCAGGGGCCTGTTGCACGAGATGTCTGGAGGAAGAGGCCTCTTCTTTCGGGTGTGAGGTTGCCCCCCCTCCTCTTCCATCCTTGTTTATTTATTAGTATTTCTGTAGTGATACATTGTATCTTCATTGTATTTATCTCCCTTCCTCTATGAACTTGCATGCTGGGCCTTCCCTCTCTGCACCATGCCCTTCCATCTGAAGAATTCCAGTGGGCAGAGTATGTTGGCATGTAACTCAGAGCTTGTTAAAATATCCTTCCCTCCCTAAAATACCTCCTGGCACAGTAAACTGTTTGCGCTGGATACACTGTTACCTCTGCAACTTCTATCCTATTCTATGCAACTTGCCCCTACCCAAGAAAATGCCACCGATTTCCCACCTCCAATGGCAGATGAATATGCTGCTGGTGTTTAGATGTATACATTTATTAGTGGGTACCATTACCCTATAGAGTCTTGGGATGGGATTGCAGGCTTTTGTTCCCTGGAGGGTCTCAGTGCCTGGGGTTGGGGGGAGGTTGCATGCAGGAAGTTTAGCTTGTGGCAGCACGTATTCCTTGGTATCCCTGTGATGGCTGTATTGTTAGCAGGGTCTTTACATTAGGTGGTTATGGTTCACCCTCTTTTTACCCTTTCCTTTTACAAATTTGGCATTTGGAACTCATTAACCATCTGTGTGCTGGGCAAATCTCCATATTCTTAGTCCAAACTTGTTGTAAACTTTTTTTTTTATTAAGGTTGCTCTTGTTTTACTTGCAATGTCTTTGGCTTGTAATCCATAGCATAAAGAGAATGACGTCTGCGTACAAGAGGAATTTTTTTGGGTGTCGTATCTTTTAAACTACACCTCTCTCCGGATTGTGATTTGCAACACACTTGTGAGGGTTAAGCTTGTAAACATTGGGCAGATGTAGGGATTGTTGGGTAGGAAGGGGTGGCGCAGCTGGGTGACAATGAATATGTCATCCATTACAGGTGCCACAGAACTTGAAGGAAAGTTGTAAAAGTTCCGAAAGAACGTACAGACTTTATGCAGATGGTGTCCTTTGGTCCCTAGCGACTGTCATAATTATATATTTATATTACTACCATAGCAACAGAAACGTATATATCTTTCCACGTATTCCCCAAATATCTATCTCTGGCAGGTCTTTTATGGCTAGATTTGCACATATGCAGCACTAGTGAGATGTCAGCTGTTTTATTTTCTTAAAGCTGCCAAGATACAATGTTTGTGCGTCTTGGTTCCTTGTGTCAGTAAAGTACCAAGGAGATGTAAGCCCAGGAGGATTGTCCTCGGCACTATGATATTCCTTATGCGTCTTCTTGTATTAAATATTTTCATCTCATTTACAGTCCTCGTAGGGGTTGTCACCCAGCTTTCCCAAATCTGCAAATCTACCTATATATGACGGGATATTTGATAGTTTAGAAATGATTGTTAAAAGTTGAGTCCATCCTGTATTATATTCCAGAGCTGCACTCACTATTCTGCTGGTGCAGTCACTGTGTACATACATTACATTACTGATCCTGAGTTACATCCTGTATTATACCCCAGAGCTGCACTCACTATTCTTCTGGTGCAGTCACTGTGTACATACATTACATTACTGATCCTGTACTGGTCCTGAGTTACATCCTGTATTATACTCCAGAGCTGCACTCACTATTCTGCTGGTGGCGTCACTGTGTACAGACATTACATTACTGATCCTGTACTGATCCTGAGTTACATCCTGAATTATCCTCCAGAGCTGCACTCACTATTCTGCTGGTGCAGTCACTGTGTACATACATTACATTACGGATCCAGAGTTATATTTTGTATTTTACTCCAGAGCTGGACTCATTATTCTGCTGGTGCAGTCACTGTGTACATACATTACATTACGGATCCAGAGTTACATTTTGTATTTTACTCCAGAGCTGCACTCACTATTCTGCTGGTGCAGTCACTGTCTATATACATTACTGATCCTGAGTTACATCCTGTATTATACTCCAGAGCTGCACTCACTATTCTGCTGGTGTACTAGCAGAACAGTGAGTGCCACTCTGGAGTATAACACAATATGTAACTCAGGATCAGTACAGGATCAGTAATGTAATGTATGTACACAGTGACTGCACCAGCAGAATAGTGAGTGCAGCTCTGGAGTATAATACAGGAGGTAACTCAGGATCAGTAATGTAACGTATGTACACAGTGACTGCACCAGCAGAATAGTGAGTGCAGCTCTGGAGTATAATACAGGATGTAACTCAGGATCAGTAATGTGATATATGTAGAAAGTGGCACAACTGTTACTGTTGGTAGGTGTTAACTGTGACATAGTGGTCATAAGTGAACATACCATTTAGGCGTGCAACACCTAATTCTTGTTAATGTATTAATGTTGAGCGAAACAAATTGCAGGACGCAGGTCTGGCCTAATAACCGGAAAGGAAGCTCAATATTTCGACATTTGGGTTCTAGCAAAGGAAGTTCACGGTGCCATGGTCCAGTGAATCTTTTTTGCTCAACTCTATAATATATGTAGTTTGTATGTGTGGATCTATAATATTTGCACATATATAGAAGATTATTGGAGTCCTAGTCATGGTTATTCTCAGTAGATACTGTTAAGTTATAAAAATGATTCAGATCCCTTTGGTTTTCCATGTATATGAGCGTCTTTTTCTTATGTGCAGTTTAGTTAGGAGATTGAGAACATATAACGGGGTCTGGATTTAAAAAGCTTCTGCCCGGCAACCTGTGAGACGTCACGGAAAGTAATTATGGCACCGTGATGATATACTCATCATGTTCATTAATGAAAAAACATGGAAAGACATTGCACAGCCTGACTGGTAAAGGTACACAGAGGAGAGCATGTTATATACATCCATTTGTCACTTGAGCTGGGTTTATTTATTTGTGCTCCAACTAGTTCATTGTTTCAAAAAGAGATTCCCAGAACTAAGAATAACAAGACCAAAAACTCTCAACCCCGCGCACAATCACATGCTAAATATTTGTCCCACTGTGCCGACAAGAAATGAAAATAAAAAGTGTCTGAGTGTAAAGTAGAATTCAGGTTTACTTATCCTGGCCATATTCTTATATATATCTAACTGGTACACATTGCAATCTATAGGGGGCAGTATTATAGTAGTTATATTCTTGTACATAGGGGGCAGTATTATAGTAGTTATATTCTTGTACATAGGGGGCAGTATTATAGTAGTTATATTCTTGTACATATTGGCAGTATTATAGTAGTTATATTCTTGTACATAGGGGCAGTATTATAGTAGTTATATTCTTGTACATAGAGGCAGTATTATAGTAGTTATATTCTTGTACATAGGGAGCAGTATTATAGTAGTTATATTCTTGTACATAGGGGCAGTATTATAGTAGTTATATTCTTGTACATAGGGAGCAGTATTATAGTAGTTATATTCTTGTACATAGGGGCAGTATTACAGTAGTTATATTCTTGTACATAGGGGCATTATTATAGTAGTTATATTCTTGTACATAGGGGCAGTATTATAGTAGTTATATTCTTGTACATAGAGGCAGTATTATAGTAGTTATATTCTTGTACATAGGGGCAGTATTATAGTAGTTATATTCTTGTACATAGGGGCAGTATTATAGTAGTTATATTCTTGTACATAGAAGGCAGTATTATAGTAGTTATATTCTTATACATAGGGGCAGTATTATAATAGTTATATTCTTGTACATAGCAGCAGTATTATAGTAGTTATATTCTTGTAGATAGGGGGCTGTATTATAGTAGTTATATGTGGAACCCCAGGGGTCTGGTTACCACAGTAATAGCAATATTACGTCTGAGAGCAGGTGGGAGGTCTCCTGGTCAGGTGCCCTAAGCATGCCACACCTCCTGCCCAGTCCTGGGAGGGGAAGAACTTCCCCTATAAAAACTGGGGGCTGAGGCAGGGTTAGAGAGGAAGAAGAGGAGTCCCAGACAGAGACACAGTCTGGTCTGGAGTGGAGCAGATACAGGGAGAGCAAGATCAGGAGCTCTGTGGGAGCAGTGATAAAAGGGGTCAGAGACTGGAAGCTGTAGAGCTCGTCCTGACTGAAGAGATCTCACCGGACACGGAGTCCGAGGCTGTGGGGACTGATCCATACCCAGCAGCAGAAACCGACCGGCAGGGGATTTCAGGTCCTCTGGCCAAGAAACCCGAAGGCGCGGTCACACGCAAGGGGACCAGCACCGCCGGCGTGGAGCGGAGGCTACCAGAAGGCCCCGAGTCACCGGCCACACGGGTGAGCACCACACGGTACACTCAGGGACGTGGGCTACTTCTACCCGCTTCTAGCAAGGTAGCCAGGAAGAGTACAATAGTTGGGGAGGCCTACAACTCCGCCTGGCCAGGGGAGATCCTATCTGGTCACAGACTGACCAGGCCCCGATCGCTAGCCAGTACTCCCGGGAGGGTCTACCTTTGCCACCAGTAAAGACCCTGAACTACACCGCACCGTCTCTGAGTGGTTCCTGGTGCCCGCGTGCAATTCTGCTATCCCCATCATCCACGTCCGCTGCCCTGAGGCCATACCCCTCCCGTTGGGGGTTATACTATCCACGCTGCACAACCATACCACCGGCCTCAGCGGTCTGCCCTGCAGCGGCGGTTTCATAACCGCATTCAACGGGTGGCGTAGTCGAACTCTATAACATCTTATTCTAAGTTCTGCCACTTGGTTTGACACCCTGGGCACGGACCGGGTCACCGCCACGAGGACTACTACCCCTATCAGATCCGGCTCCGGGTATTCCCCGCATGCGCAACGCTGCCCAACATGGCCCAGGGGGCGCGTCAACTTTGGCGTAGTCGGCAGGATTTCGTGCCCGCAACCACCGGGTACTGCGTGCCTGAAAAAGACTGTTAAACTTACCTGTGGTGAAGATTCCCGCCATCCGACGCCATCTTCTGCCTTCTTCCCGCCATCCGTGGAGTTTTCCCGCCATCCGACGCCATCTTCTGCCTTCTTCCCGCCATCCGTGGAGTTTTCCCGCCATTGGACGCCATCTTGAGGATGCCGCGCGGGAAGAAGAGGGGCGTGGACTCCGAAAGCGCGCGAGAACTGAAGTTCCGCCTCACGTCCGGACGTTGCGTAAGGTCCTGGAAGGAGCCCAGCAGACGCTGACGTCACAGGAGCGCGACGGAAGGTCCTCAACCCTGACGATCCACTGCGGAGCCGCGGCCTACGGAAGAGGATCATCGCAAGGTAGGCCACGGTCCACTAGGGGGGAGGAGGATGTCGGATACAGAGGAGAGCTTCACTGCCACAGCCACCGCCAGCGCCACCGCTGCTGCGGTCATGCCTTTCACTATGCCTTATATTCCGGGGGCAGCCTGGCTACCCCAGTACTCAGGGGAGTCACATACCCTAAATGACTTCAGAGAAAGGCTGGATAGCCTCTTCCAGGTGTACCCCCTCACAGAGGAGCAAAAAGTGAGCATCCTGGTGGCTCAATTAACAGGGGCAGCCCAAAGGGAGGTAAAGTCCTGGCCACTTGGGAGGAGGAGGACTGTCGCAGAGATACTAGCCCGGCTGAAGGACACCTTTGATACCCGTACCTCAGCCGAGATTAAGCTTAGATTCTACGGGTGCAAGCAGCGAGCACATGAGAATATAAGGGACTATGCACTAAACCTACAAGAGGCCCTGAGAGCCATTAAGCAGGCCGACCCTGACGGCGTGGGAAACGAAGACAAGTTGTTGACTGAACAATTTATAGAGGGTCTACATTGCAATGCCCACCGAACCCAGTTGCGGGCAATGGCCTTACAGGACCCTCATCTGGACTTTGCACAGTTCAAGGACAGAGCCATCCGGGTGCTCCGAGAACCGGCACCAGGTGGCGCTGTGACCCACAGACGCCCTACTACCACTTACCACCAGGAGACGGCGCCCTTGTCGGCAGGGCCTGTGGGAGCTGATGCGCAGGCTTTAAACAATGACCCAGATACAGACCTGCACCATCAGGTCCAAGAGCTAACTAAAAGCGTTGCTGCGCTAACCCGAACTGTGCAGTCTTTACAGGTTTCTACTCTAGGGAAGATTCAGCTGGCATCCGGACCGGAGGATATCCCGTGGCGACGACCAAGGAGGACCCCACCGGCCAGAGGAAGACCCAGCGACCGATACAACGAGGACGGACAACCCATCTGCCGCCGCTGCAATCAACCCGGACATATGGCACGGTACTGTCCTTTAAACTGGCACAACCTGGGGTAGAGGGCCAACCCCTAGGAATAAGATCACCAGGCCCATCGAACTGGCGTGACAAATATGTGGGAGAACGTCCAGTCTTGCCTGTGGTACTGGATGGCATTCCTATGAGTGCCCTACTGGACACCGGGTCACAGGTCACCACCATCCCGTACGTGCTCTTCAAGCAGTACTGGAATGACTCGGATATAACCCGCTATCCAGACGACGACTTGAGTATCATCGCCAGCAATGGTCAGCCCGTGCCACAGATCGGATTTAAAGAGGTGACCATTAAAATCGGTAAAGTCGAACTGGCAGCACAGGGACTGATCATTGTGGACATTGACAAGCGCGAGAGTCACCCAAAGATAACTCTAGGAACTAATGTGATTGAAAATTGTCTTGCAGAGGTGATTCTCATTTTACAGCAGGTTGCCAAGAACGCCAGTTCCGGCCAGCAGCGAGTGCTCCAAAAAGAGATCCGGGCACTGATGCGACGGCAACAGGTGGAACTCTCCGGTGGTGAGATTGGTAGCGTGAGAATGTGTGACCCTTTCCCTATTGACATGCCCCCGAAAAGTGAAATGATGATTTGGTGCCGGGCAGCTATTGGTCTGAGAGGTAGAGATTACCAGCCAATGGTGGAACCAGTCTACTCAGACAGTAGGCCCACCATTTTGACAGCACGGGGGGTGGTCGATGTACGCCATGGGAGGGTGCCCGTTCGCATCATAAATATCGGGGAGAGAGAAGTACACCTGCCCCGGTATGCCACGCTAGCCAAATTGTCCACCATAAACCAGAATTCTGTACAGGCCGTGGAACCCTTGCCTCCATCTCAACCAGAGGAAGGTAACGGCTCTAAGCAACAAATGGAGGACTGGTGTCAGCAACTACATTTGGGTACTGACTCCACTCCCTCACACCAGAAACAGGGAGTCTATCGGGTGGTTCAAGAGTACGAGAGAGTGTTTAGTAAACACCCGTTAGACTTTGGGCGAGTAAAGGGGGTAGAACACCACATCCCCACGGGAGACCATCCTCCCATAAAGGAGAGATACCGACCCGTACCCCCTGCACACTACCAACACGCCAAGGGGATGCTTAGAGACATGAAGGAGGCTGGGGTAATCAGGGATAGCTGTAGCCCCTGGGCAGCTCCACTAGTCTTGGTTAAAAAAAAAGACAACACCATGAGAATGTGTGTAGACTACCGGAAAATCAACCGTATCACACACAAAGATGCGTACCCCTTACCAAGGATAGAGGAGTCTTTGGCTGCTTTAAAATCTGCTAACTTCTTCTCCACTTTGGATCTCACTAGCGGGTACTGGCAGGTTCCTGTAGCAGAGGCGGACCGGGAGAAGACCGCATTCACCACCCCGATGGGACTTAGCGAGTTTACCTGCATGCCGTTCGGACTCTGCAACGCACCAGGAACCTTCCAACGATTGATGGAATGCTGTCTGGGACACCGGAACTTTGAGACGGTCCTGCTGTACCTGGACGATGTTATAGTTTATTCCAAAACCTACGAGGACCACCTGAAACACCTGGCGGAAGTGTTTGAAGCCCTGGCAAACTACGGTCTGAAGGTGAAACCGTCGAAGTGTCACCTGCTAAAACCAAAAGTGCAGTACCTGGGACACGTGGTGAGTGCTGACGGAGTGGCTCCCGACCCTGATAAGATCACCGCGATTAAGGAATGGCCAAGACCCTCTAGCGTAAGGGAAGTACGGCAGTTCCTCGGGTTGGTAGGCTACTACCGAAGATTCATTCCCGGTTTCACCAAAAAGGCAGCTCCTATGCAGGACCTCCTGATAGGCCAGTCCAGGAAGGCCAGGAACCAGAAGCCGCCCTTCAGATGGGAGAAGCTGGAAGAAGAGTCCTTCCGCCAGCTGAAGATGGCCCTCACGGGGGATGAAATCCTGGCATACCCTGATTACAGCCAGCCCTTTATCCTCTACACCGACGCAAGTAACATCGGGCTAGGAGCCGTACTGTCCCAGATCCAGCAGGGGAGAGAACGGGTAATTGCTTACGCCAGCCGAAAACTGCGACCCACCGAAAGAAACCCTGAGAATTACAGCTCATTCAAGCTAGAGTTCCTGGCAGTGGTGTGGGCAGTCACCGAACGCTTTAAGCACTACCTCGCCTCTTCCCGGTTCACCGTGTACACGGATAACAACCCGTTGACACACCTGGACACTGCAAGACTCGGTGCCCTGGAGCAGAGATGGATGGCCCGCCTGTCCAACTATGAATTCACGATCAAATACCGGGCAGGACACTCCAATACCAACGCGGATGCCTTGTCCAGAATGCCAAACCTACCGGACGTAGGGGAAGATCCAGAGGAACTGGAAGAAGTTGAACTCCCCGCGTTCCACCGTCATGGGACTACCCAGTATTCCCACCGTGTAAGGGGTAAGCAATCCGCTACGTTCAACCCCTTACCTCATTACAACTGGGCGGAAACGCAAGACAGTGACCCCGCCGTCCGACTGGTGAAGGAGATGCTGACTCAGCCAGATGCTCGCCTTGACCCAGACGCTCCGGAAGAAACCAAGCAACTGTGGGCTGAGAAGAGTCGACTGTTCCTTTACAAGGGGAAGTTGTGCCGTAGAATGGTTAACTCCCGGACGCATGAACTGATCTGGCAAGTAGTGGTGCCAAGAAGAGACGCGGCTATGGTACTGGAGGCATACCACGACGGAGCTGGGCACTTCGGATGGAAGAAGCTGGAGTTCCTGCTGCGCGGGCGGTTCCACTGGGTAGGCATGAGAGGAACCATCGAGAGGTGGTGCAGAGACTGTGGCCCATGCAACCTAAGAAGGAAGGACCGTGCCAGTCAGAAGACTCCCCTGCAGTCCATCGTCACCAGGCAGCCGTTGGAACTGGTAGCCTTGGATCATGTAAAACTGACCCCCAGCAGAAGTGGCTACGTCTATGCGTTAACCATCGTGGATCACTACTCCCGGTTCTTGGTTGTAGTCCCCGTCAAGGACTTAACGGCTCAAACAGCAGCTAGAGCCTTTCAGCAGCACTTCTGCCGTCCACACGGATACATACATAGTTTGTAAAGCCGAATAAAGACTTGCGTCCATCAAGTTCGACCTGTAAGTTCTGTAGTTGCTAAAGTTGATCCAGAGGAGGGCAAAAACCCCAAATGATTTAGCCAATCTTCACCTGAGGAAAAATTCCCTCCCGACTCTGAAACCAGCAGTCAGAATAAATCCCTGTATCAACCTACTATTTTATTCTATTTTTAAGTATATGCAGAAATCTGCCTGGTATCTAGAAAAGCATCCAGTCCCCGCTTGAACTGGTGTAGTGAATCCGACATTACCGTCTCCTCACTCAGTGAATTCCATATTCTCACTGCTCTTACCGTAAAGAACCCCTTCCTATGCTGGTGCTGAAACCTTTTCTCTTCCAGTCTTAGTGAGTGCCCTCTTGTTACCGTAATATCCCTCCTTTTGAACAAATCCCGGGCAAGGTCTCTATACTGTCCCCTAACATATTTGTACACATTTATTATGTCCCCCCTCAACCTTCTCTTTTCCAGGCTGAATAGTCCTAGTTTTGCCAACCTCTCTGGGTATTGCAGTCCCTCCATTCCCTTTATTAATTTTGTTGCCCTCCTTTGTACCTTTTCAAGCTCATTTATATCCTTTCTATATATTGGGGCCCATAACTGAGCACAGTATTCCAAGTGTGGTCTGACCAGTGCTTTGTACAGTGGAAGAACAATGTTCTCATCCTTTGCAGCTATACCTCTTCTGATACATCCCATTACCCTGTTTGCCCTTACAGCAGCGGCCTGACTTTGGGCACTCCAATTTAGTTTGCTATCAATCAAGATGCCCAAGTCCTTCTCCATCTCTGAATTCCCCAATGATTTCCCATACCCAGAGCAGGTGCTGACGGACCAGGGACCTGCCTTTGAAGCGGAAGTCTTCCAGGAGTTCTGCACTCTGTATGGCTGCCGGAAGATAAGAACAACACCATATCATCCGCAAACCAATGGACTCTGCGAGAAGATGAACCAGGTGGTGATAGACCTTCTGAAAACGTTGCCCCTGGAAGAACGCAGTCTGTGGCCTGAGAAACTGCCTGATCTGGTGGACCTATACAACCACATCCCTGTAGGTTCTACCAACTGTACCCCGGCTTACCTAATGAGAGCAAGACCTGGTAAGCTGCCTGTTGATCTGGATATGGGAGTCCTGACACCCGAGGACACTTCACCAGAAGCAGACTGGGACACAGAGAGGCAGCAGCAGTACCGGAAAGTACAGGAGAGCGTTGAGCGAAGTCTCTGTCAAGCAAGAGAAAGACAGGAGAAGACTTACAACCAGTATGCTCCCGCTGTTCCCCTGGTACCTGGAGAGCAGGTCTTGAAAAGGAAGAGACGGCTCCACAAGTTGGACGACCAGTGGGAGAAGGACCCGTACACCGTACTGCCATCAAGCCATGAAAACCCAAAAATCTGCACAATCAGTAAGGATGGAGGAGAAACCACAGCCATTGTCTCCCGAGATCACCTGAAGAAGTGTCCCGAGCAGCTACGAAACCCTGAAGAAGATCAAGAAAACCCTCGACCCGCAGAGGAAAGGGAAGAAATGGTCAGTACTGTACTCGGAGACTTCCCTCGCTCTTGGACACAAGTAAATGGCGCTGTTGTGGTACCCGTCCTCACCTTCCTCCAGCCAGCATCCCAAGTGCCTACGGAAAAACAGGTAGAGCTGGAAGATCTGCCGGTCCAGGAGGCAGCAGACCCCACACAAGCAGACCAGGAGAATCGACCCTCTGCTTATAGTGAGCCTGCCGTGCCCCTAGTGAGCCAAAGAACCCGTAGACAGTTGCCCAGCTTACCTTTGACAGCTCCTACACCCTGTAGCTTAGGACCGGTCAGTAAGCTCCGTAGGTCTACTAGGGCCACTAGAGGCCAGTTGCCAGTACGTTGGAGGATCTAAAGTGTTCAGAATGTTTTATTGGTATTTACCTGTTTACTGTTGCTTGTAAATAATTATGTTTTTCCAGTTAGTTTATAGGTGTCTTTTGTGGATTAACCGGAATTCTTTGTATATATGTTTGGAGTGTAACCCAGGAATGGACTAAGACTGCTAAAGACTCGGGGTAGGACAGACCCCCACCTGGTTACGGCTCCCTGTTCTTTGGTGAAATGGACACCCTTACTGCTTCAAAAACTGCACCCGGTTGCGGACACGCCGTGACCACCCTAACGTGTTTTTCCTTATTGTATTGTTCCTGTTTATACCCTGTTATGTTTTCAAAAATATGTTTAGTCCCGGAGTACTAAATTTTACTAGGGGGGAATGTGGAACCCCAGGGGTCTGGTTACCACAGTAATAGCAATATTACGTCTGAGAGCAGGTGGGAGGTCTCCTGGTCAGGTGCCCTAAGCATGCCACACCTCCTGCCCAGTCCTGGGAGGGGAAGAACTTCCCCTATAAAAACTGGGGGCTGAGGCAGGGTTAGAGAGGAAGAAGAGGAGTCCCAGACAGAGACACAGTCTGGTCTGGAGTGGAGCAGATACAGGGAGAGCAAGATCAGGAGCTCTGTGGGAGCAGTGATAAAAGGGGTCAGAGACTGGAAGCTGTAGAGCTCGTCCTGACTGAAGAGATCTCACCGGACACGGAGTCCGAGGCTGTGGGGACTGATCCATACCCAGCAGCAGAAACCGACCGGCAGGGGATTTCAGGTCCTCTGGCCAAGAAACCCGAAGGCACGGTCACACGCAAGGGGACCAGCACCGCCGGCGTGGAGCGGAGGCTACCAGAAGGCCCCGAGTCACCGGCCATACGGGTGAGCACCACACGGTACACTCAGGGACGTGGGCTACTTCAACCCGCTTCTAGCAAGGTAGCCAGGAAGAGTACAATAGTTGGGGAGGCCTACAACTCCGCCTGGCCAGGGGAGATCCTATCTGCTCACAGACTGACCAGGCCCCGATCGCTAGCCAGTACTCCCGGGAGGGTCTACCTTTGCCACCAGTAAAGACCCTGAACTACACCGCACCGTCTCTGAGTGGTTCCTGGTGCCCGCGTGCAATTCTGCTATCCCCATCATCCACGTCCGCTGCCCTGAGGCCATACCCCTCCCGTTGGGGGTTATACTATCCACGCTGCACAACCATACCACCGGCCTCAGCGGTCTGCCCTGCAGCGGCGGTTTCATAACCGCATTCAACGGGTGGCGTAGTCGAACTCTATAACATCTTATTCTAAGTTCTGCCACTTGGTTTGACACCCTGGGCACGGACCGGGTCACCGCCACGAGGACTACTACCCCTATCAGATCCGGCTCCGGGTATTCCCCGCATGCGCAACGCTGCCCAACATGGCCCAGGGGGAGCGTCATATATTCTTGTACATAAGGGGCAGTATTATAGTAGTTATATTCTTGTACATAGGGGCAGTATTATAATAGTTATATTCTTGTACATAGGGGCAGTATTATAGTAGTTATATTCTTGTACATAGGGGACAGTATTATAGTAGTTATATTCTTGTACATAGGGGAAGTATTATAGTAGTTATATTCTTGTACATAGGAGCAGTATTATAGTAGTTATATTTTTGTACATAGGGGCAGTATTATAGTAATTATATTCTTGTACATAGGGGGCAGTATTATAGTAGTTATAATCTTGTACATAGGGGCAGTATTATAGTAGTTATATTATACATAGGGGCAGTATTATAGTAGTTATATTATACATAGGGGCAGTATTATAGTAGTTATAGTCTTGTACATAGGGGCAGTATTATAGTAGATATATTCTTTTACATAGGGGCAGTATTATAGTAGTTATATTCTTTTACATAGGTGGAGTATTATAGTAGTTATATTCTTGTACATAGGGAGCAGTATTATAGTAGTTATATTCTTGTACATAGGAGCAGTATTATAGTAGCTATATTCTTGTACATAGGTGGAGTATTATAGTAGCTATATTCTTGTACATAGGGGGCAGTATTATAGTAGTTATATTCCTGTATATAGGGTCGGTATTATAGTTTTTATATTCTTATGTATAGGAGGCCGTATAAGAATAAACATCAAAAGCGTGAAAAACACAGTCCCAAAAAATGTACCCCAAACATCTGGCTGTTGCCTTTTTCTGCAAAATATTGCAATTTGAAGAACTGTACCTCTTTTGATTCTGATGAGAGAAGAGTGAACAGTGCACAGATTAATATAGAGTCTGTAGATTTTCTATGAATCCATACTACTCTTGCTCCGCTCTTCAAGGAGAAATGAGCAGATCCAATCAGAATCGAAGCCTACGTTTTAGCAATTTGTTGGGGTCTCTGTTCCTGGACCCTCTTTGATCTGAACAACTAACAAGTCACAATGACATGTTAAACTTTAGGTTGTAGCAGGCTGTATTATGGAGGGCCACTGGGCCACGAGAGTGTATTTTGTGTCCTCTCCTACTTCTACTAAATCTATAACATCCTGAGTTTTCTGCCAGGCTGCTGTAGACATTATTCCTACGTCAGAATAAATTCCATGTGTTTGGACGGGGACCAAGAATATGTGTGGCGCTCTGCTGACAGTCGAGCCTCTGGAACCTGCTATGACTTGCTTTGCTCTCCAAACAGGACGCAGAACTCGAAGAGACTGTCCTTATAAAGACACCAGAGCGATTGCACCGACCGGGAAGTGGCCCTAAAATAACGGGATGCGGATTAGGATACGGTGATATTCATCAATAGGCTTTTACATAACTGATACAATGAGAACCTAATAATGAGTGTCTAAAATCTTTAATTTTCCATTTTTCACCATTTGCTTGCTGTCAGTGAATTGCAACATTTTTGCTTCTATTCAGAGGCCCATCATCCAAGTGTTGCAGCCCTGTCCTAGCTGTCTGGTAACAAAGCCTGTGCCCGCTGTGAAGTTGGAAGGGACAGATTTTCAGTTTCTGGATGCAAATAATACTGCTTTCATTCACTGACAGCAAGCAAGATCTTGGAAATGGTTCAGAATGATTTGAAACACAAAGGTCCCGATTTATCAATCGTGTCTTGTCTTATCTTTTTTTTTTTCTGTTGGACTTTTTGCCAAATTTATCAGAATTAAACAATTTTGTACTCCACTAGAAGTACCGTTGTGAGACTTAGAAAAGTCGCAAATTATTAAATAAGCTGAAAACATAAAAACCTCCAAAAGATGACGCGGCCTGAAAATGTAGTATAAAAACGGCGCAAAAATAAAAATGCCTAAAATCCAAACTTTTTTTTAAATAAAAGGTGCAAGTTGAATGAATATATATATAAAAATAAAGATGTAGAACCGTTAACTATAGGATTAAAGGGACTCTGTCAGTAGGATCAACCTTCCTAAACCGTCTATATGGCCATGCAGGTCACAGGAAGCTGAATAAAATGATACGTTGATATCTGCGATCCGATGTCTTAATCCCGAGAAATCTATGTTTTTCTTAATATGTAAATGAGCTTTTAAAATCTCTGGGCGGGACATAGATCTCCCTGAGAATCTGCCTCCAGAGCTTATAGTAAATGAGGGAGCGTTACCAGTGTGAGACATGTATATCAGGAGAGCAGACTGTCAGCCATTACATATCTCGCACTGATAACTACCCCCTTTTATGTACAATAAGCTCTGGAGTCAGATTCTCAGGGAGATCTATGCCCCGCCCATAGATCTTAACAGCTCATTTACATATTAAGAAAAATATGGATTTCTCTGGAATAATACATCGGATTGCAGATATCAAGGTATCCTTTAATTCAGATTCCTATGACCTACATGCCCATATAGAGAATTTAGGGTTGATCCTATTTATAGATTCCCTTAAAGCTTTAGCTAAAACTTAGAAAAAATTATAGGGCGGTTTTTGCAGCAATCAGTCCAGAAAAAAGCCAAGGATTTTTTTTTCTCTCGTTTCTTTAACAAAAATGCTATGTGTGAAACCAATGAATCAGGGAGATGAGATATTTGCTTCATGTAATTATACCCGCCATACTCCATCCCAGCTTCAGACCACAATATAGTCCTGGGGAAGGGCTGCAGGTTATTTTTTGCTATACTGCAAGTTTCTCTTTAAAAAAGGGCTGTGTAAAAAAATGTACACACATACAAAAACAGCCCGATATTGGGCGTGTTACAACCTGTTTTGGAGTTATAGATGACTCGGGTCATATTGCATTTGGGTCGGTTGGGTGTGAGTACTGTGCACTATATGGCCATATATATGTATTGCATGCTTCTTTTGTCAGTGGGTCATGTTGGCCTTCCTTTATACATAGGGTTCGGGTACAGAGAGCAGGACTCTGGTTCGGAGATGGGGGCATAATGGCGTTGACCATTTAGGCCCTCAATGCTGATTATTTTATGGGGCTGGTTCTCTTCTAGGTAATGCCCTATTTCTCCATGAATTTTAGTTCTCCAGTCTTTACCATTTATCCGAAATCTTGATAAAATGGGGCATATTTTTCAAAACAGTCTCTTCATTGCCCATAGCAACCAATCACAGCGCAGCTTTTATTTTTCTGCAGCAGCTTTAGAATTGAAAGCTGCGCTGTGATTGGTTGCTGTGGACCGTAAACTGTTTGACACTAAGACTTGTTTTTATTGCCCATAGCAACCAATCACAGCTCAGCTTTCATTTTTCCGCAGCAGCTTTAGAAATGAAAGCTGCCCTGTGATTGCTTGCTATGGACCGTAAACTGTTTGACACTAAGACTTGTTTTTATTGCCCATAGCAACCAATCACAGCTCAGCTTTCATTTTTCCGCAGCAGCATTAGAAATGAAAGCTGCCTTGTGATTGGTTGCTATGGACCGTAAACTGTTTGACACTAAGACTTGTTTTTATTGCCCATAGCAACCAATCACAGCTCAGCTTTCATTTTTCCACAGCAGCTTTAGAAATGAAGGCTGCCCTGTGATTGGTTGCTATGGACCGTAAACTGTTTGACACTAAGACTTCTTTTTATTGCCCATAGCAACCAATCACAGCTCAGTTTTCATTTTTCCGCAGCAGCTTTAGAAATGAAAGCTGCGCTATGATTGGTTGCTATGAACAATAAAGATCGTCTTAGTGTTAGACCGTTTTGATAAATCTGGCCCGGTCTTTATGAGAGTTGGAGGTCTCCCGCTCCTTCACAGATGCACAGACAGGCAAGGCCGCTTCTTTAGTCAGAATAACCCATGAATGTCTCCATTTACACAGGCCCATGAAGCATTCTCTGTGTCCACGATGAAACACTGGAGGTTGTATTCAGCATGTCCTCGATACTTTACAATGCCCTCTTGTTCCCCTTCCTGTCTGGATTACATGGGAACGAAATAGAATAAACAATACCGTAACTTTAGGCCGGACACGTGTAGACAGACACCTGTTGCCACTGCCAGTGGTGAATGTTGAGAGTTGTAGTTTCACCCCGAACCATAGAGTGTAACATGGCCATGGCCACCACTCCATCACCCCGTCATCACAACCGCTATGGAAGCCATATTGATTATCACCCAACTTTATTCAGAAAAGGGGTGCTCCACTTTAGAAAGAAAAACCTACACCCCATTAGGGCATTATGAGTTAATTGAGGGGGTCTCTTGTTCCGTTATAAGGGGCGTCTTTTGATCTGGAGGACGTGTCCTCTCCTGCATTGCATTGACAGCTCATCTATCTCAGTTGACACTGTGCAATACTTCATTTCACCTGTAGTGGTGCTGTAGGGAAATTACACACTTACTGGCACCAATCCCGTTGATCACAAAGGATCACTGAGGGCGATCACTTGTGATCTTCCTATAATAAAGGGATTTTTAGTACAAGTAGGGATTGTCCAAGGCAGAGAATCCCCTTTCAATACCCAACACCCGCTTCTTCCCGGTCTATGATGTTGGGACTGGTTCTTGATACCGTCGCTCGGGTGTCAGGTGTTTGTAGTGACATAGATGAAGCTGTTACTTGGTGAATTCAACATTTTTGTCAGGAGTTACCCTTTTATCTATTTTCTGCAGCGCACATCTACTTCCTGTGCATTGTCTGTGAACCCCATGGAAGATCCTGAGACTATAAAATAAGCCAGTTTTGTGATTTCCGGTCCCCGTGAACAATGACCATTGATATAATCACATCGGCCGATTTTACGTCCCAGTTATGGTCATGAGAACATAGGGGTCCGAAATAATGATGCCTGAAATTGCTTAAAGGGGTTAACACCTTCCCGATATAGGACATACAGTGCATTGTGAAAGTATTTGCCACCCTCGAACTTTTCTACCTTTTGCCACATTTCTGGCTTCAAACATAAAGATATCAAATTCTAATTTTTTGGGGAAGAATCAACAAGTGGGACACAATCGTGAAGTGGAACGAAATTTATTGGATATTTTAAACTTTTTTAACAAATTAAAAACTGAAAAGTGGGGCGTGCAATATTATTTGGCCCCTTTACTTTCAGTGCAGCAGACTCCCTCCAGAAGTTCAGTGAGGATCTCTGAATGATACAATGTTCTCCTAAATGACTGGTAATGATAAATAGAATCCACCTGTGTGTAATCAAGTCTCCTATAAATGCACCTGCTCTGTGATAGTCTCAGGGTTCTGTTTCAAGTGCAGAGAGCATCATGAAGACCAAGGAACACACCAGGCAGCGCCAAGATACTGTTGTGGCGAAGTTTAAAGCCGGATTTGGATACAAAAGGATTTCCTAAGTTTTAAAGATCTCAAGGAGCACTGTGCAAGCGATCATATTGAAATGGAAGGAGTATCAGACCACTGCAAATCTACCAAGACCCCGCCGTCCCTCTAAACTTTCATCTCGAACAAGGAGAAGACTGATCAGAGATGCAGCCAAAAGGCCAATGATCACTCTGGATGAACTGCAGAGATCTACAGCTGAGGTGGGAGAGTCTGTCCATAGGACAACAATCAGTCATACACTGCACAAATCTGGCCTTTATGGAAGAGTGGCAAGAAGAAAGCCATTTCTCAAAGATATCCATAAAAAGTCTTGTTTGAAGTTTGCCACAAGCCACCTGGGAGACACACCAAACATGTGGAATAAGGTGCTCTGGTCAGATGAAACCAAAATCGAACTTTTTGGCCACAATGCAAAACGATATGTTTGGCGTAAAAGCAACACAGTTCATCACCCTCAAAACACCATCCCCACTGTCAAACATGGTGGTGGCAGCATCATGGTTTGGGCCTGCTTTTTTTCAGGGAAGCAGGGACAGGGAAGATGGTTAAAATTGATGGGAAGATGGACGGAGCCAAATACAGGACCATTCTGGAAGAAAACCTGTTGGAGTCTGCAAAAGACCTGAGACTGCGACGGAGATTTACCTTCCAACAAGACAATGATCCCAAACATAAAGCAAAATCTACAATGGAATGGTTCAAAAATAAACGTATCCAGGTGTTAGAATGGCCAAGTCAAAGTCCAGACCTGAATCCAATCAAGAATCTGTGGAAAGAGCTGAAAACTGCTGTTCACAAATGCCCTCCATCCAACCTCAATGAGCTCGAGCTGTTTTGCAAGGAAGAATGGGCAAGAATTTCAGCCTCTCGATGTGCAAAACTGATAGAGACATACCCCAAGCGACTTGTAGCTGTAATCGCAGCAAAAGGTGGCGCTACAAAGTATTAACTCAAGGGGGCCGAATAATATTGCACGCTCCACTTTTCAGTTTTTTAATTTGTTAAAAAAGTTTAAAATATCCAATAAATTTCGTTCCAATTCACGATTGTGTCCCACTTGTTGTTGATTCTTCCCAAAAAAATTAGAATTTTATATCTTTATGTTTGAAGCCAGAGTATGTGGCAAAAGGTAGAGGGGGCCAAATACTTTCACAATGCACTGTAATACTATGGTAGGTGAGGTACATGGAGCAGCCTCAAGAGCTAACGGCAGCGAATGGAGCTAGCTCCGATCGCTGCTGATTAATCATTGCGGGGAGAAAATTAGATGCTATGACAGCCTGGGCCTGCTGAAGGACCCCATTGCCACAATCTTGGTACTTCTTGCTGCCATCTTGGTACTCCTTGCTGCCATCTTGGTACTCCTATTAAGCCCAGCCATAATAATTTTCTTATACACTGCAAGATTACAGTATATAGAATAAGCGATCAAACTATCGCAGGTTTAAATCGCCTATCGAGACTAAAAAAAAAATATATATATCAATATCAAAATATTAATAAAATAAAAAACACAAATTTTTAAAAATAAACCCAATAAATATAATTGGTATCACATTTGTAAAGGTCCCTCTCAGGTCCTGCACTCGGACAGAGTCTATCAGTTTTATCCAGTCGATCCCTTTAAAGGTGACCTCTCAAGAGAAAAGTGGCCAATTTTTGCTCTTATTTTATTCCCACTTCTCCCCCGGGGATTTTTTTACGTTTTTTTTAGTGCTACTTTTCATGGTCTTTACAAGGGGGCATTGATCACAGGGTAATAATACAGAGTAGACTAAAGACACGCCCCCAAGGAATCATGTGAGTCACTCCCCCTTGGCAAAGACCATAAAAATTAGTATTAAGAAGGCTTGCATCTCTGGAACCGCATGGCGGATTTAAAAAAAAAAAGAAAATTCAGAATACTTAGGGGAGCAGGGGGGATAAAATAAAGAGTAAAACTGGACACTTTTTGATCTGGTGACAAGTTCTCTTTAAAAAAGTAGTTGTAGGAATTCATATAACTGGCTACTTTGAGATGATGTGGAGAGGCAAAGTGGGCAAAGTGGGCTAGATGTGTGAAAACAAGGCCTGTCTGTAGACTGAAAGCACAATTATACAAGGGCTGGTAATTAGAGACTGTTTGCTGTCCTTAGTCACACTTCCATGCTCTAAGCAAAGAAATGAGGCCCATCGTTTGTTTGTTATTCATGTGTCAACAAAAACAACTTTATTGTATCTTCCCAGTCTGACAATTGCCAGTTTGAAAAAGAAGAGTACACGTAATGGAGGGTGTGTGCTCCTTTAAATGTCTGCTTGAGACATGTCAGTAGATGTTATCAGAGGAGTCTCTGAGCTAAAGGAATGAAGACTCTGCAGGGAAATTTCTAGAACTTTTTTAGTTTTTTTTTTCTTTTCTATTCACATCCAAAGCAAAATTCTCCCAGTTTCTTGTTATCAGAGAGCAGTGCATTATGGGGGCTGAGTGACATTGTCAGTTTAGCGGTCAGGGTCACATGACTGACATGGGAAAAATGGCATGAAATAATTCCTGTTGTGGGGTCTGACCACCGATTATCTCCGCCCCTGTATGCCTATATTAGGCAATTATAGCTGAAACGTCTGGCATTTATGCAGCTTGTCCACTTTTCTCCGGGGTCGGACAGCACGAGTCCTCCAGAATGAGAGACCATCTTTGTAAAGTTCTGGTTACTAGATGAATATATTGAACTGAAGACCATCCTCAATTAAGTTGTGTCCTATTCATAGTATGGGGGATAACTTGCTGAAAATTGTGGGTATGACCACTGGTTCCCCCATCAAACCCGAGAACAAGGGCTTGATCTCCGCCCCAATCATTGTCATTAGGGTTGCTGGAGTAAGCAGGCACAAGCATACCTCAGATCCACTTGTGACGGAGATGCGGAGCCCCTTTCTAGAAATCACTAGGGGTCTCACCAGCAAGTTATCGGGCAACCAAGAACCTCCAAAAGGAGAGACTCTCTTTATAGATTTCTCCACTGGTAAAAACTCAGAATTCTCAAATAGGGTATTTCATTGGGTTGTCCATCTAACGAACGCACATGCCGGGTCCTCCAGAGCTGGAGACACTCTTTGTAGAGTTCTTCACTGGTTACTACATGAAGAGAGTGAAAACAGACACCCCCTTTTAAAAAAAATAATAAAAAAATAAAAATGTTTGGTGTTTTTTTACTTTATTTTACCCAATTGTACAGATTTG
Source organism: Phyllobates terribilis (assembly GCF_046119375.1). Classification (NCBI taxonomy): domain Eukaryota; kingdom Metazoa; phylum Chordata; class Amphibia; order Anura; family Dendrobatidae; genus Phyllobates; species Phyllobates terribilis. The sequence goes on along the minus strand of NW_027362769.1, from coordinate 379,422,792 downwards.
ACAATTATCATTTTTTTTTTTTTTTTTTTATAGGTTTTGGGATCGCATGATGTATGTTGGCTGAGGAGATGCTTTTAACCAAAATTGGACCCCATTTCTTGTCATGTGTGGAAACATCAGTGACGACTTCTCTTTGAGAAGATTTCCCTACTTGGTTTTTATCTTTAGGACCCGGGGTATCTCAGACTTTTTGTGATTTTTTTTTAAGGTGTTTTTTTGTTTTTTACCAACACAAAAATGACGACCTCATCTATAAGGAGACAGATGAAGAACATTGTCAATAATTATTCAGAGGCGGAGATCAAAGTTAGGGAAGCCACCTCCAATGATCCTTGGGGTCCTTCCAGCTCCCTCATGACGGAGATTGCCGACTTGACCTATAACGTGGTGGCTTTTTCGGAAATCATGAGCATGATCTGGAAGAGGCTCAATGACCACGGAAAGAACTGGAGACATGTTTACAAAGCCTTGACCCTTCTGGACTATCTCATCAAGACCGGTTCTGAGAGAGTGTCCCACCAGTGCAAAGAAAATATATTTGCCATACAGACGCTCAAAGATTTCCAGTACATCGACCGGGACGGGAAAGACCAAGGGATTAACGTGAGGGAAAAGTCAAAACAGTTGGTGAGCCTCTTGAAAGACGACGAGAGGTTGAAGGGCGAAAGGGCCCAGGCACTTAAGACCAAAGAGCGAATGGCTCAGGTGGCCACAGGAGTTGGGAGCAACAATCAGATCAGTTTTGGTCGCGGCTCTAGCCAGCCCAACCTGTCCACCAGCTATTCTGAGCAAGACTATGGGAAATCTGGTGGTTCTCCGGCATCGTACCATGGATGTGAGTACCTGCATTGCTTTCTGTTCGTCTTATTTGAGCTGATAAAAACACTCTTGGTTCCTAAAATTAGGGTCACCCTAGTCCAACAGGATACGAGGTGATCATCTACTTGGGCCCTAGATTTTGACTTCACGATAGTCTCCAAAGATCCTACAGAGGACAACCCCATTTTTACTAGGGTCTTTTCCTTATAGGATGATCCACAAATTACATCTTAAGCCTCAATAATGATATGTCCTGGTGGGCTAGAGAATCCTAGTCTGACCACCAAGTCTACAAAATAGTTCCGTATTGCATTGCATTATGGGAGAGTTATTTTTTTCTTTTCTTACATTAGTGCCTAATATAAAGACTAAAGTGAACCAGCTGGGAAATAGGAGCTTATATAAATGAGTGCTCTATGTATAACTGTCAGTAGTCCCGAATTTGCTGGGGATGTCCCGAAATTCGAGGCCAAAAATGGGTGGATTTTATGAAAACTCCACCCAAAATTAGGCAGTACTAGTTGAGTCTCGGTCGTTGCCAGGTAGAACTTTTCTATTTTATTTTACTCACTTATATAGCGCCATTAATTCCACAGCGCTTTACATACATCATCATCACTGTCCCATTGGGGATCACAATCTAGATTCCCTATCAGTATGTCTTTGGAAAGTGGGAGGAAACCGAAGAACCCAGGGGAAACCCACCCAAACACGGGGAGAACATACAAACTCCTTGCAGATGTTGTCCTTGGTGAGATTTGAACCCAGGACCCCAGCGCTGCAAGGCTTCAGTGATAACCACCGTGCTGCCCGAACTTAACATTTGCTACCATGATGGAGGCAGCCATTTGTGGCCTGAGAGTCATTTAGTTTCTAACAATTTTACTTTTTTGGGAATTATTCTGCCTCATTCTCTCCATTCACATCCAGAGCTGTTTTCAGAATTCTGCTCGTTGCCTGTGGAAAAAGAAAGCAATTTAATGCCACCCTGTGGTCGGTCACGTGACCTAAGATCTTAGCTCTAACTTTGCAGTTGTCATTTGATTTCCCACGATGCACTCCTTCCCGAAATGAGCAGAATTCTGAATTCAGCTCCAGAGGTGAATGTTGTATAACTTGAAGATCCATACAAGTGGAGTCTCCTTTTGATACAGTTGTGAATCAGTTTGATCAGCGCGGCGTCGGTACATGTAATGTGCCGTTCCTATACATACGGTGTCAAAATGCACAAATCTTGCACTCCACCCTCCAGCTTTATCATCCCCGGATAATCCAATTTAGGCTTCTTTTGAAATGAAGAATGGCGTTCTGCCGGCCGACTTTCAAAGTCGAAATTAATTATCCCTCAAAGAGTCGGCACTACAAGGGATTTCCCTTTCTTTTTTTTTTAGCCTCAGGCAGAAGGAATTTGCTGTGATTTGCACTTAGGGTATGTGCACACGATGCAGAAATGCTCAGGATTTTTTCCTGAGCGTTTCTGCATCTCTCTGGCAGGAAAAAACGCATGCGGATTGTACGTGCGGATTGTACATGCGGTTTCCTGCCAGGGACATGCGGATGTGAAGCGGTCTTCACTTTCATTTCCGCATGCGGGTTGACAAGCGCTTTCCAAGCGATTTTAGCATCACTTGGAAAGTGCTTGACAACTTCACACTATATAAATCCATGCAACCGGCATGGATTTATATAGTGTGTGAATGTCAAAAAATAAATCTATACTTTACCCTCTGATGGCCCCCGGTGTCCTGCTTCATCGGTCCCGGCTGCCGGCAGTGAAGACTTTAGGACCTTCCGACGTCAGCGTCACGTGACCCGGTCACATGACTCTGACGTCAGCGAAGGTCCTTCATTCAACCGCGAAGTGCGCGGGAAGCCGGCAGGACGCAGCGCGGGCCGTCAGAAGGTGAGAATATATATATTTTTTATTTTATTCTTTTTTTTTTAATGGTACCTGGGTCTGGATGAGAGTCCTCTCATCCACACCCGGGTACCATCCGCACATTAGACCGCATGAAAAGCGCATCAACATATACAGTGATGCGGATTCCATGCGGTCTAATGCAAGTCAATGGCGGCAAAAGAGCAGCGTTTCCGCAAAATTAATTGACATGCTGCGGATTTTTGACCGCAGCGTTTACGCTGCGGAAAAATCCGCATCATGGGCACAGCACATGCGGATTTCAATTGGGGAACATTGCTGCCCTTCTACCATGCGTTTTTCATGCGTTTCCGCAACTGCAAAAACGCTGCGGAAACGCATGAAAAACGCATCGTGTGAACTCAGCCTAACTCTTGTATAATAAATGCCGGGTGTCATGTAGATATCGCATCCAGCTTTCCTATAGATCTGAACGGCAAATTCGCCTAGTTATGCAGCAAGGGACGTAACAGTGCAGAATTAAAGGCGTATTCCCGTCTCCAAGATCCTATCCCAATATGTAGTAGGTATAATAATAATATAAGCAAATACCTCCAATTAGAAATGTAGTATAGTTCTTCTGATTTGCTATGTCTCTTTCGCCAGGTATCCATGGTTACGACCACTAGCAACTAGCTGTCAGTAGTCATAATCATGGATACCTAAGGTCCTGCAATGCTTGTACTTGAAGAAAGAGACATAGCGAATCAGAAAAACTATACTACATTTCTAATTGGAGGTATTTGCTAATATTATTATTATTATACCTACTACATGTTTGGGATAGGATCTTGGAGATGGGAATACCCCTTTAAGTCCATGTGGCCTGCAAGAGCAGGAGGAATATCAGCTGTGAACCAATAAGGCCGTGGACATGCTCAGATGTAGCGGATATGCTGCGGAATAAAATCTGCCACAGATCTACATGTGAATGGAGCCTTACGCCAACAAATCTGCGGCAAAATCAGCATGTAATTTTTAAAACCCCATCCACATGTAGTGGAAAAATATTGGTCATGTGACACAGGCGCCATCATGCAATGGCATGAGCACTCCCCGTATATAAGGATATAGTATATAGGACGGATTTTCTCTGCGCAAACTCATTGTGTCTCTGCTATCTCACACCCCTCCCCCGCCATCAAGTCATGTGTGATGTCCTATCAGGTAAGTGTGTCGCACTAATGCATGCTTGATTGTGAAAGGCCAGTGGCCCGGTGCACTTGCGGAGTTGCATGGTACATCCCCTTCCATCCCCCCCCCCTCTAATCCTCCCTCAATACACAGATAGACTCTTCATAAGAAGCCCGCTGATGCCAGCTCTCATAAACAGCTGATTGTACCAAGCCTGGCACCTATTGTGGCCGCTCCACGTGACCTCCCCGTACACGAAAATCAAGACCCCGGTATCCAGATCAGCGTAAAATCCCTTTCATCCGGCAATCTGATAATCTGACTATGTCAGGCTGCATTCACATTGGTTTTGCAGCGCATGTTTGCGGTATACGCAGTTCTAAATCCTTCCAGAGCGTTCGATAAGTCGGCATCCGTCCACTACTGTCGATGGCAGATAAAAGGAATTGTGCATGGAAAGTAATTCCAAAAACATCCGGCCCCATCCAATAAGGTCCGGGTACAAGAGATGCCTCTATAGGTGCTGCCTGTATGGCTGGTGAGGGGATTTGGGGTGTAGAGCTTTGCATGGCATGAAGTGGCAGTGCCCTTTACATACGGTATTACATATAGTGATCCTTGTATTAATGTAATACTGTGAGACCTATGGGAGAATGTGCCAAGGACACCTCAGTATCACCACAGACACCTCAGTATCACCACAGACACTTAAGTATCACCGCAGACATCTCAGTATCACAGCAGACACCTGAGTATCACCGCAGACACCTGAGTATCACCACAGACACCCCAGTATCATCGCAGACACCCCAGTATCATCGCAGACACCCCAGTATCATCGCAGACACCCCAGTATCATCGCAGACACCCCAGTATCATCGCAGACACCCCAGTATCACCACAGACACCCCAGTATCACCACAGACACCTCAGTATCACCACAGACACCCCAGTATCACCACAGACACCTCAGTATCACCGCAGACACTTAACTATCACCGCAGACATCTCAGTATCACAGCAGACACCTGAGTATCACCACAGACACCTGAGTGTCACCACAGACACCTGAGTATCACCACAGACACCTGAGTATCACCACAGACACCCCAGTATCACCACAGACACCTCAGTATCACCACAGGCACCCCAGTATCACCGCAGACACCTCAGTATCACTGCAGGCACCCCAGTATCACCGCAGGTACCCCAGTATCACCGCAGACACCCCAGTATTTTCGCATACACCCCAGTATTACCTCAGACATCCCAGTATCACCGCAGGCACCCCAGTATTACCCATCTCAGTATCACCGCAGACACCCCAGTATTACAGCAGACACCTCAGTATTACCGCAGACATCCCAATATTACCCCCATACTGCACTGTCTGACATATTAACCCTCCAGCTCTTACATGATGATACAGATATTACATGGGGATAATCTGTGTGTGTAATCTGCTCCATCAACTCTTAAAGGGCTAGTACATTATTACTGCCACTCCCAGCAGGTTTGGCACCTGGTGGACCCAGTAAATGTACGGCGGACCTGTACACTGCAGGTATAAAGCAGGCTCAGGAGCTGAGCTCGCTCCATACAGTGCTAGCTGTGTTAAACAGCTGGCACAACAAGTCTATCGCTTTGATCGGTGCTAGTTCAGATTCCAGCAATTTCACTTCTTAGATGCTGCTGGAAATCGTGACAGCGGCATTTAAGTGGTTGGAAATGGGGGAAATCGGCCCTTCCGACACCCATCGGCCCACCACAACATGGTCATGGCGGCTGGTGGTCTACTAAAGCCCCCATTGTATCTGCTGTGTGTTTTGCAATATGTAATTTTACAATATTGCAGTATTACAGAATTGAAGTGCATTTTCCAAATGATCAAGTGATCGCAGGTCCAGGTTCCCAATAAAAATGGTAAAAGTTTAAAATATTTTTTAAAAATTAAAAAAAGTTCATATCACCCCCCCCCCTCACCTTTTTAACAAATCTTAAAAAAAATGTCATGTTTGGTATGGCATTACCACGTACATAATAAATATCTATGAACGACAAATGACATAAAAAAAAATTCAGAATTACAATTTTATGGTCATTTCACCCCCCCCCCCCCCCTCCGGGGTCTCCAAAGTCATATGGACCCCAAAATGCTGCCAATAAAATCTACACCTCGTACCACAAAAAAAAACCAAGACCGACCGACAAGTAGAGAAATGATTTCTCCTGGAAGGCGAAGAGGAAAAATCGAAAGCGAGGAGGCCACAGTGTGGTGTCATCTGTCACCATATTACCTTTCTGATTAGATTAGATTTACCGGTCATTTTTCTTCAGATTACATTACTGTATTTTTATTTTATTTTCCAGATTATATGTTTCCTGTTTATCACCCCATTATATTTTATTAGATTATTTTGCTATTATTTTATTTAACCGTACATTATATGCGATCTGATTATTATTTATGATCAGATTGTTGATCGCTCTGTGATATAATGGCAGATTATTTATCATCACATTGTAAATGATTGGATTATATATCACCACAGTGGTGCTGAATCACATATAACACTAGATTATATCCATTTATATTTTACAGATTACGGTATATGTTGATTGTGGGGAAATGATTTACGGCACTTATAAGGGGGAAAGCCACACAAAACCATTTTATAACCGGTCCTAATCTCAGAACCCCTGTGGTCTAAATTCACGGACCCTCGTGTTAACATTTTGTCACTGCTTTTATATAGATTTCCCCTTTAAGAACAGATCCGTTCACCATATCGGCGGTAAATCCATGCATCTACACACAGCGAATATGTGAAGTAATCCTACGTACAGCACCGACCTCTTAGGATTTGCGTAGAATTGAGTGTGTGACAGGTGCCCCCATATGCCATCTCCCCACCGGCCCGCCCGGTGGCGCAGAGGATAAACAGATGGTGTGTGGGGAATCCTGCTTTAGTGATTAGCAGAATTTGGAAGTAATTTCTCATACGCTGAAGGGCGAGCGGGGGAGAAAAACCGTCCCGTGCTGCCCATCGATGGGGGCGGGAGGATCCCAGATACTGGATTTTGTATTTTACTCATGATTAGATATTATTATTATTTATTACTATAGTACCATTTATTCCATGGCGCTTTACATGTGAAAAGGGGTATACATAATAAAAAACAAGTACAATAATCTTAGACAATAGAAGTCAGCGGCTGGTACAGGAGGAGCGAGGACCCTGCCCGCGAGGACTCACAGTCTACAAGGGATGGGTGAGGATACAGTAGGTGAGGGTAGAGGAGGTCACGCAGTAATGTGGTTACTGCAGGTTGTAGGCTTGTCGGAAGAGGTGGGTCTTCAGGTTTCTTTTGAAGGTTTCCACGGTAGGCGCGAGTCTGATGTGTTGGGGTAGAGAGTTCCAGAGTAGGGACGCACGGGAGAAATCTTGTATACGATTGTGGGAAGAGGAGATAGGAGGGGAGTAGAGAAGGAGATCTTGTGAGGATCGGAGGTTGCATGCAGGTATGTACTGGGAGACTAGGTCACAGATGTATGGAGGAGACAGGTTGAGGATGGCTTTGTATGTCATGGTTAGGGTTTTGAACTGGAGACTCTGGGTAATGGGGAGCCAGTGAAGAGATTGACAGAGAGGAGAGGCCGGGGAATAGCGGGGGGACAGGTGGATTAGTCGGGCAGCGGAGTTTAGGATAGATAGGAGGGGTGCGAGAGTGTTAGAAGCGAGGCCACAGAGCAGGAGCTTGCAGTAGTCGAGGCGGGAGATGATGAGGGCATGCACTAGTGTTTTTTCAGATTCATGGTTGAGGAATGTGCGGATCCGGGAGATATTTTTGAGTTGGAGTCAGCAGGAGGTGGAAAGGGCTTGGATATGTGGTTTGAAGTAGAGATCAGAGTCCAGGGTTACCCCAAGGCAGCGAGCTTGCGGGACTGGGGAGAATGAACCGCCATTGACGTTGATAGATAGGTCAGATGGGGGGGTTGAGTAAGATGGGAGAAAGAAGATGAATTCTGTTTTGTCCATGTTAAGTTTTAGAAATCGAGCAGAGAAGGATGAAATAGCAGACAGACATTGTGGGATTCTGGTTAGTAAGGAGGTGATATCGGGTCCAGAGAGGTAGATCTGTGTGTCATCAGCATAGAGGTGATACTGAAAGCCGTGAGACTCTATGAGCTGTCCCAGGCCGAAGGTGTAGATGGAGAAGAGCAGGGGTCCTAGCACTGAACCTTGGGGGACACCGACAGGGGGTGAGGTGAGGAGGTGGTGTGTGAATGGGAGACACTGAATGTCCGGTCTGTTAGGTATGAAGAGATCCAAGATAGGGCCAAGTCTGTGATGCTGAGAGATGAGAGAATCTGTAGTAAGAGGGAATGGTCCACTGTGTTGAAGGCAGATGACAGGTCCAGGAGGTGGAGAACGGAGTAGTGTCGCTTGGCTTTGACGGTTAGCAGGTCATTGGTGACTTTAGTTAGGGCACTGTCGGTTGAAGGATGCAGATGTTGGGAGGTTGGCGTGCACTAGGTCGTTATGCGAGCTGCTGGTGGAGCGGGGTACGTGACCCCTCGACCAAGGCACGTGCCTTCATTGAAGGATGCTGTCGGAAGCCAGATTGTAATCGGTCAAAGAGGGAGTGGGAGGACAGATATTGCCCCGACACATCAATCCTATTATAGGGCTATGGCTGCCTCAAGATTGTAGCTATGATGGATGATTAGATGTAAGGGTACGTCACATTTCTGTGTCTGGGAAAGCTGGTTGACCACCAATATGGGGCCATTATGGCTCCCACAGAGGCTGCCACCCAGAAATTCCTCATGTCAATTTTTCTTAGTGACCATAAAGATCATTAGAAGTTGCCATGGCATTTGCCTTGGGTTAAGAAGAGTCTAGCTAACCCCAGAAGCAGGGGCAAGGCCCTATTTTGACTTCATTATTAGGCTCTCTCCTCTCATTTTCTGCCCCAGATGAAGCAGGCACGGTCCGTACTCCATCGCTTGGGATGCTCTGTCCCGGCTCTCCATGTCCTTGTCACAGGAATTCCGGGAATGAGGCCTTGTGACCCCTGTACATCCCATACCCCGGCCCTTGCTTCCTGTCTGGGGGCTCCTAGTATTCGGAGATCTACGATGTATCATGCAGGGGGTTACGTGCTGGTATATTTTGGGAATTCGTATGGTCATACGGTCCCATTACGATGCCATGCTGGACAGCTGTGTGTCTGTTCGCAGTTGCACACAATACAGTCTGTCCATGACCGAAATTCCCACGGTTTTGTGACACAGCGAAGGGAGCGGGGGTGGATTATTCTTAATCTTACATTTCCTTTCCAAATGCCTCCCCTTGTTAGAAATTCTCTCCATCGCAACTACTGAGATTAACACCCAGCTTTCCCAGGTCCCAGAAGGGAAAATCTACCCAGTAATACCGTCACATAAACCCCACTCCGGTATAATGCTCTGAGCCCATATTACCCAACATTGCGGTCAGGAAATTCACTTTGAGGGGTTGAATATATGGCATGTCACCACTGAGGCCAGTGATGATAGACTGGACATCATCCCTTTATTGGGGGCTACTGAAGCCTCAGCGCTGAAATGACGGCCAATTCCAGGGTTACATAATGCCTATTTCTTCATTTAATACTGTTCCCTACTCTTTGGCCAGTTTTGAAAAATTCCAAAAAAAAACTTTAAATTTTAAAATTCTAAATCTATAAAATATTAAATTACTTGTCAAATTTTTTTTGTTTTACCAATTTTTTTTTCCTTTTTTTTTGTTATTTCATCTCGTTTTCGCCATTCGCATCCAGAGCTGCGTTCACAATTCTGCTAGTTAAACAGATAACGTTTTAGCCCCACCCTCTGTCATGTGACCCAGCAGCTAACTGTCCGCTGAGCTCCCATAATGCACTGCTGGCTGATAACCGCAAACCAGCTTGCTTGTCAGTTTAGCTTTGGATGTGTATAGAGAAGAAAAAAAAAGGTAAATGTAAAAAAAAAAAAAAAAAAAAAGGATTTATGGGAAAGTGACAAAGAGGATTTATATATATATTTTTTCTCAGCTACCTCCCCCCGAGTCTCTTCGGAGCTGGAACAGGCTCGACCCCAAACGAGCGGAGAGGAGGAGCTGCAATTACAACTGGCGCTCGCCATGAGCAGAGAGGTGGCCGAACAGGTGAGCAGCCGGCATTACATCAATGGCACACTACAAGTCCCAGCATGCCCTGCTCCGAAAGCATTTTTATACCTATGTAATCAAATTCAATTTTGTATTTACAAAGGAGGAGCGCATCCGGCGAGGAGACGACTTACGACTTCAGATGGCATTGGAGGAAAGCAGGAAGGACACTATCAAAGCCCCAAAAAAGAAAGGGGTAAGATGAGCAACAGCAGCAACACCCGACTCGTCTGCTGCGGCCAAAAAGCAGATCTCTGAGATACTCGAGATTCAGCTGTGGGCTACTCAGGGCTGCCATACATGTATAGGTGCCGCACGCAGTGTCGGACTGAGTTGGCAAAGGCCCACCAGTGACATTGATTCTTGGGGTCCACTGTTCAGCTACATACAAAAATAACCTGACTAGTATGCTAATTTACTTCTGCTTCTATGTAATATTAATTTAGATAGCTTGTTTAATGAATGATTAGATTATACCTATTTCTGGAAATTGCGAATCAAGTGTAATAGCACTGCTCATTAGCACTCCTTCACAGGAGCGTCCTACCAGAGGATTCTCCGGTTCAACCGTGGGCCAGTCCGAGCCTGACCACACATCACTGGGATAACACATGTTATTTCCAAAAATCCTGCACAATATGGTCCGTGGGAGATGGTGGGTTAGATATCGCACATTACTGCAGTTCTTACTCCCCTTTCTAATACTGTACAAAATGGCTTTGCTGAAGCACATAAAAAATGATCAGCAAATATGACTTTCTGTTGTTTTTTTTAAATTAGTAATTTGCTCTAAATTGACAGCAACCACACACTACATTGCTGGACCTCATGGACGCTTTGCCTGCAGGAGCCCCTACCCCGCAAAAGTCAGAACCTTGGGCAGCAGTGTCAGCAACGGCAGCAAGTAAACAGCAAGACCCCTGGGGAAAATCAGTCACCACCTCTGCTGGCATAGATCCCTGGCAGTCTTTTGGTATGTCCTCTTCTTTTTAATATCTTTTTTTCCCAGAAAGCTACTACAATACTGCTCTTATGTACAAGAATATCACTACTAGAATACTGCCCCTATGTACAGGAATATAACTACTATAATACTGCCCCTATGTACAGGAATATAACTACTATAATACTGCTCCTATGTACAAGAATATAACTACTATAATACTGCTCCTATGTACAGGAATATAACTACTATAATACTGCCCCCTATATACAGGAATATAACTACTATAATACTGCCCCCTATGTACAAGAATATAACTACTATAATACTGCCCCCTATGTACAGGAATATAACTACTATAATACTGCCCCTATGTACAAGAATATAACTACTATAATACTGCTCCTATGTACAAGAATATAACTACTATAATACTGCTCCTATGTACAAGAATATACTATAATACTGCCCCCTATGTACAAGAATATAACTACTATAATACTGCCCCCTATGTATAAGCATATAACTACTATAATACTGCCAATATGTACAAGAATATAACTACTATAATACTGCTCCTATGTACAAGAATATAACTACTATAATACTGCTCCTATGTACAAGAATATACTATAATACTGCCCCCTATGTACAAGAATATAACTACTATAATACTGCCCCCTATGTATAAGCATATAACTACTATAATACTGCCAATATGTACAAGAATATAACTACTATAATACTACCCCCTATGTACAAGAATATATCTACTATAATACTGCCCCCTATGTACAAGAATATAACTACTATAATACTGCTCCTATGTACAAGAATATAACTACTATAATACTGCTCTCTATGTACAAGAATATAACTACTATAATACTGCTCCTATGTACAAGAATATAGCTACTATAATACTGCCCCCTATGTACAAGAATATAACTACTATAATACTGCTCCTATGTACAAGATTATAACTACTATAATACTGCTCCCTATGTACAAGAATATAACTACTATAATACTGCCCCCTATGTACAAGAATATAACTACTATAATACTGCTCCTATGTACAAGAATATAACTACTATAATACTGCTCCCTATGTACAAGAATATAACTACTATAATACTGCTCCTATGTACAAGAATATAGCTACTATAATACTGCCCCCTATGTACAAGAATATAACTACTATAATACTGCTCCTATGTACAAGATTATAACTACTATAATACTGCCCCTATGTACAAGGGGCCAAGCAGCACAGCAGTGTTTACATTTGGTGCCAATCTCGCTGATTGGTAGCGGTCAGCCGGTGGCTGCGGCCAATCAGCAGAGTGGCGTTTAGATTTGCCGCCCATCTCGCTGATTGGTCGCGGCCGGCCACCGATCAGCAGAGCGGCGTTTAAATTTGCCGCCCATCTCGCTGATTGGTCGCGGCCGACCACCGCGACCAATCAGCACAGCGGCGTGTAAATTTGCTGCCCATCTCGCTGATTGGTCGCGGTAGCCGGCCGCCGCGACCAATCAGCAGAGCGGCGTTTAAATTTGCCACCCATCTCGCTGATTGGTCACGGCCGGCCACCGCGACCAATCAGCACAGCGGCGTTTAAATTTGCCGCCCATCTCACTGATTGGTCGCGGCCGGCCACTGCGACCAATCAGCAGACCGGCGTTTAAATTTGCCGCCCATCTCGCTGATTGGTCGCGGTCGGCCACCGCGACCAATCAGCAGAGCGGCGTTTAAATTTGCCGCCCATCTCGCTCATTGGTCGCGGTGGCCGGCCGCGATTAATCAGCAGAGCGGCGTTTAAATTTGCCGCCCATCTCGCTGATTGGTCGCGGCCGGCCGCGACCAATCAGCACAGCGGTGTTTAAATTTGCCGCCCATCTCGCTGATTGGTCGCGGTCGGCCGGCCACCGCGACCAATGAGCAGAGCGGCGTTTAAATGTGCCGCCCATCTCGCTGATTGGTCGCGGCCGGCCACCGCAACCAATGAGCAGAGCGGCGTTTAAATTTGCCGCCCATCTCGCTGATTGGTCGCGGTGGCCGGCCGCGATTAATCAGCAGAGCGGCGTTTAAATTTGCCGGACATCTCGTTGATTGGTCGCGGTGGCCGGCCGCGACCAATCAGCAGAGCGGCGTTTAAATTTGCCGCCCATCTCGCTGATTGGTCGCGGCCGGCCACCGCGACCAATCAGCACAGCGGCGTGTAAATTTGCTGCCCATCTCGCTGATTGGTCGCGGTAGCCGGCCACCGCGACCAAACAGCAGAGTGGCGTTTAAATTTGCCGCCCATCTCGCTGATTGGTCACGGCCGGCCACCGCGACCAATCAGCACAGCGGCGTTTAAATTTGCCACCCATCTCGCTAATTGGTCGCGATCGGCCACCGCAACCAATCAGCAGAGCGGCGTTTAAATTTGCCGCCCATCTCGCTCATTGGTCGCGGTGGCCGGCCGCGATTAATCAGCAGAGCGTCGTTTAAATTTGCCGCCCATCTCCCTGATTGGTCGCGGTCGGCCGGCCACCGCGACCAATCAGCAGAGCGGCGTTTAAATTTGCCGCCCATCTCGCTGATTGGTCGCGGCCGGCAACCGCGACCAATCAGCACAGCGGCGTTTAAATTTGCCGCCCATCTCGCTGATTGGTCGCGGTGGCCGGCCGCGATTAATCAGCAGAGCGTCGTTTAAATTTGCCGCCCATCTCGCTGATTGGTCGCGGTCGGCCGGCCACCGCGACCAATCAGCAGAGCGGCGTTTAAATTTGCCGCCCATCTCGCTGATTGGTCGCGGCCGGCAACCGCGACCAATCAGCACAGCGGCGTTTAAATTTGCCGCCCATCTCGCTGATTGGTAGCATTCGGCCGGCCACCGCGACCAATCAGCAGTGCGGCGTTTAAATTTGCCGCCCATCTCGCTCATTGGTCGCGGTGGCCGGCCGCGATTAATCAGCAGAACGGCGTTTAAATTTCCCGGCCATCTCGCTGATTGGTCGCGGTGGCCACCGCGACCAATCAGCGTCGTATTAGTGTGGGCCCGGGAGCGGCGATGCTTGTGCGGCTCCGTATTAGCGAGGATCGGGGAGCGGCGCTGCCTGTGCGGCTCCTTCTGCTGCGAGAAGCCGGGAGATGAGCGGCTACTCGCAGCAGAAGCATCCCGACCGGCGGCGCCGCTCCCCGGTCCTCCGTTCACACTTGCTGTCGGGAGATCAGCGGGCCAAGCCGCTGATCTTCCGACGTTAGCCGCATGGAGGTCAGCGGCGCCGGTCGGGGTAGTTGTGCTGCTAGCACCGCTCATCTCCCCGCTGCATCGCCGCTGACCTCCGTCCGGCAGATGAGCCGCTAACGGCCGCCATCTTTTTTCAGAAATCCCGCGGCACTGATTGGCCGCTGCCGGACCAATGAGCGACGCGGGATTTCCTGGACAGACAGACAGACAGACGGGATAAGACAATTATATATATATATAGATAATACTGCTCCTATGTACAAGAATATAACTACTATAATACTGCTCCTATGTACAAGAATATATCTACTATAATACTGCCCCCTATGTACATGAATATAACTACTATAATACTGCCCCTATGTACAAGAATATAACTACTATAATGCTGCCCCATATGTACAAGAATATAACTACTATAATACTAACCCTATGTACAAGAATATAACTACTATAATACTGCTCCTATACACAAGAATATAACTACTATAATACTGCCCCTATGTACAAGAATATAACTACTATAATACTGCTCCTATGTACAAGAATATAACTACTATAATACTGCTCCTATGTACAAGAATATAACTACTATAATACTGCCCCATATGTACAAGAATATAACTACTATAATACTGCTCCTATATACAAGAATATAACTACTATAATACTGCGCCCTATGTACAAGAATATAACTACTATAATACTGCTCCTATGTACAAGAATATAACTACTATAATACTGCCCCCTATGTACAAGAATATAACTACTATAATACTGCCCCCTATGTACAAGAATTTAACTACTATAATACTGCTCCTTTTTACAAGAATATAACTACTATAATACTGCTCCTATGTACAAGAATATAACTACTATAATACTGCCCCCTATGTACAAGAATATAACTACTATAATACTGCCCCCTATGTACAAGAATTTAACTACTATAATACTGCTCCTTTTTACAAGAATATAACTACTATAATACTGCCCCCTATGTACAAGAATATAACTACTATAATATTGCCCCCTATGTAGAAGAATATAACTACTATAATACTGCCCACTATGTACAAGAATATAACTACTATAATACTACCTCATATGTACAAGAATATAACTACTATAATACTGCTCCTATGTATAATAATATAACTACTATAATACTGCCCCCTATGTACAAGAATATAACTACTATAATACTGCTCCTATGTATAATAATATAACTACTATAATACTGCCCCCTATGTACAAGAATATAACTACTATAATACTGCCCCCTATGTTCAAGAATATAACTACTATAATACTGCCCCCTATGTTCAAGAATATAACTACTATAATACTGCTCCTATGTATAATAATATAACTACTATAATACTGCCCCCTATGTACAAGAATATAACTACTTTAATACTGCCCCCTATGTACAAGAATAGAACTACTATAACACTGCTCCTATGTACAAGAATATAACTACTATAATACTGCTCCCTATGTACAAGAATATAACTACTATAATACTGATCCCTATGTACAAGAATATACAGTGGATACGGAAAGTATTCAGACCCCTTTAGATTTTTCACTCTTTGTTTCATTGCAGCCATTTGGTAAATTCTAAAAAGTTCATTTTTTTCTCATTACAGTACACTCTGCACCCCATCTTGACTGGAATAAAACAGAAATGTAGAAATTTTTGCAAATTTATTAAAAAAGAAAAACTGAAATATCACATGGTCATAAGTATTCAGACCCTTTGCTCAGTATTGAGTAGAAGCACCCTTTTGAGCTAGTACAGCCATGAGTCTTCTTGGGAATGATGCAACAAGTTTTTCACTCCTGGATTTGGGGGTCCTCTGCCATTCTTCCTCGCAGATCCTCTCCAGTTCTGTCAGGTTGGATGGTGAACGTTGGTGGACAGCCATTTTCAGGTCACTCCAGAGATGCTCAATTGGGTTTAAGTCAGGGGCTGGCTGGGCCAGTCAAGAATGGTCACAGAGTTGTTCTCTTTGTTATTTTAGCTGTGTGCTTAGGGTCATTGTCTTGTTGGAAGGTGAACCTTCGGCCAAGTCTGAGGTCCTGAGCACTCTGGAGGAGGTTTTCATCCAGGATATCTCTGTACATAGCCGCATTCATGTTTCCTTCAATTGCAACCAGTCGTCCTGTCCCTGCAGATGAAAAACACCCCCATAGCATGATGCTGCCACCACCATGTTTCACTGTTGGGATTGTATTGGGCAGGTGATGAGCAGTGCCTGGTTTTCTCCACACATACCGCTTAGAATTATCACCAAAAAGTTCTATCTTTGTCTCATCAGACCAGAGTATCTTATTTCTTAGTCTGGGAGTCCTTCATGTGTTTTTGAGCAAACTCTATGCGGGCTTTCATATGTATTGCACTGAGGAGAGGCTTCCGTCAGGCCACTCTGCCATAAAGGCTCAACTGGTGGAGGGCTGCAGTGACAGTTGACTTTGTGGAACTTTCTCCCATCTCCCTACTGCATCTCTTT
This sequence comes from Phyllobates terribilis, assembly GCF_046119375.1. Classification (NCBI taxonomy): domain Eukaryota; kingdom Metazoa; phylum Chordata; class Amphibia; order Anura; family Dendrobatidae; genus Phyllobates; species Phyllobates terribilis. The sequence continues at coordinate 379,406,029 of NW_027362769.1, read as the reverse complement.
AGCTCAGCCACATTGATCTTGGGGTTCTTCTTTACCTCTCTCACCAAGGCTCTTCTCCCATGATTGCTCAGTTTGGCTGGACGGCCAGGTCTAGGAAGACTTCTGGTGGTCCCAAACGTCTTCCATTTAAGGATTATGGAGGCCGCTGTGCTCTTAGGAACCTTGAGTAATGCAGAAATTCTTTTGTAACCTTGGCCAGATCTGTTCCTTGTCATAATTCTGTCTCTGAGCTCCTTGGGCAGTTCCTTTGAGCTCATGATTCTCATTTGGTCTGACATGCACTGTGAGCTGTGAGGTCTTATATAGACAGGTGTGTGTCTTTCCAAATCAAGTCCTATCAGTTTAATTAAACACAGCTGGACTCCAATGAAGGAGTAGAACCATCTCAAGGAGGATCACAAGGAAATGGACAGCATGTGACTTAAATATGAGTGTCTGAGCAAAGGGTCTGAATACTTATGACCATGTGATATTTCAGTTTTTCTTTTTTAATAAATTTGCAAAAATTTCTACATTTCTGTTTTTTTCAGTTAAGATGGGGTGCAGAGTGTACTTTAATGAGAAAAAAAATAACTTTTTAGAATTTACCAAATGGCTGCAATGAAACAAAGAGTGAACAATTTAAAGGGGTCTGAATACTTTCAGTACCCACTATAAATACTATAATACTGCCCCTATGTACAGGAATATAACTACTATAATGCTGCCCCTATGTACAGGAATATAACTACTATAATACTGCCCCCTATGTACAAGAATATAACTACTATAATACTGCCCCTATGTACAGGAATATAACTACTATCATACTGCCCCTCTGTACAAGAATATAACTACTATAATACTGCCCCCTATGTACAAGAATATAACTACTATAATACTGCTCCTATGTACAAGAATATAACTACTATAATACTGTCCCATCTGTACAAGAATATAACTACTATAATACTGCCCCTATGTACAAGAATATAACTACTATAATACTGCCCCCTATGTACAAGAATATAACTACTATAATACTGTCCCATCTGTACAAGAATATAACTACTATAACACTGCGCCCTATGTACAAGAATATAACTACTATAATACTGCTCCTATATACAAGAATATAACTACTATAATACTGCGCCCTATGTACTAGAATATAACTACTATAATACTGCTCCTATGTACAAGAATATAACTACTATAATACTGCCCCCTATGTACAAGAATATAACTACTATAATACTGCCCCCTATGTACAAGAATTTAACTACTGTAATACTGCTCCTTTTTACAAGAATATAACTACTATAATACTGCCCCCTATGTACAAGAATATAAGTACTATAATATTGCCCCCTATGTAGAAGAATATAACTACTATAATACTGCTCCTATGTACAAGAATATAACTACTATAATACTACCTCCTATGTACAAGAATATAACTACTATAATACTGCTCCTATGTATAATAATATAACTACTATAATACTGCCCCCTATGTACAAGAATATAACTACTTTAATACTGCCCCCTATGTACAAGAATAGAACTACTATAACACTGCTCCTATGTACAAGAATATAACTACTATAATACTGCCCCCTATGTACAAGAATATAACTACTATAATACTCAGGGCCGGCGTCAGCACCCGGCGTACACGGGCAAGTGCCGGGGCCCTGGAAAATCAGAGGGGCCCAGCCGCCCACTCACTGTCGGGGCCCGGGCCCACACACCCACCCGCCCACTCACTGTCGGGGCCGGGCCCACACACTGTCGGGGCCGGGCCCACACACCCACCCGCCCACTCACTGTCGGGGCCGGGCCCACACACCCACCCGCCCACTCACTGTCGGGGCCCTGGCCGCTTCCTCGGCACCTGTTCAGGGACGCAGGCGCTGCTTGATTGCCGGCACTTCCCCCAGACATGGCCGCGCGCTGTCTGGCTGTGTCTGCTAGTAATGACACGGCAGGGTCGACGGCACTGCACCTTTAATTGTGCTTGTGTGTCGCTCCTGCCGCGTCATTACTAGCAGACAGAGCCGCACAGCGCGCGGCCATGTCTGGGGGAGTGCCGGCAATCAAACACCGTCAGAGCGGAGGTCCTGCACAGACGGGCGGGAGGGGCCCGGACCCGACCGCAAGTGGGCCCCTCTGATGTTCCAGGGCCATGAAGTCTGTGACACGCCGGGGGCCCTGCACTGCCCCATATCCGAGGAGCTGCTGGACAGGACACTGGACCGGGGACAGGTGAGTGAGGCTTCCCCAATCCCCATATTAAAAATATTAGTAATGGGTCTGTGTGAGTGCATGTATGTGAATGTCAGTGTATATGACTGTGTATATATATTTGTCTGTTTTATCTATGTGTGTGTCTGTATGTGTACATATGTCTGCGTACCGTGTGTGCGCGCGCATATGTCTGCGTATGTGAAGGATGAGGGGGCAGGCTGGGCCATGTGTAATAAATAAATAAATAAATATATATATATATATATATATATATATTTATTTATTTCTCCGCCGTATCTGTGCATCATGAATCGTGTATGTGTTAAAAGGGCCCACTGAGACTCTTTCGCCCGGGGCCCAGAAAAACCTGGAGCCGGCCCTGATAATACTGCCCCCTATGTTCAAGAATATAACTACTATAATACTGCTCCTATGTATAATAATATAACTACTATAATACTGCCCCCTATGTACAAGAATATAACTACTTTAATACTGCCCCCTATGTACAAGAATAGAACTACTATAACACTGCTTCCTATGTACAAGAATATAACTACTATAATGCTACTCCTATGTACAAGAATATAACTACTATAATACTGCCTCCTATGTACAAGAATATAACTACTATAATACTGCTCCTATGTACAAGAATATAACTACTATAATACTGCTCCTATATACAAGAATATAACTACTATAATACTGCCCCTATGTACAAGAATATAACTACTATAATACTGCTCCTATGTACAAGAATATAACTACTATAATACTGCTCCTATGTACAAGAATATAACTACTATAATACTGCTCCTATATACAAGAATATAACTACTATAATACTGCTCCTATATACAAGAATATAACTACTATAATACTGCCCCTATGTACAAGAATATAACTACTATAATACTGCCTCCTATGTACAAGAATATAACTACTATAATACTGCTCCTATGTACAAGAATATAACTACTATAATACTGCTCCTATATACAAGAATATAACTACTATAATACTGCCCACTATGTACAAGAATATAACTACTATAATACTGCTCCTATGTACAAGAATATAACTACTATAATACTGCTCCTATATACAAGAATATAACTACTATAATACTGCCCCTATGTACAAGAATATAACTATTCTAATACTGCCCCTATGTACAAGAATATAACTACTAGAATACTGCCCCTATGTACAAGAATATACAGTGGATACGGAAAGTAATCAGACCCCTTTAGATTTTTCACTCTTTGTTTCATTGCAGCCATTTGGTAAATTCTAAAAAGTTCATTTTTTTCTCATTACAGTACACTCTGCACCCCATCTTGACTGAAAAAAAACAGAAATGTAGAAATTTTTGCAAATTTATTAAAAAAGAAAAACTGAAATATCACATGGTCATAAGTATTCAGACCCTTTGCTCAGTATTGAGTAGAAGCCCCCTTTTGAGCTAGTACAGCCATGAGTCTTCTTGGGAATCGTGCAACAAGTTTTTCACACCTGGATTTGGGGATCCTCTGCCATTCTTCCTTGCAGATCCTCTCCAGTTCCGTCAGGTAGGATGGTGAACGTTGGTGGACAGCCATTTTCAGGTCACTCCAGAGATGCTCAATTGGGTTTAGGTCAGGGGCTGGCTGGGCCAGTCAAGAATGGTCACAGAGTTGTTCTCCTTTGTTATTTTAGCTGTGTGCTTAGGGTCATTGTCTTGTTGGAAGGTGAGCCTTCGGCCAAGTCTGAGGTCCTGAGCACTCTGGAAAAGGTTTTCATCCAGGATATCTCTGTACTTAGCCGCATTCATGTTTCCTTCAATTGCAACCAGTCGTCCTGTCCCTGCAGATGAAAAACACCCCCATAGCATGATGCTGCCACCACCATGTTTCACTGTTGGGATTGTATTGGGCAGGTGATGAGCAGTGCAGGGTTTTCTCCACACATACCGCTTAGAATTATCACCAAAAAGTTCTATCTTTGTCTCATCAGACCAGAGTATCTTATTTCTTAGTCTGGGAGTCCTTCATGTGTTTTTGAGCAAACTCTATGCGGGCTTTCATATGTATTGCACTGAGGAGAGGCTTCCGTCAGGCCACTCTGCCATAAAGGCTCAACTGGTGGAAGGCTGCAGTGACAGTTGACTTTGTGGAACTTTCTCCCATCTCCCTACTGCATCTCTTTAGCTCAGCCACATTGATCTTGGGGTTCTTCTTTACCTCTCTCACCAAGGCTCTTCTCCCATGATTGCTCAGTTTGGCTGGACGGCCAGGTCTAGGAAGACTTCTGGTGGTCCCAAACGTCTTCCATTTAAGGATTATGGAGGCCGCTGTGCTCTTAGGAACCTTGAGTAATGCAGAAATTCTTTTGTAACCTTGGCCAGATCTGTTCCTTGTCATAATTCTGTCTCTGAGCTCCTTGGGCAGTTCCTTTGAGCTCATGATTCTCATTTGGTCTGACATGCACTGTGAGCTGTGAGGTCTTATATAGACAGGTGTGTGTCTTTCCAAATCCAGTCCTATCAGTTTAATTAAACACAGCTGGACTCCAATGAAGGAGTAGAACCATCTCAAGAAGGATCACAAGGAAATGGACAGCATGTGACTTAAATATGAGTGTCTGAGCAAAGGGTCTGAATACTTGTGACCCTGTGATATTTCAGTTTTTCTTTTTTAATAAATTTGCAAAAATTTCTACATTTCTGTTTTTTTTTCAGTTAAGATGGGGTGCAGAGTGTACTTTAATGAGAAAAAAATAACTTTTTAGAATTTACCAAATGGCTGCAATGAAACAAAGAGTGAAAAATCTAAAGGGGTCTGAATACTTTCAGTACCCACTGTAAATACTATAATACTGCCCCTATGTACAGGAATATAACTACTATAATGCTGCCCCTATGTACAGGAATATAACTACTATAATACTGCCCCCTATGTACAAGAATATAACTACTATAATACTGCCCCTATGTACAGGAATATAACTACTATAATACTGCCCCCTATGTACAAGAATATAACTACTATAATACTGTCCCATCTGTACAAGAATATAACTACTATAATACTGCCCCTATGTACAAGAATATAACTACTATAACACTGCGCCCTATGTACAAGAATATAACTACTATAATACTGCTCCTATATACAAGAATATAACTACTATAATACTGCGCCCTATGTACTAGAATATAACTACTATAATACTGCTCCTATGTACAAGAATATAACTACTATAATACTGCCCCCTATGTACAAGAATATAACTACTATAATACTGCCCCCTATGTACAAGAATTTAACTACTGTAATACTGCTCCTTTTTACAAGAATATAACTACTATAATACTGCCCCCTATGTACAAGAATATAACTACTATAATATTGCCCCCTATGTAGAAGAATATAACTACTATAATACTGCTCCTATGTACAAGAATATAACTACTATAATACTACCTCCTATGTACAAGAATATAACTACTATAATACTGCTCCTATGTATAATAATATAACTACTATAATACTGCCCCCTATGTACAAGAATATAACTACTATAATACTGCTCCTATGTATAATAATATATCTACTATAATACTGCCCCCTATGTACAAGAATATAACTACTATAATACTGCTCCTATGTACAAGAATATAACTACTATAATACTGCCCCCTATGTTCAAGAATATAACTACTATAATACTGCTCCTATGTATAATAATATAACTACTATAATACTGCCCCCTATGTACAAGAATATAACTACTATAATACTGCTCCTATGTATAATAATATATCTACTATAATACTGCCCCCTATGTACAAGAATATAACTACTATAATACTGCTCCTATGTACAAGAATATAACTACTATAATACTGCCCCCTATGTACAAGAATATAACTACTATAATACTGCTCCTATGTATAATAATATAACTACTATAATACTGCCCCCTATGTACAAGAATATAACTACTTTAATACTGCCCCCTATGTACAAGAATAGAACTACTATAACACTGCTCCTATGTACAAGAATATAACTACTATAATACTGCTCCCTATGTACAAGAATATAACTACTATAATACTGCCCCCTATGTACAAGAATATAACTACTATAATACTGCCCCCTATGTTCAAGAATATAACTACTATAATACTGCTCCTATGTATAATAATATAACTACTATAATACTGCCCCCTATGTACAAGAATATAACTACTTTAATACTGCCCCCTATGTACAAGAATAGAACTACTATAACACTGCTCCTATGTACAAGAATATAACTACTATAATACTGATCCCTATGTACAAGAATATAACTACTATAATACTGCTCCTATGTATAATAATATAACTACTATAATACTGCCCCCTATGTACAAGAATATAACTACTTTAATACTGCCCCCTATGTACAAGAATAGAACTACTATAATACTGCCCCCTATGTACAAGAATAGAACTACTATAACACTGCTCCTATGTACAAGAATATAACTACTATAATACTGCCCTCTATGTACAAGAATATAACTACTATAATACTGCTCCTATGTACAAGAATATAACTACTATAATACTGCCCTCTATGTACAAGAATATAACTACTATAATACTGCCCCTATGTACAAGAATATACAGTGGATACGGAAAGTAATCAGACCCCTTTAGATTTTTCACTCTTTGTTTCATTGCAGCCATTTGGTAAATTTTAAAAAGTTCATTGTTTCTCATTAAAGTGCACTCTGCACCCCATCTTGACTGAAAAAAAAACAGAAATGTAGAAATTTTTGCAAATTTATTAAAAAAGAAAAACTGAAATATCACATGGTCATAAGTATTCAGACCCTTTGCTCAGTATTGAGTAGAAGCCCCCTTTTGAGCTAGTACAGCCATGAGTCTTCTTGGGAATAATGCAACAAGTTTTTCACACCTGGATTTGGGGATCCTCTGCCATTCTTCCTTGCAGATCCTCTCCAGTTCCGTCAGGTAGGATGGTGAACGTTGGTGGACAGCCATTTTCAGGTCACTCCAGAGATGCTCAATTGGGTTTAGGTCAGGGGCTCTGGCTGGGCCAGTCAAGAATGGTCACAGAGTTGTTCTCCTTTGTTATTTTAGCTGTGTGCTTAGGGTCATTGTCTTGTTGGAAGGTGAACCTTCGGCCAAGTCTGAGGTCCTGAGCACTCTGGAAAAGGTTTTCATCCAGGATATCTCTGTACTTAGCCGCATTCATGTTTCCTTCAATTGCAACCAGTCGTCCTGTCCCTGCAGATGAAAAACACCCCCATAGCATGATGCTGCCACCACCATGTTTCACTGTTGGGATTGTATTGGGCAGGTGATGAGCAGTGCCTGGTTTTCTCCACACATACCGCTTAGAATTATCACCAAAAAGTTCTATCTTTGTCTCATCAGACCAGAGTATCTTATTTCTTAGTCTGGGAGTCCTTCATGTGTTTTTGAGCAAACTCTATGCGGGCTTTCATATGTATTGCACTGAGAAGAGGCTTCCGTCGGGCCACTCTGCCATAAAGGCTCAACTGGTGGAAGGCTGCAGTGATAGTTGACTTTGTGGAACTTTCTCCCATCTCCCTACTGCATCTCTTTAGCTCAGCCACAGTGATCTTGGGGTTCTTCTTTACCTCTCTCACCAAGGCTCTTCTCCCATGATTGCTCAGTTTGGCTGGACGGCCAGGTCTAGGAATACTTCTGGTGGTCCCAAACGTCTTCCATTTAAGGATTATGGAGGCCGCTGTGCTCTTAGGAACCTTGAGTAATGCAGAAATTCTTTTGTAACCTTGGCCAGATCTGTTCCTTGTCATAATTCTGTCTCTGAGCTCCTTGGGCAGTTCCTTTGAGCTCATGATTCTCATTTGGTCTGACATGCACTGTGAGCTGTGAGGTCTTATATAGACAGGTGTGTGTCTTTCCAAATCAAGTCCTATCAGTTTAATTAAACACAGCTGGACTCCAATGAAGGAGTAGAACCATCTCAAGGAGGATCACAAGGAAATGGACAGCATGTGACTTAAATATGAGTGTCTGAGCAAAGGGTCTGAATACTTGTGACCATGTGATATTTCAGTTTTTCTTTTTTAATAAATTTGCAAAAATTTCTACATTTCTGTTTTTTTTTTTCAGCTAAGATGGGGTGCAGAGTGTACTTTAGTGAGAAAAAAATAACTTTTTAGAATTTACCAAATGGCTGCAATGAAACAAAGAGTGAACAATTTAAAGGGGTCTGAATACTTTCAGTACCCACTATAAATACTATAATACTGCCCCTATGTACAGGAATATAACTACTATAATGCTGCCCCTATGTACAGGAATATAACTACTATAATACTGCCCCCTATGTACAAGAATATAACTACTATAATACTGCCCCCTATGTACAAGAATATAACTACTATAATACTGCCCCTATGTACAGGAATATAACTACTATAATACTGCCCCTCTGTACAAGAATATAACTACTATAATACTGCCCCCTATGTACAAGAATATAACTACTATAATACTGCCCCTATGTACAAGAATATAACTACTATAATACTGCCCCTATGTACAAGAATATAACTACTATAAAACTGCCCCCTATGTACAAGAATATAACTACTATAATACTGCCCCCTATGTACAAGAATATAACTACTATAATACTGGCCCCTATGTACAGGAATATAACTACTATAATACTGCCCCTCTGTACAAGAATAGAACTACTATAATACTGCCCCCTATGTACAAGAATATAACTACTATAATACTGCCCCTATGTACAAGAATATAACTACTATAATACTGCCTCTATGTACAAGAATATAACTACTATAAAACTGCCCCCTATGTACAAGAATATAACTACTATAATACTGGCCCCTATGTACAAGAATATAACTACTATAATACTGCTCCTATGTACAAGAATATAACTACTATAATACTGCTCCCTATGTACAAGAATATACTACTATAATACTGCCCCTATGTACAAGAATATAACTACTATAATACTGCCCCCTATGTACAAGAATATAACTACTATAATACTGCCCCCTATGTACAAGAATATAACTACTATAATACTGCTCCCTATGTACAAGAATATACTACTATAATACTGCCCCTATGTACAAGAATATAACTACTATAATACTGCCCCCTATGTACAAGAATATAACTACTATAATACTGCCCCCTATGTACAAGAATATAACTACTATAATACTGCTCCCTATGTACAAGAATATACTACTATAATACTGCCCCTATGTACAAGAATATAACTACTATAATACTGCTCCTATGTACAAGAATATAACTACTATAATACTGCCCCTATGTACAAGAATATAACTACTATAATACTGCCTCTATATACAAGAATATAACTACTATAAAACTGCCCCTATGTACAAGAATATACTACTATAATACTGCCCCCTATGTACAAGAATATAACTCCTATAGTACTGCCCCTATGTACAAGAATATAACTACTATAATACTGCCTCCTATGTACAAGAATATAACTACTATAATACTGCTCCTATGTACAAGAATATAACTACTATAATACTGCCTCCTATGTACAAGAATATAACTACTATAATACTGCCCCCTATGTACAAGAATATAACTACTATAATACTGCCCCCTATGTACAAGAATATAACTACTATAATACTGCTCCTCTGTACAAGAATATAACTACTATAATACTGCTCCCTATGTACAAGAATATAACTACTATAATACTGCCCCCTATGTACAAGAATATAACTACTATAATACTGCTCCTCTGTACAAGAATATAACTACTATAATACTGCTCCTATGTACAAGAATATAACTACTATAATACTGCCCACTATGTACAAGAATATAACTACTATAATACTGCCCCTATGCACAAGAATATAGCTACTATAATACTGCCCCGATGCACAAGAGTATAGCTACTATAATACTGCCCACTATGTACAAGAATATATCTACTGTAATACTGCCTTATTGTCTGGTACTATATTTACCATCGGGGGAGGATGAGGCGGGTGCAGTGTAATGGGACAAGTTTGCCTTCTGTCCTTGTAGCTGATGTGAGTATTCGGCCACCTGACCCACGGCTCGCGTTCGGCACATACACAGGAGCGCAGTGTTGGAGTCGGCCTGACATGACATCATTCATTTGGAAAGTTTCTTGGCAATTCTGACACATTCCTCCATGTAAGGTCACAATGTAGCAGAAGAAAAATCTCTTGCTGGAATGTGGAGGAGGCCTCGGTCCAGGACGCACAAGTGTCTGAACACATGTCTGAGCTACCTTAAAAAATAAAAGGCCACATTATACGGTTTAGTGAATTTCCCGTAACCGGACAGCGGAAATCCTATTAATAAAATATAACTCAATTTCTCAATAATCATGCCCCTCCTGCCCCAACAAAGGAAACACAGAAACAATGTAACGTCACCATTTAAGATTTTGAAATGTAGATTTATTTTTTTATGGCAGATAATTATCTTACTGTTTATGTAGCAGGTACAAAACCCTCCACCAACAGCGATCCCTGGGGGCCAAGTTCAGCTACTACAACCAAGTCTCTTCCAAAAAAACAGGACCCCTGGGCCCCTCCACAGGCAGCGGGAGCAACTAATTCCACCGCGGACCCTTGGGGACCTGCTCCAGGGGTCAAAACTAGTACAAGCACAGGTAGGGAAAGATCAAGTCCTTGAAGGGGCTGCTCGGGGTGTTTCCATTCACTGACAGCAAGCAGTGATTTGGAAAGCTATGAGGAGCTGAAACACATGATCACGTCAGAACTTTTAACTGTTTCAGTATTTTCCTTTTCTTTCCCTTTAATCCCTTTAAAAGAACGTTGTTTTTCTCGATAGGAGGTTCCTCTTTTGACCCCTTCAGTAATTTAAATGGGACGGCAAAAGACGATTTCTCAGAGTTCGACAACCTGCGATCCTCCTCCAAAGTGTCAGGTAAGACGAGAATAGTCTAAAGAAGAAAAATAACGTGCTGCTTTTGTAGTTCGATACCAAAAAATTTTGAGAAGGCTGTGGGATTAGTGCGGCACTATGGTCGGCCCTCCTGTGTGCGGCACTATGGTCGGCCCTCCTGTGTGCGGCACTATGGTCGGTCTTCCTGTGTGTGGCACTATGGTCAGTCCTCCTGTGTGCGGCACTATGGTCGGTCCTCCTGTGTACGGCACTATGGTCGGTCCTCCTGTGTGTGGCACTATGGTCGGTCCTCCTGTGTGCGGCACTATGGTCGGTCCTCCTGTGTGCAGCACTATTGTCACTCCTCCTGTGTGCGGCACTATGGTCGGTCCTCCTGTGTGCGGCACTATGGTCGTTCTCCTGTGTGCAGCACTATTGTCGGTCCTCCTGTGTGCGGCACTATGGTTGGTCCTCCTGTGTGCAGCACTATGGTCAGTCTTCCTGTGTGCAGCACTATGGTCGGCCCTCCTGTTTCTTGCACAATGGTTGGTCCTCCTGTGTGCAGCACTATGGTCAGTCTTCCTGTGTGCAGCACTATGGTCGGCCCTCCTGTTTCTTGCACAATGGTTGGTCCTCCTGTGTGCGGCACTATGGTCGGTCTTCCTGTGTGCAGAACTATGGTCGGCCCTACTGTTTCCTGCACTATGGTCGATCCTCCTGTTTCCTGCACTATGGTCGATCCTCCTGTTTCCTGCACTATGGTCGATCCTCCTGTTTCCTGCACTATGGTCGATCCTCCTGTTTCCTTCACTATGGTCATTCTTCCTGTGTGCAGCACTATGATCGGCCCTCCTGTGTGCAGCACTATGGTCGGTCCTCCTGTTTCTGGCACTATGGTCAGTCTTCCTGTGTGCAGCACTATGGTCAGCCCTCCTGTGTGCAGCACTATTGTCGGTCCTCCTGTTTCCGGCACTATGGTCGATCTTCCTGTGTGCGGCACTATGGTCGGCCCTCCTGTGTGCGGCACTATGGTCGGTCTTCCTGTGTACAGCACTATGGTCAGTCTTCCTGTGTGCAGCACTATGGTCGGCCCTCCTGTTTCTTGCACAATGGTTGGTCCTCCTGTGTGCAGCACTATGGTCAGTCTTCCTGTGTGCAGCACTATGGTCGGCCCTCCTGTTTCTTGCACAATGGTTGGTCCTCCTGTGTGCGGCACTATGGTCGGTCTTCCTGTGTATGGCACTATGGTCTGCCCTACTGTTTCCTGCACTATGGTCGATCCTCCTGTTTCCTGCACTATGGTCGATCCTCCTGTTTCCTGCACTATGGTCGATCCTCCTGTTTCCTTCACTATGGTCATTCTTCCTGTGTGCAGCACTATGGTCGGCCCTCCTGTGTACAGCACTATGGTCGGTCCTCCTGTTTCTGGCACTATGGTCAGTCTTCCTGTGTGCAGCACTATGGTCAGCCCTCCTGTGTGCAGCACTATTGTCGGTCCTCCTGTTTCCGGCACTATGGTCGATCTTCCTGTGTGCGGCACTATGGTCGGCCCTCCTGTGTGCGGCACTATGGTCGGTCTTCCTGTGTACAGCACTATGGTCGGCCCTCCTGTGTGCAGCACAATATTTGGTCCTCCTATGTGCGGCACTATGGTCGGTCCTCCTGTGTATGGCACTATGGCTCATCCTCCTGTGTGCGGCACTATTGTCGCTACTCCTGTGTGCGGCACTATGGTCGGTCCTCCTGTGGGCGGCACTATGGTCGGTCTTCCTGTGTATGGCATTATGGTCGGCCCTCCTGTGTGCAGCACAATGTTTGGTACTCCTATGTACGGCACTATGGTCGGTCCTCCTGTGTATGGCACTATGGCTCATCCTCCTATGTGCGGCACTATCGTCGCTCCTCCTGTGTGCGGCACTATGGTCGGTCCTCCTGTGTGTGGCACTATGGTCGCTCCTCCTGTGTGCGGCACTATGGTTGGTCCTCCTGTGTGTGGCACTATGGTTGGTCCTCCTGTTTCTAGCACTATGGTCGGTCTTCCTGTGTGCGGCACTATGGTCGGTCTTCCTGTGTGAGGCACTATGGTCGGTCCTCCTGTTTCCTGCACTATGGTCGGTCCTCCTGTTGCCGGCATTATGGCCGGTCCTCTTGTGTGCAGCACTATGGTCAGTCCTCATGTGTGCGACACTATGGTCGGTCCTCCTGTTTCCGGCACTATAGTCGATCTTCCTGTGTGCGGCACTATGGTTGGCCCTCCTGTGTGCGGCACTATGATCAGTCCTCCTGTTTCCGGCTCTATGGACGGTCCTCCTGTGTGTGGCACTAGGGTCGGTCCTCCTATGTGAGGCACTATGGTCGATCTTCTTGTGTGCAGCACTATTGTCTGTCCTCCTGTGTGCAGCACAATGGTCCGTCCTCCTGTGTGCAGCACAATGGTCGGTTCTCCTGTGTATGGCACTATGGTCAGTCCTCCTGTGTGCGGCACTATTGTCAGTCCTCCTGTGTGTGGCACTAGGGTTGGTCCTCTTGTGTGCGGCACTATGGTTGGCCCTCCTGTGTGCAGCACTATGGTTGGCCTTCCTGTGCGCTGCACTATGGCTGGTCCTCCTGTGTGCGACACTATGGTCGGTCCTCCTGTGTGCGGCACTATTGTCGCTCCTCCTGTGTGCAGCACTATGGTCAGGCCTCCTGTGTGCGGCACTATGGTCGGCCCTCCTGTGTGCGGCACTATGGTCGGTCTTCCTTTGTGCAGCACCATGGTTGGCTCTCCTGTGTGCAGCACAGTGGTCGGTCCTCCTGTGTGCGGCAGTATAGTCGCTCCTCCTGTTTCCGGCACTATGGTCGATCTTCTTGTGTGTGGCACTAGGGTCGGTCATCCTGTGTGTGCAACACTATGGTCGGCCCTCCTGTGTGCGGCACTACAGTCGGTCCTCCTGTGTGCGGCACTACGGTCGGTCCTCCTGTGTGCAGCACTATTGTCGCTCCTCCTGTGTGCGGCACTACAGTCGGTCCTCCTGTGTGCAGCACTACGGTCGGTCCTCCTGTGTGCAGCACTATTGTCGCTCCTCCTGTGTGCGGCACTACGGTCAGGCTTCCTGTGTGCGGCACTACGGTCGGCCCTCCTGTGTGCGGCACTACGGTCGGCCCTCCTGTGTGCGGCACTACGGTCGGCCCTCCTGTGTGCGGCACTACGGTCGGCCCTCCTGTGTGCGGCACTACGGTCGGCCCTGCTGTGTGCGGCACTACGGTCGGCCCTCCTGTGTGCGGCACTACGGTCGGCCCTCCTGTGTGCGGCACTACGGTCGGCCCTCCTGTGTGCGGCACTACGGTCGGCCCTCCTGTGTGCGGCACTACGGTCGGCCCTCCTGTGTGCGGCACTACGGTCGGCCCTCCTGTGTGCGGCACTACGGTCGGCCCTCCTGTGTGCGGCACTACGGTCGGCCCTCCTGTGTGCGGCACTACGGTCGGCCCTCCTGTGTGCGGCACTACGGTCGGCCCTCCTGTGTGCGGCACTACGGTCGGCCCTCCTGTGTGCGGCACTACGGTCGGCCCTCCTGTGTGCGGCACTACGGTCGGTCCTCCTTTTTCCGGCACTACGGTCGGTCCTCCTTTTTCCGGCACTATGGATCTATCTGTGTGTACTGCGCTCAGTCCTATGCGTTCCCCTGCAGTCAGGCGTCTCCCACTCCTCGCCTCCCATCCTTGTCTGGTGCCATGCCTCGGTAGCAGCTGTATACTCTGATGAATCAGTAGTGCAGCCTTCTCCTTCCAGAGTTAATCACTTGTTTTGCATCCAGAACATTCCTCTGGCGTCTGAGACTGTGCAAGAATTCTCTCCTTGGAAAGTGCATGGTGAAATCTGATGCATCCCAGGTGCCTGGGAGAGTCCAACATCTGGCAGAATGGCTGCCTTATAGTGTGCAGCAGCTCTGGATGGGGCGCGGGGTCAGAGGTCACACATGTGCTGTCTAGTTTAGGGACATGCAGAAGGGACAGGAAGAGGCCGCTCCGCCATCTACTTACTGATGTAATGTGCTGCAGCTGGGAACCGCAAGAAGATTGTTCTTTATATAGTTTAGGTGGGGGGTTGGACCAATTTTTATCATGTCTTTTCTGAGCCCACATATAAAGACTTGAAGTTACAGGCCTGATCCGTGAGGCTGCACCACTGAGACATAGTGATGATGACTACTTCAGGTGCAGTGGAGACCTTGTGCTAATCACAGTCTTATGTTATCTCTTCTAGCCGACTCCATATCAACTCTCCCATCCTTGCGCAGCGGCACTACGAGCCCTGACCTCTTCGATTCACAGACCACCACTCCCACCAGCATCGGCAAACAGAACATAGCCCGGAAGACTCCAGAGTCCTTCCTGGGACCCAACGCTGCCTTAGTAAACCTGGACACGCTGGTCACGATGCCTGCTCAGCCTGCCCCGACGTTCAACCCATTCTTGGCATCAGGTAGGAGCTAGTTGGCATCACATACAATGTACAGTAGTGCTGAGCATGGCGGATGTGTAGCAGAGCTGAACATCTCAGATTGAGCAGACCTAAAAAGATATCATTCTGGTCTTCAACCCCTTCTAACCATGGCCAATTTTTATTTTGGAACTTTTGTTTTTCCATCCTCTTTTTCCAAGATCCATAACTTTTTTTTTTAACTTTCCTTCCACGCTGCCATACAAGGGCTCGTTTTCTGTGGAACGAGTCGTTTTGATCTACACCATTAATTTTACGATTTAATTTTTAATGCGGCGAAATGGTGAAAAAAAAAACGCAATTCCGCCACTGTTTTTTTTGTGTTTTGTTTTTACAGCGTTCAGTATGCGGTAATATTGACCTGACATCGTGATTTTGCAGGTCAGTACGATTACGGCGATAACAGACTCGTATAGGCATCTTTTATATTTGTGGTTAAAAAAATTCTGAACTTTGTAAAAAATGAAATAAAAATTTGGGTTTGTGTCGCCAGTTTCTCAGATCCGTAACTTTTTGATTTTTCCGTCGAGCTGTTTTTATTGATACATACATTGTTTTGATCGCTTTTATTGCATTTTTTTAGTTGAGGTGTTTCATCCGAAAAATTACAATACTGGCGTTTCGATTTCTTTTTTTGGTGTTTACCGTACGAGTCAAATAAGTTTTGTATTTTGATAGATCGAACTTTATTTTTAATTTTTTTTTTGTTTTCGCTTTGGGTAAAGTGGAAGTGGAGTGATTTTATGTTTTTACCATTTTTTTTATATATATATATTTTTTAAAACCTTTTTTTTAAGTCCCGCTAGGGCAGGGATGTCAAAGTCAAATACAAAGAGGGCCAAAATAAAAAACTTGGACAAAGTCACATGCCAACCTTGATATCTATTAACAGCACTCCATACAGTATAATGGGCACCACGTACTCCTCCATACAGTATAATGGGCCTCACATAGTCCCCCACACAGTATAATGGGCACCACATACTCCTCCATACAGTATAATGGGCCCCCATAGTCCTCCATACAGTATAATGGGCCCCACATAGTCCTCCTTATAGTATGATGTGCCCCATATAGTCCTCCATACAGAATAATGGCCCCATATAGTCTTCCATACAGTATAATGGGCCCCACATAGTCCTCCATATAGTATGATGTGCCCCATATAGTCTTCCATACAGTATAATGGGCCCCACATAGTCCTCCATACAGTATAATGGGCCCCACATAGGCCCCCTTATAGTATAATGGGCCCACATAGTCCTCCATACAGAATAATGGCCCCACATAGTCCTCCATACAGAATAATGGCCCCACATATTCCTCCATACAGAATAATGGCCCCACATAGTCCTCCATACAGTATAATGGCCCCACATAGTCCTCTATACAGATTAATGGGCCCCACATAGGCCTCCTTATAGTATAATGGCCCCACATAGTCCTCCATACAGTATAATGGGCCCACATAGTCCTCCATACAGTATAATGGGCCCCACATAGTCCTCCATACAGAATAATGGGCCCACATAGTCCTCCATACAGTATAATGGCACCACATAGTCCTCCATACAGTACAATGGCCCATATAGTCCTCCATACAGAATAATGGGCCCCACATAGGCCTCCTTATAGTATAATGTTCCCCACATAGTCCTCCATACAGTATAATGGGCCCCACATAGGCCCCCTTATAGTATAATGGGCCCACATAGTCCTCCATACAGAATAATGGCCCCACATAGTCCTCCATACAGAATAATGGCCCCACATATTCCTCCATACAGAATAATGGCCCCACATAGTCCTCCATACAGTATAATGGCCCCACATAGTCCTCTATACAGATTAATGGGCCCCACATAGGCCTCCTTATAGTATAATGGCCCCACATAGTCCTCCATACAGTATAATGGGCCCACATAGTCCTCCATACAGTATAATGGGCCCCACATAGGCCCCCTTATAGTATAATGGGCCCACATAGTCCTCCATACAGAATAATGGCCCCACATAGTCCTCCATACAGAATAATGGCCCCACATATTCCTCCATACAGAATAATGGCCCCACATAGTCCTCCATACAGTATAATGGCCCCACATAGTCCTCTATACAGATTAATGGGCCCCACATAGGCCTCCTTATAGTATAATGGCCCCACATAGTCCTCCATACAGTATAATGGGCCCACATAGTCCTCCATACAGTATAATGGGCCCCACATAGTCCTCCATACAGAATAATGGGCCCACATAGTCCTCCATACAGTATAATGGCACCACATAGTCCTCCATACAGTACAATGGCCCATATAGTCCTCCATACAGAATAATGGGCCCCACATAGGCCTCCTTATAGTATAATGTTCCCCACATAGTCCTCCATACAGAATAATGGGCCCCACATAGTCCTCCATACAGTATAATGGCACCACATAGTCCTCCATACAGAATAATGGGCCCCACATAGTCCTCCATACAGAATAATGGGCCCCACATAGTCCTCCATGCAGAATAATGGGCCCCACATAGTCCTCCATACAGTATAATGGCACCACATAGTCCTCCATACAGAATAATGGGCCCCACATAGTCCTCCATACAGAATAATGGGCCCCACATAGTCCTCCATACAGAATAATGGGCCCCACATAGTCCTCCATACAGAATAATGGGCCCCACATAGGCCTCCTTATAGTATAATGTTCCCCACATAGTCCTCCATACAGAATAATGGGCCCCACATAGTCCTCCATACAGTATAATGGCACCACATAGTCCTCCATACAGAATAATGGGCCCCACATAGTCCTCCATACAGAATAATGGCCCCACATAGTCCTCCATACAGAATAATGGGCCCCACATAGTCCTCCATACAGAATAATGGGCCCCACATAGTCCTCCATACAGAATAATGGCCCCACATAGTCCTCCATACAGTATAATGGGCCCCACATCGGCCTCCTTATAGTATAATGGGCCCCACATCGGCCTCCTTATAGTATAATGGGGGGCGGTCGCAGAGCAAATATAATCAGCCTGTGGGCCAGATTTGGCATGTGTGCTCTAGAGAATACTTCAGCACTACTGTCTATAGTGCAAATATCAATCTCCTATGAAGCGCAGCCATAGGATGGGCTTCACCGATGTACTATGATCGCTGTGACGGGCAGCCCAAGCCAAGGCTACCATTGTCCACTCGCGAGTACGTCGAAGCCAGCTCGTAGCATGCTTTTAACACTTGCACCCTCTCTATGATGTACTATATTATGGCTTGGGGTGTGAAAGAGTTAATACAATACCAATATCAAAAATCGCTTAAAGCCTTAACATCTTATGTATATCCTCAGCAGTTTTTCTGACACATAGATCCAAATGTCCTGCATAGATGTATTTACATGATAAAAAATGCGGTGCCTGCAACCACCACTAGGGGGAGCTTTCTGAAGACAAATGTTATTGGAGTTCAATGAGATGTGTCTCCGCCTAGTGGCGACTGCACGTACTACAATTTTATCATGCAGAGTTCTATAAAGAATACTGAGCATGTGGTACAGAAGGGGGATTTAACCCTTGGATCAACAGCGGAGGGCTGAATTACTGAATGTCCTTAAGCTCCTGATCAGCCCCCGGCCCCCTGAGATGTCCGTGTGTCCCACCGGCCTTGGAGGAGGCTCCCCCGGACACTGTAATTCGCTCTGGCACCCGTCCAGGTCCTCTTAATACAGGAGAAAGTTTCTTTCCTGTGTTTTTCCTGTCTGCCTGGAAATCGGAAATGACCTGTTTACATTAGGGATTCCTGAAATACCTTGTAAGCCGCCCACACTCCCCGCAGTCACAGCAGCATAAAGAGGCCTCTCACAAAGCCAGGGGGACGGCCCTCCCCCGGACCCCAGGAACCTCCCAGGGCGCCGCATCTTTCTCTAGTCTTGGAACAATTTAATCATTTCATGTGTCGTTCCGGTTCCTGAGATACAAGGGGCTCCTACGTCCCTTTCTCAGGCCCGTGCGAGATGTGAGGACATCTTCAAGTCTATAAAGCGGAGGTGGGGGGACTACAAGCCCCCCTGACACATGGACCAGTATGATAACATACATATGGCTGCGCTGTTATAGTTTTTGCTCTGGGATACTGGTTACAGACAAAGATCTTTTAAATTTCAGACTGTGCGACACCCTCCCCCTTATATATGTATATTATATATACTGTGTACGTGACTGCAATCACTACTATAAAATCAGATTTACCAGTTTTTGAATGGAAGAAAATTTTGTAAAAGCGGCTGAAGCCACTTCTGTACATGCCCCTCTTCACCACTCCATGCCCTATTCCCACCTCTCCACTTCCCATTCCTCGCCCCTCCACGTCTTATTTGCCGCCTCCCCATGTACCATTCCCCGTCCCATTCACCTCCTCATTGTGTCCCATTCCTCGCCCCTCCACGTCACGTCCCATTCCCCGTTCCATTCACCTCCTCATCGTGTTCCATTCCTCGCCCCTCCACGTCCCATTCCTCCCCCCTTCACGTCCCATTCCTCCCCCCTCCACGTCCCATTCCTCGTCCCCTCCACGTCCCATTCCTCGCCCCTCCACGTCCCATTCCTCCCCCCTCCACGTCCCATTCCTCGTCCCCTCCACGTCCCATTCCTCGTCCCCTCCACGTCCCATTCCTCGCCCCTCCACGTCCCATTCCTCGCCCCTCCACGTCCCATTCCTCGCCCCCTCCACGTCCCATTCCTCGTCCCCTCCACGTCCCATTCCTCGCCCCCTCCACGTCCCATTCCTTGCCCCTCCACGTCCCATTCCTCCCCCCTCCACGTCCCATTCCTCGTCCCCTCCACGTCCCATTCCTCGCCCCTCCACGTCCCATTCCTCCCCCCTCCACGTCCCATTCCTCGTCCCCTCCACGTCCCATTCCTCCCCCCTCCACGTCCCATTCCTCGTCCCCTCCACGTCCCATTCCTCGCCCTTCCACGTCCCATTCCTCGTCCCCTCCACGTCCCATTCCTCGCCCTTCCACGTCCCATTCCTCGCCCATCCACGTCCCATTCCTCGCCCCTCCACGTCCCATTCCTCGCCCCTCCACGTCCCATTCCTCGCCCCTCCACGTCCCATTCCTCGCCTTTCCATGCCCATTTCCCAGCCTCTCCGTGTCTTGTTCCCCAACTCCCTGGAAGGAAATAAATGTGTATACAAAACGTGTAGTATGCAATAATTTTCTGGGAGAAATACTTCATTTTCTAGAACAATTTCAAGAGTGCCAACACTTTCGGCCATGACTGTATGTATAATTTTTGTCTTTTAGGAGCTGCCCCTGCGCAGGGATCTACTCCAGTCGTCAACCCTTTCCAGGTGAACCAGCCGCAGGCTCTAACCCTCAACCAGCTGCGCTCCAGCCCGATGATGGGAGTCAGCTCGTCCTTTACCCCAGTGCCAGCCATGGCTCCAGAGGTCACCGGACCACCGCCATTACTGGGGATGTCCACGTTACCCACTGTACAGCCAATGGGACTTGGGATTAACATAAACATGGCAGCCACCTTGCCCCACCACAGTTCAGCCATACCACCCTCTACTGCCCAAGCCATGAACGCCACCAATCCTTTCTTGCTATGAAGGCGGCAGGATATTGTCTATCTTGTATAGTAAACACTACACACAGCTAAACTGTCGTCGTCTTCTTCCAGTCCTAAGAGTAACACCTGGCGGTACCGTCCTGCCGGGTGGAGGTGGCGTGGGTCCTAGAGGCACGCCTCTACCCTGAGGATGATTAAAGGGACGCGTTCTCTCACATCCGGTCTAACATGGTCACCAAAGCTGGAGCTTTCAGCTTCCTGTCTTTCGCTTGTCACGGTAATCTAA
The DNA here is from genome assembly GCF_046119375.1 of Phyllobates terribilis. Classification (NCBI taxonomy): domain Eukaryota; kingdom Metazoa; phylum Chordata; class Amphibia; order Anura; family Dendrobatidae; genus Phyllobates; species Phyllobates terribilis. The sequence goes on along the minus strand of NW_027362769.1, from coordinate 379,384,471 downwards.
GTGGATCATCGTCTTCTTTTCTCACCCAGGCTCGGTCACTAGCACTGGTATACACTGCGCTGGAAAGGAAAAGAAAAAAAAAATGGATTTGTCCCTTTAAGGAGAGATTGGTTTGGGACTCAGAATGTGTGCCTATAACAAGACTTACACGGTTACGTCACTAGATGTCCTGCGGGTATCAATGCGCCTGTGCTATGGCCGCTCTAAACTAACACATCAACTGTAGTTGTGGCTGCCATCTTGGAAGGTGAATTAAAGGGGATAGTCAGGCTTTTTGAAAATGGTGCCTAATCAATGTAGAATGACACACTCTAGAACTTTCTAATATATTTTGCGTTTCAATTCCTCATCTGTGTCAAGATCTCTGCCAGGTGCCACAGTAATGTCAGTGGGCCGCCATTTCAGGCTCCTACAGGGATTGGCTTTGATCATTGACTATTTTGCATCTGACAAGATGGCTGCCATCAGAATAATAATAACCCTGCTGCTTTAGTCTTCTGTCTCTACCGCCTTGTGCACTGGCATAGTCCATCAGGGTCTAATAATCCCCCCCGCCCCAGACGGGCTTACGTATGACATCTAGGATGAAAATAAAAATGGAGGTCTTGCCCATAGCAACCAATGATCACAGCTGATTTGTTGACACGGACAATGTAGCACCCCTGTGACATCTGCAGAGTCCTCCCCTCCCTCGCTTTATGATTTTGGGGTCACCATTAGTCACCCCCCACCCCCAGTGCTGATTTCATCCCTTTTCACCTTTTTGTTTTATTTCATAGCAGTGAAAATGTGGATTTTCAGGGATTTTAAGTCATTTCAGTTTTATGGTTTTCGCTTAAAAAAAAAAAAAAAGAATAATTTTTTTCCTGCAAGAAAAACATATTTTTATATTCGTGATACCACATGACTGCAAATATGTGCCCCTATGACAACACTTCCTGTTCTATAGGCCACATCCTGTAAGGTGCGTTCTTTAACCGGTTGCTTATGAGCTCGAGCTTAGCGTCCCAAACTCTTTGGGTCAGGAAGTGTTGTCATGGGGACATTGATCCTCACATGAACTGCCCCTTTAAGACCATACAGGTGACTCCTGAAGAGAAATCAGACAGCACCCCCCCTCCACTAAATCGTGACGGTCCAAAACCCATTTTATATAATAAAAACGTATAAAATGCAGTTGGCGAAGGTCCATATGAACCAATCGGATCAGAGCTTTCATTTTATAATGCACACTGAAAAACATGACAGCCGTTCAGGCACGGGAACATCTGTTGCCCTTGGCGACCAATCAGCTTCCAGCTCTTATTCTCCAAAGGGCCTCTGAAGAATGAGAGCTGCAGTCTGATTGGTTGCTATGAGTAACTGCTCCATTTCTTAGCACTAGTAATGATAATTCCCCTGTCTCAATCCTTAATAAAAAATATGGCCGCCCTTACATCCCCCCTGAAGGGAAAGCGGTCGGAGAAAACTGTAAAACAATAAATCCAACATGGCCGCCATGTAGGCAGTTACTATTGTGGCAGCCATATTGTTTGTTTTCCTGGTCTAAGAAAAGGTTGACTAGATCCATAAATGTCTTTATTTTACCAATAGAGAGATTGGGCCATCTAATCCAAACATCTGAAGATTGCGCCGATTGCCAGTAACACCGTACGCCGCCATGATTTCCGTCTGAGATCAGATTTTGTGACTGAATGGCCATTTTATGTTATTAACCCCTCATTGTCACACGTCAGTATAACGCGGCCCAGGCTCCATGGCAATAGCATTAATTCGCTCATGTAATGTCGCCAAGGAGCCCGAGCCGAATAGAAAAAAGGGAAATTCGATACGACCACAATTTGTACAATGAATTTGTAAAACCGGACTCCGGAAATTATTCTATATAGATCCAAAAAATATTTTAATTATCGTTATAATGTATTTTTATTTTTTTTATAAAGCCGGCTCCACACAGCGCGACTTGCGCAATTTTTTTCTCCAATTTTTAAATAAAAATAAATAATAATTCTTTTAATATTTAATCTCATTTCTTTAGTGGAAATTACTAAAAAAAAAAATGTGCGCGGTGCCCACGCCGTGTGAAGCCGGGGTGTAAATCTCATGTGTTGTTGCATTGTAAAGCAGGTGATGGCGGATGCGCTGCCCGCTGTCACCTGCTCTGTGTGTACCGGTCGGCTCTGCCAAGTCTAAGTTATTTTTTTCTTTTGTATTTACCCCTTCACTTAAAAGTCCTATTTTTACGACAAAATGAACTCTGAGACTTTATTTTGAACACAGATATATATATATATACACATATACACATACACAGTACATATATCTATATACATATACACACACGTATATATATATGCTATATACTGTACATATACGTACTACATAAGTGTGTATATAGTATATGTGTATGTGTGTGCGTGTGTATATATATATATATATATATATATATATATATACACACACATATATATACTATATATTACACATATATATTACACATATTCAGTACAGACCAAAAGTTTGGACACACCTTCTCATTTAAAGATTTTTCTGTATTTTCATGACTTTGAAAATTGTACATTCACACTGAAGGCATCAAAACTATGAATTAACACATGTGGAATTATATACTTAACAAAAAAGTGTGAAACAACTGAAAATATGTCTTATATTCTAGGTTCTTCAAAGTAGCCACCTTTTGCTTTGATGACTGCTTTGCACACTCTTGGCATTCTCTTGATGAGCTTCAAGAGGTAGTCACCGGAAATGGTCTTCCAACAATCTTGAAGGAGTTCCCAGAGATGCTTAGCACTTGTTGGCCCTTTTGGCTTCACTCTGCGGTCCTGCTCACCCCAAACCATCTCGATTGGGTTCAGGTCTGGTGACTGTGGAGGCCAGGTCATCTGGAGTAGCACCCCATCACTCTCCTTCTTGGTCAAATAGCCCTTACACAGCCTGGAGGTGTGTTTGGGGTCATTGTCCTGTTGAAAAATAAATGATGGTCCAACTAAACGCAAACCGAATGGAATAGCATGCCGCTGCAAGATGCTGTGGTAGCCATGCTGGTTCAGTATGCCTTCAATTTTGAATAACTCCCCAACAGTGTCACCAGCAAAGCACCCCCACACCATCACACCTCCTCCTCCATGCTTCACGGTGGGAACCAGGCATGTAGAGTCACCTTTTCTGCGTCGCACAAAGACACGGTAGTTGGAACCAAAGATCTCAAATTTGGACTCATCAGACCAAAGCACAGATTTCCACTGGTCTAATGTCCATTCCTTGTGTTCTTTAGCCCAAACAAGTCTCTTCTGCTTGTTGCCTGTCCTTAGCAGTGGTTTCCTAGCAGCTATTTTACCATGAAGTCCTGCTGCACAAAGTCTCCTCTTAACAGTTGTTGTAGAGATGTGTCTGCTGCTTGAACTCTGTGTGGCATTGACCTGGTCTCTAATCTGAGCTGCTGTTAACCTGCGATTTCTGAGGCTGGTGACTCGGATAAACTTATCCTCAGAAGCAGAGGTGACTCTTGGTCTTCCTTTCCTGGGGCGGTCCTCATGTGAGCCAGTTTCTTTGTAGCGCATGATGGTTTTTGCAACTGCACTTGCGGACACTTTCAAAGTTTTCCCAATTTTTCGCACTGACTGACCTTCATTTCTTAAAGTAATGATGGCCACTCGTTTTTCTTTACTTAGCTGCTTTTTTCTTGCCATAATACAAATTCTAACAGTCTATTCAGTAGGACTATCAGCTGTGTATCCACCAGACTTCTGCACAACACAACTGATGGTCCCAAACCCATTTATAAGGCAAGAAATCCCACTTATTAAACCTGACAGGGCACACCTGTGAAGTGAAAACCATTTCCGGTGACTGCCTCTTGAAGCTCATCAAGAGAATGCCAAGAGTGTGCAAAGCAGTCATCAAAGCAAAAGGTGGCTACTTTGAAGAACCTAGAATATAAGACATATTTTCAGTTGTTTCACACTTTTTTGGTAAGTATATAATTCCACATGTGTTAATTCATAGTTTTGATGCCTTCAGTGTGAATGTACAATTTTCATAGTCATGAAAATACAGAAAAATCTTTAAATGAGAAGGTGTGTCCAAACTTTTGGTCTGTACTGTATATATAAATATATATACAGACACGCACATATATATAGTGTATATATTACAGAAAATGTCAGGTAAGTGTACAAGCGCTTTATCGTATGGTAGATGACTTTTGCTTCTCTTTTTCAGTACCAAAGCTAAATCCAGAATTCTACTTTTCTAGTTCCAGAGAGCAACCCATTGTGGACACTGAGATGATAGTTAAGGGTTATTCCCATCCTCATAGATAGTTCTTGTGAAAACAAGCAATTTTTCAATTTACTACTTATTACAGTTTGCAGCCATTCTTGAGATATTAACACTTTTAATTACAGCTCGTTGCCTAGGAGACCGACCACTGATGCTGTCTACCTTGTAATTAGGGCGCTGAAACTACCCGGGACTAGGAGGTCACAGCTCATACCAGCAATTCTGGCAAACTTCAAAACAGCGATTAAAAGCTCAATAGAAGAGAGCTTATAAGCGCTGTGCATGTTTTGCTGTCCAGCCGCGGCGGTCGGTCTCCAAGACAACGAGCTGTAAACAAAAGAAAAGTATTAATATCTCAAGAACGGCTGACAAATTTAACAAGCCGTAAATTGCAGAACTGATTGTATTCACAAGGTCTATCCGACAATATTCATCTATGAAGATGGGAAAAAATCCCCTTTAAATGAGTTATTCTGCATTGTTGGAATGGGAAGTGAGGGATGCTGATAGCACTAGGACCCCGCACACCTCCCGATAAAGAGGGGATGGGGACCTCTTGGCTGTTCCCCAATTTTCAGTGACTTATCCTTTTGAGATAAGCCTTCCAACACAAATCAAATGCAATGAGGTCACTGTCTCTGTAAGACATATGTATATATATATATATATATATACACACACATATACACTATATTATATCTTTTATTAGTGTTTATTTTAGTTATTTTTTTTAATCTTCTCAGATTTTTCTTTTTAATGAGCAAGAAAGCCGACTTCCCGCATGGAGGAATAAGCGCGGCCGTTCTCCTGTGTTTGCAGCATGCCCACGCTTTACCGCGTCATTACCAGGGGCCTATTGATTAATTGTCAAGCTGCAGCAATTAAGAATCGTGCAGAGTAATTGACAGTGATTTGCGTCCGGCCGGAGGTATAATTCAACGCAATTACCTCCAATGATTCATGTAAAGGATTGATTGAGCGTGAGATCTGCACTGACGCCGCCGCTGATCCTGAAATTGTTAAAGGTTCCTCATTATATTACCTAAAAGTGTCAGAAAACCCCACAATCATTCACAGTGAGCACCGTATGGCGGCAGAAAGAGCCCAGTCCAAACAATAGTGGCCATATCGTATAATATTGCCAGGCAGTGCTCACAAAGTCATGTAATACAGAAAGCACATAATACTGCTATACAGTGCACACATATTGCTGCCATACAGCAACACCCTTCTAGAGAAGGACCATTTAGCTCTTGGATTCGATGGTGATCCTATTAGTTGGTCCTCACCAATCAGTCAGCTATAGAATACCCCAATGGTTACTTATTCTGCAAAACATAATAGTGCCATACAGCACCCACATAGTTGTGCCAGAAAGTGCTTAAATAATACTGCCATATAGGATAATAATGCCACACAAAGTCCAAATAATGGTGCCATATAGTGTCTACATAACGGTGGTATACAGTGTCGACATTAGAGTTACACATCAGTGCCATAGAGGGTCCATTGTATCAACGCCATCCAATACTTACATAGTAGTGACCATATACTGCCAAAATAATACTACATAGTTGACCCATATAGTGCTATATAATAGTTCAAAATAGTTCTTACATAATGATGCCATTCAGTGTCTATATAGAAGTGGCATAATTTACACTGCTATATAGTGTCTACAAAGAGGTGCCATACAGTACATAATGGTACCATAAATTGCTTATATCGTTGTTCCATATAATGCATACGTAATAATGCCATACAATGTTTACATAATAGTGCCATATAGTGTCTATATAATGGTGCTATACAGTGTCAACATGATAGTGCCATATGGTGTCTATATAATGGTGCTATACAGTGTCAACATGATAGTGCCATATGGTGTCTATATAATGGTGCTCTGCAGTGTCAACATAATAGTGCCATATAGTGTCTATATAATGGTGCTCTGCAGTGTCAACATAATAGTGCCATATAGTGTCTATATAATGGTACTATGCAGTGTCAACATAATAGTGCCATATTGTGTCTATATAATGGTACTATGCAGTTTCAACATAATAGTGCCATATGGTGTCTATATAATGGTGCTATGCATTGTCAACATAATAGTGCCATATAGTGTCTATATAATGGTGCTATGCATTGTCAACATAATAGTGCCATATAGTGTCTATATAATGGTACTGTACAGTGTCCACATGATAGTGCCATATGGTGTCTATATAATGGTGCTCTGCAGTGTCAACATAATAGTGCCATATACTGTCTATATAATGGTACTATGCAGTGTCAACATAATAGTGCCATATGGTGTCTATATAATGGTACTATGCAGTGTCAACATAATAGTGCCATATGGTGTCTATATAATGGTGCTATGCATTGTCAACATAATAGTGCCATATAGTGTCTATATAATGGTGCTATACAGTGTCAACATGATAGTGTCATATGGTGTCTATATAATGGTGCTCTGCAGTGTCAACATAATAGTGCCATATACTGTCTATATAATGGTACTATGCAGTGTCAACATAATAGTGCCATATGGTGTCTATATAATGGTGCTATGCAGTGTCAACACAATAGTGCCATATAGTGTCTATATAATGGTGCTATACAGTGTCAACATGATAGTGCCATATGGTGTCTATATAATGGTGCTCTGCAGTGTCAACATAATAGTGCCATATACTGTCTATATAATGGTGCTATGCAGTGTCAACATAATAGTGCCATATAGTGTCTATATAATGGTGCTATACAGTGTCAACATGATAGTGCCATATGGTGTCTATATAATGGTGCTATACAGTGTCAACATGATAGTGCCATATGGTGTCTATATAGTGGTGCTCTGCAGTATCAACATAATAGTGCCATATAGTGTCTATATAATGGTACTGTACAGTGTCAACGTAATGGTACCATATAGTGTCTACATAATGGTGCTATACAGTGACAACATAATAGTGCCATATACTGTCAACATTTTGGAGTTATAAATGGCTGACACAACAGTGCCATATAGGGCCCACTGCATTACTGCCGTCCAATACTTACATAGTAATAACCATATAATGCTGACATAATGGTGCCATACACCGCCTACTTAATATTGCAAACTCTACATAATTTTACTATATAGTGCCATAAATGTCTTATATATTAGTTACATATAGTGCCGATAGTAAAATAATAACATAATATATAGTACTTCCATAATGGTGTCCTTTATAATAGTGTTATATAAAGTCTATAATATAACAAATATTACTTACATAATAGTGCCATAAATTGCCTATATCGTAGTGCCATATAGTGCATATGTAATAACGACATACAAAGTTTACATAATGGTGTCGTACAATGTCTATAATTGTGCCATACAGTGTCCATATAATAGTGCCATTATCCCATAATATAATAATACTGCCATACATCGGACATGGCGTATGCTTACAGGTAGACATGGCGTATGCTTACAGGTAGACATGATGATTAGGCAGGAAGCTGCGCCCCCCACATTAGGGTAATAGAACAAACCCTTGGGCAGGTTTCCATTTTTTTTCTTTCTAAATTGAGAAAAGTGTTGATCGCCGCCTGGTGGTTAGACTGTGTAACTGATGCTATTAGGAGTAGCTATGGTACTGCGATAGCTACCCTGGAGATTTCTAGTAATGAGGCCAACGCTTTCCTAATCCCCCAGTGACCATTAGCGCTTTCTGGGAATCTAATCATAATCTGTGGCGTCATCCACGTTTACAGAACATGACCCTGCCATCTCCTGCTCAGAGAACATGCACCTCTCCAAAATAATAAACCTGCTACATGGCGATTTTTGTTTTATTGTATTTTTGATGCACATTCGACCTTTCAATCAAAAGGTATAAGAACTGGTGAGCACCGATAACACAGAACCCAGATTATGCCATACAATGCCCAAATCAATAGTGCATTCTGCGCCTTGACAATGCCACATAACACTCAGATAGATAATGCCATATAGTGGGCAAATTAATAGTCTGTAAAGTGCCCAGATAAATAATGCCATATAGTGGGCAAATTAATAGTCTGTAAAGTGCCCAGATAAATAATGCCATATAGTGGGCAAATTAATAGTCTGTAAAGTGCCCAGATAAATAATGCCATATAGTGGGCAAATTAATAGTCTGTAAAGTGCCCAGATAAATAATGCCATATAGTGGACAAATTAATAGTCTGTAAAGTGCCCAGATAAATAATGCCATATAGTGGACAAATTAATAGTCTGTAAAGTGCCCAGATAAATAATGCCATATAGTGGACAAATTAATAGTCTGTAAAGTGCCCAGATAAATAATGCCATATAGTGGACAAATTAATAGTCTGTAAAGTGCCCAGATAAATAATGCCATATAGTGGACAAATTAATAGTCTGTAAAGTGCCCAGATAAATAATGCCATATAGTGGGCAAATTAATAGTCTGTAAAGTGCCCAGATAAATAATGCCATATAGTGGGCAAATTAATAGTCTGTAAAGTGCCCAGATAAATAATGCCATGTGGTGGGCAAATTAATAGTCTGTAAAGTGCCCAGATAAATAATGCCATATAGTGGGCAAATTAATAGTCTGTAAAGTGCCCAGATAAATAATGCCATGTGGTGGGCAAATTAATAGTCTGTAAAGTGCCCAGATAAATAATGCCATGTGGTGGGCAAATTAATAGTCTGTAAAGTGCCCAGATAAATAATGCCATATAGTGGGCAAATTAATAGTCTGTAAAGTGCCCAGATAAATAATGCCATATAGTGGGCAAATTAATAGTCTGTAAAGTGCCCAGATAAATAATGCCATATAGTGGGCAAATTAATAGTCTGTAAAGTGCCCAGATAAATAATGCCATATAGTGGGCAAATTAATAGTCTGTAAAGTGCTCAGATAAATAATGCCATACAGTGGACAAATTAATAGTCTGTAAAGTGCCCAGATAAATAATGCCATATAGTGGGCAAATTAATAGTCTGTAAAGTGCCCAGATAAATAATGCCATATAGTGGGCAAATTAATAGTCTGTAAAGTGCCCAGATAAATAATGCCATATAGTGGGCAAATTAATAGTCTGTAAAGTGCCCAGATAAATAATGCCATATAGTGGGCAAATTAATAGTCTGTAAAGTGCCCAGATAAATAATGCCATATAGTGGGCAAATTAATAGTCTGTAAAGTGCCCAGATAAATAATGCCATGTGGTGGGCAAATTAATAGTCTGTAAAGTGCCCAGATAAATAATGCCATATAGTGGACAAATTAATAGTCTGTAAAGTGCCCAGATAAATAATGCCATATAGTGGACAAATTAATAGTCTGTAAAGTGCCCAGATAAATAATGCCATATAGTGGGCAAATTAATAGTCTGTAAAGTGCCCAGATAAATAATGCCATATAGTGGGCAAATTAATAGTCTGTAAAGTGCCCAGATAAATAATGCCATGTGGTGGGCAAATTAATAGTCTGTAAAGTGCCCAGATAAATAGTGCCATGTGGTGGGCAAATTAATAGTCTGTAAAGTGCCCAGATAAATAATGCCATATAGGGGACAAATTAATAGTCTGTAAAGTGCCCAGATAAATAATGCCATACAGTGGACAAATTAATAGTCTGTAAAGTGCCCAGATAAATAATGCCATGCGGTGGGCAAATTAATAGTCTGTAAAGTGCCCAGATAAATAATGCCATATAGTGGGCAAATTAATAGTCTGTAAAGTGCCCAGATAAATAATGCCATATAGTGGGCAAATTAATAGTCTGTAAAGTGCCCAGATAAATAATGCCATATAGTGGGCAAATTAATAGTCTGTAAAGTGCTCAGATAAATAATGCCATACAGTGGACAAATTAATAGTCTGTAAAGTGCCCAGATAAATAATGCCATACAGTGGGCAAATTAATAGTCTGTAAAGTGCCCAGATAAATAATGCCATACAGTGGACAAATTAATAGTCTGTAAAGTGCCCAGATAAATAATGCCATACAGTGGGCAAATTAATAGTCTGTAAAGTGCCCAGATAAATAATGCCATATAGTGGGCAAATTAATAGTCTGTAAAGTGCCCAGATAAATAATGCCATATAGTGGGCAAATTAATAGTCTGTAAAGTGCCCAGATAAATAATGCCATGTGGTGGGCAAATTAATAGTCTGTAAAGTGCCCAGATAAATAATGCCATATAGTGGGCAAATTAATAGTCTGTAAAGTGCCCAGATAAATAATGCCATGTGGTGGGCAAATTAATAGTCTGTAAAGTGCCCAGATAAATAATGCCATATAGTGGACAAATTAATAGTCTGTAAAGTGCCCAGATAAATAATGCCATATAGTGGACAAATTAATAGTCTGTAAAGTGCCCAGATAAATAATGCCATATAGTGGGCAAATTAATAGTCTGTAAAGTGCCCAGATAAATAATGCCATATAGTGGGCAAATTAATAGTCTGTAAAGTGCCCAGATAAATAATGCCATGTGGTGGGCAAATTAATAGTCTGTAAAGTGCCCAGATAAATAATGCCATGTGGTGGGCAAATTAATAGTCTGTAAAGTGCCCAGATAAATAGTGCCATGTGGTGGGCAAATTAATAGTCTGTAAAGTGCCCAGATAAATAATGCCATGTGGTGGGCAAATTAATAGTCTGTAAAGTGCCCAGATAAATAATGCCATGTGGTGGGCAAATTAATAGTCTGTAAAGTGCCCAGATAAATAATGCCATGTGGTGGGCAAATTAATAGTCTGTAAAGTGCCCAGATAAATAATGCCATGTGGTGGGCAAATTAATAGTCTGTAAAGTGCCCAGATAAATAATGCCATATAGGGGACAAATTAATAGTCTGTAAAGTGCCCAGATAAATAATGCCATATAGTGGACAAATTAATAGTCTGTAAAGTGCCCAGATAAATAATGCCATGTGGTGGGCAAATTAATAGTCTGTAAAGTGCCCAGATAAATAATGCCATATAGGGGACAAATTAATAGTCTGTAAAGTGCCCAGATAAATAGTGCCATATAGTGGGCAAATTAATAGTCTGTAAAGTGCCCAGATAAATAGTGCCATATAGTGGGCAAATTAATAGTCTGTAAAGTGCCCAGATAAATAATGCCATGTGGTGGGCAAATTAATAGTCTGTAAAGTGCCCAGATAAATAATGCCATATAGGGGACAAATTAATAGTCTGTAAAGTGCCCAGATAAATAGTGCCATATAGTGGGCAAATTAATAGTCTGTAAAGTGCCCAGATAAATAGTGCCATATAGTGGGCAAATTAATAGTCTGTAAAGTGCCCAGATAAATAATGCCATATAGGGGACAAATTAATAGTCTGTAAAGTGCCTAGATAAATAATGCCATATAGTGGGCAAATTAATAGTCTGTAAAGTGCCCAGATAAATAATGCCATGTGGTGGGCAAATTAATAGTCTGTAAAGTGCCCAGATAAATAATGCCATGTGGTGGGCAAATTAATAGTCTGTAAAGTGCCCAGATAAATAGTGCCATATAGTGGGCAAATTAATAGTCTGTAAAGTGCCCAGATAAATAGTGCCATATAGTGGGCAAATTAATAGTCTGTAAAGTGCCCAGATAAATAATGCCATGTGGTGGGCAAATTAATAGTCTGTAAAGTGCCCAGATAAATAATGCCATATAGGGGACAAATTAATAGTCTGTAAAGTGCCCAGATAAATAATGCCATGTGGTGGGCAAATTAATAGTCTGTAAAGTGCCCAGATAAATAATGCCATATAGTGGGCAAATTAATAGTCTGTAAAGAGCCCAGATAAATAATGCCATATAGTGGGCAAATTAATAGTCTGTAAAGTGCCCAGATAAATAATGCCATATAGTGGGCAAATTAATAGTCTGTAAAGTGCCCAGATAAATAATGCCATGCGGTGGGCAAATTAATAGTCTGTAAAGTGCCCAGATAAATAATGCCATGCGGTGGGCAAATTAATAGTCTGTAAAGTGCCCAGATAAATAATGCCATGCGGTGGGCAAATTAATAGTCTGTAAAGTGCCCAGATAAATAATGCCATGCGGTGGGCAAATTAATAGTCTGTAAAGTGCCCAGATAAATAATGCCATATAGGGGACAAATTAATAGTCTGTAAAGTGCCCAGATAAATAATGCCATATAGTGGGCAAATTAATAGTCTGTAAAGTGCCCAGATAAATAGTGCCATATAGTGGGCAAATTAATAGTCTGTAAAGTGCCCAGATAAATAATGCCATATAGTGGGCAAATTAATAGTCTGTAAAGTGCCCAGATAAATAATGCCATGCGGTGGGCAAATTAATAGTCTGTAAAGTGCCCAGATAAATAATGCCATGCGGTGGGCAAATTAATAGTCTGTAAAGTGCCCAGATAAATAATGCCATGCGGTGGGCAAATTAATAGTCTGTAAAGTGCCCAGATAAATAATGCCATGCGGTGGGCAAATTAATAGTCTGTAAAGTGCCCAGATAAATAATGCCATATAGGGGACAAATTAATAGTCTGTAAAGTGCCCAGATAAATAATGCCATATAGTGGGCAAATTAATAGTCTGTAAAGTGCCCAGATAAATAGTGCCATATAGTGGGCAAATTAATAGTCTGTAAAGTGCCCAGATAAATAATGCCATATAGTGGGCAAATTAATAGTCTGTAAAGTGCCCAGATAAATAATGCCATGCGGTGGGCAAATTAATAGTCTGTAAAGTGCCCAGATAAATAGTGCCATATAGGGGACAAATTAATAGTCTGTAAAGTGCCCAGATAAATAATGCCATGCGGTGGGCAAATTAATAGTCTGTAAAGTGCCCAGATAAATAATGCCATGCGGTGGGCAAATTAATAGTCTGTAAAGTGCCCAGATAAATAATGCCATATAGGGGACAAATTAATAGTCTGTTAAATGCCCAGATAAATAATGCCATATAGTGGGCAAATTAATAGTCTGTAAAGTGCCCAGATAAATAATGCCATATAGTGGGCAAATTAATAGTCTGTAAAGTGCCCAGATAAATAATGCCATATAGTGGGCAAATTAATAGTCTGTAAAGTGCCCAGATAAATAATGCCATATAGGGGACAAATTAATAGTCTGTAAAGTGCCCAGATAAATAATGCCATATAGGGGACAAATTAATAGTCTGTAAAGTGCCCAGATAAATAATGCCATATAGGGGACAAATTAATAGTCTGTAAAGTGCCCAGATAAATAATGCCATATAGGGGACAAATTAATAGTCTGTAAAGTGCCCAGATAAATAATGCCATATAGTGGGCAAATTAATAGTCTGTAAAGTGCCCAGATAAATAATGCCATATAGGGGACAAATTAATAGTCTGTAAAGTGCCCAGATAAATAATGCCATATAGGGGACAAATTAATAGTCTGTAAAGTGCCCAGATAAATAATGCCATATAGGGGACAAATTAATAGTCTGTAAAGTGCCCAGATAAATAATGCCATATAGTGGGCAAATTAATAGTCTGTAAAGTGCCCAGATAAATAATGCCATATAGGGGACAAATTAATAGTCTGTAAAGTGCCCAGATAAATAATGCCATATAGGGGACAAATTAATAGTCTGTAAAGTGCCCAGATACAGTGCCTACAAGTAGTATTCAACCCCCTGCAGATTTAGCTGGTTGACACATGCGGAATTAACTTGGCATTGTGACATTTGTACTGTAGATCAGCCTGGAAGTGGGAAATGCACTGCAGCAAATTTTTTTTTTTTTTTTTTTTTTTTTAAAAACGTAAAAAGTTAATTCAGAGTGTCATTTATTATTCAACCCCTCAAACCACAAGAATTCTGTTTGGTCCCCCTAAAGTATTAAGAAGTAGTTCAGGCACCAAGAATAATGAGCTTCACATGTGTGGATTAAAGATCTCTTTTGCCAGCCTTTTCTGACTATTTAAGACCCTCCCCAAACTTGTGAACAGCACTCAGACATGGTCAACATGGGAAAGACAAAGGAGCATTCCAAGGCCATCAGAGACAAGATCGTGGAGGGTCACAAGGCTGGCAAGGGGTACAAAACCCTTTCCAAGGAGTTGGGCCTACCTGTCTCCACTGTTGCGAGCATCATCCGTAAGTGGAAGGCTTATGGAACTACTGTTAGCCTTCCACGGCCTGGACAGCCTTTGAAAGTGTCCTCCCGTGCCGAGGCCAGGCTTGTCCGAAGAGTCAAGGCTAACCCAAGGACAACAAGGAAGGAGCTCCGGGAAGATCTCATGGCAGTGGGGACATTGGTTTCAGTCAATACCATAAGTAACGTACTCCACCGCAATGGTCTCCGTTCCAGACGAGCCCGTAAGGTACCTTTACTTTCAAAGCGTCATGTCAAGGCTCGTCTACAGTTTGCTCATGATCACTTGGAGGACTCTGAGACAGACTGGTTCAAGGTTCTATGGTCTGATGAGACCAAGATCGAGATCTTTGGTGCCCACCACACACGTGACGTTTGGAGACTGGATGGCACTGCATACGACCCCAAGAATACCATCCCTACAGTCAAGCATGGTGGTGGCAGCATCATGCTGTGGGGCTGTTTCTCAGCCAAGGGGCCTGGCCATCTGGTCCGCATCCATGGGAAGATGGATAGCACGGCCTACCTGGAGATTTTGGCCAAGAACCTCCGCTCCTCCATCAAGGATCTTAAGATGGGTCGTAATTTCATCTTCCAACAAGACAACGACCCAAAGCACACAGCCAAGAAAACCAAGGCCTGGTTCAAGAGGGAAAAAGTCAAGGTGTTGGAGTGGCCTAGTCAGTCTCCTGACCTTAACCCAATTGAAAACTTGTGGAAGGAGCTCAAGAATAAAGTCCACATGAGACACCCAAAGAACCTAGATAACTTGGAGAAGATCTGCATGGAGGAGTGGGCCAAGGTAACTCCACAGACCTGTGCCGGCCTGATCAGGTCTTATAAAAGACGATTATTAGCTGTAATTGCAAACAAGGGTTATTCCACAAAATATTAAACATAGGGGTTGTATAATAATTGACCCACACTTTTATGTTTAAAATTTAATAAAATTCAACTGAGCAACATAACTTTTTGGTTTGTAAGATTTATGCTTCTGTTCATAAATCCTACTCTCGTTTGCAGTTTGAAGGCTCTAACTTATTTGCATCTTATCAAACTAGCTAAATCTGCAGGGGGTTGAATACTACTTGTAGGCACTGTAAATAATGCCATATAGGGGACAAATTAATAGTCTGTAAAGTGCCCAGATAAATAATGCCATATAGTGGGCAAATTAATAGTCTGTAAAGTGCCCAGATAAATAATGCCATATAGGGGACAAATTAATAGTCTGTAAAGTGCCCAGATAAATAATGCCATATAGGGGACAAATTAATAGTCTGTAAAGTGCCCAGATAAATAATGCCATGTGGTGGGCAAATTAATAGTCTGTAAAGTGCCCAGATAAATAATGCCATATAGTGGGCAAATTAATAGTCTGTAAAGTGCCCAGATAAATAATGCCATATAGTGGGCAAATTAATAGTCTGTAAAGTGCCCAGATAAATAATGCCATATAGGGGACAAATTAATAGTCTGTAAAGTGCCCAGATAAATAATGCCATATAGTGGGCAAATTAATAGTCTGTAAAGTGCCCAGATAAATAATGCCATATAGTGGGCAAATTAATAGTCTGTAAAGTGCCCAGATAAATAATGCCATGCGGTGGGCAAATTAATAGTCTGTAAAGTGCCCAGATAAATAGTGCCATATAGTGGGCAAATTAATAGTCTGTAAAGTGCCCAGATAAATAATGCCATATAGTGGGCAAATTAATAGTCTGTAAAGTGCCCAGATAGTGTCACCCAGAGCCAAGATAAATAATACACGACTACAGTACAGAAATACATTGTAAAGTGCCAGGATCTGAAAACTGCACAGCACTACAATCCCCATAATACACCGACCCGCCTGCCTTTTGGTTTTGCTTTGAAGAAGTGTTCAAACATCTATGAGTCCAGCTCAGCTACAACGCTCAGTGTAGTCTAATGGAGTCATAAATGCACTTGTCAGAGTCCTAGGGTGGAGTTTCCCCACTGCTACAAATACTTTACACTGCAGCTCTGCTTGTTCAGATTGGCTACTCTGTATAAGCAGAAGCCCAGGAAACTAGGGGGAAGGGCAAAAAAGGGGCAATGTGAAACACCAACATGTAGAAAGTCAATAAATACTGACAAAAAATACAATTTTCAAGAAGCAAGAGTCCATGGGAATGATGGATAGTTGCCCTTTACATTTTACACAACCTGTAATGCCATTTGAAGTTCACATGGGATCCACTAGATGGCGCTGAAGTAATGGGAATTCTGTGATTCATAGATGGAAGATGAGCGATCCCTTTAAATTGACACTATTTTTATTGTTTATTACTGCCCCCCCCATGGTGAGAACAATAAATAAATAAGATATAAGCACAGTGACCTGACAGATGACCAGCAGAAGGCCTGGCGGGGCAATACAGGTGGACTCCAGGCACCAGAACAATTCATTCTGAAGTATGACGTGCGGTGCCGTACAGCCTGGTGCAGCGCTGCGGTGCGGGGCACGAGAAATTGGTGGGAACACATTAACAAAATGACGACCCCCAACTGGAGGACCTAGAACATCGTGGTTATGGCTTGTGTCTGTGCTTGGGAAAGATGGGTGACAACTGGTACAGCAGTCAGTAGGGCTTCATTCCGCCTATTGCCAAATATATACAGTCACATACCCCACAGATACAGTGCACATACCCCATATACAGTGCAGTCACATACCCCATATACAGTGAAGACATAACTAATATATAGTACAGTCACATACTCCATATACAGTGCAGTCACATACCCCATATATACAGTGTAGAGACATACTCCATATATACAGTGCAGAGACATAACTAATATATAGTACAGTCACATACTCCATATACAGTGCAGTCACATACCCCATATACAGTGCAGAGACATAACTAATATATAGTAGTCACATACTCCATATACACTGCAGTCACATACTCCAAATACAGTGCAGTCACATACCCCATATACAGTGCAGAGACAT
The DNA here is from genome assembly GCF_046119375.1 of Phyllobates terribilis. Taxonomy (NCBI): domain Eukaryota; kingdom Metazoa; phylum Chordata; class Amphibia; order Anura; family Dendrobatidae; genus Phyllobates; species Phyllobates terribilis. The sequence goes on along the minus strand of NW_027362769.1, from coordinate 379,367,064 downwards.
AACTAATATATAGTATAGTCACATATCTCATATACACTGCAGTCACATACCCCATATACAATGCAAAAACATAACTAATATATAGTACAGTCACAAACTCCATATACAGTGCAGTCACATACCCCATATATACAGAGCAGAGACATAACTAATATATAGTACAGTCACATACTCCATATACAGTGCAGTCACATACCCCATATATACAGTGCAGAGACATAACATATAGTAGTCACATACCCCATATATACAGTGCAGTCACATGCCCCACATATACAGTGCAGAGACATAACTAATATATAGTAGTCACATACTCCATATACAGTGCAGTCACATACCCCATATATACAGTGCAGAGACATAACTAATATATAGTAGTCACATGCTCCATATACAGTGCAGTCACATACCCCATATATACAGTGTAGAGACATACTCCATATATACAGTGCAGAGACATAACTAATATATAGTACAGTCACATACCCCATATACAGTGCAGTCACATACCCCATATACAGTGCAGAGACATAACTAATATATAGTACAGTCACACACCCCATATACACTGCAGTCACATACCCCATATACAGTGCAAAAACATAACATATATAGTAAAGTCACATACTCCATATACAGTGCAGTCACATACCCCATATATACAGTGCAGAGACATAAATAATATATAGTACAGTCACATACTCCATATATAGTGCAGTCACATACCCCATATATACAGTGCAGAGACATAACATATAGTAGTCACATACCCCATATATACAGTGCAGTCACATGCCCCATATATACAGTGCAGAGACATAACTAATATATAGTAGTCACATACTCCATATACAGTGCAGTCACATACCCCATATATACAGTGTAGACTCTGTACATGGGTACACTGTAGAGACATACTCCATATATACAGTGCAGAGACATAACTAATAAATAGTAGTCACATACCCCATATGCAGTGCAGAGACATAACTAATATATAGTAAAGTCACATACTCCATATACAGTGCAGTCACGTACCCCATATATACAGTGCAGAGACATAATTAATATATAGTACAGTCACATACCCCATATACAGTGCAGTCACATGCTCCATGAATACAGGGCAGAGACAAAACTAATATATAGTACAGTCGCATACCCCATATACAGTGCAGAGACATAACTAATAAATAGTACAGTCACATACCCCATATGCAGTGCAGAGACATAACTAATATATAGTAAAGTCACATACTCCATATACAGTGCAGTCACGTACCCCATATATACAGTGTAGAGACATAACTAATATATAGTACAGTCACATACCCCATATACAGTGCAGTCACATGCCCCATGTATACAGTGTAGAGACATAACTAATATATAGTACAGTCACATACCCCATATACAGTGCAGTCACATGCCCCATGTATACAGTGTAGAGACATAACTAATATATAGTACAGTCACATACCCCATATACAGTGCAGTCACATGCCCCATGTATACAGTGTAGAGACATAACTAATATATAGTAAGGTCACATACTCCATATACAGTGCAGTCACGTACCCCATATATACAGTGCAGAGACATAACTAATATATAGTACAGTCACATACCCCATATACAGTGCAGAGACATAACTAATATATAGTAGTCATATTCTCCATATACAGTGCAGTCACATACCCCATATATACAGTGCAGCAACATATCTGATATATACAGTCCAGTCTCATACCCCACAGACAGTGCACATACCACCTATATATACAGTGCAGCCACATACGCCATAGATACAGTGCACATACCACATACAGTGGTGGCCAAAAGTATTGGCACCCCTGCAATTCTGTCAGATAATACTCAGTTTCTTCCTGAAAATGATTGCAATCACAAATTCTTTGGTATTATTCTCTTCATTTAATTTGCTTGCAAGGAAAAAACACAAAAGAGAATGAAGCAAAAATCAAATCATTGATCAGTTCACACAAAACTCCAAAAATGGGCCAGACAAAAGTATTGGCACCCTCAGCCTAATACTTGGTTGCACAACCTTTAGCCAAAATAACTGCGAACAACCGCTTCCGGTAACCATCAATGAGTTTCTTACAATGCTCTGCTGGAATTGTAGACCATTCTTTGGCAAACTGCTCCAGGTCCCTGATATTTGAAGGGTGCCTTCTCCAAACTGCCATTTTGAGATCTCTCCACAGGTGTTCTATGGGATTCAGGTCTGGACTCATTGCTGGCCACATTAGAAGTCTCCAGTGCTTTCTCTAAAACCATTTTATAGTGCTTTTGGAAGTGTGTTTTGGGTCATTGTCCTGCTGGAAGACCCATGACCTCTGAGGGAGACCCAGCTTTCTCACACTGGGCCCTACATTATGCTGCAAAATTTGTTGGTAGTCTTCAGACTTCATAATGCCATGCACACGGTCAAGCAGTCCAGTGCCAGAGGCAGCAAAGCAACCCCAAAACATCAGGGAACCTCCGCCATGTTTGACTGTAGGGACCGTGTTCTTTTCTTTGAATGCCTCTTTTTTTTCCTGTACACTCTATGTTGATGCTTTTTCCCAAAAAGCTCTACTTTTGTCTCATCTGACCAGAGAACATTCTTCCAAAACGTTTTAGTCTTTCTCAGGTAAGTTTTGGCAAACTCCAGCCTGGCTTTTTTATGTCTCGGGGTAAGAAGTGGGGTCTTCCTGGGTATCCTACCATACAGTCCCTTTTCATTCAGACGTCGACGGATAGTACGGGTTGACACTGTTGTACCCTCGGACTGCAGGGCAGCTTGAACTTGTTTGGATGTTAGTCGAGGTTCTTTATCCACCATCCGCACAATCTTGCGTTGAAATCTCTCGTCAATTTTTCTTTTCCGTCCACATCTAGGGAGGTTAGCCACAGTGCCATGGGCTTTACACTTCTTGATGACACTGCGCACGGAAGACACAGGAACATTCAGGTCTTTGGAGATGGACTTGTAGCCTTGAGATTGCTCATGCTTCCTCACAATTTGGTTTCTCAAGTCCTCAGACAGTTCATTGGTCATCTTTCTTTTCTCCATGCTCAATGTGGTACACACAAGGACACAGGGCAGAGGTTGAGTCAACTTTAATCCATGTTAACTGGCTGCAAGTGTGATTTAGTTATTGCCAACACCTGTTAGGTGCCACCGGTAAGTTACAGGTGCTGTTAATTACACGAATTAGAGAAGCATCACATGATTTTTTAAACAGTGCCAATACTTTTGTCCACCCCCTTTTTTAGGTTTGGTGTGGAATTATATCCAATTTGGCTTTAGGACAATTCTTTTTGTGTTTTTTCATTGAAGACAAATTAAATGAAGATAATAATACCAAAGAATTTGTGATTGCAATCATCTTCAGGAAGAAACTGAGTATTAACTGACAGAATTGCAGGGGTGCCAATACTTTTGGCCACCACTGTATATACAGTGCAGCCACAAACGCCATAGATACAGTGCAGCCACATATCTGATATATACAGTCCAGTCACATACCCCACAGATACAGTGCAGACACCACATATACACACAGTGCAGCCACATATGCCATAGATACAGTGCAGCGACATACCTAATATATAGTAGTCACATACTCCATATACAGTGCAGCCACATACCACATATATACAGAACAGCGACATACCTCATATATATAATGCAGATGCATACCCCATATATACAGTGCAGCCACATACCCCATATATACAGTGCAGCAACATACCTCATATATAGTGTAGATGCATACCCCATATATACAGTGCACATACCCCATAGATACAGTGCAGCGACATACCTAATATATAGTACAGTCACATACGCCATATACAGTGCAGCGACATACCTCATATATACAGTGCAGCCACATACCCCATATATACAGTGCAGCCACACACCCTGCAGATAAAGTTTAGCGACAAGTACCATCTTTACATGTTCCTGGACCCTCCACACACACTTTGGCAGCTGGGCGGTGAGGAGCCTTTGTTGCGGGCAATGCATGACAGCGTCAGTCCTGTTTTATTCCTGGGACTTTTGGGTTAATTTTTGTCTGGTTTTGATCCCTCCTTCCTGAGAGCCCCGGGCGGGTGGGCGGGCAGCATTTATACCCCTGAACCTCAGACTTCTACTCAGGGGTGGATTAAGAGTAGCCAGGGCCCTGGGAAGTTCAGAAGGCGTGAGCCCCACCCCCAGGTACCTGATGTATCACATGACATGTCACATGATCCCCTTCAATAGATCATGTGATAGTTCATGTGAGAAACACACAGGTGCTCTGGTGCAGATCTGTAGATGGAAAACGTCAGAGATAGCGCCGCGCACTAAACATAACATAGTGCTATACATAATAGTATGAGCCCCCACATAGTCTCCTATATATAGTATGAGCCCTCACAGGCTTCTATATACAGTACGAGCCCTCACATAGCCTCCTATATACAGGATGAGCCCCCACAAAGTCTTCTATATACAGTATGAGCCCTCACAGGCTTCTATATACAGTACGAGCCTTCACATAGCCTCCTATATACAGTATGAGCCCTCACAGGCTTCTACATACAGTACGAGCCCTCACATAGCCTCCTATATACAGTATGAGCCCTCACAGGTTTCTATATACAGTACGAGCCCTCACATAGCCTCCTATATACAGGATAAGCCCCCACATAGCCTCCCTATATACAGTATGAGCCCCCACATAGCCTCCTATATACAGTATGAGCCCCCACATAGCTCCCTATATACAGTATGAGCCCCCACATAGCCTCCTATATACAGTATGAGCTCTCACATAGACTCCTATATACAGTACGAGCCCTCACATAGCCTCCTATATACAGGATGAGCCCCCACATAGCCTCCTATATACAGGATGAGCCCCCACAAAGTCTTCTATATACAGTATGAGCCCTCACAGGCTTCTATATACAGTACGAGCCTTCACATAGCCTCCTATATACAGTATGAGCCCTCACAGGCTTCTACATACAGTACGAGCCCTCACATAACCTCCTATATACAGTATGAGCCCTCACAGGCTTCTACATACAGTACGAGCCCTCACATAGCCTCCTATATACAGTATGAGCCCTCACAGGTTTCTATATACAGTACGAGCCCTCACATAGCCTCCTATATACAGGATAAGCCCCCACATAGCCTCCCTATATACAGTATGAGCCCCCACATAGCCTCCTATATACAGTATGAGCCCCCACATAGCTCCCTATATACAGTATGAGCCCCCACATAGCCTCCTATATACAGTATGAGCCCTCACATAGACTCCTATATACAGTACGAGCCCCCACATAGCCTCCTATATACAGGATGAGCCCCCACATAGCCTCCTATATACAGGATGAGCCCCCACAAAGCCTTCTATATACAGTATGAGCCCTCACAGGCTTCTATATACAGTATGAGCCCTCACATAGCCTCCTATATACAGGATGAGCCCCCACATAGCCTCCCTATATACAGTATGACCCCCCACATAGCCTCCCTATATACAGTATGAACCCTCACATAACCTCCTATATACAGTATGAGCCCTCACAGGCTTCTACATACAGTACGAGCCCTCACATAGCCTCCTATATACAGTATGAGCCCTCACAGGTTTCTATATACAGTACGAGCCCTCACATAGCCTCCTATATACAGGATAAGCCCCCACATAGCCTCCCTATATACAGTATGAGCCCCCACATAGCCTCCTATATACAGTATGAGCCCCCACATAGCTCCCTATATACAGTATGAGCCCCCACATAGCCTCCTATATACAGTATGAGCCCTCACATAGACTCCTATATACAGTACGAGCCCCCACATAGCCTCCTATATACAGGATGAGCCCCCACATAGCCTCCTATATACAGGATGAGCCCCCACAAAGCCTTCTATATACAGTATGAGCCCTCACAGGCTTCTACATACAGTACGAGCCCTCACATAGCCTCCTATATACAGTATGAGCCCTCACAGGTTTCTATATACAGTACGAGCCCTCACATAGCCTCCTATATACAGGATAAGCCCCCACATAGCCTCCCTATATACAGTATGAGCCCCCACATAGCCTCCTATATACAGTATGAGCCCCCACATAGCTCCCTATATACAGTATGAGCCCCCACATAGCCTCCTATATACAGTATGAGCCCTCACATAGACTCCTATATACAGTACGAGCCCCCACATAGCCTCCTATATACAGGATGAGCCCCCACATAGCCTCCTATATACAGGATGAGCCCCCACAAAGCCTTCTATATACAGTATGAGCCCTCACAGGCTTCTATATACAGTATGAGCCCTCACATAGCCTCCTATATACAGGATGAGCCCCCACATAGCCTCCCTATATACAGTATGACCCCCCACATAGCCTCCCTATATACAGTATGAACCCTCACATAGCCTCCTATATACAGTATGAGCTCCCACATAGCCTCCTATATACAGTATGAGCCCTCACAAGCTTCTATATACAGTACGAGCCCTCACATAGCCTTCTATATACATGATGAGCCCCCACATTACTTCCCTATATACAATATGAGCCCTCACATAGCCTCCTATATACAGTATGAGCTCCCACATAGCTCCCTATATACAGTATGAGTCCTCACAGGCTCTTATATACAGTGTGAGTCCTCACATAGCCTCCTATATACAGGATGAGCCCCCACATAGCCTCCTTATATACAGTATGAGCCCCCACATAGCCTCCCTATATACAGTATGAACCCTCACATAGCCTCCTATATACAGTATGAGCTCCCACAAAGCCTCCTATATACAGTATGAGCCCCCAAATAGCCTCCTACATACAGTATGAGCCCACACATTGCCTCCTATATACAGTATGAACCCTTACATAGCCTCCTATATGCAGCATGAGCTCCCAAATAGCCTCCTATATACAGTATGAGCCCGCACATTGCCTCCTATATACAGTATGAACCCTCACATAGCCTCCTATATGCAGTATGAGCTCCCACATAGCCTCCTATATACAGTATGAGCCCCCAAATAGCCTCCTATATACAGGATGAGCCCCACATAGCCTCCTATATGCAGTATAAGCCCCCACATAGCCTCCTATATACAGTATGAGCCCCCACATAGCCTCCTATATGCAGTATGAGCCCCCACATAGCCTCCTATATGCAGTATGAGCCCCCACATAGCCTCCTATATACAGTATGAGCCTCCACATAGCCTCCTATATACAGTATGAGCCCCCACATAGCCTCATATATACAGTATGAGCCCCCACATAGCCTCCTATACATAGTACGAGCTCTCACTTAGTCCCCTATATACAGTACTAGCCCCCACATAGCCTCTCTATATATACAGTATGAGCCCCACATAGCCTCCATATATACAGTATGAACCCCTCCCATAGCAACCTATATACAGTATGAACCATCACATAGCCAATATATATAGGCACACATATTAAGAAAAAAAAACAATACATACAGTACAGACCAAAAGTTTGGACACACCTTCTCATTTAAAGATTTTTCTGTATTTTCATGACTATGAAAATTGTACATTCACACTGAAGGCATCAAAACTATGAATTAACACATGTGGAATTATATACTTAACAAAAAAGTGTGAAACAACTGAAAATATGTCTTATATTCTAGGTTCTTCAAAGTAGCCACCTTTTGCTTTGATGACTGCTTTGCACACTCTTGGCATTCTCTTGATGAGCTTCAAGAGGTAGTCACCGGAAATGGTCTTCCAACAATCTTGAAGGAGTTCCCAGAGATGCTTAGCACTTGTTGGCCCTTTTGCCTTCACTCTGCGGTCCAGCTCCCCCCAAACCATCTCGATTGGGTTCAGGTCTGGTGACTGTGGAGGCCAGGTCATCTGGTGTAGCACCCCATCACTCTCCTTCTTGGTCAAATAGCCCTTACACAGCCTGGAGGTGTGTTTGGGGTCATTGTCCTGTTGAAAAATAAATGATGGTCCAACTAAACGCAAACCAGATGGAATAGCATGCCGCTGCAAGATGCTGTGGTAGCCATGCTGGTTCAGTATGCCTTCAATTTTGAATAAATCCCCAACAGTGCCACCAGCAAAGCACCCCCACACCATCACACCTCCTCCTCCATGCTTCACGGTGGGAACCAGGCATGTAGAGTCCATCCGTTCACCTTTTCTGCGTCGCACAAAGACACGGTGGTTGGAACCAAAGATCTCAAATTTGGACTCATCAGACCAAAGCACAGATTTCCACTGGTCTAATGTCCATTCCTTGTGTTCTTTAGCCCAAACAAGTCTCTTCTGCTTGTTGCCTGTCCTTAGCAGTGGTTTCCTAGCAGCTATTTTACCATGAAGGCCTGCTGCACAAAGTCTCCTCTTAACAGTTGTTGTAGAGATGTGTCTGCTGCTAGAACTCTGTGTGGCATTGACCTGGTCTCTAATCTGAGCTGCTGTTAACCTGCCATTTCTGAGGCTGGTGACTCGGATAAACTTATCCTCAGAAGCAGAGGTGACTCTTGGTCTTCCTTTCCTGGGGCGGTCCTCATGTGAGCCAGTTTCTTTGTAGCGCTTGATGGTTTTTGCAACTGCACTTGGGGACACTTTCAAAGTTTTCCCAATTTTTCGGACTGACTGACCTTCATTTCTTAAAGTAATGATGGCCACTCGTTTTTCTTTACTTAGCTGCTTTTTTCTTGCCATAATACAAATTCTAACAGTCTATTCAGTAGGACTATCAGCTCTGTATCCACCAGACTTCTGCACAACACAACTGATGGTCCCAACCCCATTTATAAGGCAAGAAATCCCACTTATTAAAGCTGACAGGGCACACCTGTGAAGTGAAAACCATTTCCGGTGACTACCTCTTGAAGCTCATCAAGAGAATGCCAAGAGTGTGCAAAGCAGTCATCAAAGCAAAAGGTGGCTACTTTGAAGAACCTAGAATATAAGACATATTTTCAGTTGTTTCACACTTTTTTGTTAAGTATATAATTCCACATGTGTTAATTCATAGTTTTGATGCCTTCGGTGTGAATGTACAATTTTCATAGTCATGAAAATACAGAAAAATCTTTAAATGAGAAGGTGTGTCCAAACTTTTGGTCTGTACTGTATATATTAGTGCAGACACATACCCTATATATACAGTGCAACAAATGTCCCATATATTCAGTGCAGCCACATACCCCATGTACAGTTATATGAAAAAGTTTGGGCACCCCTATTAATCTTAAGCTTAATGTTTTATAAAAATTGGTGTTTTTGCAACAGCTATTTCAGTTTGATATATGTAATAACTGTTGGACACAGTAATGTTTCTGCCTTGAAATGAGGTTTATTGTACTAACAGAAAATGTGCAATCTGCATTCAAACAAAATTTGACACAAGCCACATATCCCATATATCAAGTGCAGCCACATATCCCGTATATCCAGTGCAGCCACATATCCCACATCTGTATATATACAGTGCAGATGTCCTACCTCATATATACTATATATTGTGCTGTCACATACCCCATATATACAGTGCAGCCACACACCCTCTATATACAGTGCAGCTGCATACCCCTTATGTAAAGTGCTGCAAAATACCCCATATATTCAGTACAGCCATAGATCCCATATATCCAGTGCAGCCACATATCCCATATATCCAGTGCAGCCACATATCCCGTATATCCATTGCAGCCACATATCCCATATATCCAGTGCAACCACATATACCATATATCCAGTGCAGCCACATACCGCACATCTGTATCACAAGGTTACTCACATTCCCTCTTCATGTCTCAGGTGTTATTTGCTTTCTCAATGCTGCCACCTGTTGGGCAAATAATTTATGTCGCCTCTAAGAGAGGAACAGTGGCTAGCATGTGGCTGATATGTCTTGTGTGAGCTGTGATGACAGATGTGCGGGTTCTCAATAACATTTGTGGGCTCCCTTATGACAGATCCATTCCTTCCTCTTTCAGAAGACCAGTCCCTATTTTTCTCCCTGGTCCTTCACTTTTAATCCTCGGAAATAGGTTATAATTTACTGTCGTGCTCCAGATATTTTTCCGGGGGGACTTTATATTATTTTATGACTTGAGATCTTAAACATTTCTGTAAATCATTTTTTGCACTAATGTTGTGAATTAAAACCCAATTTATCCATGAAAAAAAAAATGGATCTTTCACATCGTGAACCATCGTGTTCCTCTTTAATAGTCCGAAAAGTTGTGAATTCTGTAAATCCGCCTGTAGTCGTACATCCCCCGCTGCAGGAATACATGGGATCTGTCCTCTTCTAGTGCCATGTCCCTTTAAATGAGCGAAATAGTCGTAAAAATTCATTGATCATCGATTTCACCCCATGTACAGTGAGCGTCAACAGAGGATGCAAACGAGAAAATCTTGTAAGGTGGTGGAGAGGGGTGAAAGCATCTTAGTGGAAATAACCTCAGTGGGAGGCAGAAGGGAATCTGCTGCCATCAGTCACATGCGGCTCTAATCATGGGCTTCATGTTGATATTTCCAGACACGTACCAGAGCGGACGACAAGCACCTGAGGCCACTGCGGAGATGTGTCGAGAGGTTTACGCTCTGGAGCAACGCTGCTGCTAATCGATGGAAAAGCCTCAATCATACGTCCAGGCATTATTAGTGGAGGGACAGTGGTGACATGGGCAGTATTTTATATACCCTACTATGGATGGCACTTTTTAAGGATTAAAAACTTGCCCTGGTTAAGGGAGCACTGGCATGTTGGCACTGTTTGCCAACACTGACTTGCTGATATTGTTGTGAAGCTGTACCGGCACTGATTATAGGGTCACTAACTTTCTGACACTTAGGTGTATACGAGCACTGACTTGCTGCCAATGTTGTGGCTGTGTACTGGCCATGTTTATGTGAGCACTGGATTCCCAACACTGTTGTTGGGGGTGTCCTGAAACTGATTATGGGGCACTGACTTGCTGATATTGTTGTGGGGTTCTTCTGGTACTGATTTTTGGGACACTGACTTGCTGACATTATGAGTGTGTACTGTCATTGATTATGTGGACATTGACATTGTAAAACTGTTGTTGGGGGTGTCCTGGCACTGATACTGACATCATCTCTGGCACTGATTATGAGGCTCCTGACTTTTTTTTAGGTTGATTAAACGGGCACTGACTTTTTCACACTGTTTCATCGGGCCTGTGGCACTGTTTTTTTGGCAGACTGGCAGTGATTATGGTGGTATTGATTTGCTGACACTTTTCAGGGGCACACTGGCATTCATTATGGGGCAGTGACTTGCCGACAGTTTTTAGGAGCACTAATTATGAGGGAACAGATTTTCTTGAACTTTTTTTTTAGGCAATCTGACACTGATTATGGGGGAACTTTCTTACACTATTTAAAGGGAAAGTGGCACTAATTATGGGGGTACTAACTTTAAAGCAGTGTTATTTGGGGAGGTGGACAGTGGAATTATTCTAGGGACATATGGCACTGATTATGGGGGGACTTTGATGCACATCACACCAGACAGAACCACCCCTACTCCAAGAAACTATCAGATAGAGAAAAAGAGAGGAAGTCATTTTTCCTCCAGCATCTTCTTCTAATTTCACCAGGTTAAGGGAAAAGGGGGGATATGAAATATGGAAGCTACGGACACAAGGGCAATCATCTGATCCGCAAAAGGGCAGACCCAGAGGTTATAGTCAGTGGTTCACTTTAAATCGTTTTTTTCCTTCCATCATCTTCTCAGACTGCAGGATACAAGGCGATCACAAAGGTCAATGAGAATTCAGGTCAGAAGAGCTGAGGAGCGTTCTCCGATGGCGGATTCATCACTATAAGGTCACCCACATGCCCTATCAATAACAATATATTGCGATCGCTCAGGATGCTTCTCTGGGCTTTGACAGATCAGAACCTTCTGTTTTCCTCGCAGAAGTTATTATGAGGCCGTCTCTTCCTCCAGGACGTCGGATCGCTCCCTCTCCTCTACCTCTGCCAAATTAAATTGCTTTTCTTAGGAGTTTCACCATCTTGGCCCCATACGTATTTCACCCTGGCAAAGGCACAGAAGCTTGTGGGCGAACCAGCATCTGGCACACGCCCCCATCCCCCGACATACACCCCTGCCTAAATGTCTATTATCAGAATCACCCCCTGAGAGGGAACATCCAGTCCTGGAGAGGAGTGTGCGGGGATCTGATCAGGGGCAAAGTGGGGAGGCCTGATCTGTGGTGGAATAAGGGGGCCTTGACCGGAGGAAGTGTAGTCAGGCCCCTGACCTGAGGTGGAATGGGGGCTAGCCCTGACCTGGGGCACAGTGCTGGGGCTCTGATCTGGGGCACAGTGCTGGGGCTCTGATCTGGGGCACAGTGCTGGGGCTCTGATCTGGGGCACAGTGCTGGGGCTCTGATCTGGGGCACAGTGCTGGGGCTCTGACCTGGGGCACAGTGCTGGGGCCCTGACCTGGGGCACAGTGCTGGGGCTCTGATCTGGGGCACAGTGCTGGGGCTCTGACCTGGGGCACAGTGCTGGGGCCCTGACCTGGGGCACAGTGCTGGGGCTCTGATCTGGGGCACAGTCCTGGGGCTCTGATCTGGGGCAGAGTGGAGGAATGCCCTGACCTAGGGCACAGTGCTGGGGCTCTGACCTGGGGCACACTGCTGGGGCTCTGACCTGGGGCACAGTGCTGGGGCTCTGATCTGGGGCACAGTGCTGGGGCTCTGACCTGGGGCACAGTGCTGGGGCTCTGACCTGGGGCACAGTGCTGGGGCTCTGACCTGGGGCACAGTGCTGGGGCTCTGACCTGGGGCACAGTGCTGGGGCTCTGATCTGGGACAGAGTGGAGGAAGACCCTGACCTAGGGCACAGTGCTGGGGCTTTGACCTGGGGAAGAGTAGAGGAAGGCCCTGACCTAGGGCACAGTGTTGGGGCTCTGACCTGGGGAAGAGTAGGAGAAGGCCCTGACCTGGGGAAAAGTGCTGGGGCTCTGATCTGGGGCACAGTACTGGGGCTCTAACCTGGGGAAGAGTAGGAGAAGGCCCTGACCTGGGGAAAAGTGCTGGGGCCCTGACCTGGGGAAAAGTGCTGGGGCTCTGACCTGGGATACAGTGCTGGGGCTCTGACCTGGGACACAGTGCTGGGGCTCTGACCTGGGACACAGTGCTGGGGCTCTGACCTGGGACACAGTGCTGGGGCTCTGATCTGGGGCAGAGTGGAGGAATGCCCTGACCTAGGGCACAGTGCTGGGGCTCTGACCTGGGGCACAGTGCTGGGGCTCTGACCTGGGGCACAGTGCTGGGGCTCTGACCTGGGGCACAGTGCTGGGGCTCTGATCTGGGGTACAGTGCTGGGGCTCTGATCTGGGGAAGAGTGGAGGAAGGCCCTGACCTAGGGCACAGTGCTGGGGCTCTGACCTGGGGCACAGTGCTGGGGCTCTGACCTGGGGCACAGTGCTGGGGCTCTGATCTGGGGCAGAGTGGAGGAAGACCCTGACCTAGGGCACAGTGCTGGGGCTCTGACCTGGGGAAGAGTGGAGGAAGGCCCTGACCTAGGGCACAGTGTTGGGGCTCTGACCTGGGGAAGAGTAGGAGAAGGCCCTGACCTGGGGAAAAGTGCTGGGGCTCTGATCTGGGGCACAGTACTGGGGCTCTGATCTGGGGCAGAGTGGAGGAATGCCCTGACCTAGGGCACAGTGCTGGGGCTCTGACCTGGGGCACAGTGCTGGGGCTCTGACCTGGGGCACAGTGCTGGGGCTCTGACCTGGGGCACAGTGCTGGGGCTCTGATCTGGGGCACAGTGCTGGGGCTCTGACCTGGGGAAGAGTGGAGGAAGGCCTTGACCTAGGGCACAGTGCTGGGGCTCTGACCTGGGGCACAGTGCTGGGGCTCTGACCTAGGGCACAGTGCTGGGGCTCTGACCTGGGGCACAGTGCTGGGGCTCTGACCTGGGGCAGAGTGGAGGAAGACCCTGACCTAGGGCACAGTGCTGGGGCTCTGACCTGGGGAAGAGTGGAGGAAGGCCCTGACCTGGGGAAAAGTGCTGGGGCCCTGACCTGGGGAAAAGTGCTGGGGCTCTGACCTGGGATACAGTGCTGGGGCTCTGACCTGGGACACAGTGCTGGGGCTCTGACCTGGGACACAGTGCTGGGGCTCTGACCTGGGACACAGTGCTGGGGCTCTGACCTGGGACACAGTGCTGGGGCTCTGGACTAGGGCACAGTGCTGGGGCTCTAACCTGGGGAAGAGTAGGAGAAGGCCCTGACCTGGGGCGGAGTGGAGGAAGGCCCTGACCTAGGGCACAGTGCTGGGGCTCTGACCTGGGGCGGAGTGGAGGAAGGCCCTGACCTAGGGCACAGTGCTGGGGCTCTGACCTGGGGCACAATGCTGGGGCTCTGAACTGGGGAAGAGTAGGAGAAAGCCCTGACCTGGGGAAAAGTGCTGGGGCCCTGACCTGGGGCGGAGTGGGGGTAGGCCCTGACCTGGGGAAGAGTAGGAGAAGGCCCTGACCTGGGGAAAAGTGCTGGGGCTCTGATCTGGGGCACAGTACTGGGGCTCTAACCTGGGGAAGAGTAGGAGAAGGCCCTGACCTGGGGAAAAGTGCTGGGGCCCTGACCTGGGGAAAAGTGCTGGGGCTCTGATCTGGGGCAGAGTGGAGGAATGCCCTGACCTAGGGCACAGTGCTGGGGCTCTGACCTGGGGCACAGTGCTGGGGCTCTGACCTGGGGCACAGTGCTGGGGCTCTGACCTGGGGCACAGTGCTGGGGCTCTGATCTGGGGCACAGTGCTGGGGCTCTGACCTGGGGAAGAGTGGAGGAAGGCCTTGACCTAGGGCACAGTGCTGGGGCTCTGACCTGGGGCACAGTGCTGGGGCTCTGACCTGGGGCACAGTGCTGGGGCTCTGACCTGGGGCACAGTGCTGGGGCTCTGACCTAGGGCAGAGTGGAGGAAGACCCTGACCTAGGGCACAGTGCTGGGGCTCTGACCTGGGGAAGAGTGGAGGAAGGCCCTGACCTGGGGAAAAGTGCTGGGGCCCTGACCTGGGGAAAAGTGCTGGGGCTCTGACCTGGGATACAGTGCTGGGGCTCTGACCTGGGACACAGTGCTGGGGCTCTGACCTGGGACACCTTGCTGGGGCTCTGACCTGGGACACAGTGCTGGGGCTCTGACCTGGGACAAAGTGCTGGGGCTCTGACCTGGGACACAGTGCTGGGGCTCTGACCTGGGACACAGTGCTGGGGCTCTGCACTAGGGCACAATGCTGGGGCTCTAACCTGGGGAAGAGTAGGAGAAGGCCCTGACCTGGGGCGGAGTGGAGGAAGGCCCTGACCTAGGGCACAGTGCTGGGGCTCTGACCTGGGGCGGAGTGGAGGAAGGCCCTGACCTAGGGCACAGTGCTGGGGCTCTGACCTGGGGCACAATGTTGGGGCTCTGAACTGGGGAAGAGTAGGAGAAAGCCCTGACCTGGGGAAAAGTGCTGGGGCCCTGACCGGGGGCGGAGTGGGGGTAGGCCCTGACCTGGGGAAGAGTAGGGGAAGGCCCTGACCTGGTGCAGAGTAGGGAAAGGCCCTGACCTGGTGCAGAGTAGGGAAAGGCCCTCACCTGGGGCAGAGTAGGAGAAGGCCCTGACCTGGGGCAGAGTAGGAGAAGGCCCTGACCTGGTGCAGAGTAGGGAAAGGCCCTGACCTGGTGCAGAGTAGGGAAAGGCCCTGACCGGGGGCAGAGTAGGAGAAGGCCCTGACCTGGGGCAGAGTAGGAGAAGGCCCTGACCTGGTGCAGAGTAGGGAAAGGCCCTGACCTGGTGCAGAGTAGGGAAAGGCCCTGACCTGGTGCAGAGTAGGGAAAGGCCCTGACCTGGTGCAGAGTAGGGAAAGGCCCTGACCTGGTGCAGAGTAGGGAAAGGCCCTGACCTGGGGTGGAGTAGGGGAAGGCCCTGACCTGGTGCAGAGTACGGAAAGGCCGTGACCTGGTGCAGAGTAGGGAAAGGTCCTGACCTGGGGCGGAGTAGGGGAAGGCCCTGACCTGGGGCGAAGTAGGGGAAGGCCCTGACCTGGGGCGGAGTAGGGGAAGGCCCTGACCTGGGGCGGAGTAGTGGAAGGCCCTGACCTGGGGCAGAGTAGGGGAAGGCCCTGTCACGCAAGGTGTGGGAAAGACTTAGTGCAACACAGAGGGAATAGGGAAAGGGAGCCCAGACCCTAGGGAAAGGGTGGAGTGGAGACCTAGTCTGGTCTAGTGTCACCCTGTCTCAACTATCGACCCTATATTGACTCTTCACTAATCGCTGCACGCGTTCCTCGCCCTGTCTTTCCCTAGCGTTAGACTCAGGCTTCGGAAGGGAAGAGATGAGCACTAGTCGATCTCCACTGAACTCTAAAGACTAAAAGGACGGACAAACAGGGGAAATCGCTTAGCTTTTAGACGACACCAGACAAATGCGCACACGTCCTCAAACACCAGAGAGGAGGAAGTACTGCTCTTGCTGAAGTCTCACAAGGCGTAATGAATATCGCCGGCACCTCCCTCTGTGCACAGCAGGTATTTATACACCCAGACAGGGAGTTAATTAGCCAGAGGAAGGTAGCCGCTAAGTCCTAGAGACAGCCTCTAAGAAGATATCTGTAATGCCAAAAGTAGAGATCTCCTGCAACCAACTGCAGAGCGACTGTCTGTCACTTCTGACACACCCGTGACAGTACGTTCCCCTCTACGAGTGGCCTCCGGACACTCAGGACCCTGTTTCTCAGAATAAGAGGCGTGAAATGAACGAACCAACCTGGGAGCGTTCACCTCTGATGCAGAAACCCACTCCTCCTCTGGACCATAGCCTTTCCAGTGCACCAAAGTATTGTAGAGAACGACGTTGGAGACGAGACTCTACAATCCTCGAAATCTGGAACTCCAGATTACCATCATCCATTACAGGGGGCGGTGGTAGAGGTAAGGGCTCAAGAGGTTCCACATACTTTTTGTGTAAGGACTTAAGGGCCTGAGGAAGTTCAAGACGAAACGCTGCTGGGTTAATGATGGCGGTTATTTTATAGGGACCAATAAACCTAGGTCCCAGCTTCCAAGAAGGAACTTTAAATCTTATATTCCTGGTAGACAACCACACAAAGTCATTCACATTCAGGTCCGGACCTGGCAAGTGTTTTCTGTCAGCCATACGTTTATACCTGTCTCCCATGATCTTTAAATTACTCAGCACACCCTGCCATACCGAGGAGAGCGACGAAGCAAACCGTTCCTCCTCAGGAACTCCTGAAGCTCTTCCTCCGCTAAAGGCACCAAACGGTGGGTGATAACCGTAAGCACCGAAGAACGGTGACCTGCCAGTGGATTCTTGACGATGATTATTAATGGCAAATTCTGCCAGAGGTAAGTAGGATGCCCAATCCTGATTTTAAGGCACGAAACACCTGAGGTAGGTCTCCAAATTCTGATTGACACGCTCAGTCTGTCCATTCGACTGAGGGGAAAAGGACAGCTGCACCCCAAGTCGAGAACAGAATGCTTTCTAGAACTTGGAAACAAACTGGGTCCCCCGATCTGACAAATCGGAGGGAACCCCGTGAAGCTTCACAATCTCATTAATGAACACCTGAGCAAGTGTCTTGGCATTTGGAATTGCAGGTAATGCAACAAAGTGAACCATTTTACTGAACATATCTACAACCATCAAAACCACCGTTTTGCCTGCAGAAACTGGTAGGTCAGTAATAAAATCCATGGACAAGTGTGTCCATGGCCTACTAGCGATAGGTAGCAGAAGAAGAGTACCAGATGGACGGGTATGCGAAACCTTAGAAAGCGCGCAAATACTACAAGCAGCTTCGTGTTCAATCACATCCCAAAGCAACCCTGTCCACAAAAAATGACGAGAGAGGAGGTCCGCTGTTGCCTTACCACCGGGATGTCCAGCAAGCACAGAGTTATGATGTTCATTAATTACTTTGCGGTGCAGATTAGATGGTACAAATAACTTTCCTGAAGGGCAGGAGACAGGGGTGTCCAACTGTGCCCCCAACACCTCACCCTCCAGTTCAGGATAAAGTGCCGAAATGACTACCCCTTTTTGTAATATCGAGGCAGGGTTCTCATAGTCAACACCACAAGGGAAGTTCCCGGACAAAGCATCAGCCTTGACATTTTTGACCCCTGGACGAAAAGTGACAACAAAATTGAACCTAGTAAAAAACAGGGACCATCTGGCTTGCCTAGGGTTGAGACGTTTAGCTGACTGGAGATATCACAGGCTCTTATGGTCAGTAATAACAGTAATAGGATGGACAGCCCCCTCCAACCAATGTTGCCATTCTTCGAACGCGAAGACAATTTTTTAGAAAAGAAGGAGCATGGACGCCATTTACCAGGGGATGGACCCTGAGACAACACAGCCCCAGCCACGACATCAGCCGCATCAAACTCCACAATAAAGGGTTGGGAAACATCGGGTTGACTGAGTATAGGTGCAGTGGCAAAATTATTCTTTAAGGAAGAAAAAGCCTGGAGGGAGGCATCGACCATTTGGAAAAATCAGACCCCTTCTTAGTCATGTCAGTAAGGGGTTTCACAATAACAGAGTAATTTTGGATGAATTTCCGGTAAAAATGTGTAAAGCCCAGAAAGCGTTGTAGAGCCTTCAGGTTCTCGGGACGTTCCCAATCAAGGACTGCACGGATCTTCTCCGGATCCATCCGAAAACCCGAAGACGAAAAGTACCCCAAAAACTGCACCTCCTGAACAGCAAAAACACATTTTTCCAGTTTGGCATAAAGTTTGTTGTCCCTTAATATCTGGAGCACCTGCTTAACATGCCCCCGATGAGTCTCAAAATCAGGTGAATAAACCA
The DNA here is from genome assembly GCF_046119375.1 of Phyllobates terribilis. Lineage (NCBI taxonomy): Eukaryota > Metazoa > Chordata > Amphibia > Anura > Dendrobatidae > Phyllobates > Phyllobates terribilis. The sequence continues at coordinate 379,348,169 of NW_027362769.1, read as the reverse complement.
AAATATCATCCAGATAGACCACCACAAACCTTCCCACCAAATGATGGAAAATATCATTTATGAAATGCTGGAATACCGCAGGTGCATTGGTCAAACCAAAAGGCATCACCAGACTCTCGAAATGTCCTTCCGGAGTATTGAAAGCTGTTTTCCATTCGTCCCCTTCTCTGATTCTAACCAGATTGTAGGCTTCCCTTAAATCCAACTTGGAGAATACCTTGGCTCCCACAACCTGGCTGAACAAATCAGGAATCAGAGGAAGAGGGTATGGATCACGGATGGTAATTTGATTTAATTCCTGGAAATCTAAACAGGGACGCAGACCGCCATCTTTTTTCTTCACAAAGAAGAACCCTGCCGCCACGGGCGAAGATGAGGGTCTGATGTGTCCCTTCTCCAGACTCTCCGCAATGAATTCCTTCATGGCTTGTCTCTCAGAAAGATTATACAGTCTGGACTTCGGTAGTTTAGCTCCGGGGGTCAGGTTAGTAGGACAGTCATAAGCACGATGAGGAGGCAAATCCTGACACCCCTTCTCAGAAAAAGCGCCCTCGAAACCAGACAGATAAACAGGTAATATTTCCGTAGAGACAGTAGCAAGGGAAATATCTAAACAGTTCTCATGGCAGTAATCTCCCCGGTTTGCCAATCCACCAACGGATTATGTTTAACAAGCCACAGAATACCCAAAACAATCGGTGTGGGAAGATTGTCCAGGACATAGCAAGGGATTATTTCACAATGAAAAAACATACCCCTTTTCTCTTGAGAATCTCCAGGGAGATGTATGATGCAGAGACATCCTCTAACTGCATGGGTTCCTCCACCTCCCCCAGTACTGGTTCACCCCCAGATCGCTCCCCCGGCAGAGGTACACAACCCGGGCAAGTAGGTCTCATCCATCTATCCCGAAGGTGTCTATCAAGACGTATGGCCAACGACATGGCAGCCTCCAAGGACTGAGGGGTTTCATATACTGCCAAGGCATCTTTCAACCTTTCAGTAAGCCCCTCACAAAATTGACTTCAAAGGGCTGAGTCATTCTATTTAGAATCCGTCACCCATCTACGGAATTCCAAACTGTATGTTTCTACTGACTGAATCCCCTGCTGAAGGCGATGTAGGCTAGACTCAGCCAAGGCTACTCGGTCAGGGTCATCATAGATGAGGGCCAGAGCCCCGAAAAACCCCTCCACAGACTGGAGACAAACCGAGCCCTGCTGTAACGAAAACGCCCATGATAGAGGATCGCCCTGCAGTAGGGAGATCACAATTCCAACCTGTTGCTCCTCATTTCCGGAGGAGTAAGGACGAAGTTTAAAATACAGTTTGCAGGCCTCCTTGAATACAAAAAAACTTGTCTCTACCTCCTGAAAACCTGTCCGGGAGGGAAACTTTGGGTTCAGGCTGGACAGGCCTACCTGCAGAGACCCCCACATTGGTGACCTGTTGCTGATGCTGCTGTACCTCACAGCGGAGGTTATTCACCTCCAGAGACAGCCTGTGCAGCCGCTCTGCAAGATCTGCAACTGAACCCATACCAAGGGAGAAAGGAAAAAAAAAGGTCCACGCCCAAAAACACACAGAAAAAAAATCCCCAAAGTGTCAGTTTTCTTTTTTTTTTTTTCTTTTCAAAACGTGCTCGGCCAGCGATAATGTCACACAAGGTGTGGGAAAGACTTAGTGCAACACAGAGGGAAGAGGGAAAGGGAGCCCAGACTCTAGGGAAAAGGAGGAGTGGAGACCTCCTAGTCTTGTCTAGTGTCAACCAGTCTCAACTATCGGCCCTATATTGGCTCTTAACCAATCGCCGCACGCGTTCCTCGCCCTGTCTTTCCCTGGCGTTAGACTCAGGCTAGGGAAGGGAGGAGATGAGCACTAGTCGATCTCCACTGAGCTCTAAAGACAAAATGGAAGGACAAACGGGAAATCGCTTATCTTTTAGACGACTCCAGACAAATGCGCACACGTCCTCAAACACCAGAGCGGACGAAGTACTGCTCTTGCTAAAGCCTCACAAGTAGTAATGAATATCGCCGGCACCTCCCTCTCATAATACACCCAGGTCAAGGAGCTAATTAGCCAGAGGGAGGTAGCCGCTAGGTCCTAGAGACAGCCAGCCTCTAAGAAGATGTCTGTAATGCCAAACGTAGAGATCTCCTGCAACCAACTGCAGGGTGAGTGTCTGTCACTTCTGACACACCCGTGACAGGCCCTGACCTGGGACGGAGTGGGGGGACCCTGACCTGGGGCGGATTAGGGGAAGACCCTGACCTGGGGTGGAGTAGAGGAAGCCCTGACCTGAGGTGGAGTAGGGGAAGGCCCTAACATGGGGTGAAGGGGAAGGCCCTAACATGGGGTGAAGGGGAAGGCCCTGACCTGGGGCGGATTAGGGGAAGACCCTGACCTGGGGCGGAGTAGAGGAAGCCCTGACCTGGGGCGGAGTAGAGGAAGCCCTGACCTGGGGTGGAGTAGAGGAAGCCCTGACCTGGGGTGGAGTAGAGGAAGCCCTGACCTGGGGTGGAGTAGGGGAAGGCCCTAACATGGGGCGGATTAGGGGAAGACCCTGACCTTGGGCACAGTGGAGGGGCCCTGACCTCGGGTGAATTAGGGGAAGACCCTGACCTGTGGCGGAGTGGAGGGCCCTGACCTGGTACAGAGTTGGGTGGGTCCCTGACCTGCAGCAGATTGGGGGGCCCTGACCTGGTACGGAGTAGGGGGGGGTCCCTGACCTGCAGCAGAGTGGGGGGCCCTGACCTGGTACGGAGTAGGGGGGGGTCCCTGACCTGCAGCAGAGTGGGGGGCCCTGACCTGTAATGGTATGCCACCCTGGTGTATATAATCGGCACTAACATTACTCATTCGGATATTATACAGGATTTCCCGGCTTCGGTGATATCCGCATTATTAATAGACGCAGAGGGATAAGCAGCAATTATTTTTGGTTTTGGTTTAAATTATTGTCAGGATCTATTCTACGTGTTTCTCGTCCTTCTCTGATCCGCAGCTTTCATCTCAGGCAGAATGAGTCACAATCCACACAGTGCAACGAAAAATGAGTCATCGCTGCCTCCTGTGCTCACCCTCTGCCGGCAAGAGCAGCATCCCAGCTCCCAAACTGCTTCCCCTTGAGCTGCCCTCAGCTGTCAGGATGCTTCTCATTCTGTACAGTCACATCTTAGTTTTATCTGTTCCTGGGAAAGCTGGGTGATAAGGGGTACAACGTACAAATGACCACCAAATAGTCCCCCGACATATGTTTAATGCTGCGCTGAGTTACACCCTGTTCATGCTCCATTCACATCCAGAGCTGCAAAATGAGATCTTGAGAACGGTGAGAAAGTGAAACACAGAGTATATTAGAAAGTTGCAGAACTTTTCCTTCTACGATAGATATAGTCTGTCGACGGTGATTGTCCTGTATTTTGCAGAGCAGTCTGGTGACGTGTGCCGCCAGTCACAGGGGGAGACATGGAGCGCGTCGCCTTGTCCACTGCAGCAGAAGTTTATTGAGTTTCTAAACTCCGGGGATCTTAATGGCCGTGAGACAGGAGCGGCCGCCGCTCGCGGCTTTTTTGTCTTCTTTTCCATAGGAATTTGCAATAATGTGATAAGCGGTTTTCACGCTGCGCTTGAGTCATTGTTGCGCTGCAGACGTCAGTCACAAAACCCCGTCTGCTTCCTCGACAGGATCCTCCAGAATACAAAATACCTCTGCGACGTTTCGGGACCAAGCGCTCAATGTCTTCACCCGCTACAGAGTCGTGTGGTCGTACAGAACACTTCTACTGTTTACCGCTGTGTAACGTAACGGAGAATATCCTTCTGCGGAGGACGGAGACGACTCTGAGCCTGATCGGCCACTTACCTATATAGGGGTCACCAGACTGTTCCCAATGTCAGGTGTCAGGGAAAAGAAGGATCGGGCATGTCGTATTTCAATATGCCTGATCCTTTGCTCAAGCAGGAGATAAGCCGCTGTTAGGCTTAATGACAGCCAATCATATATGTGTAGGAGAATGTCATTAGAAATAGCTAAAGTATTAATGATATAGTGACATCATCAGTGCTGTAACATCATCAATATAGTGACATCTCCTTATGTGACATCATCAGTGAAGTAGCATCATCGATATAGCAATATCACCTAATGTGATACTATTAGTACAGTGACATCTTTTAATATGACATAATCAGTCCAGTGACATCATCAATGTAGTGACATCATCAGAGTAGTGACATCTCAATGTGTCATCATAAGTACAGTGACATCAATATAATGACATCTCTTAACCTTAGTATGACGTCATCGATCTTAGTTTGACATCATCAATGTAATGACAACTCATAATGTTATAAATTCAGTTTAGTGACATCATCAATGTAGCAACACCTCATAATGGTATATAATCATTTCAGTAACATCATCAATGTAGTGGGAAAGTTCTGGGAAAGTTCTGTGACAACCAATATGCCTCCCCAGACCACGCACACTTCTTCCCATAACGCTGAATGGCAGATCAGCCGACAATACAGTGATCAGATGGCTGATGACCTTAACCATCTGGTGATGGATGAACTCAGAGACACTAATGTAGTTTTATGTGCAGGTGATGGTCGGACTTAAAGGTCATCGGGAAAATGTAATTTCTCAAAAATAATTTGCTTTCTCCTCACCATTTATCACTAAGGAAAAGAGATTTTTGGCAAAACCATTAACATTTAACTCACAAATGGAAGTCAACTAAGAAGTCAACGACTGCACACAGAGGCGATCACATGCAGGTCTGTGTAATGTACAGTCCAGTATAGAGGGTCCAACATAGAGAACTACTGGATATACAGTAAGCAGGACCTACACTAAGAACCACCACCCAATATCCCGGACAGTCAAAACCCACATTGTACTAATGCTAACCCATGAAGAAAATATAACTACTATAATACTGCTCCTAAATACAAGATTATAACTACTATAACACTGCCCCTATGTACAAGAATATAACTACTATAATACTGCCCCCTATATACAAGACTATAACTACTATAATACTGCCCCTATGTACAAGAATATAACTACTATAATAATGTTCCCTATGTACAAGAATATAACTACTATAATACTACCCCTATGTATAAGAATATAACTACTATAATACTGCTCCTATATACAGGAATATAACTACTATAATACTGCCCCCTATATACAAGACTATAACTACTATAATACTGCCCCCTATATACAAGAATATAACTACTATTATACTGCCCCCTATGTACAAGAATATAACTACTATAATACTGCCCCCTATGTACAAGAATATAACTACTATAATACTGTCCCCTATGTACAGGAATATAACTACTATAATACTGCCCCTATGTACAAGAATATAACTACTATAATACTGCTCCTATGTACAAGAATATAACTACTATAATACTGCTCCTATGTACACGAATATAGCTACTATAATAATGTTCCCTATGTACAAGAATATAACTACTATAATACTGCTCCTATGTACAAGAATATAGCTACTATAATACTGCTCCCCTATATACAAGAATATAACTACTATAATACTGCTCATATGTACAAGAATATAGCTACTGTAATAATGTTCCCTATGTACAAGAATATAACTACTATAATACTGCTCCTATGTGCAAGAATATAGCTACTATAATACTGCTCCCCTATATACAAGAATATAACTACTATAATACTGCTCCTATGTACGAGAATATAACTACTATAATACTGCCCCTATGTACAAGACTATAACTACTATAATACTGCCCCCTATGTACAAGAATATAACTACTATAATACTGCCCCCTATGTACAAGAATATACCTACTATAATACTGCCCCTATGTACAAGAATATAACTACTATAATACTGCTCCTATGTACAAGAATATAACTACTATAATACTGCCCCCTATGTACAAGAATATAACTACTATAGTACTGCTCCTATGTACAAGAATATAACTACTATAATACTGCTCCTACGTACAAGAATATAACTACTATAATACTGCTCCTACGTACAAGAATATAACTACTATAATACTGCCCCCTATGTACAAGAATATAACTACTATAGTACTGCTCCTATGTACAAGAATATAACTACTATAATACTGCTCCTATGTACAAGAATATAACTACTATAATACTGCTCCTATGTACAGGAATATAACTACTATAATACTGTCCCTATGTACTAGAATATAACTACTATACTACTGCCCCCTATGTACAAGAATATAACTACTATAATACTGCTCCTATGTACAGGAATATAACTACTATAATACTGTCCCTATGTACTAGAATATAACTACTATACTACTGCCCCCTATGTACAAGAATATAACTACTATAATACTGCTCCTATGTACAAGAATATAACTACTATAATACTGCCCCCTATGTACAAGAATATAACTACTATAATACTGCCCCTATGTACAAGAATATAACTACTATAATACTGCCCCTATGTACAAGAATATAACTACTATAATACTGCCCCTATGTACAAGAATATAACTACTATAATACTGCCCCTATGTACAAGAATATAACTACTAGAATACTGTCTCCTATGTACAAGAATATAACTACTATAATACTGCTCCCTATGTCCCAGAATATAACTACTATAATACTGCTCCTATGTACACAATATAACTACTAGAATACTGTCTCCTATGTACAAGAATATAACTACTATAATACTGCTCCCTATGTCCCAGAATATAACTACTATAATACTGCTCCTATGTACAGAATATAACTACTAGAATACTGTCTCCTATGTACAAGAATATAGCTACTATAATACTGCCCCCTATGTACAAGAATATAACTACTATAATACTGCCCCCTATGTACAAGAATATAACTACTATAATAATGTTCCCTATGTACAAGAATATAACTACTATAATACTACCCCTATGTATAAGAATATAACTACTATAATACTGCTCCTATATACAGGAATATAACTACTATAATACTGCCCCCTATATACAAGACTATAACTACTATAATACTGCCCCCTATATACAAGAATATAACTACTATTATACTGCCCCCTATGTACAAGAATATAACTACTATAATACTGCCCCCTATGTACAAGAATATAACTACTATAATACTGTCCCCTATGTACAAGAATATAACTACTATAATACTGCCCCTATGTACAAGAATATAACTACTATAATACTGCTCCTATGTACAAGAATATAACTACTATAATACTGCTCCTATGTACACGAATATAGCTACTATAATAATGTTCCCTATGTACAAGAATATAACTACTATAATACTGCTCCTATGTACAAGAATATAGCTACTATAATACTGCTCCCCTATATACAAGAATATAACTACTATAATACTGCTCATATGTACAAGAATATAGCTACTGTAATAATGTTCCCTATGTACAAGAATATAACTACTATAATACTGCTCCTATGTACAAGAATATAGCTACTATAATACTGCTCCCCTATATACAAGAATATAACTACTATAATACTGCTCCTATGTACAAGAATATAACTACTATAATACTGCCCCTATGTACAAGAATATAACTACTATAATACTGCCCCCTATGTACAAGAATATAACTACTATAGTACTGCTCCTATGTACAAGAATATAACTACTATAATACTGCTCCTATGTACAAGAATATGACTACTATAATACTGCCCCCTATGTACAAGAATATAACTACTATAGTACTGCTCCTATGTACAAGAATATAACTACTATAATACTGCTCCTATGTACAAGAATATAACTAATATAATACTGCTCCTATGTACAGGAATATAACTACTATAATACTGTCCCTATGTACTAGAATATAACTACTATACTACTGCCCCCTATGTACAAGAATATAACTACTATAATACTGCTCCTATGTACAGGAATATAACTACTATAATACTGTCCCTATGTACTAGAATATAACTACTATACTACTGCCCCCTATGTACAAGAATATAACTACTATAATACTGCTCCTATGTACAAGAATATAACTACTATAATACTGCCCCCTATGTACAAGAATATAACTACTATAGTACTGCTCCTATGTACAAGAATATAACTACTATAATACTGCTCCTATGTACAAGAATATAACTACTATAATACTGCCCCTATATACAAGAATATAATTACTATAATACTGCTCCTATGTACAAGAATATAACTACTATAATACTGCCCCCTATGTACAAGAATATAACTAATATAATACTGCTCCTATGTACAAGAATATAACTACTATAATACTGCCCCCTATGTACAAGAATATAACTACTATAATACTGCCCCTATGTACAAGAATATAACTACTATAATACTGCCCCTATGTACAAGAATATAACTACTATAATACTGCCCCTATGTACAAGAATATAACTACTAGAATACTGTCTCCTATGTACAAGAATATAACTACTATAATACTGCTCCCTATGTCCCAGAATATAACTACTATAATACTGCTACTATGTACAGAATATAACTACTAGAATACTGTCTCCTATGTACAAGAATATAACTACTATAATACTGCTCCCTATGTCCCAGAATATAACTACTATAATACTGCTCCTATGTACAAGAATATAACTACTATAATACTGCTCCCTATGTACAAGAATATAACTACTAGAATACTGTCTCCTATGTACAAGAATATAACTACTAGAATACTGCTCCCTATGTCCCAGAATATAACTACTAGAATACTGCTCCTATGTACAAGAATATAACTACTATAATACTGCCCCCTATGTACAAGAATATAACTACTATAATACTGCTCCTATGTACAAGAATATAACTACTATAATACTGCTCCCTATGTCCCAGAATATAACTACTATAATACTGCTCCTATGTACAGAATATAACTACTAGAATACTGCCCCCTATGTACAAGAATATAACTACTATAGTACTGCTCCTATGTACAAGAATATAACTACTATAATACTGCTCCTATGTACAAGAATATAACTACTATAATACTGCCCCCTATGTACAAGAATATAACTACTATAGTACTGCTCCTATGTACAAGAATATAACTACTATAATACTGCTCCTATGTACAAGAATATAACTACTATAATACTGCTCTTATGTACAGGAATATAACTACTATAATACTGTCCCTATGTACTAGAATATAACTACTATACTACTGCCCCCTATGTACAAGAATATAACTACTATAATACTGCTCCTATGTACAGGAATATAACTACTATAATACTGTCCCTATGTACTAGAATATAACTACTATACTACTGCCCCCTATGTACAAGAATATAACTACTATAATACTGCTCCTATGTACAAGAATATAACTACTATAATACTGCCCCCTATGTACAAGAATATAACTACTATAGTACTGCTCCTATGTACAAGAATATAACTACTATAATACTGCTCCTATGTACAAGAATATAACTACTATAATACTGCCCCTATATACAAGAATATAATTACTATAATACTGCTCCTATGTACAAGAATATAAGTACTATAATACTGCCCCCTATGTACAAGAATATAACTACTATAATACTGCTCCTATGTACAAGAATATAACTACTATAATACTGAGCCCTATGTACAAGAATATAACTACTATAATACTGCCCCCTATGTACAAGAATATAATTACTATAATACTGCTCCTATGTACAAGAATATAACTACTATAATACTGCCCCCTATGTACAAGAATATAACTACTATAATACTGCCCCTATGTACAAGAATATAACTACTATAATACTGCCCCTATGTACAAGAATATAACTACTAGAATACTGTCTCCTATGTACAAGAATATAACTACTATAATACTGCTCCCTATGTCCCAGAATATAACTACTATAATACTGCTCCTATGTACAAGAATATAACTACTATAATACTGCTCCTATGTACAAGAATATAACTACTATAATACTGCTCCCTATGTACAAGAATATAACTACTATAATACTGCCCCCTATGTACAAGAATATAACTACTAGAATACTGTCTCCTATGTATAAGAATATAACTACTATAATACTGCTCCTATGTCCCAGAATATAACTACTATAATAGGTGAAATTGGTTTTTCAGAGTTCTCTTTTGCAGACAGTTCCTTTACGTTCACCCCCCAATAATTCATTATTATTATTACGGAATGTCTATATATAGGATGACAGTTTTACGCTCCATGATCCCTGGATCCATCTGCCGCCACCATCCTCGGCTGCATCTAGTTTAGTCGTCAGCTGGCATCGTGTTGAGTGCGTGCACTGATGCTTCGCTCTTCGTCTGCTGGTGGCTGGAGGGCTTCGTGCCCCCATTGGCTGCCTGCGTTTCACGCTGCCCAGGATCACACAAAACCCTGACTGTAGCTCAGTTGTGCAGTGATTGGAGGGACGGCGAGCTTCATTCACAGAGACGGCAGCTTCCTCACAAGGTAGGTTCTGATAGACTTTGCTGGGGGTGGGGTGATTATTATTTGGATTCATGGGGGGGGGGGGGGGGGATTGTCAGAGGTTTGGTATATCTTGACTATAACAGTTCCGATGGACATTTTCAACCTATGCCGAGATGTAGCAGAGCTGAAGAGATCATTAAACTCTGATGAGGTACGATAATATAATAGTTTCTCCTGCAGTCCTATGTAAATGCAACGAGAACACTCATCATGATCTTGCGCCAAACGTTAAACCCAGGTAATGATGAATACACAGCCCAGGTCCAAATAGCTGAAGTTTGGATGGGAGTACCTCCGTTACATGTATAATGGATGGGTTATAACGCTCCAGTACAAAGTCACCTGTTTGATTTAACAGCAGCTTGACGGCTATCCTTCATGTCATGCTCACCGGGGTCCTAGATGTTGAGATATTGGGGGCTGAGAGATGATGGTCACCGGTGGTCAGTGGGAATTATTGGTCCAAAATAGATCTTGATGGCGGAGCAGGCGGCTCAGAGCCGTCCTTCCCCCCACATGTTGGGCTATTGAAGTTGTATTTAGCATTCAGAATTTGCATATTCAGCTCATCAGACAGAAGAAAATGAATTCAGCAGCTTGGATCTAAAAGGCTGACGATAGAAAACAGCCCCTTTATGAATAATCCATAAAAACGTAAACTTTTTTTTTTCTTTTTTTTTTAAAGTCTCGTCCATATGAAAATTTTATAGTAAAATCTAATTGTCCCGATAACGACTAGAAATATTGTAATTGGTTCCTATAATATTTTCTTCTGATTTCTCTCTGGAAAAAGTGTGTAAAGGGGAGAGCTTCTGCCAAAATCTGAAAAGCTGCTGTGCTCTATAGAGTAGTCAGGGCTCCGCCCACCTTTGCTATGATTGGATCAGAGGAGTTGCAACAATGTTGCAGTTCTCTTCATGGCAATTAACCCCTTAGGGTGAATTCTGCTCCATTCAAGAGCTTGTAATCCCAGTAGATGATATAAGTACATGCTTATGGAGAATTACTAGGTTTATGATTCACATGAGGGTTCCTGAAAGATACCCCCCCCCCAACACATTTTTATTAACGCACACAGATCGTAAGAATTTTTTCCACGAATGTGATTACTACATTTTCCGGAAACCTATGCATGGCATCAGTTGCACAATGTGTAGTACCGCTGTGTGACCAGCAGATGTCACTGCTGCTACGTAATCGGACGGAACCGTCCGCATAAGGTCAGACAATCGCAAAGTGGTAATTACATGACATTTGTATCCGGACTAGAAGAGAGCGAGAACCACAAAATGCCGCCATATCTGTGTACAATATCTACTAAAATAATCTCCAAGGTAAAAAAGAAAACAGATAACAAAAATAATGTTGCCCTTTAAAATAAAAAAAAATGTTAAAAAGTGATAAAACCTAAAGCTACTAGCAGCTAACAGTCCAGAAAATCCCCCCCAGTATTTTTTCTATGAGGCGCTACTACTTTATAATAATTTCCTTTACCCATCACTGCGTCTATATTACAGGGCTCCAGAAAGATGACGGAGCTGGAAAATTGGGTCCCCTTAGCCCTGCGCATCTACAATGACTCCAATCTAACTGGCACTGGAACGCCATCTGCAGGTAATTCCTTATAATTACAGCTGGATTATAAAAGGCTACATAACCCTGTAACTATTTGCACCCCCAGGAGATCTCAAGTGCCTCTTCATAGTGCTCCAAATCTCCTACTCATCGAGTTACAGCACACATTTGTGTTCCTGCCTGCAGTCACCACTAGAGGGAGCTCAGCTCCTACTGAACCCAATCATTAGTTTGTCTTCAGTAAGCTCCTGAGCTCCCTCTAGTGCTGGCTGCAGGTAGTCATAATTTTATCATATTTGGAGAGGTAGATCTGTATCTGTAAAAGTATATTATCAGATGAATCATCACAGAATTCTGGAGAGTGAGCCCACCAAGGCAACGGCATTTTCCTTCTTCATTATATTTCTTCTTCATTAATTCTTCCAGAAATGCACTGAAAAATTTGGATATAATCTGTAATTAGCTGCAAACGCTGCCGTACTGGAAACCATCCAGATATTACACAGTAACACGTGGGTTCAGGAGACAGATGTCTATTAGGGCTCTCAGCAGGCAAACATTTGCATTTCACATGAAGGGTATATATATATATATATACAGTGATGCTCTGGGAAGAAGGATATAAGGCAGATAACCTAACCTCCGCAGATCTTCCATGTGGAGGAGATCATTACAGTGTGGGGGGAAGGGAAGTGACAACCAGCCTGGATTTACAGGTCTTAGATCTGCAGTTGGGATGGGGAGGCGGTGAGCTGTGACTTCAGTTATATAGTTACCTATATATATATATATACGTATTACCTGTGATTGTAATGGCAGAGTGTTGTGGGCATGCTCTGTGACCTGTGCAGAGGTCATTGTGCTGGGAGGCAGGAGGTGAGCTGTGACTTCAGCTATATAGTTACCTATTACCTGTAACTGTAATGGCAGAGTGTTGTGGGCATGCTCTGTGACCAGTGCAGAGGTCATTGTACAGGAGGAGGAGGTGAGCTGTGACTTCAGCTATATAGTTACCTCTATATACGTATTACCTGTAATTGTAATGGCAGTGTTGTGGGCATGCTCCGCGACCTGTGCAGAGGTCATTGTACAAGAGGAGGAGGCGAGCTGTGACTTCAGCTATAGTGAATGGTGGATCCTGTGTTATCTATATATAGGTGTTACCTGTAATTGTAATGGCAGAGTGTTGTGGGCATGCTCTGTGACCAATGGAGAGGTCATTGTACAGGAGGAGGAGGAAGTGAGCTGTGACTTCAGCTATAGTGAATGGTGGATCCTGTGTTATCTATATATAGGTGTTACCTGTAATTGTAATGGCAGAGTATTGTGGGCATGCTCTGTGACCTGTGCAGATGTCTTTGTGCAGGGAGGCAGGAGGTGAGCTGTGATATCACCTATTTTGATTCCCGGACGCTCTGTGATCTATATTTAGGTTTATTTCTTATTGTAATTTTGCCTGTGATAATAAAGAGATTGCTGAGAAGTGATCACTACACAACAGGAAATACCAGACTATAATGATGATTAGTGACCAGAGTAAAAGTATATTCCCTCAATGCCCTGTTTTATCATCTATATAAGAGACTGACCCCAGTGCTGCACAGACTTGTTTTAGATTGCTATCCATCAGACAGCAGAAAACACGAGGAGGCAGGTGGTGGAGAAAAGCGATTGGACGTTAAGAAGAAGGAGGGGAAGTGCAGACTAATACCAATCAGAACTGAAATACTATGACAGCAGGGGACGATGTGCTGTTTTTGTGGGAGGCAGTGACCTCTACACTTATATTAGTAAGGAACGGTAGTAAGAGCAATGCCAGGATGAGTAATATAGTCTCTCAGTAGCACAGAGTATTTTAGGACAGGAGTGTGCTGATTTTGTGCAGGGCAGTGACCTTTTATTAGTGAGGACAGGCTGTACTTGTCAATGGCAGTGTCTTGAGAAGTAGGGTTGCTCAACTGCATTGAGTAGGAGTGTGTTGATCTTGTAGAGGGAAGTGACCTGTGAGAATAGGGTTCGTCTGTGACAAAGTTTAATGAGAATAAGAGTTGTGTAGCAGCACAGAGTATTTCAGAAAGGAGTGCTGATTTTCTAAGGAGTTGCAGTTAACATGCCGCACAGAGTATTTTGGAGGAAGAGTGTGTTGCTTTTGTGGAAGGGCAGTAACCTCTGAGTACAGTTTTGTCTAGAGTCATTCGGCAGCACAGTGGATGTAAGCAGAAGAGTGTGTTGATTTTGTTAGAGCAGTGCCCTGGGAGGGCCAGTGTTCATTAAAAAAAAAGGTAAAGTCATAACGATGTCACTCAGCAGCACAGAGAATTTCAGGGAAGAGTGTGCTGACAATGCTGTGAGGCATAGGGCCGGACAGCAGTACAGAGTGTTTCAGGGGAAGAGTGTGCTGACAATGCTGTGAGGCATAGGGCCGGACAGCAGTACAGAGTGTTTCAGGGGAAGAGTGTGCTGACAATGCTGTGAGGCATAGGGCCGGACAGCAGTACAGAGTGTTTCAGGGGAAGAGTGTGCTGACAATGCTGTGAGGCATAGGGCCGGACAGCAGTACAGAGTGTTTCAGGGGAAGAGTGTGCTGACAATGCTGTGAGGCATAGGGCCGGACAGCAGTACAGAGTGTTTCAGGGGAAGAGTGTGCTGACAATGCTGTGAGGCATAGGGCCGGACAGCAGTACAGAGTGTTTCAGGGGAAGAGTGTGCTGACAATGCTGTGAGGCATAGGGCCGGACAGCAGTACAGAGTGTTTCAGGGGAAGAGTGTGCTGATTTTGTGGTAGGGCAGTAAGCTTTGTAGTGGGTTTGCCTGTGACTTGTTGTGATATGAGGCGTATTTCATCCTGCATAGAAAATGATATTTCCGCTCGGATAGTGTTTTTGTTTTGTACGCGTGGACAACCTTGTGGCCTAATGGAGTGGAGCGCCCCGTACGTCTCGTCTCGGTGCAGGATGAGTCACCGACTCCTTAATCCGCCATCTGATCCCTCAGCGCTGACAGCTCGCTATACGTCTCCCGCAGACATAACAACACAGGCCGCACTCCACCGACACGCGTCTCGTGGTTCCTTTATTACCCCGAATAAATGAAGTGGATAATGCATTTTTTTTTTTAATTAAAATTTCTTCCGGATTAGACGCTGCGGCCCTTCCTTTCAGATGATCTTTCGATTTGTAGAACGTCTATGGTGGGGGAGGGGTGACAAATCTGATTGATTTAATTGGGACATGAAGAATCTCAGTTTAACCCCTACATTGCCGATTGCCAACTCTTCCAGAGATTTGGCAACTCTTCTAGGAGTCCAGGAGAACTCCCCTTTTAACTGCGTTCCCTCCTCAGCCAGGAGAGTTCACAAATTGCTGTCATAAAATGTGAATACCGCCATACTGTGCTCAAAATAATACCAACATACAGTGACCAAATAATATGTAAAACAGTCATATAACCGCTATAATGCTGGTCCATTGCTGGTATCTCTGTACTCCCATGGGCTTCATAGGAAACCATTTTTATATAAATATATATATATATATATATATATATATATATATATATATATACACACATTTATGTATGTGTATATATAATATATATACAGTGCTGGCCAAAAGTATTGGCACCCCTGCAATTCTGTCGGATAATACTCAGTTTCTTCCTGAAAATGATTGCAATCACAAATTCTTTGGTATTATTCTCTTCATTTAATTTGCTTGCAAGGAAAAAACACAAAAGAGAATGAAGCAAAAATCAAATCATTGATCATTTCACACAAAACTCCAAAAATGGGCCAGACAAAAGTATTGGCACCCTCAGCCTAATACTTGGTTGCACAACCTTTAGCCAAAATAACTGCGAACAACCTCTTCCGGTAACCATCAATGAGTTTCTTACAATGCTCTGCTGGAATTGTAGACCATTCTTCTTTGGCAAACTGCTCCAGGTCCCTGATATTTGAAGGGTGCCTTCTCCAAACTGCCATTTTGAGATCTCTCCACAGGTGTTCTATGGGATTCAGGTCTGGACTCATTGCTGGCCACCTTAGAAGTCTCCAGTGCTTTCTCTCCAACCATTTTATAGTGCTTTTGGAAGTGTGTTTTGGGTCATTGTCCTGCTGGAAGACCCATGACCTCTGAGGGAGACCCAGCTTTCTCACACTGGGCCCTACATTATGCTGCAAAATTTGTTGGTAGTCTTCAGACTTCATAATGCCATGCACACGGTCAAGCAGTCCAGTGCCAGAGGCAGCAAAGCAACCCCAAAACATAAGGGAACCTCCGCCATGTTTGACTGTAGGGACCGTGTTCTTTTCTTTGAATGACTCTTTTTTTTCCTGTACACTCTATGTTGATGCTTTTTCCCAAAAAGCTCTAGTTTTGTCTCATCTGACCAGAGAACATTCTTCCAAAACGTTTTAGGCTTTCTCAGGTAAGTTTTGGCAAACTCCAGCCTGGCTTTTTTATGTCTCGGGGTAAGAAGTGGGGTCTTCCTGGGTATCCTACCATACAGTCCCTTTTCATTCAGACGCCGACGGATAGTACGGGTTGACACTGTTGTACCCTCGGACTACAGGGCAGCTTGAACTTGTTTGGATGTTAGTCGAGGTTCTTTATCCACCATCTGCACAATCTTGCGTTGAAATCTCTCGTCAATTTTTCTTTTCCGTCCACATCTAGGGAGGTTAGCCACAGTGCCATGGGCTTTACACTTCTTGATGACACTGCGCACGGAAGACACAGGAACATTCAGGTCTTTGGAGATGGACTTGTAGCCTTGAGATTGCTCATGCTTCCTCACAATTTGGTTTCTCAAGTCCTCAGACAGTTCTTTGGTCTTCTTTCTTTTCTCCATGCTCAATGTGGTACACACAAGGACACAGGACAGAGGTTGAGTCAACTTTAATCCATGTTAACTGGCTGCAAGTGTGATTTAGTTATTGCCAACACCTGGTAGGTGCCACAGGTAAGTTACAGGTGCTTTTAATTACACGAATTAGAGAAGCATCACATGATTTTTCAAAGGGTGCCAATACTTTTGTCCACCCCCTTTTTTAGGTTTGGTGTGGAATTATATCCAATTTGGCTTTAGGACAATTCTTTTTGTGTTTTTTTCATTGAAGACAAATTAAATGAAGATAATAATACCAAAGAATTTGTGATTGCAATCATTTTCAGGAAGAAACTGAGTATTAACTGACAGAATTGCAGGGGTGCCAATACTTTTGGCCAGCACTGTATATAGATATATATATATATATATATATATATATACACACACATATACATATATATATATATATATATATACATATACACATACATTATTATTATTTATTATTATAGCGCCATTTATTCCATGGCACTTTACATGTGATAGGGATATACATAGCAAAAACATTTATATAATCTTGAACAAAACGCGGCGGCGACTGGTACAGGAGGAGAGAGGACTCTGCCTGCGAGGGCTCACAGTCTACAAGGGATAGGTGAGGATACAGTAGGTCTGGGTAGAGCTGGTCGTGCAGTGGTATGGTGGAGCGAGGGTTACTGCAGGTTGTAGGTTTGTCGGAAGAGGTGGGTCTTCAGGTTTCTTTTGAAGGCTTCCATGGTAGGCGAGAGTCTGATGTGTTGGGATAGAGAGTTCCAGAGTAGGGGCGATGCACGGGAGAAATCTTGTATGCGATTGTGGGAAGAGGAGATAGGAGGGGAATAGAGAAGGAGATCTTGTGAGGATCGGAGGTTGCGTGCAGGTATGTACCGGGAGACTAGGTCACAGATGTATGGAGGAGACAGGTTGAGGATGGCTTTGTATGCCAGGGTTAGGGTTTTGAACTGGAGTCTATAGGCAATGGGGAGGCAGTGAAGGGATTGACAGGAGAGGAGAGGCCGGGGAATAGCGGGGGGACAGGTGGATTAGTCTGGCAGCAGAGTTTAGGATAGATAGGAGGGGTGCGAGAGTGTTAGAAGCGAGGCCACAGAGCAGGAGGTTGCAGTAATTGAGGCGGGAGATGATGAGGGCATGTACTAGTGTTTTTGCAGAGTCTTTGCTGAGGAATGCATGGATCCGGGAGATATTTTTGAGTTGGAGTCGGCAGGAAGTGGAAAGGGCTTGGATATGTGGTTTGAAGGAGAGGTCAGAGTCCAGGGT
This sequence comes from Phyllobates terribilis, assembly GCF_046119375.1. NCBI lineage: Eukaryota > Metazoa > Chordata > Amphibia > Anura > Dendrobatidae > Phyllobates > Phyllobates terribilis. The sequence continues at coordinate 379,329,870 of NW_027362769.1, read as the reverse complement.
TACCCCAAGGCAGCGAGCTTGAGGGACTGGGGAGAGTGGACAGCCATTGACGTTGATAGATAGGTCAGTTGGGGGGGTTGAATGAGATGGCAGAAAGATGATGAATTCAGTTTTATCCATGTTAAGTTTTAGAAATCTAGCAGAGAAAAAGGATGAAATAGCAGACAGATGACGCGCCCCTGGGCCTACTTGGTGTAGTGTTGCGCACGCGGGGACTACCCGGAGCCGGGCCTGTTGGGGGTAGTAGTCTCGTGGCGGTGACCCGGTCCGTGCCCAGGGAGTCAAACTGTGTGGCTGAGTATTAGCAGTAGATGTTGGACGACTACGCCACCCGTTGAATGCAGCTATGGAGCTGCCGCTGCAGGGCAGACCGCTGAGGCCGGTGATACGATTGTGCAGCGTAGATGGTATAACCCCCAACGGGAGGGGTATGGCCTCAGGGCAGCCGACGTGGATGATGGGGGTAGCAGGAACCACTCAGAGACGATGCGGTGTAGTTCAGGGTCTTTACTGGTGATAAAGATAGACCCTCCCGGAGTACTGGCTAGCGATCGGGGCCTGGTCAGTCTTTGAGCAGATGGGATTTCCCCTGGCCAGGCGGAGTTGTAGGCCTCCCCAACTAATTGTACTCTTCCGGCTACCTTGCTAGAGGCGGGTAAAAGTAGCCCACGTCCCTGAGTGTACCGTGTGGTGCTCACCCGTATGGCCGATGACTCGGGGCCTTCTAGTGGCTTCCGCTCCACGACAGCGGTGCTGGTCCCACGCGTGTGACCGTGCCTTCGGGTTTCTTGGCCAGAGGACCTGAAATCCCCTGCCGGTCGGTTTCTGCTGCTGGGTAAGGATTAGTCCCCACAGCCTCGGACTCCGGGTCCGGTGGTAACTCTTCAATCAGGGCGAGCTCTACAGCTGCCAGCCCCTGATTCCTTTTAGCACGACTTCCCCAGAGCTCCTGATCTCTCTTTCCTATAGCTGCTTCTCTTCTTCTCAACTCCCTAACCCTGCCTCAGCCCCAGTTTTTTATAGGGGAAGTTCTTCCCCTCCCAGGACTGGGCAGGAGGTGTGGCATGCATAGGATTCCTGACCAAGAGACCTCCCACCTGCTCTCAGACGTAATATCTCTATTACTGTGGCAACCAGACCCCTGGGGTGTCACATTCCCCCCTAGTGAAATTTAGTACTCCGGGACTAAACATATTTTTGTAAAACATAACAAGTAAAAACAGAAACAGTACAATAAAGAAAAACACATTAGGATGGTCACGGCGTGTCCGCAACCGGGTGCAGTTTTTCAAGAAAACAAGGGTGTCCATTTCACCAAAAACAGGGAGACGTAACCAGGTAGGGGTCTGTCCTGCCCCGAGTCCTTAACAGTCTTTAGTCCGTCCTGGGTTACGCTCCAACTATATGCACAAAGGATTCCCGGTAAATCCACCAAAGACTCCTACAATTAACTAGAAACACATAATTATACACAAGCAACAATAAACAGGTAAATACAAATAAACAGTCTAAACACTTAGATCCTCCAACGTACGGGTAACTGGCCTCTAGTGGCCCTAGTGGACCTACGGAGCTGGCTGACTGGTCCTGAGCTACAGGGTATAGGAGCTGTCAAGGGTAAACTGGGCAGCCGTCTACGGACTCTTTGGCTCACTAGGGGTATGGCAGGCTCACTATAAGCAGAGGGTTGATTCTCCGGGTCTGCTTGTGTAGGGTCTTCTGCCTCCTGGACCGGCTGTTCTTCCAGTTCTACCTGTGTCTCCGTAGGCACTTGGGATGCTGGTTGGAGGAACGTGAGGACGGGTACCACAACAGCACCATTGACTTGAGTCCAAGACCGAGGGAAGTCTCCGAGCACAGTACTAACCATATCTTCCCTTTCCTCTACGGGTCGAGGGTCTTCTTGTTCCTCTTCAGGGTTCCGTAGCTGTTCGGGACACTTCTTCAGGTGATCCCGGGATACAATGGCTGTGGTTTCCCCTCCGTCTTTACTGATTGTACAGATCTTTGGGTTGTCGTGGCTTGAGGGCAGTACGGTGTACGGGTCCTTCTCCCACTGGTCGTCCAACTTGTGGAGCCGTCTTTTCCTCTTCAAGACCTGCTCTCCGGGCACCAGGGGAACAGCGGGAGCATACTGGTTGTAAGTTTTCTCTTGTCTTTCCCTAGCTTGACAGAGACTTCGCTCCACGCTCTCCTGTACTTTCCGGTACTGCTGCTGCCTCTCTGTGTCCCAGTCTGCTTCTGGTGAAGTGTCCTCGGGTGTCAGGACTCCCATCTCCAGATCAACAGGAAGCTTACCAGGTCTTGCCCTCATTAGGTAAGCCGGGGTACAGTTGGTGGAACCTACAGGGATGTGGTTGTATAGGTCCACCAGGTCGGGCAGCTTTTCAGGCCACAGACTACGTTCTTCCAGGGGCAATGTTTTCAGAAGATCTATCACCACCTGGTTCATTTTCTCACAAAGTCCATTAGTTTGCGGGTGATAGGGTGTTGTTCTAATCTTCCGGCAGCCATACAGGGTGCAGAACTCCTGGAAGACTTCCGCTTCAAAGGCAGGCCCCTGGTCCGTCAGCACCTGCTCCGGGTATCCGTGCGCACGGCAGAAGTGCTGCTGGAAGGCTCTAGCTGCTGTTTGAGCCGTTAAGTCCTTGACGGGGACGACAACCAAGAACCGGGAGTAGTGATCCACGATGGTTAATGCGTAGACGTAGCCACTTCTGCTTGGGGTCAGTTTTACATGATCCAAGGCTACCAGTTCCAACGGCTGTCTGGTGATGATGGACTGCAGGGGAGTCTTCTGGCTGGCACGGTCCCTCCTTCTTAGGTTGCATGGGCCACAGTCTCTGCACCACCTCTCGATGGTCCCTCTCATGCCTACCCAATGGAACCGCCCGCGCAGCAGAAACTCCAGCTTCTTCCATCCGAAGTGCCCAGCTCCGTCGTGGTATGCCTCCATCACCATAGCTGCGTCTCTTCTTGGCACCACTACTTGCCAGATTAGTTCATGCGTCCGGGAGTTAACCATTCTGCGGCACAACTTCCCCTTGTAAAGGAACAGTCGACTCTTCTCAGCCCACAGTTGCTTGGCTTCCTCCGGAGCGTCTGGGTCAAGGCGTGCATCTGGCCGAGTCAGCATCTCCTTTACCAGTCGGACGGCAGGGTCACTGTCTTGCGTCTCCGCCCAGTTGTAATGAGGTAATGGGTTGAACGTAGCGGATTGCTTACTCCTTACACGGTGGGAATACTGGATAGTCCCATGACGGTGGAACGCGGGGAGTTCAACTTCTTCCAGTTCCTCTGAATCTTCCCCTACGTCCGGTAGGTTCGGCATCCTGGACAGGGCGTCCGCATTGGTATTGGAGCGTCCTGCCCGGTATTTGATTGTAAACTCATAGTTTGACAAGCGGGCCATCCATCTCTGCTCTAGGGCACCGAGTCTTGCAGTGTCCAGGTGTGTCAACGGGTTGTTATCCGTGTACACGGTGAACCGGGAAGCAGCGAGGTAGTGCTTAAAGCGTTCGGTGACTGCCCACACCACTGCCAGGAATTCTAGCTTAAATGAGCTGTAATTCTCAGGGTTTCTTTCGGTGGGTCGCAGTTTTTGGCTGGCGTAAGCAATTACCCGTTCCTTCCCCTGCTGGATCTGGGACAGTACGGCTCCTAGCCCGACGTTACTGGCGTCGGTGTAGAGGATAAAGGGCTGGCTATAATCAGGGTACGCCAGGATTTCATCCCCCGTGAGGGCCATCTTCAGCTGGCGGAAGGACTCTTCTTCCAGCTTCTCCCATCTGAAGGGTGGCTTCTGGTTCTTGGCCTTCCTGGACTGGCCTATCAGGAGGTCCTGCATAGGAGCTGCCTTTTTGGTGAAACCGGGAATGAACCTTCAGTAGTAGCCTACCAACCCGAGGAACTGCCTCACTTCCTTTACGCTGGAGGGGCTTGGCCATTCCTTAATTGCGGTGATCTTATCAGGGTCGGGAGCCACTCCGTCAGCACTCACCACGTGTCCCAGGTACTGCACCTTTGGCTTCAGGAGGTGACACTTGGAGGGTTTCACCTTTAGGCCGTAACTTGCCAGAGCTTCGAACACTTCCGCCAGGTGTTTCAGGTGGTCCTCCTAGGTCTTGGAATAGACGATGACATCGTCCAGGTATAACAGGACCGTCTCAAAGTTTCGGTGTCCCAGACAGCATTCCATCAATCGCTGGAAGGTTCCTGGTGCGTTGCAGAGTCCGAACGGCATGCAGGTAAACTCGCTAAGTCCCATCGGGGTGGTGAATGCGGTCTTCTCCCGGTCCGCCTCTGCTACAGGAACCTGCCAGTACCCGCTAGTGAGATCCAAGGTGGAGAAGAAGTTAGCAGATTTTAAAGCAGCCAAAGACTCCTCTATTCTTGGTAAGGGGTACGCATCTTTGTGTGTGATACGGTTAATTTTCCGGTAATCTACACACATTCTCATGGTGTTGTCTTTCTTTTTGACCAAGACTAGTGGAGCTGCCCAGGGGCTACAGCTATCCCTGATTACCCCAGCCTCCTTCATGTCTCTAAGCATCCCCTTGGCGTGTTGGTAGTGTGCAGGGGGTACGGGTCGATACCTCTCTTTTATGGGAGGATGGTCTCCCGTGGGGATGTGGTGTTCTACCCCCTTGACTCGCCCGAAGTCTAACGGGTGTTTACTAAACACTCTCTCGTACTCTCGAACCACCCGGTAGACTCCCTGTTTCTGGTGGGAGGGAGTGGAGTCAGTACCCAAATGTAGTTGCTGACACCAATCCTCCATTATTTTCGTAGAGCCGTTACCTTCCTCCGGGTGAGATGGAGGCAAGGGTTCCACAGACTGTATAGAATTTTGGTTGATAGTATATAATTTGGCTAGCGTAGCATACCGGGGCAGGTATACTTCCCTTTTCCCGATATTTATTATACGAACGGGCACCCTCCCATGGCGTACATCAACTACCCCCCGTGCTGTCAAAATGGTGGGCCTACTGTCTGAGTAGACTGGTTCTACCATGGCCTGGTAATCTCTACCTCTCAGACCAATAGCTGCCCGGCACCAAATCATCATTTCACTTTTCGGGGGCATGGCAATAGGAAAAGGGTCACACATTCTTACGCTACCAATCTCACCACCGGAGAGTTCCACCTGTTGCCGTCGCATAAGTGCCCGGATCTCTTTCTGGAGCACTCGCTGCTGGCCAGAGCTGGCGTTCTTGGCAACCTGCTGTAAAATGAAAATCACCTCTGCAAGACAATTTTCAATCACATTAGTTCCTAGAGTTATCTTTGGGTGACTCTCGCGCTTGTCAATGTCTACAATGATCAGTCCCTGTGCTGCCAGCTCGACTCTACCGATTTTAATGGTCATTTCTTTAAATCCGATCTGTGGCACGGGCTGACCATTACTGGCGATGATACTCAAGTCGTCGTCTGGATAGCGGGTTATATCCGAGTCATTCCAGTACTGCTTAAAGAGCACGTACGGGATGGTGGTGACCTGTGACCCGGTGTCCAGTAGGGCACTCATAGGGATGCCATCCAGTACCACAGGCAAGACTGGACGTCCTCCCACATATTTGTCGCGCCAGTTCGATGGGCCTGGTGATCTTTTTCCTGGGGGTTGGCCCTCTACCCCAGGTTGTGCCAGTTTAAAGGACAGTACCTTGCCATATGTCCGGGTTGATTGCAGCGGCGGCAGATGGGTTGTCCGTCCTCGTTGTATCGGTCGCTGGGTCTTCCTCTGGCCGGTGGGGTCCTCCTTGGTCGACGCCACGGGATGTCCTCCGGTCCGGATGCCAGCTGGATCTTCCCTGGAGTGGAAACCTGTAAAGACTGCACAGTTCGGGTTAGCGCAGCAACGCTTTTAGCTAGCTCTTGGACCTGATGGTGCAGGTCCGGAGCCGGGTCATTGTTCAAAGCCTGCGCATCAGCCCCCACAGGCCCTGCCGACAAGGGCGCCGCCTCCTGGTGGTAAGTGATAGCTGGGCGCCTGTGGGTCACAACGCCACCCGGTGCCGGTTCTCGGAGCACCCGGATGGCTCTGTCCTTGAACTGTGCAAAGTCCAGATGAGGATCCTGTAAGGCTATGGCCCGCAACTGGGTTCGGTGGACATTGCAATATAGTCCCTCTATAAATTGCTCGGTCAACAGCCTGTCCTCGTTTCCCACGCTGTCAGGGTCGGTCTGCTTAATGGCTCTCAGGGCCTCTTGTAGGTTTAGCGCATAGTCCCTTATACTCTCATGTGCTCGCTACTTGCACCCATAGAATCTAAGCTTAATCTCGGCTGAGGTGCGGGTATCAAAGGTGTCCCTCAGCCGGGTTAGTATCCCTGCGACAGTCCTCCTCCCAGGTGGCCAGGACTTTACCTCCCTTTGGGCTGCCCCGGTTAGTTGGGCCACCAGGATGCTCACTTTTTGCTCTTCTGTGAGGGGGTACACCTGGAAGAGGCTATCCAGCTTTTCTTTAAAGTCATTCAGGGTATGTGACTCCCCTGAGTACTGGGGTAGCCAGGCTGCTCCCGGGATATAGGGCATGGTGAAAGGCATGACTGCAGCAGCGGTGGCGCTGGTGGGGGTTGAGGCAGTGAAGCTCTCCTCCGTATCCGACATCTTTCTCCCCCCCCTAGTGGACCGTGGCCTACCTTGCGATGATCCTCTTCCGTAGGCCGCGGCTCCGCAGTGGATCGTCAGGGTCGAGGACCTTCCGTCGCGCTCCTGTGACGTCGGCGTCTGCTGGGCTCCTTCCAGGACCTTACGCAACGTCCGGACGTGAGGCGGGGCTTCAGTTCTCGCGCGCTTTCGGAGTCCACGCCCCTCTTCTTCCCGCGCGGCGCCTTCAAGATGGCGTCCAACGGCGGGAAAACTCCACGGATGGCGGGAAGAAGGCAGAAGATGGCGCCGGATGGCGGGAAAACTTCGCGGATGGCGGGAAGAAGGTAGAAGATGGCGCCGGATGGCGGGAAACCTCCACGGATGGCGGGAATCTTCACCACTGGTAAGTTTGAACAGTCTTTTTCAGGCACGCAGTACCCGGTGGTTGCGGGCACGAGATCCTGCCGACTACGCCAAAGTTGACGCGCCCCTGGGCCTACTTGGTGTAGCGTTGCGCACGCGGGGACTACCCGGAGCCGGGCCTGTTGGGGGTAGTAGTCTCGTGGCGGTGACCCGGTCCGTGCCCAGGGAGTCAAACTGTGTGGCTGAGTATTAGCAGTAGATGTTGGACGACTACGCCACCCGTTGAATGCAGCTATGGAGCTGCCGCTGCAGGGCAGACCGCTGAGGCCGGTGATACGATTGTGCAGCGTAGATGGTATAACCCCCAACGGGAGGGGTATGGCCTCAGGGCAGCTGACGTGGATGATGGGGGTAGCAGGAACCACTCAGAGACGATGCGGTGTAGTTCAGGGTCTTTACTGGTGATAAAGATAGACCCTCCCGGAGTACTGGCTAGCGATCGGGGCCTGGTCAGTCCTTGAGCAGATGGGATTTCCCCTGGCCAGGCGGAGTTGTAGGCCTCCCCAACTAATTGTACTCTTCCGGCTACCTTGCTAGAGGCGGGTAAAAGTAGCCCACGTCCCTGAGTGTACCGTGTGGTGCTCACCCGTATGGCCGGTGACTCGGGGCCTTCTAGTGGCTTCCGCTCCACGACGGCGGTGCTGGTCCCACGCGTGTGACCGTGCCTTCGGGTTTCTTGGCCAGAGGACCTGAAATCCCCTGCCGGTCGGTTTCTGCTGCTGGGTAAGGATTAGTCCCCACAGCCTCGGACTCCGGGTCCGGTGGTAACTCTTCAATCAGGGCGAGCTCTACAGCTGCCAGCCCCTGATTCCTTTTAGCACGACTTCCCCAGAGCTCCTGATCTCTCTTTCCTATAGCTGCTTCTCTTCTTCTCAACTCCCTAACCCTGCCTCAGCCCCAGTTTTTTATAGGGGAAGTTCTTCCCCTCCCAGGACTGGGCAGGAGGTGTGGCATGCATAGGATTCCTGACCAAGAGACCTCCCACCTGCTCTCAGACGTAATATCTCTATTACTGTGGCAACCAGACCCCTGGGGTGTCACACAGACATAGTGGGATTTGGGTTAGAAGGGAGGAGATATCGGGTTCAGAGAGGTAGATCTGTGTGTCGTCAGCATAGAGGTGATACTGAAAGCCGTGAGACTCTATGAGCTGTCCTAGGCCGAAGGTGTAGATGGAGAAGAGCAGGGGTCCTAGAACTGAACCTTGGGGAACACCGACAGATAGGGGATGAGATGAGGAGGTGGTGTGTGAGTGGGACTATCCTGTCTGTTAGGTATAAGGAGATCCAAAATAGGGCCAAGTCTGTGATGCCGAGAGATGAGAGAGTCTGTAGTAAGAGGGAATGGTGCACTGTGTCGAAGGCAGTTGAGAAGTCCAGGAGGAGGAGGACAGAGTAGTGTCGCTTGGATTTGGCAGTTAGTAGGTCGTTGGTGACTTTAGTCAGGGCAGTTTCAGTAGAGTGATGCAGTCGGAAACCAGATTGTAGGCGGTCGAAGAGGGAGCAGGAGGAGAGGTGGGAGGACAGCTCAAGATGGACGTGCTGTTCCAGTAGTTTTGAGGCATAGGAGAGAAGTGATATGGGGCGATAGCTAGTCAGAGAGGATGGGTGATGGAAGGGCTTTTTGAGGATGGGTGTGATCGAGGAATGTTTGAAGCATGAGGGGAAGACGCCAGTAAACAATGTTTGTGTTTGTTTTCACTCTCACCCCCTTAATCCTTCACTTTTTACAACCACCCCTAATCCCTACACCTAGTAATGAACTCTTCATCTCTCCCTCCATCGTCCCCATTCATCTCACCTCCTCCTCAGAACTATTCCTCAACATTCTATCCTGTATCTCAAAACTTTGTACAGAACAAAGTATTCAATGAGAATATTTCATTCATTCAGATCTAGGATGTGTTATTTCAGTGTTCCCTTTATTTGTTTGAGCAGTGTAGATATCTATCTATATAGATATATATCTATATAGACATATATATATATATATACCTATATAGATATATATGTATATACACTGCTCAAAAAATAAAGGGAACACTGAAATAACACATCCTAGATCTGAATGAATGAAATATTCTCATTGAATACTTTGTTCTGTACAAAGTTGAATGCGCTGACAACAAAATCACACAAAAATCATCAATGGAAATCAAATTTATTAACCAATGGAGGCCTGGATTTGGAGTCACCCCCAAAATTAAAGTGGAAAAAACACTACAGTCTGATCCAACTCTAATGTAATGTCCTTAAAACAAGTCAGAATGAGTCTCAGTATTGTGTGTGGCCTCCACATGCCTGTATGACCTCCCTACAACGCCTGGGCATGCTCCTGATGAGGCTGAGTATTGTGTGTGGCCTCCACGTCCCTGTATGACCTCCCTACAACGCCTGGGCATGCTCCTGATGAGGCTGAGTATTGTGTGTGGCCTCCACGTGCCTGTATGACCTCCCTACAACGCCTGGGCATGCTCCTGATGAGGCTGAGTATTGTGTGTGGCCTCCACGTGCCTGTATGACCTCCCTACAAAGCCTGGGCATGCTCCTGATGAGGTTGCGGATGGTCTCTTGTGGGATCTCCTCCCAGACCTGGACTAAAGCATCCGCCAACTACTGGACAGTCTGTGGTGCAATGTGACGTTGGTGGATGGAGCGAGACATGATGTCCCAGATGTGCTCAATCGGATTCAGGTCTGGGGAACGGGCGGGCTAGTCCATAGCTTCAATGCCTTCATCTTGCAGGAACTGCTGACACACTCCAGCCACATGAGGTCTGGCATTGTCCTGCATTAGGAGGAACCCAGGGCCAACCACACCACCATATGGTCTCACAAGGGGTCTGAGGATCTCATCTCGGTACCTAATGGCAGTCAGGCTACCTCTGGCGAGCACATGGAGGGCTGTGCGGCCCTCCAAAGAAATGCCACCCCACACCATTACTGACCCACTGCCAAACCGGTCATGCTGAAGGATGTTGCAGGCAGCAGATCGCTCTCCACGGCGTCTCCAGACTCTGTCACGTCTGTCACATGTGCTCAGTGTGAACCTGCTTTCATCTGTGAAGAGCACAGGGCGCCAGTGGCGACTTTGCCAATCCTGGTGCTCTGTGGCAAATACCAAGCGTCCTGCACGGTGTTGGGCTGTGAGCACAACCCCCATCTGTGGACGTCGGGCCCTCATTCCACCTTCATGGAGTTGGTTTATAACCGTTTGTGCAGACACATGCACATTTGTGGCCTGCTGGAGGTCATTTTGCAGGGCTCTGGCAGTGGTCCTCTTGTTCCTCCTTGCACAAAGGTGGAGGTAGCGGTCCTGCTGCTGGGTTGTTGCCCTCCTACGGCCCCCTCCACGTCTCCTGGTGTACTGGCCTGTCTCCTGGTAACACCTCCAGCCTCTGGACACTACGCTGACAGACACAGCAAACCTTCTTGCCACAGCTCGCATTGATGTGCATCCTGGATGAGCTGCATTACCTGAGCAACTTCTGTGGGTTGTAGAGTCCGCCTCATGCTACCACGAGTGTGAAAGCACAACCAACATTCAAAAGTGACCAAAACATCAGCCAGAAAGCATTGGTACTGAGATGTGGTCTGTGGTCCCCACCTGTAGAACCTCTCCTTTATTGAGGGTGTCTTGATAATGGCCAATAATTTCAATCTATCGTCTATTCCATTTGCTCAACAGCATGTGAAATTGATTATCAATCAGTGTTGCTTCCTAAGTGGACAGTTTGATTTCACAGAAGTTTGATTTACTTGGAGTTATATTCTGCTGTTTAAGTGTTCCCTTTATTTTTTTGAGCAGTGTATATAAGTCTATAGCTATATCTATCTATCTATATATACAGTGCCTACAAGTAGTATTCAACCTCCTGCAGATTTAGCTGGTTTGATAAGATGCAAATAAGTTAGAGCCTTCAAACTGCAAACGAGAGTAGGTTTTATGAACAGAAGCATAAATCTTACAAACCAAAAAGTTATGTTGCTCAGTTGAATTTTATTAAATTTTAAACATAAAAGTGTGGGTCAATTATTATACAACCCCTATGTTTAATATTTTGTGGAATAACCCTTGGTTGCAATTACAGCTAATAATCGTCTTTTATAAGACCTGATCAGGCCGGCACAGGTCTGTGGAGTTATCTTGGCCCACTCCTCCATGCAGATCTTCTCCAAGTTATCTAGGTTCTTTGGGTGTCTCATGTGGACTTTATTCTTGAGCTCCTTCCACAAGTTTTCAATTGGGTTAAGGTCAGGAGACTGACTAGGCCACTCCAACACCTTGACTTTTTCCCTATTGAACCAGGCCTTGGTTTTCTTGGCTGTGTGCTTTGGGTCGTTGTCTTGTTGGAAGATGAAATTACGACCCATCTTAAGATCCTTGATGGAGGAGCGGAGGTTCTTGGCCAAAATCTCCAGGTAGGCCGTGCTATCCATCTTCCCATGGATGCGGACCAGATGGCCAGGCCCCTTGGCAGAGAAACAGCCCCACAGCATGATGCTGCCACCACCATGCTTGACTGTAGGGATGGTATTCTTGGGGTCGTATGCAGTGCCATCCAGTCTCCAAACGTCACGTGTGTGGTTGGCACCAAAGATCTCGATTTTGGTCTCATCAGACCATAGAACCTTGAACCAGTCTGTCTCAGAGTCCTCCAAGAGATCATGAGCAAACTGTAGACGAGCCTTGACATGACGCTTTGAAAGTCAAGGTACCTTACGGGCTCGTCTGGAACGGAGACCATTGCGGTGGAGTACGTTACTTATGGTATTGACTGAAACCAATGTCCCCACTGCCATGAGATCTTCCCGGAGCTCCTTCCTTGTTGTCCTTGGGTTAGCCTTGACTCTTCGGACAAGCCTGGCCTCGGCACGGGAGGACACTTTCAAAGGCTGTCCTGGCCGTGGAAGGCTAACAGTAGTTCCATAAGCCTTCCACTTACGGATGATGCTCCCAACAGTGGAGACAGGTAGGCCCAACTCCTTGGAAAGGGTTTTGTACCCCTTGCCAGCCTTGTGACCCTCCACGATCTTGTCTCTGATGGCCAAGGAATGCTCCTTTGTCTTTCCCATGTTGACCATGTCTGAGTGCTGTTCACAAGTTTGGGGAGGGTCTAAAATAGTCAGAAAAGGCTGGCAAAAGAGATCTTTAATCCACACATGTGAAGCTCATTATTCTTGGTGCCTGAACTACTTCTTAATACTTTAGGGGGACCAAACAGAATTCTTGTGGTTTGAGGGGTTGAATAATAAATGACACTCTGAATTAACTTTTTACGTTTTAAAAAAAAACAAAAAACAAAAACAAAAACAAAATTTGCTGCAGTGCATTTCCCACTTCCAGGCTGATCTACAGTACAAATGTCACAATGCCAAGTTAATTCCGCATGTGTCAACCAGCTAAATCTGCAGGGGGTTGAATACTACTTGTAGGCACTGTACAACTATATGTTGCACTATATATGATGAACGACCGCAGGTTCAAGCCAAGTAAAACAACAAAAAAAATAAAAAAAAACATTTCTTTATAAATATAAAAACATTATTTTCCAGTTCAAAAATTAAGAACTGAAAAAAAAGAAAGAAAGATGCTCGATATCGACATGTCCGTAAAAGTCCGATCCATGAAAATAAAATTAACCAATATAAAAGAAAGAATATAGGACGTCATAATTGCCATTTTTTAAGTGCTACACCCCTCTAAATAATGGTATAAAAGGCGATCAAAATGTTGTATGTACCCCAAAGTGCTATAAAAATATATATATATATATATAAATCGCAAAAAAATAATCCCTGATATGTCTATTGTGACCGAAAACTAAACAAGTTATGGATCTTGGATAAAAGAATGGTTTAAATGCGATTCCTTAACATTTCCCTAAATATTCATCTCACCGTTGTGATAAAAAAACACTCATAAAACATATAACACTGCCCACCCTGAATGAATAAAACTACATCTACAGTGAGGACTGACACCGTTGGCAGAGCAATAGGAAGTTTGCAATGAAATCTGTGTGTTGACCCCGATGAGCGATGTAATGGCTGCCATTATTTTGTCACCCAGTGTCCGTTTCATTACATTAATTTATTTTAAAAAGTTTGTTCACATCTTATTTCTAAGCTGAGATATGATGGCTTGAAGTTACAGGCCTGAAGCCTGAGGCTGTACTACTGTTGAGATGTTCGTTTCGGATGGTGTTGTCATGGAGACCTGGATCAAACACCGTCCACATCAATGTCCGCACGTATACAGACACAACAGGCACTAATCGGGAGAAGGCAGATATAGATATTGATGAGGAAGAGGACAGGATCCATACACAGTCTCCATGACAACAATCTGTGAGAGACACGCTCCTATGTCCCCCCCACTAGGCTGCGGCCTGGTCTCAGTTTTGCTATGGCCCCCACCATTTCTGTGTACACCGCTAATCCGGAAATTTAGGTTTTCGCGCCTTTATAGGCACTGTATGGAATGTATGGAATGACTGAATGTGATAAGATGGCGGCCATCTTTATGACTGCGTTTACCTACAGGCTTATAAAGCAGATGACCAACAACATCAATGGAGGAAATGGCTGATTTGCATATAGATTGGGTGAGGGTCCGGGGGACGTCATGTCGTATTATAACCCCGCCAGTAGCGGAAGATCAGAGACACTGCAGTTCTCTATCCTAATTAAGTTCCTGGCATGACAGATCCTGCAGACGGGGAAGAAATCGCGAGTCTGGGCTTCAGCTTCTAATTAGCGAGGAGGAATTAATAATCCAAATGACCCATGATTTACTGTACACCATTGTAATAGATCTCAGCATCTCTGTGCCCCCAAAATGTCGGACCCCTGTACATCAGCAGCACCCCAGCCCCATACAGCCCTACATGGCAGAAGAAACGTGATAACTAGTGTTAAGCGAGCACTAAAATGCTCGGGTGCTCAAAGCTCGCCCTGAGCTCGCCGTGATACTCGGGTTCTCGACCTGAGCAACGAGCCCAATGTTAGTCTATGGGAGACCCGAGCATTTTTGCGGTGGCACCCCCGGCAGTCTGTAGAAAGCCTAAAAAGTGCCCAAAACGATAGTGACAGTGCTCAAATGACATGGGGACAGCATGGGGATCGCCCCAGGAAGCATTTCTGACCCCCAGGTCACTGCTGTCAAGAACGTGGTCAGAGGTATTAAGCCACTTTTACGGGCTCACAATAAAACGTTCAAAAACTAAACTGAAACTGTTTTCCTGTGAAATATGTTAAGGAACATCCTTTCCAGGGTAAAGACTTGTGTATAAGGTAAAATAAATAACCCCCCAAAAAAATACTCCTCCACACCTTGGGCTATGTTCACAAGTAGCACTTTTTATGCGTTTTTGCACTTTTGTATTGCTTTCAACCGTGACAAATGCATTCACCGGGAAATGTCATTTTAACATTTTACAATCTTATCTGGCCATGTGCTGTGTGACACATGCATACAGTGCTGAAAAGACATGGGAACAGCATGGGGAAGACCCCTGGAAGCATCTCTGACACCCAGGTCACTGCCTGAATGTGTGCCCATCAGAAGTGATCCTTGCCGCATCAGAAGATGCAGACTTGCAACTATCCCCGTGCAAGTCCTTGTCCCAGGGCAATGCAAGCGCAAGTATGCAGCCTGCCACCCACCCACCCCCAGGCTGCAATACCATACTGCTTGCTTGCTTGCACTTGAAATTGGGCCTTTTAGGCATGTGGAGGAGGAATCTGGCCACCACGTCATAGCTGCGTCGGCGGCCTGGTATCCATACTCAGTCCCCAGCCGCCCGGCGGCCGGGTGTCCACGCTTGGTCCCCAGCTGCCAAGGGGCAGCCGGGTGTCCATACTCGGTCCCCAGCCGCCCCTATTTGTCCCGGTAACCTTCCCCACACTTTTCTTAGCCTGGCCTGCTTTAGGGCAGCATTGGCCGAGCCCACCAGACAACCAGACTCCTCCGGTGGGCCCTGGCTTCTCCATCAGGGGAGTTGAGAGTGCAAAGGTGAGGAGCATGATGATGATGATAGAAGTTAGCATCTGCTTTGTTTTCTTGGAATGCAAGCGTAAGTGTGCAGCCTGCCACCCACCAACCCCCAGGCTGCAATACCATACTGCTAGCTTGCTTGCACTTGAAATGTGGCCTTTTAGGCTTGTGGAGGCAGACGCCGGCCACCAATTCATGGCTGCGTTGGCGGCCTGGTCTCCATACTCAGTCCCCAGCCGCTCGGGGGCCGGGTGCCCACACTCGGTCCCCAACCGCCAGGGGGCGGCCGGGAGTCCATACTCGGTCCCCAGCCGCCCCTATTTGTCCCGGTAACCTTCCCCACACTTTTCTTAGCCTGGCCTGCTTTAAGGCAGCATTGGCCGAGCCCACCAGACAACCAGACTCCTCCGGTGGGCCCTGGCTTCTCCATCAGGGGAGTTGAGAGAGCCAAGGTGAGGAGCATGATGATGATGATAGAAGTTAGCATCTGCTTTGTTTTCTTGAAATGCAAGGGTAAGTGTGCAGCCTGCCACCCACCAACCCCCAGGCTGCAATACCATACTGCTAGCTTGCTTGCACTTGAAATGAGGCCTTTTAGGCTTGTGGAGGCAGACGCCGGCCACCATGTCATGGCTGCGTCGGCGGCCTGGTATCCATACTCAGTCCCCAGCTGCCCGGCGTCCGGGTGTCCATACTCGGTCCCCAGCCGCCCCGCGGCCGGGTGCCCACACACGGTCCCCAGCCGCCTTGGGGCGGCCGGGTGTCCTTAAACGGTCCCCAGCCGCCCCTATTTGTCACGGTGCGCCTTATACACAAGCGTGCATACCAAAACATTACCTGTGCCCTCCCCAGTGCATTTAGTGGGAAGGACAGCCTAACCACAAACACGTGGACAAATCAATGGGGCCAGAGATGGTCCATCTCACTGACGCCTTCACACTGGGTTAATATTGTGGAAGCCGGGACACAGTTGGACACTGGGATGCAATACGTCCTCCAGACATAAAGGATTGCGGGTCGTGGGTCAATCATGCTTCAACACAAAGTTCAGAAGGTAGACAGCAGCAGTGGTCGGCCTCCTACACAACGAGTAAATTATTCATGATCATGAGGCCATCCATCTCCTTAGCTTTCTGTTCCTTGGAATGCAAGCGCATGTATGTAGTAGCGGCTAGGCCTGAGGTGGTCAGCGTTTTGGCGCATATCCTACCTCCTCCGAGGATAGCTGGATGTTTTCCTGCTACTATCTCAGTTCTATGACTCCCGTTAAAACAAAGCTTCAGGTGATGAATGATGGATGAGGTGGTGGCAAAGGAGAAAGAGCAGGAGGAACAGGGACCATTCACATCAATATCAGGCCAGTCAACTACACATGTCTTGTAGGATATGTTTCTGTACCAAAAGGAGCGGTTCGGCTACACAGTTATAGGGCATACAGTGAGTGCAAAGCCTACCAAAAATTTCGAAGCACTCCAATGCCCCTTGGAAGTGACATGGAGGTCAGAGGGCCTTAACTAAACTGTTTTTTCCATTTATAGCAACTGGGTCTCCTGTACACTGTTGGCCTAAGCAGTGAATGGAAGGTTTTCCAAAAATTATGAGGAACTGCAATGTCCCTTGAAACAGACGTGGATTACAGCGTACTAAAAACCTTCTACCCATTATTGGGGAGTGGGTCTCCCTTAGTGTTTGCCTATGCATTGAAAAGGAAAAGCTGACTAAAATTAGGAGGAAATGCAATGCCCGTTGGAAGAGTCATGGAGGTTAGAGATAATTAGAAACAACATTTCAATGCCCCTTGGAAAAGCTGTGGAGTTCAGAGTGGTTTAACAAGACGGTTTTAATGCCCCCTGGAAGAGACGTGGAGGTCACAGTAGCTTAACAAGACTCTTTTAATGCCCCTTGGAAGAGTGGTGGAGGTCGCAGTGGAATAAAAAGACAATATCAATGCTCCTTGGAAGAGTGGTGGAGGTAGCAGTGGAAAAAAAAGACAATATCAATGCCCCTTGGAAGAGACGTGGAGGTCACAGTAGCTTAACAAGATGGTTTTAATGCCCCTTGGAAGAGTGGTGGAGGTCGCAGTGGAATAAAAAGACTATATCAATGCCTCTTGGAAGAGTGGTGGAGGTCGCAGTGGAATAAAAAGACAATATTAATGCCTCGTGTAAGAGACGTGGAGGTCACAGTAGCTGAACAAGACGGTTTTAATGCCCCTTGGAAGAGACGTGGAGGTCACAGTAGCTTAACAAGACTGTTTTAATGCCCCTTGGAAGAGTGGTGGAGGTCGCAGTGGAATAAAAAGACAATATCAATGCTCCTTTGAAGAGTGGTGGAGGTCGCAATGGAAAAAAAAGACAATATCAATGCCCCTTGGAAGAGTGGTGGAGGTCGCAGTGGAATAAAAAGACAATATCAATGCCCCGTGGAAGAGATGTGGAGGTCACAGTAGCTTAACAAGACGGTTTTAATGCCCCTTGGAAGAGTGGTGAAGGTCGCAGTGGAATAAAAAGACAATATCAATGCCCCGTGGAAGAGACGTGGAGGTCACAGTAGCTTAACAAGACGATTTTAATGCCCCTTGGAAGAGTGGTGGAGGTCGCAGAGGAATAAAAAGACAATATCAATGCCCCTTGAAAGAGTGGTGGAGGTCGCAGTGGAATAAAAAGACAATATCAATGTCCCGTGGAAGAGACGTGGAGGTCACAGTAGCTTAACAAGACGGTTTTAATGCCCCTTGGAAGAGTGGTGGAGATAGCAGTGGAATAAAAAGACAATATCAATGCCCCTTGGAAGAGTGGTGGAGGTCGCAGTGGAATAAAAAGACAATATCAATGCCCCGTGGAAGAGAAGTGGAGGTCACAGTAGCTTAACAAGACGATTTTAATGCCCCTTACAAGAGCCATGCAGTACAGCATATTAAAAACATTATTTCCATTATTGGGGAGTGGGTCTCCCATAGTCTTTGCCTATGCCTTCCAAGCAAAAGCTGCCAAAAATTAGGATGGAGGAACTTGCAATGTCCCGTACAAGAGCCATGCAGTACAGCATATTAAAAACATTATTCCCATTATGGGGGAGTGGGTCTCCCATAGTCTTTGCCTATGCCTTCCAAGCAAAAGCTGCCAAAAATTAGGACGGAGGAACTTGCAATGCCCCGTACAAGAGCCATGCAGTACAGCATATTAAAAACATTATTCCCATTATGGGGGAGTGGGTCTCCCATAGTCTTTGCCTATGCCTTCCAAGCAAAAGCTGCCAAAAATTAGGACGGAGGAATTTGCAATGCTGGCAACACGGACAACGGTCACCCTGGTGGTATAGTGGTGGTGGAGGCTGAGGATAAGGAGAAGAGCAAAAAACAGCCGAAATGAGGACGCGTATACCCATGTGTAGGTGTGAAGAGGTGCATGAGAATACACCTCCCGAAACAACACAGTGGATTTGACTTTATGTTACTCTGCTGTCATTTGAGGGTGATGAGAAGTCTGGCCCAATCCAGCCCTTGTTCATTTTGATAAGGGTCAGCTTGTCAGCATTGTCAGTTGACAGGCGAGTGCGCTTATCAGTTATAATTCCCCCAGTGGCACTAAAAACACGCTCCGATAACACGCTAGCGGCAGGGCAGGCCAGGACCTCCAAGGCGTACAGAGCGAGTTCATTCCAAGTGTCCAGCTTGGATACCCAATAATTAAAAGGCACAGAGGAATCACAGAGGACGCTGGTACGGTCGGCAAGGTACTCCCTCACCATCTTTTGAAACTTTCCACTCCTTGTGAGAGTACCCCACACCTCAGGGCCTGTAAGCTGGGCGGGTCTCAGAAAACTGTCCCAGAACAGTGTTCCCCTGCCTCTGCTGGATTGGAGTTGCGTCTCTCTCGCCTGTACGACTTGGTTGGTCAACGAACTGTGACCTCTGCCGCTAGCATGTTCAGATGGGAATTTTTTTAACAGTTCTGCAGCAAGGGCCTTCTGGTACTGCCCCATTTTTGTAGACCTCTCCACCTCAGGAATAAGAGAGTGAAAGTTCTCCTTGTAGCGGGGGTCTAAAAGTGTCACCAACCAGTAATGACTGTCACCCAACATTTTGACAACGCGAGGGTCACGGTTAAGGAAGCGTAACAAAGTCAGCCATGCGTGCCAGACTGGTAACGGGCAAGACTTCCGTGTCCTCACCAAGATGACGACTGACCATGCTCTCCTCCTCCTCCCCCCTGTCCTCAGGCCACCCACGCTGAACCGACGGTATGACAGTTGTACAGGTAAGACCGTCTACAGCGCATGATACCAGCTCCTGATCTTCCTCCTCCTCCTTTCCCTCATTGTCCCCCAATGCACGTTGGGATGAGATGAGGCTGGGATGTGTGTAATCGCCCGCTACGGCTTCTTGATCCATCTCATCATACTCTGGCTGCAATGCTTCCTCTTTAATTCTCTGCATAGAGCGTTGCAAAAGACAGACGCATTGCAAAAGACAGACAAGTGGGATGCTGACGCTAATGACGGCATCATCGCCACTCACCATCTTGGTGGACTCCTCAAAGTTCGTCAGGATGGTACATATGTCAGACATCCAGGTCTACTCCTGAGGTCTTATGTGTGGAGTCTGACCTGAATATCGACGGCCTTGTTGCAGCTGGTACTCCACAACTGCTCTCTTCTGCTCACAAATCCTTTGCAACATGTGGAGGGTAGAGTTCCAACTTGTGGGGACATCACACACCAGTCGGTGTGCCGGAAGCTGCAAACGCTGCTGCAACACAGCAAGGGCGGCGGAAGCTGTAGCCGACTTCCGAAAATGAGCTGACAGGTGGCGTACTTTGACGAGCAGATCTGGCAACTCGGGGTACGATTTAAGAAACCGCTGAACCACGAGGTTAAGCACATGAGCCAGGCATGGTAAGTGTGTGATCTCGCCTCGCCTCAGAGCCGCCACCAGGTTACGGCCATTGTCACACATGACCATGCCTGGATGTAGGTTCAGCGGTCTCAGCCACAGATCTGCCTGCTCTTTCACAGCTGCCCACAACTCACAAGCAGTGTGAGGTTTATCAGTTAAGCTTATGAGTTTCAGCACAGCCTGTTGTCGCTTGGCTGAGGCAGTACTGCAGTGCTTCCAGCTTGTAACTGATGTGGTGATATCTGAGATGGAGGTTGAACATGTGGAGGAGGAGGAGGATGATGTGCAGGAGCTGTACACTGTGGGGGCAACTCTGACTGACATAGGGCCCGCAATCCTCGGTATGGGGAGGATGTGTTCCGTCCCAAGGTCTGACTGGGTCCCGGCTTCCACTATATTTACCCAGTATGCCGTCAGGGAGATGTACCGTCCCTGGCCACAAGCACTTGTCCACATGTCCGTTGTCAGGTGGACTCTCCCAGTAACTGTGTTGTTGAGGGCACAGCAGATGTTTTGGGACACGTGCTTGTGTAGTGCGGGGATGGCACACCGGGCAAAATAGTGTCGGCTGGGGACTGAGTACCGAGGGACGGCTACCGCCATAAGGTTGTGGAAGGATTCCATCTCCACCAGCCTAAAATGCAGCATTTTCAACGCAAGCAGTCGTGAAATGTGCGAATTTAGGACTGTGGCCTGTGTGGCGTTGGCTGCGAATTTGCGCTTTCGTTCAAAGGTCTGGGATATGGACAATTGAACGCTGTGGTGGGACGTGGACGTTGATGCTGTTTCTTGAGAAACTGCAATAACAAGTGAAGACTGAGAGGAGGGGGCATCTTTGCATGCAGTATGGACAGGGGATTGCCTTGCACACACAACAGGGGGTTCTCTTACACGCACAACAGCGGAAGAAGCAGTGGTGACACCCGCTGACACTGGTCATGGACCCTGGGGTTCGCCCCACAAAGTCGGGTGCTTTGCTGACATGTGCCTGATCATGCTGGTGGTGGTCAGGCTGGTAGTTTTGTCACCCCTGCTGATGCTGGCCTGGCAGGTGGTACAAATGGCCTTTTTGGGGTTATCAGCAGAGTCTTTAAAAAAATTCCAGACTCTGTAAGACCTACCGGTTGTACTGGCAACGTCCCTCGTGTTGGTGTTACGCGTTAACGGTAGCCCACCTTCTGTCTGTGGCCACCACACTGCTTCTTCCTGCCTGTTGGGGTACTCTGCCTCCCTCCCCCTGTGTGCTGCTGGCCTCGCTCTGCGTGTCCTCCTGCCACATTGGGTCAGTTACTAGATCATCCACCACCTCCTCCTCTTCCACACCACGGTCCTCCTCCTCACTTCGTGGCAATTGTGTCTCGTCATCGTCCACCTTTTGTGACAAATTGCCAGTGTCGCCTTCCTGTGGCCGTGGCTGTTCAAATATTTGGCCATCGCTACATGGGATCTCCTCTTCCACCACTTCAAGTGGAGCAGGCGAGGGGCCCAAATATGGAAATAGACCAGTGAACAGCTCTTCAGAGTGTCCAAGTGTGGGATCACTTGCTGTCTGACGACACTCAGCATGGTGGGAGGAAGGAGCATCAGGGTGAGGAGGAGTATGCAGTCGAGACTCACGGCTACTAACACTTGACCGTGTGGAAGACAGACCGGAGGTGGTGGTGCCCAGGTGACTAGAAGTATTATCTGCTGTCCAATTAATAACCTGTTCACACTGATCGGTTCGCAATACTGGTGTTGTAGTGTGCTTCCCTAGTAATTCGGTCAAGAACTGGGAGCGAGAAGATGTGGCTGTTGGTTGTGGCACATTTTCACCTTGGCCACGGCCCCGTCCTCTACACGCACCATCACCAGAACGTCCAGTTCCACGTCCCTTGCCACGCGCCTTGCCCATTGTAAATGAAGTAAAATAGCTTACACTCGCACTATCAATGGCAAAAGGGTAATAAAAAGGAGATTAGAACCGTGGAAGATGAAAATCACAGTTCTATTTCTCTGGCCTACACCAGAATCTTTTAAACAGATATATTGGTGTCAGAAAAGTCAGCGAGACACTGAAAATGTTTTTTTTTTATGGAAAAAAGACAAAAAAGTGGATAATACAGAGATCTGAACCGTAGAACTGCTAAACCACAGTTATAATTTCCTGGTGTATACGAGACTTGTTAAAATAGATATATTTGTGTCTGAACAGTCAGCGACACACTCATTTTTTTTTGGGGGGACGGGGAAATACCAAGAGGTTAATAAGACGTGTATTTGTACAGTCTGACTGAGGAAAAAAAACAAAACCAGGATTTAGATGAAAAAAAAAGGATTTTTCCTGGCCCCTGAGACCGGGGGATAAGTCTAGCAATATGACCAGCAGGAGCACACAGGACTGTAATGCAGCGTTTGCTGGTATAACCACTGCGTCTCCTATACAGCCTACCTGCCTGATATCTGGGATGGATATTAGTCCTGAGAAGGACTGTTTGTTTGATTTTGCAGGCTTTAGAGACCTACACTACCTATTTCGCAGTATAAATCTCTCCCTACACTGTCTGATCCGGAGCGACTGTGTCCAAGATGGCGGCGCCCGGTTTTAAATACTCGAGGTGACGCTGTGCGGCCAGCCAATCACTGTAATGCCCACAAACAACATGGCTGCGGCATTACAGTGACTGGCTGGCAATCCCTGCATGTTCATTGGCTCTGTAAAGAGCGCCAACCATGCAGGGCGGAGACCAGAGCTCCCGCCCGAGTAACCTGGAAATGCTCGGTGCTCGAAGAACATCCCGAGTAGTGAGATGCTCGGGCGAGTACCGAGCAGTGTCGAGCATGCTCGCTCAACACTAGTGATAACCACTAAGTTTCAAAAGCATGTTACCCATAATGGTTTTCAAGGGTATGACGGTATAACCTGGGTATCTTCTGTATATAATTCTATATGTACAGCTGGTATAACCTGGGTATCTCCTGTATATAATTATATATTTACAGCTGGTATAACCAGGGCATCTCCTGTATATAATTATATATGTACAGCTGGTATAACCTGGGTATCTCCTGTATATAATTATATACAGTACAGACCAAAAGTTTGGACACACCTTCTCATTTAAAGATTTTTCTGTATTTTCATGACTATGAAAATTGTACATTCACACTGAAGGCATCAAAACTATGAATTAACACATGTGGAATTATATACTTAACAAAAAAGTGTGAAACAACTGAAATTATGTCTTATATTCTAGGTTCTTCAAAGTAGCCACCTTTTGCTTTGATGACTGCTTTGCACACTCTTGGCATTCTCTTGATGAGCTTCAAGAGGTAGTCACCGGAAATGGTCTTCCAACAATCTTGAAGGAGTTCCCAGAGATGCTTAGCACTTGTTGGCCCTTTTGCCTTCACTCTGCGCTCCAGCTCACCCCAAACCATCTCGATTGGGTTCAGGTCTGGTGACTGTGGAGGCCAGGTCACCTGGCGTAGCACCCCATCACTCTCCTTCTTGGGCAAATAGCCCTTACACAGCCTTGAGGTGTGTTTGGGGTCATAGTCCTGTTGAAAAATAAATGATGGTCCAACTAAACGCAAACCGGATGGAATAGCATGCCTCTGCAAGATGCTGTGGTAGCCATGCTGGTATAGTATGCCTTCAATTTTGAATAAATCCCCAACAGTGTCACCAGCAAAGCACCCCCACACCATCACACCTCCTCCTCCATGCTTCACGGTGGGAACCAGGCATGTAGAGTCCATCCGTTCACCTTTTCTGCATCGCACAAAGACACGGTGGTTGGAACCAAAGATCTCAAATTTGGACTCATCAGACCAAAGCACAGATTTCCACTGGTCTAATGTCCATTCCTTGTGTTCTTTATCCCAAACAAGTCTCTTCTGCTTGTTGCCTGTCCTTAGCAGTGGTTTCCTAGCAGCTATTTTACCACGAAGGCCTGCTGCACAAAGTCTCCTCTTAACAGTTGTTGTAGAGATGTGTTTGCTGCTAGAACTCTGTGTGGCATTGACCTGGTCTCTAATCTGAGCTGCTGTTAACCTGCGATTTCTGAGGCAGGTGACTCGGATAAACTTATCCTCAGAAGCAGAGGTGACTCTTGGTCTTCCTTTCCTGGGGCGGTCCTCATGTGAGCCAGTTTCTTTGTAGCGCTTGATGGTTTTTGCAACTGCACTTGGGGACACTTTCAAAGTTTTCCCAATTTTTCGCACTGACTGACCTTCATTTCTTAAAGTAATGATGGCCACTCGTTTTTCTTTACTTAGCTGCTTTTTTCTTGCCATAATGCAAATTCTAACAGTCTATTCAGTAGGACTATCAGCTGTGTATCCACCAGACTTCTGCACAACACAACTGATGGTCCCAACCCCATTTATAAGGCAAGAAATCCCACTTATTAAACCTGACAGGGCACACCTGTGAAGTGAAAACCATTTCCGGTGACTACCACTTGAAGCTCATCAAGAGAATGCCGAGAGTGTGCAAAGCAGTCATCAAAGCAAAAGGTGGCTACTTTGAAGAACCTAGAATATAAGACATATTTTCAGTTGTTTCACACTTTTTTGTTAAGTATATAATTCCACATGTGTTAATTCATAGTTTTGATGCCTTCAGTGTGAATGTACAATTTTCATAGTCAGGAAAATACAGAAAAATCTTTAAATGAGGTGTGTCCAAACTTTTGGTCTGTACTGTATGTACAGCTGGTTTAACATGGGCATCTAGGGTATATAATTATATATGTACAGCTGGTATAACCTGGGCATCTAGGGTATATAATTATATATGTAAAGCTGGTATAACCTGGGCATCTCCTGTATATAATTATATATATACAGCTGGTATAACCTGGGCATCTCCTGTATAAAATTATATATGTAAAGCTGGTATAACCTGGGCATCTTCTGTATATAATTATATATACACAGCTGATACGGTTTGTACATCTCCTTGTTCTTAATGACATTGGCTGGATGTTGGGGGTCGCTGTCCAGCTGCAGAATAAATTTGGACCCAATCAGACGCCTCCCTAATGGTATTGCATGAAGGAAAAACACCTGCTGTATGTATATACATATACATACATACATAAACTCACACGACTGCAGGGTCCGGTTTTTACAGAATAGTGGGCAGGACTGGAGCCGATAACTACAATTTTGACACTAACTCAGTTGCTATGACAACTGAGGGGACGTGCCTGGCTGCAGAAGAGATTTTCTCTGTGTGGACAGAGGAGAGCGTGTGTCTCCGCTCAGCCTGTGCTGCGCAGCCCACAATGGAAAAGAGTCAACAACATGAGAAAGCTGCAAGAGGACTAGAAACTGCTGCACATTATATTATAACCTGCACTGATATAAATCAGTGTGTGTGTGTGTGGGAGGAGGTTAGAATAGATACACTTTTATATTATAGTTAGTAGATTAGGGTGGAATTATACCCCATGGCGGTACCCATTTGTCATGAGCCCCTTTTGATTGATTTTTGATAGCTTGGTCACATAGGGTATTCCTTTTAAAAATTTTGAGACCACATAGTTATGGCAGGAACATGGATTTCCTGGCTCACAAAGGGTCAAATTCCCGTAGAAGCGGTATATATGAAAGAACTGAGCACATCAAGGCCCCCTTACAGCACAACAAGGGCCATTACCCTAAATACTCGCATCATGATCACCATTGCTGGCAAATACTTTTACACTCCCTGACAGAAGTTATGTCGCTTATCCATGTTATGTAAATAAAAGCTTATAACCTGACGTTAAATTCATCCATTGGTTTTATAAATTACTCTTTTGAAAGCTGAAACCCTCCCAAATTTGGTTTAGGTAAAGAAAATAAATTGGCATTAATGCTGAAATATTGATCATTTAATGAACACAGAATGGTCAGATTTTGGCAAGACAAAAGTTTTGTCGCCCACAGAAAGTAATGTGATATTCAAACAAATAATTATCTTAAAATACAAATATATGTTGCATAACATTTGTGAATGAAGTTGTGGTGCTATTAGAGTCATATTTAATATTTTGTGTGACTTCCATGAGCTTGAAGGACTGCATCCATGCGGTTCAATAATGATTCATACAATTTATTAATGAAGTCATCAGGAATAGCAGAGAATGCCGTCTTACATGCCTCACAGAGGTCATCTAGATTCTTTGGTTTTGTCTTCCAAGCTTCCTCTTTCATCCTACCCCAAACATGCTCAATGATGTCCATGTCTGGTGACTGGGCTGGCCAGTCTTTGAGCACCTTGATCTTCTTTGCCTGGAGGAACTTTGTTGTAGAGATGGATGTATGAGATGGAGCACCATCCTGCTGCAGAATTTGACCCCTTTTATGATTTGGAATGTAAGAGGTAGCTAATACTTCTTGATATTTTAGGCTATTGATATTGCCTTCCACCTTGCAAATGTTTCGCACACCCCCATACTGAATGTAACCCCAGACCATGACCTTTCCACCACCAAATGTAACTGTTTTCTGGGTGTATTTTGGATCCATACGGGCTCCAGTAGGTCTCCTGTAATATTTGAGGTGGCTGTGGTGTAATTCTACTGAAGATTCATCAGAGAAATCCACCTTCTGCCACTTTTCCAGCGTCCATCTGTTTAGCAGGCTGTGGGACTTTGCAAATGCCACACAGTTTTTTATTTGCCTTTTGTTTAGTGCTGGCTTCTGGGCACTGATTCGACCATGGAGGCCATTTCGAGACAGAATCCTACAAACTGTTCTAGTTGACACAAGGACTTGAGGTGACCAGGCCTGTTGGAGCTCTGCTGCAGTGGAAGAGGGGCTTGCTTTGGATTTTCTAACCAACAAAAGTTCCTCCTGAGCAGTTGTCTTGCGGGGTCTGCCCGACCTGGGCTTGTCAAACACATTTCCAGTCTCTTCAAATCTTTTTTTAATTCTTTGTACTTGACGCTGACACACATTAAAGATGCCAGCCACCTCTGCAGTGGATCTGGTCTTCAGCCTCTTGATAATCAAGGCTTTGGTCGCAGGGTGGATTTTTGGCAGTTCAAGTGAAGGTCTGGGGAGCTGGGTTTCTTTTTATACACACCCACTAATTAACCGATCATTTACTGAGCACTGGTGAGGATGTAAACTAGGATTGGGTGCATTATATGACCAGGCGACAAAACTTTTGTCTTGCCTAAACCTGACCATTCTGTGTTCATTAAATGATCAATATTTCAGCACAGATGCCAATTTATTTTCTTAACCTAAACCAAATTTGGGAGGGTTTCAGCTTTCAAAAGATTAATTTATAAAACCAATAGATGAATTTAACGTCAGGTTATAAGCCTTTATTTACAGTACAGACCAAAAGTTTGGACACACCTTCTCATTTAAAGATTTTTCTGTATTTTCATGACTTTGAAAATTGTAAATTCACACTGAAGGCATCAAAACTATGAAATAACACATGTGGAATTATATAGTTAACAAAAAAGTGTGAAACAACTGAAAATATGTCTTATATTCTAGGTTCTAGAAAGTAGCCACCTTTTGCTTTGATGACTGCTTTGCCCACTCTTGGCATTCTCTTGATGAGCTTCAAGAGGTAGTCACCGGAAATGGTTTTCACTTCACAGGTGTGCCCTGTCAGGTTTAATAAGTGGGATTTCTTGCCTTATAAATGGGGTTGGGACCATCAGTTGTGTTGTGCAGAAGTCAGCTGGATACACAGCTGATAGTCCTACTGAATAGACTGTTAGAATTTGTATTATGGCAAGAAAAAAGCAGCTAAGTAAAGAAAAACGAGTGGCCATCATTACTTTAAGAAATGAAGGTCATCAGTCGGAAAAATTGGGCAAACTTTGAAAGTGTCCCCAAGTGCAGTTGTAAAAACCATCAAGCGCTACAAAGAAACTGGCTCACATGAGGACCGCCCCAGGAAAGGAAGACCAAGAGTCACCTCTGCTTCTGAGGATAAGTTTATCCGAGTCACCAGCCTCAGAAATCGCAGGTTAACAGCAGCTCAGATTAGAGACCAGGTCAATGCCACACAGAGTTCTAGCAGCAGACACATCTCTACAACAACTGTTAAGAGGAGACTTTGTGCAGCAGGTCTTCATGGTAAAATAGCAGCTAGGAAACCACTGCTAACGACAGGCAACAAGCAGAAGAGACAAATTTGGGCTAAAGAACACAAGGAATGGACATTAGACCAGTGGAAATCTGTGCTTTGGTCTGAGGAGTCCAAATTTGAGATCTTTGGTTCCAACCAAAGTGTCTTTGTGCGACGCAGAAAAGGTGAATGGATGGACTCTACATGCCTGGTTCCCACCGTGAAGCATGGAGGAGGAGGTGTGATGGTGTGGGGGTGCTTTGCTGGTGACACTGTTGGGGATTTATTCAAAATTGAAGGCATACTGAACCAGCATGGCTACCACAGCATCTTGCAGCGGCATGCTATTCCATCCGGTTTGCGTTTAGTTGGACCATCATTTATTTTTCAACAGGACAATGACCCCAAACACACCTCCAGGCTGTGTAAGGGCTATTTGACCAAGAAGGAGAGTGATGGGGTGCTACGCCAGATGACCTGACCTCCACAGTCACCAGACCTGAACCCAATCGGGATGGTTTGGGGTGAGCTGGACCGCAGAGTGAAGGCAAAAGGGCCAACAAGTGCTAAGCATCTCTGGGAACTCTTTCAAGATTGTTGGAAGACCATTTCCGGTGACTACCTCTTGAAGCTCATCAAGAGAATGCCAAGAGTGTGCAAAGCAGTCATTAAAGCAAAAGGTGGCTACTTTGAAGAACCTAGAATATAAGACATATTTTCAGTTGTTTCACACTTTTTTGTTAAGTATATAATTCCACATGTGGTAATTCATAGTTTTGATGCCTTCAGTGTGAATGTACAATTTTCATAGTCATGAAAATACAGAAAAATCTTTAAATGAGAAGGTGTGTCCAAACTTTTGGTCTGTACTGTACATAACATGGATAAGCGACATAACTTCTGTCAGGGAGTGTAGAAGGTGGCATCATTAAAGGGGATGTGAATGCATTGCATACTTGCCAACAACAGTTGGTAAAATAGGGATAGATAAGTCCCGACTCTAGGTCTGCTGTGGGAACGTCCAAAACCCAGTCAGGAAGGAATAACTTGGACAATGTTTGTACAAATCCTGAGTTTGCCAGGATAGCTTCCAAATATTAGCAGAATACAGTATCCTGCTGCCGAGATCATTCGATCGATTGATCGACGCTGAGAACTGGTATTCAATTCCTCTGCAGCGCCACCAGAGGGAAAATGAAGTATTACATGGTGTCTATTGAAATTAAATGAATAAAGCAGAATGAATGGAACGCTGACGCGTTTCAGCCTGACTTTCCAAACCTTTGTCAAACACGGACACTGATCTCATTGGTGCAGCCATGTTTGCAAAAGGTGAAAAAGAAAAATGATACGATATATTATATAATTTATCCCTCATATAAGAAGTCACACTGACACTTAAAGGGGCTGTATCTGGGTGCCATATGGATTTATTTTTGGGTGCTAAGCCACAGGTCATGGAGATCCTTCACTTTTATTGTCCTGTCCCACATACCACTGTCCCTTATTATCCTTTCCAATCATGGGATTCATTAACCAAACCCATATCCACAACCAACTGATCGACTTCCTGTGATATCTGCAATTTATAATTAAATATCAATGTGTTGTGTTTAATGAGATCGCATCTCCTGTCTGCCTGACCCCCTTATCTTTCATCTGCTTTGAAGACATAAGCCTTAATAAACCATCAGGTGTTATGGAAGAGGATTGCGCTTTTCTCTATCTTGAAGAACTCAACAAACATAACCCCATAAAAAAAGGAGGGAAAGAGAAGATATCGCCCAGTTAAACAAAATGCCCTAAAATAAGAAGTTTCTATATTCGAATCTCAGCCATAATATCAAAGCTTCCTTTCTTAGACATAATGATTCTTTTTGAAATATAACTTCTATGAAATCTAAAAATTCTTGTACATAGGAGCAGTATTCTAGTAGTTATATTCCTGTACATAGGAGCAGTATTATAGTAGTTATATTCTTGTACATAGGGGGCAGTATTCTAGTAGTTATATTCCTGTACATAGGGGCAGTATTATAGTAGTTATATTCTTGTACATAGGAGCAGTATTATAGTAGTTATATTCTTGTACATAGGAGGCAGTATTATAGTAGTTACTGCTCCTATGTACAAGAATATAACTACTATAATACTGTCCCCTATGTACAGGAATATAACTACTATAATACTGCTCCTATATACAAGAATATAACTACTATAATACTGCTCCTATGTACAAGAATATAACTACTATAATACTGCTCCCTATGTACAAGAATATAACTACTATAATACTGCCCCCTATGTACAAGAATATAACTACTATAATACTAACCCTATGTACAAGAATATAACTACTATAATACTGCCCCTATGTACAGAATATAACTACTATAATACTGCCTCCTATGTACAAGAATATAACTACTATAATACTAACCCTATGTACAAGAATATAACTACTATAATACTGCTCCTATATACAAGAATATGACTACTATAATACTGCTCCTATGTACAAGAATAGAACTACTATAATACTGCTCCTATGTACAAGAATAGAACTACTATAATACTGTCCCCTATGTACAGGAATATAACTACTATAATACTGCTCCTATATACAAGAATATAACTACTATAATACTGCTCCTATGTACAAGAATATAACTACTATAATACTGCCCCTATGTACAAAAATATAACTACTATAATACTGCTCCTATGTAGAAGAATACTAACCCTATGTACAAGAATATAACTACTATAATACTGCTCCTATATACAAGAATATGACTACTATAATACTGCTCCTATGTAGAAGAATATAACTACTAATATAACTAATAGGAGCAGTATTATAGCAGTTATATTCCTGTACATAGGGGACAGTATTATAGTAGTTATATTATTGTACATAGGAGCAGTATTATAGTAGTTCTATTCTTGTACATAGGAGCAGTATTATAGTAGTTATATTCTTGTATATAGGAGCAGTATTATAGTAGTTATATTCTTGTACATAGGGGCAGTATTATAGTAGTTATATTCTTCTACATAGGAGCAGTATTATAGTTGTTATATTCTTGTATATAGGGGCAGTATTATAGTAGTTATATTCTTGTACATAGCGGTCAGTATTATAGTAGTTATATTCTTGTACATAGGGTTAGTATTATAGTAGTTATATTCTTGTACATAGGGGCAGTATTATAGTAGTTATATTCTTGTACATAGGAGGCAGTATTATAGTAGTTATATTCTTGTACATAGGGGGCAGTATTATAGTAGTTATATTCTTGTACATAGGGGGTAGTATTATAGTAGTTATATTCTTGTACATAGGGGCAGTATTATAGTAGTTATATTCTTGTACATAGGGGGCAGTATTATAGTAGCTATATTCTTGTACATAGGGGGTAGTATTATAGTAGTTATATTCTTGTACATAGGGGCAGTATTATAGTAGTTATATTCTTGTACATAGGAGGCAGTATTATAGTAGTTATATTCTTGTACATAGGGGGCAGTATTATAGTAGTTATATTCTTGTACATAGGGGGTAGTATTATAGTAGTTATATTCTTGTACATAGGGGCAGTATTATAGTAGTTATATTCTTGTACATAGGGGCAGTATTATAGTAGTTATATTCTTGTACATAGGGGGCAGTATTATAGTAGTTATATTCTTGTACATAG
Source organism: Phyllobates terribilis (assembly GCF_046119375.1). NCBI lineage: Eukaryota > Metazoa > Chordata > Amphibia > Anura > Dendrobatidae > Phyllobates > Phyllobates terribilis. The sequence goes on along the minus strand of NW_027362769.1, from coordinate 379,298,187 downwards.
GAGGCAGTATTATAGTAGTTATATTCTTGTACATAGGGGGCAGTATTATAGTAGTTATATTCTTGTACATAGGAGGCAGTATTATAGTAGTTATATTCTTGTACATAGGGGGCAGTATTATAGTAGTTATATTCTTGTACATAGGGGGTAGTATTATAGTAGTTATATTCTTGTACATAGGGGCAGTATTATAGTAGTTATATTCTTGTATATAGGAGCAGTATTACAATTAACATGTGACGCGATAGTCTTGAATATTACCACTAATGCAGTTTCGGTGCAGGGGCAGAGCTCTTATAGTGCGGACGGAGTTGTCAAGGTTCCTTTTAAGCTGTTACTGTTGTGATTTGTCACGTACATTACTGGACATAAAATAAACCTCCCTCCAATACTTGCTCCAGGCCCAGATATTTTTTCGATGCGTGTTCAGTTCTCATTTCCAGTGCGATGTAACCATGGTAACTAGAATGCCTTCTGATCCAGGTGAACTCTTATATTGGTTTTCTTGACCACCGTGTCAACTCACAAAATTTCATCCAAAAAAAGGAACTCTTTTCAATCATTTTAACAATGCTGATTTTTTATAGTAAACTGGAGGGGCATATTTTATTTCTTGTTATTATAGAATATATAAAAAATATTTCTAATTTCGTAATAACCTGAAGAATAGTGATTGCAGCTCCTTAATTCACGATCAAATAATTTGGGTAATCTGGGTGACAACCGTCATGATGGCAGCAGTACTGGATGACATCCAGCTTTCCAGGAAGAACGATACAGAAAAACTGATTGAATGGAACGTTTATCATCTCATCGGAAGAAGACGGTCCAAGGACTTGAGGAATTCTATGATTTATTCATCGACACACAAAAGAGATTTGCTTGTTTTTCTTCTCATTGGTAAAATACATGTTCACAAGGGTCTACACTCAGATAAGTATTGATCTCCCCGCAGAAAAGGATTAATGTCTCCGAGACACAAGTAATTCTTTATGTGAATGAATAGGACTGAAGGTCACGTCTAGTGCCAAATGCAAAGAATTACTCAATTATGTTGTAATAAAACCTTTAAAGCAGAAATTACAGTATGTGGAAAAATGCACTCCAGTTTGCCATTATTTATCCTGTTGTAATCCAGTGGTACATCCTGTATTATACCCCAGAGCTGTACTCAAAGTTCTGCTAGTGCTTTCACTGTGTACATACATTACATTACTGATCCGGAGTTACCTCCTGTATTATACTCCAGAGCTGCACTCACTATTCAGCTGGTGCAGTCACTGTGTACATACATTACATTACTGATCCGGAGTTACATCCTGTATTATACTCCAGAGCTGCACTCACTATTCTGCTGGTGCAGTCACCGTGTACTTACATTACATTACTGATCCTGAGTTACATCCTGTATTATACCCCAGAGCTGCACTCACTATTCTGCTGGTGCAGTCACTGTGTACATACATTACATTACTGATCCGGAGTTACCTCCTGTATTATACTCCAGAGCTGCACTCACTATTCAGCTGGTGCAGTCACTGTGTACATACATTACATTACTGATCCGGAGTTACATCCTGTATTATACTCCAGAGCTGCACTCACTATTCTGCTGGTGCAGTCACCGTGTACTTACATTACATTACTGATCCTGAGTTACATCCTGTATTATACCCCAGAGCTGCACTCACTATTCTGCTGGTGCAGTCACTGTGTACATACATCACATTACTAATCCTGAGTTACATCCTGTATTATACTCCAGAGCTGCAATCACTATTCTGCTGGTGCAGTCACTGTGTACATACATTACATTACTGATCCTGAGTTATATCCAGTATTATACCCCAGAGCTGCATTCAGTATTCTGCTGGTGCAGTCACTGTGTACATACATTACATTACTGATCCTGTACTGATCCTGAGGTATCCCTGTATTATACCCCAGAGCTGCACTCACTATTCTGCTGGTGCAGTCACTGTGTACATACATTACATTACTGATCCTGAGTTACATCCTGTATTATACTCCAGAGCTGCACTCACTATTCTGCTGCTGCAGTCATGGTACATACATTACATTACTGATCCTGTACTGATCCTGAGTTACATCCTGCATTATACTCCAGAGCTGCACTCACTATTCTGCTGCTGCAGTCATGGTACATACATTACATTACTGATCCTGAGTTACATCCTGCATTATACTCCAGAGCTGCACTCACTATTCTGCTGGTGCAGTCACTGTGTACATACATTACATTACTGAACCTGTACTGATCCTGAGTTACCTCCTGTATTATACTCCAGAGCTGCACTCATTATTCTTCTAGTGCAGTCACTGTGTACATACATTACATTACTGAACCTGTACTGATCCTGAGTTACCTCCTGTATTATACTCCAGAGCTGCACTCACTATTCTGCTGGTGCAGTCACTGTGTACATACATTACATTACTGATCCTGAGTTTCCTCCTGTATTATACTCCAGAGCTGCACTCACTATTCTGCTGGTGCAGTCAGTGTGTACATATGTTGCTTATCCTGTACTGATCCTGAGTTACATCGAATATTATACTCTAGAGCCTTTTTCTTAATTCTGCCTTACTCTCATGGACATGCACACTGGATTCCTTACTCCTATAGAGGATTATGCCTTATGTAACAATAATACCATTGGAATGGAAAGAACCAGATCACGCTATGTGTAGCAAATGTAGCTCTGAAGGTTGAAGAATTATTAATTCAGCTTTGTAACTTCATCCAGATCCTTGTCCCCCTTCCCGCAGTATCCAGAGGGATCGCTTACGTATGGGGCAGTATATAGTCTCATCACACTGTTATATCAGGTCTCTGGTGCAGGCGATGGAAGCAGACGGCCGCCCTGACCGCACAGATGTGAGCGTCTTCTCGTGATGTCTGACCTTTAATAATATTTAATGATAAACGATTCCCTGGATCTCTGCACATTCCCCGCGAGCGCTGAGTCCGCGTCTCGTGCAGATGTCTCCGTGCAGTGTGTGAACATCGACAAGGATGTAATTAGGCAATTTACAGGAAAACATTGCCAGCGAATTGGTCCGTCTGCAGAAAGTGAAGTGTTCTGTTATCTCTGCGCTCCTAGAGCAACATACTGGCTGGAATTATCCCAATAAACGTGAGAAATGCGGGATAAAGCATTGGGATCATACGTACATCCCTCTGTTACTCCTCCTGGAACTATATAACTACAGTTACAATCCGGTGTTAGCACCATGGGGTGCGCTCCAACAGAGCGGACCTTTGTCGAATCGGTGATCACGCAGTATGGACACACCCCTTTGACAAATTAGATAGTATAACCCAGTTGTCATTTTTTTTTCATACATTTCCAGGAGGAATAACAAAAAAAAAAAATTTCAAGTCTTTTTCCGCCAGAAAAACTGCACAGAAAAGTCGCACAATTTTGGACAATTTAGCTGCCTCCCAAATTTTGTGACTTCTAGCCAGTTTCAACAGCGGGCGGGGCTTAGCGGAAGGGGTGTGGTGTAGAAAGACCCGCCTTCATGAAGAGGCGGACCCTGATTAAGAGGCGGACCCTAGATCAATACTGACGTATAAAACGTCATTCTTGATGAATTCGCCACTTCAGATTTTTAGAAAAAGAATCTCCAGAAATTTTACCAAACAGGATATCCAGGTATTGAGTTCACATTCCTCTGTTATTCTTCTTGGAAATATATTAATAAATTGACAATGGAGTGTTACCATCTGTGGGGGAGTCTCTACACAGCCTGTCACTCTTTAATCAGAGCTCACATTTGCGAGGGGAAGGGTATAACCCATTTATTAATATATTTCCAGAAGGATTAACAGAGGTATGCTAAAACTTAAGAGTCCTACAAAAAAAGGTACTCCAGAATTTATGGCGACTATAAGACAAGTCCCGAGAGGCGACAGGACCTCTACCTTATGTGCAGAGATCTTGTACATCATGATGAGCTAAGGGCAGAACTGTCAATCATAGTCTAGCCCCTCCCACATTCCGCTGCCCGGCAGAGTAAACCTTGTGATCATCCTTATCTCTCAGATTTCCTCTTTCTCTCTACAGTGTTCAGCAGAAGACAGGAGCACGACAGTATCGTCCTTCCCGTCATTTTTGGCATCATATGTTTGGTGGGCACAATTGGCAACTGCATCGTCATCTACACAATCACGAAAAAGCCAAAGGGGAACCACAACATCGCTGACATCTTCATCGTGAGCCTGTCGGTGACCGATCTCCTCTTCTTACTTGGAATGCCTTTTCTCATCCACCAGTTACTGGGCAATGGTGTGTGGCACTTCGGGGCCACCATGTGTACCATCATCACCGCCTTGGATGCCAACAGCCAGTTTGCCAGTACCTATATCCTCACCGCCATGTCAGTTGACCGCTACCTTGCCACCGTCCACCCCATCCGCTCTTCGTATGTGAGGACGACCTGTGCGGCAGCCATGGTGATCCTCCTGTTGTGTCTTTGTTCTCTGATCACCATCATCCCAGTCTTCATGTACACCCAACTCATCGAGCTTCCAGATGGCAATGCTGGCTGCGGCATCATCCTGCCCAACTTGTCCATTGATATCTATTGGTACACCCTCTACCAGTTCTTCTTGGCTTTCGTCATCCCTCTACTCGTCATTTGCGTTGTCTACATCAAGATCCAGAAGCATATCTCATGCATGGTGGTCCCTCTACCCCAAAGAAATTTCCGGGTCCGATCCAAGAAGATCACGAGAACGTCAGTGACCATCTGTTCTGCCTTCTTCCTCTGTTGGGCTCCTTATTACATCCTACAGCTGGTGCACCTCAAGGTGGAGCATCCCACCGTCGTATTCCTCTACGCTTACAATGTAGCCATCAGCCTCGGCTACGCCAACAGCTGTATAAACCCCTTTATCTACATCGTCTTAAGTGACACCTTCAAGAGGCATCTGATAAAGGCGGTGTGCCCCGGCCAGCAGCAGAGAAGGGGCGAGCGGCATGCCACCAGCGAGGTCAGCCCCTCCGTCAGGATATGCTCTGTACCAACTCAAGAGACCTCCTTGAGCATGATGTACTCCAACAACATAGACAATTATATTTCGCTGTCGGTTTCCGTTCCGTGACCAAACCCAAACTGCAAAATGCGACAGCTTAGAAGCCAACTACTCCTACAGTGGAAATACGACCTGAAAGAGTTTCTTAAGAGTCAAGAATATGCTGCTACAGTCAGTTCTAGTCTTCTGCTCATGTTGTCTCGGAGGATGTTAGATCAGAAGTCTAGACTGAAGCAGAAACACAGAACGGGCCCCGCTGAGAGCTGATGGTCACAATTCTGTATTTAGAGCCAAATTTCTGTAAAGATGACTATAATATGCTTGTATAGGAACGTAGGAAAGTTCATATAATTCTGCAGTCACCACTAGGGGGAGGTCACTACATACAGTTTTATATACAGCTACAACTAGGGGGAGCTCACTAAATACAGATTTATACAGCCACCACTAGGGGGAGCTCACTGCATACAGATTTATACAGCCACCACTAGGGGGAGCTCACTACATAAAGATTTATACAGCCACCACTAGGGGGAGCTCCCAACATACAGATTTATACAGCTACCACTAGGGGGAGCTCACTACATACAGATTTATACAGCCAACACTAGGGGGAGTTCACTACATACAGATTTATACAGCCACCACTAGGGGGAGCTCACTACATACTGATTTACACAGCCACCACTAGGGGGAGCTCCCTGCATCCAGATTTACACAGCCACCACTAGGGGGAGCTCACTACATACAGATTTATACAGCCACCACTAGGGGGAGCTCACTACATACAGATTTATACAGCCAACACTAGGGGGAGCTCCCTGCATCCAGATTTATACAGCCACCACTTGGGGGAGTTCACTACATACAGATTTATACAGCCACCACTAGGGGGAGCTCACTACATACAGATTTATACAGCCACCACTAGGGGGAGCTCCCAACATACAGATTTATACAGCTACCACTAGGGGGAGCTCACTACATACAGATTTATACAGCCAACACTAGGGGGAGTTCACTACATACAGATTTATACAGCCACCACTAGGGGGAGCTCACTACATACTGATTTACACAGCCACCACTAGGGGGAGCTCCCTGCATCCAGATTTATACAGCCACCACTAGGGGGAGCTCACTACATACAGATTTATACAGCCACCACTAGGGGGAGCTCACTACATACAGATTTATACAGCCAACACTAGGGGGAGCTCCCTGCATCCAGATTTATACAGCCACCACTTGGGGGAGCTCACTACATACAGATTTATACAGCCACCACTAGGGGGAGCTCCCTGCATCCAGATTTATACAGCCACCACTAGGGGGAGCTCCCTGCATCCAGATTTATACAGCCACCACTAGGGGGAGCTCCCTGCATCCAGATTTATACAGCCACCACTAGGGGGAGCTCCCTGCATCCAGATTTATACAGCCACCACTAGAGGGAGCTCATTACATACAGATTTATACAGCCATCACTAGGGAGAGCTCACTACATACAGATTTATACAGCCACCACTAGGAGGAGCTCACTGCATACAGATTTATACAGCCACCACTAGGGGGAGCTCCCTACATACAGATTTATACAGCCACCACTAGAGGGAGCTCATTACATACAGATTTATACAGCCACTACTAGGGAGGAGGTCACAACATACAGATTTATACAGCCGCCACTAGGGGGAGCTCACTACATACAGATTTATGCAGCCACCACTAGAGGGAGCTCACTGCATACAAATTTATACAGCTACAACTAGGGGAAGCTCACTAAATACAGATTTAAACAGCCACCACTAGGGGGAGCTCACTGCATACAGATTTATACAACCACCACTTGGGGGAGCTCACTACATACAGATTTATACAGCCACCACTTGGGGGAGCTCACTACATACAGATTTATGCAGCCACCACTAGAGGGAGCTCATTACATAGATTTATACAGCCACCACTAGGGGGGAGGTCACTACATACAGGTTTATACAGCCATCACTAGGGGGAGGTCACTACATAGATTTATACAGCCACCATAAGTCGGAGCTCTCTACATACAGATTTCTACAGCCACCACTAGGGGGAGCTCACTAAATACAGGTTTATACAGCCAGTACATAGAAATTTATACAGCCACCACTAGGGGGAAGGTCACTACATACAGATTTATACAGCTACCACTAGGGGGGGCTCACTAAATATAGATTTATACAGCCGCCGCTAGGGTGAACTCGCTGCATACAGATTTATACTGACACCACTAGGGGGAGCAGCCACATACATATTTATACACCTAGTATTGAATGCAACGTGAACTGTATAAACCTGTATTCAGGGAGCTCCCTCTACTGGTAGCTGCCTTGACAAGCATGGGAGACAATTTAGTATCAAGTATTCTAACATATGTAGTCCTGTATCCTGCCTCTATTGTGGATAACTACAAAACCCTCCAGTAGAAGTTTCTGGTAGCGCATAGTCTGGCCAACTATAGATGGCGCTATACACCCAGTAAACCTCCAATTAGACGACTGCAGAATTAATAAGGGTCGCATGTTATATGTTCCAGCTCTCCTGAGTACACGCCGTATTTGAGCAGCAGGGGCCGGTCTTCTGGTACCGCCATTGATCTAGAGAATTAGGGAAATGCAGCATTGGTGTTTTTATCTTGCACATTGGGGCGTCCAGCCACTTGTCTGTGCAGGGATCTGTGGTCAGCCTCGTTCACTTTAATGGGGCTAGACTGCAGTCATGTAGGAGGAGCCACCGTGTATAGGTGCGTAGCATTACACCAGTACTGAGGCCCCTTTGCTCTCAGGATCAGTGGGGGTCCCAAAACCTGAGCCTTCATCAGTCATGAAGTGATGGCATCAATTTATGAACTGGGACTACTCTTTTTTTTACACTTAAAAGTGCAAGTTTCTAATTGTCACTTTATGAGATGACAGTACCCCTTTAAGTGCTCTAGTTAAAAGGGGTCCGGAGGGATGAGATTATAATCTCTGTGTTCCCAATTGTTACTATAAGAGATGGGGATACCTATTTAAGTGCTCTTGTTGTAAGGAGTCATTATGGAGGGGCAAATCATCACTTTGGGAGTCATAAATTCACCTTTAATAAAAGACCTTTAATTTAAAGGGACAGTGTTACCTTTATGTCATATTATAGATATATTGGTCCGAACTCTCCAGGATGGGGTTGGCCCTCATCCCTGGTGAGTAAGAGAATGTAAATCTTACGCCTCGTGTACTCGACTGCAGCCGATCCCGCGCACGCGATGACTGTATGCCGTGCGCGCCATTTATATATTGTGTCAATATCAAGGACATTTTTTTTGCAATTATATTGCAGTTTCTACAGAACTCGTGACATTTGTACATTGTCACCGCAGGAGCGCCGCCATCTCCGTGTAACAAAGGCCGCACGAAGCGCGTGGTGAAGAGGCGGGCTTTTATTGTACGACTACGGCTTTTTGTCTTTAGAAATGATAACTATTTGATCTGTGAAGCTCCGCTGCATACTTTTGTATTAAAATAAAAGGAAAATATATGAGCTGTGCATAGCGAGACCTCATATTGTGAACATATATAGCGGTATATATATATATTGGCATACGGTGTATAGTATCACTACACCAATACTGTGCTAAAGAGATCTCATTCTACCTACTACGGGTCAGTCTTCACTGTCGTTCTGGCATTGTATTCATGAATCAGGAAGTCCCATTGCAAGGCCATAATAATGATGATGGAGGATCTGTTACAATATCAGCAAGATGATGATTTCCATCCAACCTAGAAAGGGTTAAACATAGTTCACGCGGACAGAAAAGATAATTATAGTCCTGAAGAGGTTTCTAGAGCCGCCGCTCCGCCGCTGTCTTGGTAATTACCGGGCAATTTTATACAAGTATTTCTTGTATTATGATGAAATACAGCAAGCAGATGTAGCCGCCGCTCCATTCATGACAGCACGTGGCCGGCCCTGTCCACGAGACACAATGCTGAGCAAAAGTATTAGGCAGGTGTGGAAAAAAAAAAACTGTCAAATATAGAAGTAATAATAAATTATTTTTATCAATTAACAAAGTAAATGATCAACAAAAAAAAAAAATAGAAATTCCAGCAATATTTGGTGACTGTCCTTCGCCTTCATCAATTCTTCTAGGTTTTGTAGGTTGAAACACAGTCATTAAAAGAAACAGCGATTTAATACTGGGTGAGGAACAGATAAGCTCTGCTACAAAGGTGAGGTTGTTGAAGACACAGGTCATGGCGAGATTGAGCACATCAACAAGAGGTAGTCATACTGCATCAGCCAGGTATCTCCCAGCCTAAGATTTCACAGCAGACTGGGAATTCAAGATGTGCTTTTCATGCAATTTAAAAAGCACCAAGAAATGGACAACGTTGAGGGCGTAGACGCAGATGAGGTTTCTACCCTCTGCCCATTCATTCATTTTGTCAACCTCCCGGCTCTTAGTGATTTTCATCTTTTTCCTTGTCAGACATATTAAGGAGCGATGGGCAACAAACATATATACCAATTATCCTCAAAATGCCCCATAAACAGCTGTGTAGAAGGTTTATTACTGGGTGAGGAACAGACAAACTCAGCTACAAAGGTGAGGTTGTGGAAGAAAGTTTCATCTTACAGGTCATACACCATGGCGAGACTGAGCACAGCACCAAGACACAATGTAGTTATACTGCATCAGCCAGGTATCTCCCAGCCTAAGATTTTACAACAGACTGGGATTTCCAGATGTGCTTTTCAGGTAATTTAAAAATCACCAAGAAATGGACAACGTTGAGGGCGTACATGCAATGGTCGACCGAGATGAGTTTTCTACGTTTCCCTCTGCCCATTCATTCATTTTGTGAACCTCCCGACTCTTAGTGATTTTCATCTTTGTCTTTGTCATATTAGGAGTGATTGTCAACAAACATATATACCAATTAGCCTCAAAATGCCCCATAACGCTACCATATTGCCATAAATTGCACCATATCGACCTATTTTCTCATCATCACCTCTCATACATCTACATATAGCGCCATATCTACTGTCATCAAGCACCTTATGCCGTCTATTGCATCACAATGCCGCCATATGTTATCTCCTAGCCTACAGATGTCCTCGTAATTCCATGATATAGTGATATAGCCATATAACGCCATAGTCCAACCTCATAATGCTGCCCTGTGCCATGACGTCTAATGCCATCTCTCATGCCCCCCATGTAACCCCATGTCGCCTATGACACATAATTCCGCCATATAGCTCCAGTATGATATCATAGAGTCACCATATAGAGTAGTAATGCTACCAAATAGTACCATATATCATAATATAGCGCCGTGTAACCATATATTCTTATAGAGCCATCACATAGCACCATAATGTCCCCATATATCCTCATAGAGCCATCATATAGTGCCATAATGATACCATATAGCCCCACAATGTCACTATCCTATCCTATATCCACCTTACTCCCCATAATATTTCACATAAATAATATCATTCATGTAGTTGTACTTTTTACGATTAGTTCCTGAAGTTTTTATGCAGAGTTTGCAAACCAAAATTTCAGATCTTGCAAAAAGCAGTCACTTAATATTCCGGCTGAATTCACAGATTATTACGGCCTTTGTTCCCGCGCACAATACTTGTCTGTATCTCCAGTGATTTTAGGATGAATTGGGATAATTGCAGAGAAATGCTATATACAGAGAGGCACAATAGTAGAAATTACCGCAGGAGGATCACTTCCCTGCCTTCAGCTGAAGATTAGGGGTGCTCGTCCCCATAATCTGTCACAGGCCCATTGGGGGATCTATGGATCAGACTTTCTTATAAGGGCCCTAAATATTTACTTATATCCATGCAGTCTTCAGTCTACAGTGGAAAACGAAGCTTTCTGGAAGGAGGAGCCCTAGGAGCTGTCCGGTGCTGAACCCGGTAAATGCACATGTAACCCCGCAATAGCAACTGCAAATGCTGATTGTGTGGAATCATTTACACCCTGACCAGTCTCTACAAAGGAGCGGCACACATCGGGGGTCCACTGGACAGTAATGGTAGAACATATGTGGAGTCGCAGGGGAAAGGGTTGAGATATCTTCACCAGGGGGCTGAGCCCCGCAGAAGCCAATGATCTCTAAAAGTGGGGACATTTTGGGCTACATTACATTACTTAATCTGTATTATACTCCAGAGCTGCACTCACTATTCTGCTGGTGCAGTCACTGTGTACATACATTACATTACTGGTCCTGAGTTACATCCTGTATTATTCTCCAGAGCTGCACTCACTATTCTGCTGGTGCAGTCACTGTGTACATACATTACATTACTGATCCTGAGTTACATCCTGTATTATACTCCAGAGCTGCACTCACTATTCTGCTGGTGCAGTCACTGTGTACATACATTACTTATCCTGTATTATGTTGCTGACTGTTGCAGACTACATTAGTCTTTTACATAGATACCAATGTAAAGTTACCACTCATTTGTATTATGCAGGAATCATTAGATGACGTTCTCTATAAATTGTTCTCCTTAATAGTTTTCTACAGAATTGAAGTTTGCTTCTTTTTAATTAATCAATACACCATTTCTTTGCCATTAGAATACAATGGAAGAGTAGAAAAACCCCAGCAAAACTCCCATTGTAATCTATGGGCTGTTGGAGGGGGATGGGCAGAATCAATTCTCTTTTTTGTACTGGTCGGATGGAATTTAAAATAAAACTTTTTGCAAGATTAATATTCTTTTCATTGCGAGTAGAGAAGGCTCATTGAGGTAAATGGGTTTTTGATTACGGTGGAGAAACATGTCAAACACTGTAAAGTGGCTTTTATTGCTAAAATCGTTATAAAAAATCTCTAGTAAAAATATTAAAGAAACAAGTTATTCTCGGTTTCTTACAAAACTGATTTAAACACTTTCTTAAAGGAAATGTTAACCCTAGAAAACCATTTTGCATCTCACATCTTAAAAGGGACATAAATCAGTCCTTATATATTTTATAATATCTTTTTCTGATACAAAGCTCCAAATCCTCTGCATAGACATGATAAAATTAATGACTTCCTGCAGCCACCACTAGGGGGAGCACACTGCATACAACTTACACATTGAACTCAGTCTGTACTAAGCTCCCTCTAGTGGTGGCTGAAGGTGACTACAAATGTATAATTTATTTTTGCAGGGTGATTTGAAGCTCTGTGTTAGAAATAAATGTATTTCATGCTCTATAAGGGAATATTAAAGGGGTTGCCCCATCATTAAATATCACATTCATTGAATACATTAGAAAAATAAATAGTATTCACCATATACATGTTAGAAAAGGATCCAGTGAAGAGTTTTGACATTTAATTTCATAGCATGGCGCCACCTGGTGGTCAAAGTGTATAGCAATGTGCAAGTCCACCTAAAGAGCTGAGTGCTGGTGGTCACACATGCTCAGTCGCTGGCTTACAGGACACTATCAAAATTGTAAACGCAGCTCTGGAAGTGACTAGAGTATAAGAAAAAGTCAGCCTTGTAAGAGGATTACCGCAGCTCTCTACATAGAATATTATATTCCGTGGAGGAACAGAATAATATCCTATATAAATTCATTAGATATTCTTTATGAATGGAAAACTCAGGAGAAATTCTCGATAGAAGGTGATCGGATTTCATTAACTCTTCGTTTTTGCATTTTTCCTTCCCTTTATCCAGAACTTTTTTTATTCTTCCGTGGCATGAGGACTTGTTTTTTTTCCTAGATGTAGTTTTGAATGACATTTTTACTTTAGAATGTACTGAAAATTGTTAAAAAAAAAAAAAAAATCCAAGCAGAGTGAAATTTTACAGGGAATTGTCAGCACGATGTAGGGATAGAGACCCTGATTCCAGCTATGTATCACTTAATTTACTGGGTGCAGCAGTTGTGATATAATCACAGTTTTCTCTGCTGCAGATCTAGCAATGCTGAGCTCTGCATAACCCCGCCCACACCACTGATTGGCCGCTTTCTTCCTATGCACACTAGAAGCTGCCAATCAGTGGTGGGGGCGAGGTTGGACCAGGAGGCACGAGACACTTAGTCCTGTAGTGATAATCTCCTGCTGATAAAACACTGATTTTATTGAAACAGCCTAGTAAGTGACACATCACAGGAATCAGAGTTAACAGAGAACTTGTCAGTGAACTCGCTATGACGGTCTGTTTATAACATTTTTATGTTTTTTCTGTTAGTTCCTCTCAGCCGATTTATAACCACAGACCACATCAAAGTTAAATGTCCAGGGAAATAAAGAGCCTGTAAAAGCAAAACGGTGCAACATTTTTAATGAAAGCGAATTGCAAAAATGATTTTTTTAGCCCCAAATACATGCATTTAAGCAAAAACAAAACAAAAAAACCTCTCCCTTTAATGGTGATGGAACGAAACAAATGACTGAGAACGACAGAAAACAAAAAGAGACGACAGGAAGGCAACCAGCTGAGAGAATTGATTGTCGGCATCAAAAAGTTTGACAATCATCAGAGAAGAAAAACCCTCCTACACTAAGTAGAACAGTAGACTCCAACGTCAACATTTATAATGAAGAGAGACATAAAGGAAATGGGAAAAGTAAGAATATAAAAACTATGGAATAAAACAAGAGGAAAACGTATGATTATGGTCCAGTTCAGCTTTCAAAAATTTCTAAAATGTTGGATGTCTTCTGTGGTTGAAAATTTTTGATTTCTAAAACCAGCTTATAAATTGGGTCTCGATGGAAGGTCCATTGATCAAAGCCTCCATTGGAAAGTCCAGAAGTCAAAAAATGTGTCAAAATGGTGTATAGACAGTTCCAAAAAGACTAAAGCCATAGACCCCACATGCCTGAAAATAGTGTGAAGTGGAACCTATGAGCCAGTCCTAAACCAAAGTTCTCAACCGGTGGTTCATTTATTCTAGTGGGTACTTGGATGGTGGTAAGACCCTATTTTATATAGGAAGTACAGGGTCTGGACACTTGGGGCGCTCTGGTGATATTTGTTTGAATCTGCGTCTTTTAAAGTTCCATAGCAAAGTCCGATCTAAGCCCATGGCCACTTCCCAGTCCCCCTCTAGTGCCATCATATATCATGCCCTTGAATCCCAATTTATAAGCTCAGTCACCAAAAAAATCATAGAAATTACCATTTTAAGTAAAATTTGCATAGCCTTCAACCTTTTGAGACAATCCTGCAAAAAAACACAACTGGGCAGTGCCGTTAAATAATTTTATTCCTCCTTTTGTGGAAACCCATTTAAAGAAGACCTGTCACTTGCTCAAAAAATGTAGTTACTTTATAAAAATCCCTGAGCTCCCCTGATTCTGCTGCTCTTTTCCATTTTGCACTGCGTCGCTCCATTGCAGAGATATTCACATCTGTTGCTTTTGGAGCGCAGTGTGTGAAATCTCTGCTTGTAGTCCAACTGGGCGTTTCTTCAGAGTCTTCTAAGGGGGCATGTGCGTTAGCCGCTAGGTCTCCCCGATCAGCACTCAGCAGCGCTTTGGACGCAACGTATTTTTGTTGTGTCCAAAACGCGGTGCCGTACTTTTGTTGTCGGTACATGTGAATCCACCTCATATAATGACACTTCAAATCGGTCAAAATCTACAGCGGAGACTAGCGTGTCCGCTACAGAAATTGACACGCTGCGGGTGAGTTTGGGTACGTGGCCACGGTCAGGAGCCGCTGCAGGATTGACACTGCGTGTTTATACAGCGTCAAACCCGCAGCGTCCAGATGTTACAGCATAATGGATGGGATTTCTACAAATCCCATGTCCACTATGCGTGCATCAGAGGCTGCGAATCACCCGCGGACACTGACATGTGGCGCGTCTTTCAGGACCGCAGCATGTCAAATTCTCTTGTGGAGTCACTAGTCTCCATAACAGAAATTTGACCACTAGAATATATTGAATGCGGTAATTTGCATAAACTATGCGCCCAAAGCGCTGCTACGTCCGGATCATGGACACAGAGCTGAAAATGAAAAAAAAAAAAATGGTGTCGGCTCCTGTGTCAATTTTATAACCAGCAGAGGGAAAGCTGACAGCTGGGGGCGGATATTAGTAGCCGGGGAAGGGGCCATTAGCAAACAATGTTCCCTGGCTATTAATATCAGCCGACAGCTGTTTGTTTAGCCTTTACTGGCTAGATTACTGGGGGACCTCAGAAAAAAATTGACATGTGGTCCCCCTATAAAATCTAAAAAATGCAAAACAGACAGCTGCGGGCTGATATTAATAGCCAGGGAAAGGGCCATGAATACTAGCCCCCTCCGCAGCTATTAATATCGCCCCTCATAATATCAATATTAATATCACCCCTTTCTTCCGAAAAAAACGTAAAATAAACAACCATATTTCTCACCTGTCCGCTGTCAACGACGCAGTCCACGTACCGCCAACGAGTGTCCCACGGCGATCTGGGTCACTTCTACAGCAGTGACATCAGCAATCACTGATGTCACTGCTGTAGAAGACAGCAGTGTATACTGACAGGGGTGTAAAATCACTCCTGTCAGTGTACATTGCTGCTGCAGGAGGTCACTGGGGTTTATCAGCTGAAGATCAGCTGATCAGCCCCGGTGAGCTCTCATCACCATCACCCTGGGAAAGCTCTTCAGAATGTTCCCATAGTGAGATCACGTGAGCGCTCAGCTGATCGCTCACGTGACCGCAGGTCCTGGAAGCACAGTATGCTGCTGGGAGCGAGTGTGCTTCCCGCAGTATACCGTCGGCCGCCAGGAGGAGAGGATCGCCGGGACCGAGGACACCGGGGGCCACAGGACAGAGGAGTATATGGATTTTTTTTTTTCCTTTTTTTCACTGCGGGTGGTTCCCGGCTTTGCTGAGGAGAACTACTGCTCCCCCCAGCAGAGCCGCTCTTGCTGTTATTAGCGGGAGCGGCGGCCGGATGAGAGGAGTTATAGTCCTCCTCTCCTGACCCGGGTACCACCCGCACCGCGTTTTCGGAGCATTTCACACTCATTTTCATTAATTGAAACGCAGCAAATCTGAAAGTATAAATATTATACCTGCAGATTTATTGCATTTCAATTAAAGTCAATGGGCAGGAATCGCTGGGCATAATGGTCATGCTGCGTTTTTTTTCCGCAATGCTAATCCTGAGCGGAAATTTCTGCATCATGTGCACAGCACATCAGGATTAGCATTGCTATACATGGCAGACCTATTAACAAGCGTTTCTGCAGCGTTTCTGGGGTGGAAAACGCATCAAAAACGCTTTGTGTGCACATAGCCTAATACGATGCCCTTTCGCTGCGTCATTTAGTCGTCACTCCCAATAAAAAGTTTTTAGTTTTTCAAATTGGATAGGGCTTATTTCTTTAGTCGAAAACGGGCACTTTGAGCAATACTTAGTGGGTGCAGCTATGACCAGTAGATGAGCTTTGGTAAGACATCATAGTAATGTAAGCATCTAAAGGATCTGGATCGGTTAGAAGCCCCCTTTACAGCCGTAACATATTTTTGATCCACTTTAATAAAAGTGGAGAAGAAACTTTCAGCTACTAAGCGTTGTAATGATCGGCAACTTTAAGTGGCTTGCGAGCGAAAAAACAAATCTCTTTCATCGTTCCAGACTTTTGTGGAAAACATAAAAGATGAGACAAAAACAATACAAAACATTCTGGTACGGCCCGAAATGAGCAGAATAAAAGAAATTCAAAAGAGCTGCAATCACAGTGATCGACGCGGCCGGGGATGTCCTGAAACATCTTGTACCCTGGGATAATAGGAACGCTTTTTTTCCATTAAGGATGGATCTTCAAGTAGAACAGACATTCAGATATCTTTTCTTTGATTTTATGGTGATGAGATTTACACCGGCACTTGTATTTTTGCAAATATGAGAACATCTTTTTTTTGTAATGAAAAGGATAAATGTAACTATTGGTGAATAGGGGACGGAAGGTAAAATGTTATTGGAGTCTACTGATTTACTAAAATTGTACAGATTAGATGGGAAATACGTGGGACCTCATGTGATCGCAGATGATCTCAGGATCTCGCTGGTCTACTGTAGGATGAGATGAGAAGGTCCCATGCCAGTCATGAAGGTGGCTGTTAGAACCTTGCTCTTAGGTTTTTTCCTTTGCTGGTCACATGACCTTGTTGGCCTATTTAATCCTGCTCCGCCCTTCTGGCTTTGCTGGACTTCATTGTATAACTACTTTCTAGCTAGCCTGTGCTCTGTATCTAACTCTGTTAGTTTGCTTGGTCTACGGACCTCTATGTTCTATATATTTTGTTTGTTCGTCTGTCTGCTACTATTTCTGTTAGGAGGTGTCCCATTTTCCTCCCAGTCCTTAGTACTTGTAGGGATTCCTTCCCCACATCTATAGGTCTCCGTACAGACTAGCTTAGGACTTTAGCAGGTCTGATCGCAGGATCAGGTTCCCTGTTACATCGTAGGGATTCAGCTGAGTTCTATCGTAGGGACAGATCTCCTCTCTTTCCTTAGCTCTGGTAGCAGAACATAACAGTAAGTCCAGCCTGCAAATTCTCTAAGGAAAGATTTTTCTGTTCCATCATGGTGTCGGTTCAGGATTTGGCTAAACACCTGCAGGGACTCTCTCTGGAGGTGGCCGAGCTCCGTCAGCACGTGAGTAACTGTCCTGGAGCACATTTCTTGGAGCCTAAGGTATGTTTGCCGGATTTATTTTTTGGTGAACACCGAGAATTTTTTTCATTTAAAAATGCTTGCTTATTGTATTTTCGTTTGAGACCCAAGTCCTCTGGGGATGAATCCCAGCGCATAGGGTTCATAATGTCACTTTTGCGCAAAGAGCCTCAGGAGTGGGCCTTTTCTTTGCAACCTAGTGATACATGCTTCAGATCAGTGGATAGTTTTTTTTCTGCTATGTCAGTTTCTGGTTATGAGAATGTGTGTACTAACAGTGGTGAATCGATGGAGATTGGATCGGTGGCACCTCGCTCTCAAGAAAAAGACCGTCGATTTTCTGAAGGCTTGTGTTTCTATTGCGGAAAATCTGGTCATTTGATTAAAGGCTGTGAGCTTCGTATGAAGAAAGAAAAAAAAATGGTCAGTCATGCCCGTATTGCCTGTTTAAATTCCAAGGGTGTATTTTTAGCTGCTTCCACGATTGCTCAGGAAAAATTAATGGAATTTCGGGTGTTTGTTGAGTGTCACGAATCTCGGTTGGCAGGTCATCCTGGAATCTCTGAGACCAAGAGACTGGTGGGTCGCAGTTTTTGGTGGCCTGGATGGCAGAAGGAAGTCATTAAGTGGGTGCGTCAATGTACTATATGTGCTAGATCTAAGTCCTCACATACTCCTGCTGCGGGGTTGCTTTGTCCTTTGGAGGTTCCCAGTGCTCCTTGGACACATTTGGCTATGGACTTTATAACTGACCTTCCCCCCTCTGAGGGTTTTACTGTCATCTGGGTGGTCGTGGACCGTTTTAGCAAGATGTGTCACTTGGTTCCCTTCGTCAAACTGCCCTGCGCTAAAACTCTCGCTAAGGCCTTTGTCAAGGAAATTGTCAGACTTCATGGCGTTCCTACTGACATTGTTTCTGATAGGGGTCCTCAGTTCGTGGCTCGTTTTTGGCGTGCCTTTTGTGACAGGTTGGGAGTTTATTTGTCGTTCTCGTCCGGATATCATCCTGAATCTAATGGCCAGACAGAAAGGAAAAACCAGGATGTTGAGCAGTTCTTGCGTTGTTTTGTGGCAGACAATCAAGAGGGGTGGTCTGAGTTTCTGCCACTTGCTGAATTTGCTCTGAACAATCATACATCTTCTTCTGCTGGTTGTTCGCCTTTTTTTTGTTGTTCTGGGAGACATCCGTCGTTTGGGTCGTTCTCCAAGTTGGGATCTGCCGTGCCTGAGGAGGAGAATTTTTCCGGTGATTTGGAGAGAGTTTGGACGGATGTGCGTGGTAATCTTCAGGAGGCCAACAGAAAATCTAAAGACTACTTTGATAGGAAACGACAGGAGGTTTTGTTCGCTGTTGGTGACATGGTCTGGTTGTCCTCTAGGAATCTGCGGTTGAGGATTCCTTCTAAGAAATTGGGTCCCAAGTTTGTAGGGCCCTTTAAGGTGCTCCAGGTTGTCAACCAATCTGCTGTTAGGTTGGAGGTTCCTACCTCCTGGAGAATTAATCCGGTATTTCATGTCTCTCTGTTAAAAAAAAGCTGTTGTGTCGGATGGTGACGCCTCTGCCTCTGTTCCTCCGGTGGTGGAGGACGGGGAATATGAAATTTCTCGCATCCTTAACTCTAGACGGTATAGAGGTAGTTTGCAGTATCTTGTGGCCTGGAAAGGTTTCGGACCCGAGGATAACTCTTGGGTGAGGTCAGATGATGTTTCCGCGTCCAGACTTATCAGAGCGTTTCACAGGAGATTTCCTGATAAGCCTGGTCCTAGGGGATCCGGAGGATCCTCTTAGATGGGGGGGTACTGTTAGAACCTTGCTCTTAGGTTTTTTCCTTTGCTGGTCACATGACCTTGTTGGCCTATTTAATCCTGCTCCGCCCTTCTGGCTTTGCTGGACTTCATTGTATAACTACTTTCTAGCTAGCCTGTGCTCTGTATCTTTCTCTGTTAGTTTGCTTGGTCTACGGACCTCTATGTTCTATATATTTTGTTTGTTCGTCTGTCTGCTACTATTTCTGTTAGGAGGTGTCCCATTTTCCTCCCAGTCCTTAGTACTTGTAGGGATTCCTTCCCCACATCTATAGGTCTCCGTACAGACTAGCTTAGGACTTTAGCAGGTCTGATCACAGGATCAGGTTCCCTGTTACATCGTAGGGATTCAGCTGAGTTCTATCGTAGGGACAGATCTCCTCTCTTTCCTTAGCTCTGGTAGCAGAACATAACAGTGGCCATAGAAGATCCTCGGACACCAAAATGCAGCATCACATCAAGGGTCTGATCCTAACTTGCTCTATGAGAAAAGCAATGGAAGCAAGGCACCAGTAAAAAGTCAAGCGATGACTTTCAGGACACACGTCTTTGTAACACCACTGCCTGCATCCCTGCATGGCTACCCATCCCTCACCATGCAGAGACAGACTCAGCACTCCAGGCCGTGCAGTGAGCTCTTTGTCCTCCGCTTGCTGTGTGCATTGAGCTACTTGTCCTCCGCTTGCTGTGTGCAGTGAGCTCCTGGTCCTCCGCTTGCTGTGTGCAGTGAGCTCCTGGTCCTCCGCTTGCTGTGTGCAGTGAGCTCCTGGTCCTCCGCTTGCTGTGTGCAGTGAGCTCCTGGTCCTCCGCTTGCTGTGTGCAGTGAGCTCCTGGTCCTCCGCTTGCTGTGTGCAGTGAGCTCCTGGTCCTCCGCTTGCTGTGTGCAGTGAGCTCCTGGTCTTCCGCTTGCTGTGTGCAGTGAGCTCCTGGTCCTCCGCTTGCTGTGTGCAGTGAGCTCCTGGTCCTCCGCTTGCTGTGTCCAGTGAGCTCCTGGTCCTCTGCTTGCTGTGTGCAGTGAGCTCCTGGTCCTCCGCTTGCTGTGTGCAGTGAGCTCCTGGTCCTCCGCTTGCTGTGTCCAGTGAGCTCCCAGTCCTCTGCTTGCTGTGCATATTTCCTGGCTGCATGCTTAGGGTGGCTGCGCCTGCACTCCCTGATTCTTAAAGACACAGTGCATGCATTCCTAAGGTGTCCCCAGCCTATTCCTAGGAGGCACTTAGTACTTAAGGCACCTTCACCGGTGGGGAGGTACCTGAGCAACATTCTCTATCAGTGTGTTTGTGCAACTATTGCCAGGTCCTGTCCTGTTTCAGCCACCCTGTGGGCTGAATGCCCAGGCCTGAATCCTGAACCTGTATCTGTTCTTGTCTGAATTAGGACCTATTCCTGAACCTGTTTGTATCGGTGTCCGGATCTTTCCTTTACCCTCCTTTGTCTGAACCAGGACCTATCTCTAATCTGTTGTCTCTGTGTAACATTGATGAGTTGTATGTACACTTGCTACTTCATAGTAAGTACCTTGTGTTAATCTGGCTTTGTCTGTGTTGTGACTAGTGTTGAGCCACCCCCGTAGTGTTCGAGTTCGGTTCGTCGAACACCCGTATGTTCGCCGAACTGTTCGTCGAAACACCTTCAAACACCGTTAAAACCAATGGCAGGCAAACAAAAACACATAGAAACACATAGAAAACACCTTCAAAAGGTGTCTAAAACCTGACAAACTGCTCAGAAGACACAACTAACACATGGAAAAGTGACAAGTACATATAGTCATGCGAAAAGAAAAGAGGTGGAGGAGTAAAAGGAGGGGGAGACACAGATATAGGCATGTCATGCCCTTCTAAAACCAAAAAAAGTGCGAAGCCGACACGGCCAGTCCGTTCCTGCCCGTGTGACCTCCGTATCGCCGGGTTTGTGCCAGAGCTGCGGTGGACCCTGACGGCCAGCCCCCCTCTCCCAATACTCGTGCCTGTCCGCTGGTGGGTCGAGCGAGTGACGCACCCCTGGGCCTGTGTCGCACAGCGTTGCGCATGCAGGAGCTTACCCGGAGCCGGATCTGTTGAGGGTTGTAGTCTCGTGGCGGTGACCCGGTCCGTGCCCAGGGAGTCAGACTAAGTGGCGTTGTATTAGCGGTAGATGTTGGACGACTACGCCACCCGTTGAATGCAGCGAAGGAGCTGCCGCTGCAGGGCAGACCGCTGAGGCCGGTGGTAGGATTGTGCAGCGTGGTAGTATCACCCCCAACGGGAGGGGTATGGCCTCAGGGCAGCCGACGTGGATGATGGGGGTATCAGGAATCACTCAGAGACGATGCGGTGTAGTTCAGGGTCTTTACTGGTGATAAAGATAGACCCTCCCGGAGTACTGGCTAGCGATCGGGGCCTGGTCAGTCCTTGAGCAGATGGGATCTCCCCTGGCCAGGCGGAGTTGTAGGCCTCCCAAACTGACTGTACTCTTCTGGCTACCTTGCTAGAGGCGGGTATAAGTAGCCCACGTCCTTGAGTGTACCGTGTGGTGCTCACCCGTATGGCCGGTGACTCGGGGCCTTCTAGTGGCGTCCGCTCCACGACGGCGGTGCTGGTCCCACGCGTGTGACCGTGCCTTCGGGTTTCTTGGCCAGAGGACCTGAAATCCCCTGCCGGGCGGTTTCTGCTGCTGGGTAAAGATTAGTCCCCACAGCCTCGGACTCCGGGTCCGGTGATAGCTTCTCAGTCAGGGCGAGCTCTGCAGCTGCCAGCCCCTGACTCCTTATAGCACTGCTCCCACAGAGCTCCTGATGTTCTTCTCCTATATCTGCTGCTCTTCTCTGTCTCTACTTCTTCTCTACTCACTAACCCTGCCTCAGCCCTAGGTTTATATAGGGGAAGTCCTTCCCCTCCCAGGACTGGGCAGGAGGTGTGGCATGCATAGGATCCCTGACCAAGAGACCTCCCACCTGCTCTCAGACATAACATTGCTGTTACTGTGGAAACCAGACCCCTGGGGTGCCACATTAGCCCCCCTGTGTTGGAGGCAGGTCTAAGCTTTTTAATTTAAATTGTCTCTCTAATTTGAATGAATACACTTTAAATCCTTTTACAAGGATCTATTGGAGGGCAAGTCTCATGCCAGCAGCCACGGTAATTCCAGCTCCAGTAGCGTCCACTAAAGCTGCTGCAGTTAAAAAGCTTTTATAAGGATCGAGCTTGGCGGTCCACCGCAAGGCGTCCTACCGCCAGTCCCAGCCCCTATGCCTTGGGGTGCCTCCTGATGCTCTTCACTGAGTATCCCGTGGTCCCGAAGCATTTCCTTTGAAAAAATTAAGTGTCCAAACTACAGGTGTTGTAGCTTGCTTAACAGCCGGGATAATCCGCTGACTAGCAGACACTGCTACTATGCACAAAGTATTTCCTGGGCTAGATGCAGTTAAAAATTTGTAATTAGATACTCTCGTTGGATGCTGAGAAAGCATTCCATAGAGTCTCCTGGCACGCCATATATTATTCTCTTAAAAAGCTTGGGGTAGGGGTCTAGGGGACCCTTTTATAGCCAAAATCACGGCCCTGTATCGCAATATGTCACCTAGGCTGAAGATAGATGGAACTGTAGCACCCCGAGGGCTCGGTTGCTACAGAGGTATTGCACCTCACCCAGAGGTGTGATATCTCACTCTCAGGTAAGGATGGAGTGTGGATCAGGACCCCGACACCTGCATGCATTACACCATATTGCCGTGGGGCAGGGCAACCAATATGCCCTTGAGATGGGCACGACAGTCCCTGTCCCTGGCTGGAGTGGGGGGAGGGAACACCGAGGAAGGGGAACCCTGTAGTGCAGGAGCAGGGAGGAAGCAGTTCCTGGGTGCATTGAGAAGGGAGTATAAAAGGTGGGCACCATCTTAGTTCAGTGCAGAGAAGTCTGAGCAGAAGTAACAGGGAGCAGGGGCTCTGCATGAGCTCTGCTCCGGAGGCGGGCCTAGTAACAGAGGCCTAGGCCTGGAAGAGGGAGAAGGAAGGAAGAGGAGCGGCGAAGGCTCCAGGGAGAAGGAAGGAAGAGGAGCGGAGAAGGCTCCAGGAACGAGGAACGAAGGGATCCCAGGGGTGCGGACGGGCGAGTCGCCACCGCACGCCCGAATCCACCTGCATGGAGGGGTCAGGCCAAAGGGGGAGACCGGTCCCCGAAACTAGTGGAGGCGGGAAACGACCCTCAGCTAGAAACCGGAGGCTGTGACATTTTATGTGGCGCAGCCCCTAACTACACCCGCTAGGAAGGCACCACATAGGGTCAGGGAAACTGGCGCCAAGTTTACCAAGAGGAGGCCCGAGGCAGCCGGACAGAGGCGTTGGTAAGAAAGGCCAGACAAAGGACACACAAAGGGGGTCCTGTGAAGCGCTCCAAAGTTATCTGGAAGTTGTCTAAGCCCCTCACCTGGTGAGCACAGTACGACGTGGGCAGCCGTTACCTGCAGAAGTGGTCTGGATAATAAGAACTGTGAGTAAAGGCCCTGGACTGCATTACTGACTCCGTGTCGTTACTGCTGCTGCCCTGCACCATCACCCCCATCCTCCGCATACACTGCCCTGAGGCTATACTCCTCCCGTGGGGAGTTATGCTACGCTCTGCTGCACCCACAACACCAGCCTCAGCGGTCTGCCCTGGAGCGGCGGTTCACTCTGACCGCAATCCACGGGTGGCGTAGTCGGACATTTAAACATCAAAACCACATAAATAGTTCCTCCACTGGTTTGACCGCCCTGAGCCATGGAACCGGGTCGCCGCCACGGAGACTACAACCACCAGCATCCACCAAAAAGGGTCCGGCTCCGGGTGTCCCAAGGCCCAGGGGGTGCGTCAGAACATTTTCATCACCTTTCATAATCACCAATGGGACAAGGCAGGGATGTCCTCTGTCCCCTCTCTTATACATCCTAGTGACGGAGCACCTGCTCTCATCAATTCGCCATAACCCCAATATTAGGTGGATTGAGGTGGGAGGCACCGAGTACAAGTGCTCTCTATTTGCTGATGATGTCCTAGTAAATATCACTCAATCACACATATCCATCCATGCTGTTATGGCTGAAATAGATCACTTTGTTACATGGTCAAATTTTAAAATCAATGCAGCGAAGTCTGAGGCCCTCGATGTCTCCCTCCCCAAATCCATACAGGATTCCATCCAGTCCAACTTTCCCTTTGCCTGGCCCTCACAGGGTATCAAATACTTAGGAATTCCTATTCATAGAGACCTCTCCCATCTATGTTATCTTAATTCTGGGCCCTTTATTGAACAACTCCATACAGACCACGGTTGGAAAGTTAGAACTGTAAGATTCACTACGTGAACCACTGGTGTTTTGTGGAAAAGCACATGTACACCGCGTTCCAAATTATTACGCAAAAAGTGTTTAGGAGTGATAAGGGAAGAATTTGTTTGTTTGTCAGTTAAACTCATTGATGGTGATGTGTGTTAATTGAGGACTCTTTCCTCCAGGCAATTACGTCAGGTTAAAAGAGCAGCGGCAAAAAAGCCGTGTCATAGCAGCAGACAAGTTTTTTAAGCTGCTGGTGCCTCCAACGTCCCCCGAACAACAAGATGCAGGGTCCTTCAGAGGTTTGCAGCTGTGCGTAAGCCATCCTGTCGACCTCCTCTATCCACTGCACACAAGCAGAAACGGCTCCAGTGGGCCAAACAATACATGAAGACTGACTTCAAAACTGTTTTGTTCACCGATGAGTGCCGTGCAACGCTCGATGGTCCAGATGGATAGAGTGGAGGATGGCTGGTTGATAGACACCCCACGCAAACACGGCTATGGCGCCAACAAGGAGGAGGTGGAGTAATGTTTTGGGCTGGAATCATGGGGAGAGAGATTGTCGACCCCTTTAGGATCCCTGAAGGGGTAAAGATGAACACCATAATGTATGAGGAGTTTCTCAAACAGCACTTCCTGCCATGGTTCAAGAAGAAGAACCGTGTATTCCACAGCAAGATCATTTTCATGCATGATAATGCACCGTCTCATGCTGCACATAACACATCTGCATCTCTGGTTGATATGGGCATAAAAGGGGACAAACTTATGGTGTGACCCCATGCTCCCCTGAACTCAACCCCATTCAGAACCTCTGGAGCATCATCAAAAGGAGTGTCTATGATGGCGGGAGGCAGTTCACATCTAAGCAACATCTCTGGGACGGTATTCTGTCCTCATGCAAAACAATTGAAGCAGAAACCATCCAAAACCTGACAAATTCAATGGATGAGACAGTTCAGAAGTTCCTTTCGAACAAGGGGTCCTATGTGCAAATGTAACATCACCTAGAATAAAGTTTTGAGTTGAAAACTGTTTGATTTCAGTTTCTAATAACCAGCTAATGCTTATAATTTCAAAAATGACCATTTTTTTGTTCTTTATTAAAATGAAAAGGTTGATCGAAGAGTGTGGGGGATCAAAGAGTGTGGCAACCCAGTAGTCAGGATTACTTCGAATTCTGACAATCTGAGGGTCATGTTGCAGGTAGTGCAGCAAGAAGGCACTCATGTGTCTTGCGCATCTAGGAGACCCAAAATTATTTTCCGGGCTAGATGCAGCTAAAAATTATTATTAATTTGAAAGCTGGTAGAGCTTAGTATAGATGGCCTAATAGAATCAGTACTGCACACTGCTACAAAGCCCAAATTATTTTCCAGCCAAGATACAGATAAACATGATTAGTAATTTTAAATCTGGTGGAGCTTATGATAGATGGCCTAATAGAATCAGTACTGCACACTGCTACAAAGCCCAAATTATTTTCCAGCCAAGATACAGATAAACATGATTAGTAATTTTAAATCTGGTGGAGCTTAGTATAGATGGCCTAACAGAATCAGTACTGCACACTGCTACAAAGCCCAAATTATTTTCCAGCCAAGATATAGATAAACATGATTAGTAATTTTAAATCTGGTGGAGCTTAGTATAGATGGCCTAACAGAATCAGTACTGCACACTGCTACAAAGCCCAAATTATTTTCCAGCCAAGATACAGATAAACATGATTAGTAATTTGAAAGCTTAAAAAGGTTGGTGAGGTGATTTTAACAAATCATCAAGCTTTTACTCTCCCCAGGATGACACAGGGGTAGAAAAGTCATTTCGGATCCATGATTTGTTCATCTTTATGAACGTGAGTCTGTCTACATTATCAGTGGAGAGCCGCGTGCGCTTATCTGTCAGCACACCACCAGCGGCGCTGAACACACGTTCAGACAGAACACTGGCTGCGGGGCATGACAAGATCTCCAAGGCGTAAGTGGCGAGCTCCGGCCATTTATCCAGACTGGAAGCCCAAATAGAGCAAGGGTCTAGTGACACAGTCATGGCTTCAATGTTTACTTGGAGATACTCCTGTACCATCGTCTCTAGGCGTTGACTATGTGTCAGACTTCTTGTCTCCTGTGGCCTTGCAAAGGATGGGCTAAAAAAGTGGTGAAATGATTCCGCAAAATTGATGTTACCAGCAGATACTGTGTTTCTGTTACGGTTTGAGTGCTGAACACTCGACGGTCCCACGGTTGGCAGGTTGGAACTTTAAGATTCACTACGTGCACCACTGGTGTTTTGTGGAAAAGCACATGTAAGATTCTGCAACAGTCTCTGCTGATACTCCTGCATGCGTGCATCCCTTTCTATGGCAGGAATAATTTCTGCAAATTTACTTTTGTACCGGGGATCTAACAGTGTGGCAACCCAGTAGTCAGGATTATTTCTAATTCTCACAATTCGAGGGTCATGTTGCAGTTAGTGCAGCAAGAAGGCACTCATGTGTCTTGCTGAATCCAGGAGCAACAAGTCCCTGTTGTGTTGGTGGCGAGGTAACAATCATGCTTCCTTCCTCTGTCCTCTCCCCCCAACCTCGCACAACAGAAATGTGTTCAAGGTCTCCCTCATCTGATGAGTCTTCCATCAATTCGTCCTCCACTTCTTCCTGGGCTCCTGCACCTTCCTCACTAGTTTGGCTGCTACCATGCGCCCTGGTAAAACCATCTCCCCCACCCTCACATGCCTGCCACCTTGGTGCTGCCGACCGTCTGGACCTTGCAGATGTTAGCCCTTCCGCATACAACTCCTCCTCCTCTACTTCCTCCACCTCCTCTTGTGCCACCACCTGACTCCGAATTCTGTTTAACATGTGCTCCAGCATGTAAATCACCGGAATAGTCATGCTGATAATGGCATCGTCAGCACTAAACATCTTCGTCGCCATTTCAAAACTGTACAGAAGGGTGCATAGGTCCCTGATCTGAGACCACTCCTCCAGCGTGATTTGCCCCACCTCTGGATCTCGTTGGCCCAGGCTATACGTCAGAACGTATTGCACCAGGGCTTGTCGGTGCTGCCACAGTCGCTGCAACATGTGCAGAGTTGTATTCCACCGGGTAGGCACATCGAATTTTAGCCGGTGAAGTGGCAGGCCCAACGACTTCTGTAGAGATGTAAGTCGCTGAGCTGCGGGATGAGAGCGGCGGAAGTGAGCACACAGCGACCGTGCCCTCTGCAGAAGGCCATCTAGTCCGGGATAGTGGGCTAAAAATTGCTGGACAACCAGGTTCAACACGTGAGCCATACAAGGCACGTGTGTGACATTGCCCCGGCGAAGGGCCGCACCCAGGTTTGCAGCATTGTCGCACATGGCCTTCCCTGGTTTCAGGTCCAGTGGAGACAACCATTCATGAAATTGGTTCTCCAGAGCTGACCACAACTCCTCAGCTGTGTGACTCACATTTCCCAGACATTTCAAAGTAAAAACCGCCTGATGACGTTGAGCCCTGCTGCCAGCATAGTAAGGAGGTGTGCAGGATGCCTTCTGCGCAGTTAGAAAGCTTGTGGCATGACCAGACAGGCTTTGGGTGCAGGTGGAAGACCGAGAGGAGGTTGAGGAGGCAGAAGCAGTGGAGGAACTTTGACATAAAGAGGATTGACGCACAACTGGTGGGGACGGCAAGACTTGGACAGCAGCCCCTTGTCCTGCTGTCACCATAGTTACCCAGTGCCCAGTCAGCGACATGTAACGCCCCTGTCCATGCCTACTCGTCCAAGTGTCTGTGGTGAAATGCACCCTGTCACACACAGAGTTTCTCAAAGAAGCGGTGATGTTGTGTGCGACATGCTGGTGGAGCGCAGGCACACCTTTCTTTGAGAAGTAGTGCCGACTGGGCATCTGGTACTGGGGCACTGCGACGGACATAAGGTCTCAAAAATCCTCTGTGTCCACCAGGCAGAAAGGCAGCATTTCTGTAGCCAAGAACTTGCAGATGGTGAAATTCAACCTCTTAGCTTTCTCATGGCTAGAAGGAAATAGTCTTTTACTTGTCCAGATCTGAGGGACCGAGGGCTGGCTGTTGTGCTTAGACGGGGTTGATAAGGGTGTCCCCGGCAAACTGCCGGTCTGTGAGGAAGATGCAGGTGGACATGTTAGGTTGCCTTGATCCAAAGGTGGTGCTATCGATGTCGGACAGCGCTCAACACCAGCTGGTGTTACCACCTCCAAAGAAAATGATGACCTGCCAATCACGCTGGCTGTTGCGGGTAAAGAGGTGGCAGGTCTCCGTCCCAAAACAGGTGTGACTGCTGTCCCTCCCCCCAGTCACAGAGGATGAAGAGGCCGCAGATGCACAAGATGTGGCAGACGGTGGTTGGCCCGGCCGGCTAGGCCGCATTGTAGCACACTGAGCTTCCTACTGCAACTTATGCTTCATGTCCATGTGCCGGTTCATGCATGAAGTACTCAAACTATGTATTTTTTGGCCTCTACTTAGCTTTTGCTGACAAATGTTACAGATAACACGAGTTGGGTCATCTTTATCGATCTGAAAAAATGCCCAGGCTATGCAAGGCTTAGCACCCATGAAACCTGAAGAGCCACCACGACTTGTGGTGAGAGGCAGAGTTGTGTTTGAGGATGCAGTTGTTGACGTGCTTCCAGTACTACGTCTCTGTCCAGGAAGGCGCAACCTGACCTCGTCGTCACTAGCATCTTCCTCCACCTCCTCTGCTGACCTCATCTCTTGGCTGACTGTGGGTTGACAGTAAGTGGGATCTCCAACCTCATCATCATCACCCTGTGTGTTATCACACCCGTTGTCCTCAGAGCCAACCTGTTCCTGCCCTGACAAAAAACTAAAGTTGTCGCTCCAATCAGGTATTTGAGTCTCATCATCGTCTTCCTCATTGTCTCCACCAACAGGAGTTACAGTTTGGGAATGAGGGTCTACATTATGGTCAGAACCTTCTGCGTCTGGTCCTGGATCCGACTCATAAAGATTCTGGGCATCAGTGCAGATCATTTCCTCGTCTGGATTCACAGAAGCGCTGGAGTCGACCTCTGATTCCCAGGCTATAGTATGAGTAAACAGCTCTGCAGACTCAACCATCTGTTCTACCTCATACTCAGACGGGCAGCTGGAGATTTGGGAGCTGTGAGGAAGCAAGTGCGATTGGGGTGACACCTCTGAGGACTGGAGTATTTGTGATGTTGAAGTTGATGTGGAGGAGAGCCCACTTAAAGGAGCACTTGATATCCGTTGAAGCACCTGCTGTTTTTGTGCCTCATCTGGAATTTGTAGCGATTGGCGTGGCCGTAAGAAAGGGATCTTATCACATTGTCCGCTAAAAGAAGTAGACATTTTAGTTTGGCTGGAAGATGGTCTTTCTTCTGCAGATGTTACTGTTGCTTTAACACCTACCCCACGGACACAACCTTTTTTCCCCTTCCCAACACGCCTATTCCCCTTTCCACCAGCAGCAGGCCTTTTTCCACTCATTTTGGTGGTTAACTAATTCACAACTCTGGAGTTGTTTGCACAAAAAAACAATGGATGGGAACCGAGCAGAGCTGAGTGGCCAAACTGTGGTATTAGGCCAAAACTATTGGCTGGGTTAGATGCAGATAAAAATGATATTGAATTTGCAACCTGATGGAGGTCAGTATAGATGGACTAATAGAGTGATGCTATGCCCAAAAGGTTTTACTTCACTAGGTGCAGTAAAAAAATTTGTATTCTATGTGTAGCTTGCAACACAGATAGGCTACTCCACTGACTAACACACTCTGCAAGAGGCCAAAAAGGATTTGCTTTGCTAGATTTAGCCAAATGCTGTGAAAAAACTTGCACAGCACTGGCACAGACCTGCCTGGCAAAAAGTGATAGGAACTGATGTAACCTAGCCCTGAAAAGGACTGCAATTACAATTAGTCTTTACTCCCAACCTATCTATTTAAGAGCACAGACCTGCCTGATAAAAGTCGTAGGAAATGCTGTAACCTAGTCCTTAAAAGGACTGCAATCACAACTATTCCCTACTCCCAAGCTGTCTGTATATTTGTGCGAAAATTGGCTTGAAATTAACAAAGTATAGCGCACACAGCAACAGCGGTGCCGTCTAACACGCAGCTGCAGCAGTGAGAAAATGGTGGCGACGGGGAAAATGGCTTGGTCTTATAGGGCAAGGACATGTGACATACACTGCCAATGACACATGCCCTTGCTTGTGTGAAAAAAAAGCACTTCGCTCCATGTGTGCGCTGCTGATAGGCTGACAGATTGCACCTCCCCACTGTAAATGCGGGAAAGAGAAAAAAAAAATGGAGATCTTCATTATTCCTGCAGAGATCCATCCCCTGCCCCTCCCCCCACCCCGCTGTACACTCAAACTGCGTATTAACATTAATTTTCAGCATTACTGAGAAAAAATCCAGTTATGATTTTGGTGCATGAACAGTTATCGAACATAACCTCGAACAGCCGAATTTTTTTCAAATCGTTCGTGTTCGCCGAACGGCTCGAACACCGCCCAAAACAGCTCAAATTTGAGATTGGCGAACAGTTCGAGTCGAACACCGCTCATCTTTACTTGTGACCCTGTCCTTGTATTGGTCTTGTGCGAACTTGGTCCAGTCTGTAGCTATCCTTGTAAGTGTCCTGTGTGAACCTGCTCCTGTCTTTCCTGTGGGAATCTGCAGTTCCCTGCCTGTCAGCATCTGCGGTACCTTGTCTGACCGCACCTGCGGTTCCCCGCTTGACCGCACCTGCGGTTCCCCGCTTGACCGCACCTGCGATTCCCAGCTTGACCGCACCTGTTGTTTCCTGTCTGGCTGCTCCTTCGGCTCCCTGCCTGTCCGCGGACTGGAACCTCTCATACCAGTAACCTAGTTCTCTCTGAAGTGTTCCTGTCCGTCCAGTCTGAACTTGGTCCTACCTGTGTCTGTATATCAACCGGGCCCGCTAGTCCCTGCATGTTATGATCTGCAAACAAGTACTAAGGAAAGAAGGGGAAAGCTTTCCCTACAGTAAGACTAAGCTGAATCCCTACAATGTAGCGGGCTGCCTGTTCCTAGCGAACAGACCCACCTTAGTCCTAGGCTAGTCTGAACGAAAACCTATAGAATAAAGGGAAGGAGTCCCTAAAAGAACTAAGGACTGGAACAAAAATGGGACACCTCCTGAACAGAGAACGTTGTTGCAGAACACAAAAGATAAACTGACAAAAGGTACTAGAGGTCCCAAAAGGACCAAGCGAACTGAAAGATATTGGCACAGAAGCACCTGGCTAGTAAAACAGTCAAACAACACTGAAGTCCAGTACAGCCAAAAAGGTGGAGCTGTAATGTAAAGGCAGATGGTCACGTGACCGCAAAACACAAGATGGAAAAAACAAACAGGAGGGTCCTAACAGTACTCCCTCTTTTATAAGGATCCTCCAGGCCCAGGCCTATCCAGAAACCTCCTGTGGAAAGCTTTAACAAGCCTAGGAGCAGAGACATCATCCGTCCTTACCCAGGAGTTATATTCGGGACCGAAACCCTTCCAGGAGACAAGATACTGTAATCTCCCTCTATGCCATCTAGAATTCAAGATACGAGAAATTTCATATTCGCCGTCTTCCACCACAGGAGGAACTGAGACAGTGGCGTCCCTATCAGATACGTCAGCCTTTTTCAACAAGGAAACATGAAACACAGGATTAATCTTCCAGGAAGTAGGGACATCCAACCTAACAGCAGACGGGTTAACAACCTGAAGCACCTTAAATGGACCCACAAACTTAGGACCCTGTTTTTAAGGCTGTGTGCCCACGTAGCGTTTTTCAAGCGTATATGCTGCGGAATTTCCGCAGCGTAAACGCTTGAAAAACGCATGTAGATCCGCACCCCATGGTCCCCAATGGCATTCCGCAATGTCAATGCCCATGCTGCGGATTTTTCCGCAGCGTATATGCTGCAGTCAAAAATCCGCAGCATGTTCATTAATTTTGCGGAAGCGCTGCGGAATCAATGTGCGGATGGTACCCAAGTCTGGAGGAGAGGAGACTCTCCTCCAGACCTGGGTACCAAAGAACCTGTAAAAAAAAGAATAAAATAAAGTTTATACTTATCTTCTGATGTTTTCCCTCCGTCGCGCTGTTGTCTGAAGGACCTGCCACGTCATTGAGTCATGTGACCCACCACATGACTCAATGACGTCACCGCAGGTCCTGCACACAACAGCGTGAGCCGCTCAAGACTCCGGACGGGGCAGAGAAT
Source organism: Phyllobates terribilis (assembly GCF_046119375.1). Lineage (NCBI taxonomy): Eukaryota > Metazoa > Chordata > Amphibia > Anura > Dendrobatidae > Phyllobates > Phyllobates terribilis. The sequence continues at coordinate 379,265,079 of NW_027362769.1, read as the reverse complement.
GCATCAGAAGGTGAGTATAAAGTTTATTTTTTTATTTTTTACCATTCTGAACAAGTTGTCAAGCACTTTTCCAAGTGATGCTTGGAGAAGTGCTTGATAACCCGCATGCGGAAATGCATGCAAAGACGCCTCACAAACGCTTCTACCTGGCGGGAAAACCGCATGTAATATCCGCATGCGATTTTCCCGCCAGGGAGAAGCGTAAAAAATATGCTTCAGGTCCGCAACGTGGGCACATAGCCTTAGAGGGACTCCTCAACCGCAGGTTCCTCGAGGACAACCAAACCATGTCACCCACAGTAAACAAAACCTCCTTTCGTATCCTGTCAAAATACTTCTTGGACTTCTTGTTAGCCTCTTGAAGGTTGCAACGTACATTAGTCCAAACTCTCTCCAAATCACCGGAAAAATTCTCCTCCTCCGGGACCGCCGACCCCAATTTGGAGAACAAACGAAAAGACGGATGTCTCCCAGTAGAACAAAAAAAAAGCAGAACACCCAGCAGAGGAGGATGTATGATTGTTAAGAGCAAATTCCGCGAGAGGCAGAAACTCAGACCACACCTCTTGATTGTCCGCCACAAAACAACGCAAAAACTGTTCTACATCCTGGTTCTTTCTTTCAGTCTGTCCATTAGACTCAGGATGATACCCAGACGAAAATGACAATTGGACTGCAAACCGGTCACAAAAAGCACGCCAAAAGCGAGCCACAAACTGAGGTCCTCTATCAGAAACCATATCCGTGGGAACGCCATGAAGCTTGACAATCTCCTTAACAAAAGCCTTAGCGAGTGTCTTGGCGCAGGGCAACTTAATGAATGGAACCAAATGACACATCTTACTAAAAAGGTCCACCCAGATGACAGTAAAACCCTCGGATATGGGCAGATCAGTAATAAAATCCATTGTGAGATGCGTCCAAGGCGCACTAGGAACCTCCAGAGGGCAAAGCAACCCCGCAGCAGGGGTATGTGAAGCCTTTGACCTAGCACACACCGTACATTGACGCACCCACTTGATGACTTCTTTCTGCCATCCAGGCCACCAAAAACAGCGACTGATAAGTCTCACAAATTCCTGGATGACCTGCCAACCGAGACTCATGACACTCCACAAACAAATGTCTCCTAAAGGCTCTAGGCACGAACAACCTCCCATGGAGAGTGTTAGATGGAGCATCATCTTGAGCTTTCAGAATCCCATTCTCCAAAACGTAGTCCAATGCCGCCACCACAACTCCTTTCTGTAAAATGCTCTCCTCCTCCTCAGCACCGACCGTAGGAGAGAAGCTGTGAGATAAAGCATTGGCTTTTACATTCTTAGTACCAGGGATATAGGTAACAGAAAAATGAAACCGAGAAAAAAAAGTGCCCACCTAGCTTGACGGGCATTCAAGCACTTGGCAGCATCCAGATAGATCAAATTCTTATGATCTGTGAAAACCTGAATAGGAAATCTAGTGCCTTCCAAAAAATGACGCCAATGTTCAAACGCGAGTTTAATAGCCAGCAACTCCCGATTTCCAACATCATAATTCAATCCGAATTTTTTTTCGAAAAGAAGGCACATGGATGTACTCCACCCTTGTTCTCCTTAGACAAAACTGCTCCGACCCCCACCGATGAAGCATCGACCTCGACCAAAAAAGGCTTGGTCTCATCAGGCTGTATAAGGTTAGGGGCAGAACTGAACCTCTCCTTGACATACACAAAAGCTTCAATGGCCTCAGTAGTCCACTGGACAGTATTCGCACCTTTTCTGGTGAGAT